>NC_051154.1:187888427-188488427 GCF_013339745.2 Dermacentor silvarum | reverse complement strand
TGCTTGCATACGATGTGCTCTAGCATTTTTACGGATCCGCTGAGAATTGATATCGGTCTGTAAGACGATGGAGCTGAACGGTTATCTGCTTTAGGTATTGGTGTAATTATTGCATATTTCCAATCGCTCGGGAGCTCGGCGTGAGACAGTGACTTAGTAAATAGTAAACTCAGATATTTTGCACACCATAATGCGTACCGTACTAAAAAAGCATTGGGTATTTTATTAATTCCCGGTGACTTCTTTACATCAAGGTTTAAAAGAAGTGCTAGTACATCTTCTTCATGAACACGTATATCGTCAATGGGCGGCAATTCTTAGAAAGAGGCAAAACCAGGGGTGGTACCGTCATCTTGTGTAAAAACCGAGCTGAAATACTCGTTTAGCGCATACGCAACTTCGAAGTTGTCATCTATGAGTGAATCGTTTATGCAAAGACGAGGCACTGATTTTTGCTGTGGTGTTAGATAACGCCAAAATTTGCCTGGTGATGACATCAAGAAGTTTTTCATGCGCACATTTTGGAAGTGGTCTTTTGCTTATTTTATATGGTTTTTTAGTAAAACGCGCAACTCGTAAATCTTGTCTGCATTTGTCCGCGAAGGGCGCTGCTTCTGATTTTGACGAGCTTTCTTAAGTTTACGTCCAATACGCGCGATATCTTTTGTCATCCATGGCTTCAAGTTCCGCACTATCCTCCGTTTTTTCGGAACAAAGTTATTTATGCATCGCAACACCAAGTCCTTAAAAAAAACACCATAGCTGTTCAACGGAGGTATTGCCGGTGTCGCACAGAGTTGTGAAAATGGAAAATGAACTGTCTAGAGCATCTAATATTTCAATGTCGTTAGCGCTCGCAAACATAGGAATTATTGTTTCCTTTTTCTCGAGTTTTGAATTGAAACACACTTCCATTGTTAAACTTACTATCTTATGATCTGATATACCTTCAAACACCTGCACAGAAGGATTTCGACAAAGCAATTTGTTATTAACGATAAAAAGATCCAAAATAGATTGACTATCATTATGAATACGGGTAGGTTCCTTAACGAGTTGTGTTAGATTGTGCAAGAGCAGCACATCAACAAACAATTGGGAATTGCTAGCCAGAGCCTCAGGAAAATCAGACCAATTTATTGATGGAAAGTTAAAGTCACCTGTTAGTAATAAACTACAAGAACGAAAATGTATTGAACACAAAAATTCATTGAGCTTTTCTACAAATGCATTGTCGCAATTCGGGCGGGGGGGGGGGGGGGGGGGCGGTAAAATCCCACGACAACTAAATGAAATTCATCGAGAAATACTTTAACTGTAATACTTTCTATGTCCGGTATATCTGGTAATCTGGATGCGCGTAATGATTCGTTGATTAGTATTGCAACGCCGCCTCCCCTACTATCTCTATCATGACGAAAGATGCTGTAGCCTTGGGGTGTTATTTCCGAATCGTTTATATCTCGATGTAGCCAGGTTTCAGTTACCACTATAATATGTGGCTTATGGGCAATAGCAACGCTTTCCAATTCGGTTAGTTTATGTACGACGCTACGAGCATTGATATTGAGGCACCGAAATGTCTTTTTGGGACCATCACAATTTCAACGTACGCGCTTGGGCCTGCGGTTGTGCTCGCTAAGTGGAACTATTTTATTTTGACTGCTATCCCATTGAAACATGTCGCTGTCAACTTTTACTTTGTCATGAAGAAGTTTTACCCTCTTACCCTCTCTTCTTTCGTTAGCGGTACTCTCCCACAGCTTCTTTCTAATCGATCTAGTCATAGCTGAGAAGTCCTCCGATATTGAAACATTTTGCCCTTGCAGTTTGTAACAGTTTTTTAGTATAGCGATTTTCTCGCGATAGTCAATCAGTTTCAAGACTACTGGACGTGGTTTGTTTGCTTGTTTCCTTCCAAATCTGTGAATTCTTTCTACGGAAGTGATATGCACACCTAGCGCGATTTCAAATAAGTCTTGAACAACACTGTCGGAAAGTGATGCCGGGGATTCATCAACATTTTCAGGAAGGCCAAATATCAGCAGATTGTTACGCCGACTTCTGTCTTCCAGATCGGTCAGTTTTTTTTTCGAAGCTAAGAACAGTCTTCTCTAATTCAGTGATTTTAGTACCAAATTCCTTAATGGTTGATGCGGATGCTTCAACCTTTTTAAGCTTTGATTCGATTGCGTCCAACCTTTTCTGCATGGTCTTTTGGCCCTCCAGAAGCTGTCGAAGCAATTCCTCAGTACCGGGTCCCGGGTTAAGTTCTACGTCACCGCAAAGTGCTAGTAAGGATAGTACAACATTCAGCACATACGAATGCAATGAACTTAGGCTGTGAGGGCACGCCAGCTGGATTAAGCAACGGTCACTAGATCTAATAGAAGAGTGATTATTACTAACCTGCATAAAAAGTAGCAAGGGATTCATGATGAACTTGACCGACGACCAGCCGACGTGCCCACTAAAGAAATTCAAGCGCGGGCTTCTTTTATACGGAGCAGATGATGACGTAGAAGAGGGCGGTGTCGAGATGGTGGTGTCAATCTGGTACGAAAGTTCGTCTGCGCAGCCTCCGTCAAGACGCACAGGGACGATTAGACACTGGGTTTCATCCGTTGCACCGGCCGTCCATGTCGTCGAAAACAGAAGCATCTGCATGAAAAGTAGCAAGGGATTCATGATGAACTTGACCGACGACCAGCCAACGTGCCCACTAAAGAAATTCAAGCGCGGGCTTCTTTTATACGGAGCAGATGATGACGTAGAAGAGGGCGGTGTCGAGATGGTGGTGTCAATCTGGTACGAAAGTTCGTCTGCGCAGCCTCCGTCAAGACGCACAGGGACGATTAGACACTGGGTTTCATCCGTTGCACCGGCCGTCCATGTCGTCGAAAACAGAAGCATCTGCATGAAAAGTAGCAAGGGATTCATGATGAACTTGACCGACGACCAGCCGACGTGCCCACTGACGATAGCTGCATGGTATTAGCGATAGCTGGGGTGCGTATTTGTCGTGTTTAAGAGCAACAAATAAAAAGCAGTCGTTGTACTGTTCTCTTGGTTGACCATAGCCGACGTTGCTGACTCTTCCACGGAAGGTTAAGAGGAGCAGTAGATCATGTCATAATGACTCAGAGATGACCATGAGGTATTCGCCCGGATGTCTACAGGTAATGATCGAATTATAGGATGTGTGACTCGAATGAAGCGTGAGGATCTGTCAGTTTCTTGAAGCTATAACTCCTGCTAGATCATATTTTAGTCTACTGCGGAGTGTTTGTACTGCTATGAGAGTTTTTTATTTTGTATTCTTGTAATGTATTGAAATATCTCTGCTTATGTTATGTCGCGGGGCCATGACTGTTCTATGAACGGTCAATGATTGAATTATTATACACAATTGCATAACTAGTATTTTATATTGTTACTGCATCAATATATCATTGTTCAATTCCCTGCCTTTCTTTTATACTATCCACCCCCCCCCCCCCACACACACACACACACACTCTCTCTCTCTCTCTCTCCCTACCAGTTTATGATGAGTTGTTGTTATTTCATTGGGATCTGCTTTTTATACATTTGCTGTACCCCCTTCCCTGTGATGATATCTCATGAGAGCAGCAGTATTCTTAAATGAATGGATTAATTAGTTAATTGTAATCCGGAACGAACAACACACGGGTGTCCAAAGAAGTAAATTAGAAACCGCAAAAAATGATGGCGCTTTTTTATTATTTACGATGCCTTAATCAATTCCACCAGCTATGTAGCCTTAGTAAATTGCATGGAATAATAAAAAAAGGCCATCTTCTTCTCCATCCGCACGTGTAAAGCACCTGATACGCTTTACTTTCGTCAAGAAACATGACACTTCCGAGGAAGGCCGTCGAAAGTGATAGTGTTTTTGAAAACACGTGTTCAGCTGCCCACCGCAGTGTCGAGCTGCTGTTGTGCGTCTTTGTGGCCATAGGAGCCCACCCCACCCGCTCGTCTCGCAGCGGCACCCTGATCGTTTCCAGGTAAGGTATCACAACAGCAACCTGATCAGCACCACACACGCAGTCGCCCTGTGTGTCTATAGCCCCGCAAAGGCGACAAACGCGGCTACAGAAGCCGTGCTCTTATCCTCCCAAATGACCGGCTAAACTACGGCCTGTTCTCACTTAGTCCCCACTGCTTCCCTTCTCAACCCTTCCTGCTCACTCGACGAGCGAGCGGTCTCTCCCCGAGGCACCTTTATTCTGTGTGCCAGTCGACGTGCTGTCTCTCCGCTTCCGTACTGTATACTGCGTAGGAAGCCTAATAGCCGAAGAACCGTAATCCTTTCGAGGAATAGGTCAGTTGGTGCACTGGGTGTGCATCTCGGCGCAAGACTCTTTTGTGCGGGCGCTCCTCTGCCAAGTCTCCTGCCAACTTTCCGTCAATACTTGTAACGGAATTTACGTCATCGGTGGACACATTTGAATCGGTGAGGAGGATTTTAAGTGGAATGTTGCGCCGAAGGTTGTTTCTCAGATGTGCACTATACTTGGTGTGCCATCGAAATAGTACAATTACGTGCGATCCTGCCAATTGTTCTGCGCTTGCATTACTTCTTCTCACGTTTTTGCCTCGCGTGTCCGTAACCTATCTCTCCTGGTCGTCTCCTGGGCCCGTATTCGCAAAAAAGTCTTTTTTTAACAGCGAAGCTGTTTAAGTCAGTCGTAATTTGTGGTGCGTATCAAGAAACTACCAAGAAAGAAAAGAAACTTGCTGCGGCGGGATTCAAACCCGCGTACCCCCGGTCCCAAAGCGAGCGTCGTAACCTCTAGGCTATACATCCACGCTTGCAGAACATGCAAATTTATGCGAACCATATGATTGCGTTCGAGTGTCGTCGTCTTCGTCCACAGCTGGCGCGTTCGCACGCTTGTGTTCTGCTACGTGAAGAAGAGGTTTTGCGCGCTATGAGAGCGAGAGAAAGAGAGAGACGCATTCACGGAGCGGGTCTGCTGGAACGCGGTGTCGGCATTGGAACGCGGTGTCGATGTTGCAAGCTGCGCTATGCAACGCGCAGTGACGGCCGTAAGTCCGAAACGCGCGAGAAGAAATTATCATCATCATGAGTAATAAGATGAAAAGTTCGCACGCACTTCCGGAAAATGCTGGGCTACAATCGCCCAGCTTCGTTGTTTCAAGCGTTGCGCGGCCGAGTGCAAAGTTAAGGTTTTTTTCTTTAGAACTGTTCGTCAGACGAGTTGACAGCCAATCGTCATGTTGGACATATTATTAGCGAAGGCCGCCGACCAATGGCAAATAGTTCTTACAGACGAAAAGCTTTACCAATTTGGCTCCTCATTTTAAAGTCAACAAGTGGCTGATGACCAGGGGTGCTATAACGTAAAACTATTCCAAACTGTTTTTATTCCAATCTCCCGACGTCAAATTTACGTAACCACCAACGCAAGCATCGGGAGGTGACCCACAGCGTTATCTGAACAACCCAATCAAACACTCTCCTCGTTTATAGGAGGTCACCTTTGTTCGCTTTCAAAACGAATAACATTGCCTGCACTGAGAGGTGTTTGTTATCTAATTGGCTGGCAAGAGGCGAGGAGCACGCTCTAGTGGAGCGGGTTTTGATGGCGCCGAGCCAGCACAGTGAAAATAGATAACCGCATGAAGAGGGTGGTGCCGGCTTCTCCGATCGGTCCGCTTCGCCTTACTTAGCTTGCGGTGGCTGGTCTAAAATCGCGGCGGCGTGCAACGGAAGGATAAGAATGCCGCTAAAACGGATCCTCAGCAAGGAAGAGTTGGCAGAGCCATGTCGTATATACGTGCCGAAAGGGCTCGATAACGTTTTACTGCCACGCAAAAAGGTTTATCATGCGCAAAAGAATACATGTTCACCGGCAGGTGCGAGTAGCGAGGCCCTGAGCGATCGGCGGGCAGCCATCTTCTATTCCTTGCGGACCGGAGCAGTCTCTGGCTATTCAGAAAAATTGTCAGTTTTGTTCATTTTTCAGTTTTGTTCAAAGTTTCATTTTTTTTTCGCGTACACATCACTTTGACGCGGTGAGTTTTCGCGGTTTTGTGAGGTCGCGTGACAGACAGGCGAAGTGGGCGCAGCCCGAAAACATTGGACCAAAGCAGAGGGCTAATGGTGAAAAGGCGTCGAATCAGGAATAATTATTTTTCTTTTGTGCGGTTTAATCATGCATAATCAGTGTGTACACCTTATATCAGATGGGGAGCTATCGCGGTTTTCGTGACGTCGCGTGACAGACAGGCTAAGTTGGGAGTGGCCCGAAAATGTTTTGACCAATCGTGGTGGGCTGATTGCAGAAATTGGAATCAAAACAGTTTGGAATAGCTTTACGTTATAGCGCCCCAGCTCACGTAGCGCCTTTTGTTTACTGATTTTATTATTGTATACTGTTAAAATTCGTGGGTAAAAATTCGTGATGCACTTTAGGATAGACAATCGGGAAGCAATCGTTTTTTTTTTATAAAGGCTATTTTAAATTCGTGCTTCATACTTAATTTATTTGTGGGCGGGATCTCATTTTAGGACACAATTTACAATAATCAGTAGCCGTCTTTTGCGGAATAGGTCACATGCTCAGTTTTCCCCGACAATTTACAAAAATTGGGGAAAAGAAGCGCTTTCCGACTCTTGCGCTTATTTTGCATCCTCGCCGGTCACCCGCGGTATACAAAAACTGGCTCAAGAGTCGTTTCTGAAGCACCATCGGGGACAACTATTATTTGCATAGCTTAAGTTGATTTTGCGTATTCTGGTAGACTTTCCATGCCATCATACGACCAACTTTGAGGCATATGTTATGGCAAAGCCCTTCAAACGCTACAGGGTGCGGTAATAACACTCTCCTAGCGTCTTTACGTATACCGTATATGCATCTCACCATCGCATACACCACGGTACAGGTCGACTTAGCACGTGGTCTATGTTTTATGGGCAGCCACAGGGCCAAAAAGCGGTGCTTGCCATGGTTGACCTCCTATACCTTTACATCTCCTTGCTTTCTGTCTCGATCATTGAAGGTGGGAGCTCAAAATTGTTATAAAATTAAATAACTTTGAGATGTTGACGCATCTTCGAAAAGGAAAATCTAGAAACGAAGCAAGGAAAATGACACGGAGATAAAATACGATTTGGTGTGTATTCTCTTAACATTATAAGGCCAATCATCAAGAATTGACGAACATGTAATATGTACGTATAAGGGTCGGTTCGTGTCAACTGTCCCAACCTTGGTGCGTGAGAATTTTCGGTTATGTTTTTTTTTTTTCAGTTCCTTTTTTTTTTTTTTTTTTTGGGGGGGGGGGGGGGGGGCAGCGCGCACATTCGTGACCATTCGTTGCTGGACTAAAAAAAAAAAAATTAGAATCAGGGGCCGAATTGACAAATGCTTTCATTAGTAAGTCCTCGTTGTCAATGGTGGGCCGCTCTGCTAATATGTCCAGCATTATGATTGGCTGAAATTTTCTGTTCCGAACAATTCTAGCGTGTGGTTTTTTTTTTTTAATAGGGGCTCTAAACAGCAAATATGAAAACGGCGAGGACAGGATGAGGACAGCGAATGCAGTTAGGTCTTCAACGTGCGAGATAAATACCATAATATTTGCCCAAAGATTTGCGCCTCTATATGCAATCCATTTACGAACTCGCTTAGATTTACGTAGACGAGCAAGATCCAATAAGGATGTCGTGTTGTGGATCGGCTGCGTTACATCCGCTAACAAATCCGTGCCTCATCAGTTCATCACAGATCGCAGCAAAATAAATCACTATCAGAGCTTGCGGATGCCCTATATAAATCTTTCATTATCCTTTTTTTTTACAATGAGGGAAGGAACTCGAGCCCTATTGAAAATATAAAACAATAATAATAATAATAATAATAATAATAATAATAATAATAATAATAATAATAATAATAATAATAATAATAATAATAATAATAATAATAATAATAATGTGACTTGACGCATTCGAGCGCAAACGACGCGTAATGGCGGAGCCGCGATGAGTGCTGCGGCCGTGCACTGATGCGCGAAGTGAGTGTTGCGCGAAAATGTTTCGCACAAATGCAAAGAATTTCGCGAGAACGCGATATCTTACTGTATAACGAAATCGTGATTTCCTGTTCATTTTGTAAAACGAGAAAGCGCGAAATCTGGTGGTACTTCAAGAGATCAGGGGCCGAATTCACAAAGCTTTTTGTTCGTACATTTTTTTCCACTGGTTGACCTCCGCTGACAATATGACAAGCATCTGAATTGTCTAGAATTTACTCTTACGAAGAATGCTAGCCAAAGAGCTTGTTTCTTTTTTTTTTTTTTTTTTTAATGCGGGCCCAAGATGAGGTATCTTAACTGCATACGAAGAAGCTTCAGCTTCAGCCGAACTTTGTAAGCGAGCCTGACGTTGTTTGCGAGTCTCGATCCGACGCTAAACGTTTACGTTGGGCTTCCGCATTCCGATACCATCGTTCAGTAGTGATAGTTTCCAATTCCGCCACAAACGATTTCCTCTTACGATCTATCCTGGAGTGAGTTGTATAATCCATCGCTTCAAGGGAACTGCCATATAGTGCAGTGATTAGAACACATGGGCTTATGTTGATAAAGAGACGTTCTTACGCTAAAAATGTAGGTAAGAGCTGATGCAAACTAATCGTGGCGTTATATAGCGAAGGCGTCCGGTCCATGGCAGATCGCACTTACGAACAAAAAGCTTCGTTAATTCGGCCCCTGACTGGTAAAGTAAAATATAGTAACTTCGGCTACACGTCGTCATATGTTTAACTCGAATTCAACTGCATGGCAAGATGAGTACAACGACTTAACTTTGTCGCGTTAATTTAAGGTGTTGAAAATGTTTCAATGCGTTGTAACGGCGCTCTACGGTATGCTTGCTATATGCGCTATGTAGATTTGCTTGTATGTGTTTAGGAAACGTTTTCTGTCCACAAAGGCGCTGAAACGGCACCGCTTTCATAAGGTGTTTAGTATTCACGCAGACACAACAGCGAGAGCGCCAGTGTAACGTCGTGTACATTGGCTGCGCCTTTAAAAGAAATCAATAGAAAACTAGCAGACGTTCGCTAACGCCGCTCTATAGTATCGACGGAACCATGTTAGCTATGGCCGCACCTTTCAACGCCTGGCAAAGGCATGGACGTATGTCCATGCACTTGCGCAGGTGGTGTCCTTAATTTCACCCTTTCCGCAAATGCTCACAAACGCCGAGACCCTTCTGTGTGGGCATGGCTCAACCAATTTCAACACATTCATTCTGGAGAAACAACTTGTGCTATTTTCGCATATCCCATCATACGTCACCGCAAGCATAAATTGGCCCCCTCTGTTTTTTCATTGTCAGAATTTTCGCACATCCAGCCTGTGGTCCCACACAGTGCGCCCAAAGCGCGCGTGCTCTGATCACGCGCCGAACAACCATTGAGGGTTCGAGCGCCTGCTCCGGCCGCTCCGTATGCCGAGCCGACGCGCAGCTGCGCGCACGCGCCCAGCCGGTCCCAGCTAGGGAAAGACGAGACCGCGCACGCTGCTCTCGAGAAAGAACATCACATTTTATTATGATGGGTTTCATTACAAAACAATTGTCTACAGTTAACCGTCGGCGGATGAAGGGCCGCCGCCGACAGAGAGGAACACGTATACGCACCTTCCGACTTCTTCAAATAAAGTTTCATTCATTCATTCATTCATTCATTCATTCATTCATTCATTCCTCGATGTGGTCTTTCCCGGTCCCGTCTGTCTCGCGCGACGCGCAAGCAAGGGCTCAAATCCCGCCAAAAATCTATAGCTAATGGGGCAGCCGACTGACCTATCAAGGGCGGGGGTGCCGGCCAACATTTTATGACTCGCCGCCACCCCGACCAGGCGAGAGGCGAGTGACGTGGATGTTCTCCGAGATGCCACTGTGCGCGCAATCTGTACTGCCAGCGCTCGAACTCCCACAAACTGCACTCCAGGTTGCAATATTTCGCTATCAGCCTGCTATACTAACGCGAGCGAAATGTGATTCGAGCATCTGGACAGTCTTGTGCCTAAACTAACAACTATTCACAGAAAAAAACGCTTCTTTCTTATTACGTTTCTGGTACGTATTGACAAACAGTATTAAACACTATAACTTAGCTCCGCTGTTTTGGGCGAAAGCTAAACGACCCTTATTTTCTAATCTTAACGTTAATATTTCATTCAACGTCGACATTTCATTCAGCCATTCTGGGTCTTGCGTTGCTGGTGTGTCAGTTCTGGCTCTTGCGTTGCTGGGGCCTCAATTCTTTATTTAATTATTTTAATTATTCATACACGATCCATCTGCCCTGTTTACTTTAGGAGCTGCTGCTCTATACAGTAATGGAATATTGTGATATTTTATACAGCAACAAAGAGGCGTATTCGTTCGAAAAGCTACTCACTGTAGTAGCTCTTTGTGACTGCTCCTTTCTTTTATAGAAAGATAAATAAGGCATTCAACAGAATTGAATATAACGAACTGTTAACTGTAGTTCATTAAGTTTGTCTGACTCCAATTTTGTGATTCTAGGTGGATTCACACGACGAGCTATAGATCGCGTCGTGATTCGGTGCCGGTGAGCTACATCACGCTTCTTGAAGAAGGCCGTGGACCGAATAAAAAATCGGGCCCATCTTGTGAATCCACAATAAAACGCCGAGTAAGACGAATCACCGGATCAAGCAAGCAATGAACGATCCTTTTGAGTATACAGTCCACGCACGAGCGGATCAGGACATGTTCACAAGGCAGTTAGTATACGATAAAGCGGTTCGTTAAAGGACTGGCGCTGGTCAATCGTGATGGCGGTCTTAATATTAGCGAAGTGTGCCGGCCAATGACAAATAGGTCTCTCGTACGAAAGCACTGAGAGTTGACAAAGCTTTTTGTTCGCTAATAGTACTCGTCAGCGCATCTTCAAAGGAGAGTGCTTCCTGAAATCTGCCCGTTTTGTGACACATTTATTCCTGTCTCGGCTCGGAATGCGAGGGGAAAAGACTCTAATCCGAGACAGAATTTACAGGTTCTCTTTCGAACATGAGAACGCTACGTAATGACGGGAACTGGACGATCTGTATAGCGAAGGGCCTGGCATGCGCAAACAGACCTTACGAACGAAGTGAGTGTAGCCTCAGCTGCTAGGTGCAACCTTAAATTAAAATCAATGGCGCAAACTAGCGACGACAGAAAGACGTATGTGTAGCTGCGTGATGTCCGTGACTTACCGATGTAGTTTACTTTGCGCCATTGTCTCTCAAACTATAAACCCCGCGCGGAATGGGCCAGGGACCCGGCCACCCATGGGGCATGAAGCGGCACGACAAACATTCACAATCGCCAGAGGAAGGTCTCTATTACTCCCAGCCGTTTTTCCACAATACGCTACGCGGAGCCGCCCTTAAGCCATGCTTTGTGTGCCGACTACAACAGCGTATGGAGCGCGCCTATCCGGCGCCGCGACGGTCAACAGCACCACGCCTGCAGGCCGCGTGCAGACAGGTGTTAACTGCCACCAGATGAGGAGCGCGCTACAGCTCGGCGCCGCCGACTCTCACTCGCGCTGGACGGCTGCGCTAATAGGTGTCGAGTTGCAAATCTGGTCGTGTACGTGGCTCAACGCGCGGCGGGTGGCCGCGTCTGTGCGTTTCCTGCGTCGTCGAACCCCATCCTCCCCCCCCCCCCCCCTTTTTTTTTTTTCAACCTGGCCGCCACGTTCAGCGGCTAAGTGACCTTGACGGTGACGAACACATGACGACTCGCCGCGGCGCCAGTTCGATAGGTAGCCGTGGGACAGCGCTCCTAGGGAGACAAAAATTTGCCGTGTCAGCTTTCAGGTCACCAAAATTGTCAGCAGCCGTCCTTGAAATACCGACTGAGTGTGTAAAGACGGTGAGAGACTCCAGTGTGCAAAGAAGCTGTGAGAAATCAGCTGAGAGGAAGGCTAGGAAGTAATATGAGAACATCACGAACTAACTTGAGAGACCCCCGTTCGTGGGTAATATCGCGGCCCTAAACACAGCCCTGGGGGCGTGAATTTGTAGCGATGCTTTTTTTTCCCCGATGCTATTACTTTTTCGTGCTGTTCGTGTTTCGTCAGTGGTCAGAGCGACGTTCCGCACGCGTTATCAATGGGGCCAGGCGGCCGTGAACGAGGGATGATAAAAGTGGCATAGAATCGAGCGGAAGGCATCGCTACAAAATCGTGGCCCTTATTTCGTTAGCAATGAGGCTTGCGAGACAATATTACTATATAAATGTGCGTTTCTGGTCATTCTAGGCCGCTTTAATTTGCGTTTCATATAGATTATTTCACGCGAAATGTATTGGTTGTACATTCTCATAGTTTTTAACCTTCAGAATGAACGCATCTATGCAGTGCCTAACAAAATTGATAAATATTTTTCACACCATGTTTATCGACTAGTGTTAATTCGTCTGAGGAAATTCGCAAAAATTCGGATCTTCATGAGCAAGATGTGTCAAGATAGCAGCGTCGTCGGCTCTGTTAAATGCGAGCACTCGTTTCTGTGGGCCGTCTGTACGAAGCAGGGCCCGAATTCACGAAAACTTCTTAAGCTAGAATTGTTCGTAAGAAAGAATTTCAGCCAATCCGTATGCAAGGCATTATTATCTAAGGCGGCCGGCCAATGACAAAGAGCACTTACGAAAGAAAAGCTTTGTGAATCTGGCCCCAGATTCGGATATAGCAAGGAGCACGAAACTATATGTTATGGTCAGACAAGCCTTCCACTAGTTATGTTGAAGGGACTCTGAAAAATGGTCCCTGATTAAAAATAGATCTAGAACCGAAGTCAGATAGGCTCGAGTACGAGTTGGAATAAAAGATTAAAATTGAACATGTGTGTAATGATATCGCTTGTTGCATGCCTGCTAAACCCCGAAAACAACAAGATCCAACAGCGCAAGAGTATTTCGCGGTTGCTTCACAACAACCCAGCGGAAGACCAAGCACTGCTGGACTTTCTGCAAACCCAATATCTGGCGGACAGCACAAGGGTCCCCTTACCTCCTTATATCGGCCAGGACAACCCAGACCTGGATGCAGACATCACTGTCTGGGAAGTCCGGGCAGCCTTACATAAGCTCAGAACAACATCTGCCCCAGGGAAGGATAAGATCACCAACAAAGCTCTTCGAAACCTTGATGACAGATCGATACAGGCGATCACACAACTCTTTAACTCGCACTGGGCCGCAGGAACTATCCCACCACAGTGGACTCATGCAAAGATCACATTTATTTCCAAGCCAGGTAAGCTGCTAGATTTCAAAAATCTACGGCCGATTTCACTCATCTGATGTCTCGGTAAGCTCTTCGAACATGTCATACTAGAAAGACTGCAACACCATATGCAAACGCATAATCTCTTCCCTCACACAATGATTGGCTTCCGTGGGCATCTATTCACGCAAGACGTCATGCTTCAGCTCTCTGAAGAAGTCCTGCACCCCCGGCATGCGAAACGCACAAGAGCCATACTAGCACTTGACCTCACTAAGGCTTTTGACAATGTGGAACATACCGCAGTGCTGAAGGCCTTATCCGATGTACACGTAGGCGGGAGAACTCACGCCTATGTCACAGCTTTCCTACAGGCCAGGACTGCGGTCCTGACTGTGGGAGAGCTGACAACAAATAAGCTCCAGCTAGGTAGCAGAGGCACACCGCAAGGATCAGTGCTGTCGCCACTCCTCTTCAATCTCACTCTCATTCGCATGGCCAGACAGCTGGCGAACATTCCCAACCTCTCGCACTCCCTGTACGCAGACGATATTACCTTGTGGACCACCACAGGCAACACAGGCGACATGGAGGTTACCTTACAAGTAGGGGCCGATGTGGTCGCGGAGCGGGCTGCGGCAATAGGCCTCGCATGCTCCCCCACCAAGTCGGAACTTCTTGTTCTCCACCCTCCGAAGAGTCGCACAGACCCAACTACAGCCCCAAGCATCCGTATCCACATGAGGACGTGCTCCATTCCAGAGGTCACAAAGCTACGAGTGCTTGGCATGGTCATGCAGAACAACGGCAAACACACGGCGACCATAACCACTCTCACCACCAAAGTACACCCCACTATGCGCATGATCAGGCGAATAGCCAATAGACACAATGGGATGCGAGAGCATGACCTGAGAAGGTTAGTGCAGGCCTTTGTCATGTGCAGAGTAGTATACTCGCTCCCATATTTACATCTCACCAGGGCGGAAAAGGAAAAAGTGGAAGCCCTTATACGCCAAGCGTATAAGACAGCGCTTAACCTCCTCAGGCACACGCCAAATGAGCGCCTAGTTCACATGGGGGCACATAACACACTAGATGAGCTCACGGAAGCTCACCGCACAGCCCAAATCGAGAGGTTGTCATCTACCACCACAGGACGGTACATCCTGGAAAAACTAGGACTAAGCCCGACCTCCGAGGAAGATCAGACACGTTCCTTACCATTAGACATACAGAACTGCCTCACTACCTCCCCCTGCCTAAAAACATGCACTCCATGCCTCACGAGGCGCGCAGGCAGGCCAGGGCAAAAACCCTCTACAAGCAACACCACCACGACTGTCTCACGGTGTGTGTCGACGCCGCTAGCTGCCCACACAAACCGGCCTATGCTGTTAGTGTAGTGTCACAACAGCTTCATTACACCACAGCAGCCACAATACAGGCACGCACGTCCCTAGAGGCGGAGGAGGCTGCCATAGCTCTGGCCGTATCCACCACTGCTGCCTAGATTATTCTTAGCGACTCCAAAACTGCAATCCGCAACTACTCCAAAGGCCGAGTTCATGAACCGGCAAGGAAAATTCTCAATCGTCAGACCCCCCTCAGACCAATTACGCTCATCTGGGTGCCCGCGCACGCGGGGCATCCAGGCACCGAGATGGCCCATTCCGTCGCTCGAGTAGCCGTCAACCGAGCCACGCCGTCCGATGACGTGGGTAACGCCTGAGACATATTGGTAGCATATCAAGAGATCACTCTCCACTACCGCGAGATGCGGTTAACATATCTTGCCCCACACAATTCCTTAACCAAATTTCAGCAAACTACCTGGCGCCAGCTCCAGGCACAAACCTTCCTCTCTCCAGCTTTTCTCGCCCTGGTTCATCCAGGTTTATATCGACAGGAATGTACGCTCTGCGGCGCACCTAGAGCCAACTTTCAGCACATAATGTTCATATGCCCTGAGCTCCAGTCGCCCTCTGAGTGGCAACTCACCGACGTCGAGGGATGGGAGACCGCGGTGTCTAGCTCCAACCCAGCCGACCAAATACGGCTGGTGGACTGGGCTTTGAGGGTCGCCGAGGGCCACAAACTCCCGGCCACCCTACGCGCTCCTGAGCCCCCTCACAAGTAGTTTTGTTACATAAGGCTCACGAACAATAAATGTTTACCACCACCTAGACTCTGCCCCCATGGCTGATTGCTTTCAAGCTAGGGCCTGCGTGGCCGCGCTCAGCCGCGCCATACGCAACCGCCGCCGGTGCCTTGCGCACGGTGAAAGATGCGCGCTTCCTACCCGTATTCCTCCCTCGCACGCGCGAGATCGAGCCGCCATCCTCGGCTTACCCTCGCGCGCTTTCACTCGCACACACAGCATACGGCGCGCGGCCACAGTGTTATCGCATTGGACTTTATACGGAACGTCACGGCTACGACGACGGCGGAAATACGCCTGGAGTGTCCATATAATTGCTGTCGCAATAATAAGTTTCTTATCGGCGTTGATGAAAGTGTTTCTCATTGACAAATACGACGTCTGTTAGAAAAGAATCCGGCCTTATTTTTTTTTTTTTTTTTTTTTACGGACACCTGATGGATATGAAACAAGCGCGCTTGCATCAGCCGACCTTGAACCTTCGTGCGCATGCGAGAATTGCCCCCCCCCCCCCCCCCTCCTGCCGATAGCGTCAGTCGCTGGGACAGGGGCCGGACACTTCGACTAGTTTCGGTATCTGAAATAAAGCGTCCGCCATTGTTTTGGTAGGAAGCGAAAATTCAGCAACTTTTGCATGTGTGGCCCTACCTTTCCAACCTACGCATGAATAAAGTTAAGTTATGCAATTATGTGTTGAAAAAAATATGTCCTTGGCCATTTTCGTTTTTTTAACACCCTATATATTTATCCAGACTCGGCCTTCGTTGCGCCGAAGGGCGGCGCTCTCGCTCTTATCTCGTCTGCTGCCATTCCGTTCGTCTGCTCCAGCCCTTTTCGCTGTCCACGTGTGAAACTTTTTAGAATTGCAGGAAAGCGACAATTTTGGTGTTTGTGAGTGCGAACATCTGAAAATGTCGGCGAAACTAGGCACAGGACACAAGGCGTGTTGTGCTGCTCTTTGGTGCCGCAACTCGGGAAGGAACAGCGCAGCCAAATTTTTCCGCTTCCCAGCGGACGAAAGGTAAGCACACTTTTTTTCGGTACGAAGAATCATGTGCTGTGCTTATCAAAACGGCCACAGAGCGAACCGAAACATTTCTGCCCTTGCTTTACAGTCATTCTTTTTCCTGGCACTGCGCATTTTTCAGTAACGTTGTAAGCATGTAAAGCTACTTGTGGACAGTTTCTGGTGAGCCGGTTGATGCCAGCTGACGCTCAAACGGAAATTTCGCTTCGGTATTGGTTTTTTTAGCGGTGGACCTGCATTTTTTTTCTTCGCGAAGAAATCTTGCAAAGTATATATATGTTCGCCGAACGCGCTTATTCGACGAACTGGCTCGGCTTCAGAGCATTCCGACGAGCAGTTCCTTGGGGTGACATTACCACATTTGAATGTTTAAGAAAGAAGCCCCCAAAATAATTACGTACGAGCGACTGCTTACATTCCGTGTCACGAGAAGTTCATGTTACCTGCGCTAAGGGCGAGCTTCGCTTCACTTTTGAACTCGTGACATATTTTCTCGCTTTTTAGCACTCTATATATTAGTGTCGCTTTTATGTGTTGTTTATTGATATTCATGGTGGTACCTGTTTCATTTTCTAGGTGTGACGTATGGCGGAATTACGCCCAAAGAGCAGATCTTGAGGGACTCGCACGGGAGCAAATGTACAACGGCTACCGCCTCTGCTCGGACCACTTCGCTGAAAATGCCTACGCCGACCCTGCCAAAACACGACTCCTGTGGACGGCTGTTCCCACTGCTGCAGTGGAAGTGGGGTCCCCGATCGACGAGGGTAAGAAAAACAATTTATTAGCGGTTGCGAATGTGTGCGCATTTGTAGTTCGTTTTCACGCGCCTTATCGCTTGATACATAATTCACGTTCCTTCTTCTTCTTTCTGGGGTTTTACGTGCCAAAACCAGTTCTGATTATGAGGCACGCCGTAGTGGAGGGCTCCGGAATAATTTCGACCACCTGGGGTTCTTTAACGTGCACTACAACGCAAGCACACGGGCGTTTTTGCATTTCGCCTCCATCGAAATGCGGCCGCCGGGGCCGGGATTCGATCCCGCGACCTCGGGCTCAGCAGCGCAACGCCTTAGCTGACTAAGCCACCCCGGCGGGTAATTCACGTTCCATATTTAAGCATGAGTTCAAGGTGTGTCCTTTACATTGGATTTCATGCAACCAGCTTAATGTACAACTGCCTTCCTTCGCTACCTCCTTAACCGAGACCGATTTCTACCCTATCTTCCAGGACCCTCCCGGGCAGAAGCCACAGAAGCCACGGCTGGTTCGGCTCAAGACCACCCTGCCGGCCAAAAGAGCGTCGTCCAGGTTGTAGGTATGCAAAGGCCGACTTGTTGATTTTGGGCATTAAGGCAGGCGGCGTGCATTCTTGCTTTGTGTAGAACTAGTATGCAAGATACGGCGCAAAAGTAAACAGCACGGAGCGCTTCTTTCTTTCTTTTTTCATGTCTGCTACGGCTTCGTGTGACGTTACGCCGCGAAATTTGTTGCGCGTGCTCCAGGGAATTGCGTTCTTTTCGTTTTTACTTAATATTCGATGATCATGCGTGGTAAAGGGTGTTCCAAACTGCTGGTGTAGCTAACGCTGCGAATATTTTCCAGCTTCCTGACGCAGCGAAAGATGCGAATATCTTCTTTTCACAACGACAGAATTCACGCTCGTAAGAAGACGCAGCCCACTTGGCCTTGCTGTAAGCGGCATATCTGTCGCCCGCCGTTGTCGCTTATCGGACATGGCGTTACACTTTGAAACACGAGGTCGCAGAAACTCAATTTTGAGTTTCGATAGGGCCGAAGTTAACGCACGCCGCCGATGGTCGAAATATTTCGCAGTCGGTTATTACGGCGTGTCTCACGCACGCATCGTGGTACGTAAAATCGCACAATTCAATACGACGAAGCTAAGTCTTGGGTACACGCTGCAACGATCTCCATAATTTTCGTTGTATAGTAGAAATTTTACAGGAGCAGGTGTGCGCGTGCCGGCGCAGAGCAGCTTTTAAATTATTTTGACTTAATTACCTCTTGTGGGCTGTGTAGGCAATGGTAAAGCGAAAGTAAATTAAAAAAAAGAAACTGCAATACTACAATGTTCCTAGCCAGCTAATGAGACAACACCAATGCTAAACATGTTACGTAATTGTACAATAGCAATGCAACTTTGAGCAAAGCTTTATGTTTCTTAGAGGAATATTTTTAGTTGAAGTCATGCAAAGATACACAATCGAAGCTGACCGGCATAAGTTGGAAGCGCCATTTTGCGAAAAAAGTGCTGAGACTTGTTTAAAACATGTGACCTAAAATGCTGCTCATTTCCCCCTTATTTCCAGAAGATGGAAAAAGAAAAAGGAGCTGGCAATGTTGGGCTCAACGTCCTCGTCACCTGCTCTGCATGATCAGTTCATTATTCACGAACGTGTTACTATGAACCTTCGTTTGTGGTGAATTGTACTGTGTACAGCCAATGAACGTGGTGACCCCTGCAGCGATAATCTATATACGATGAATTGTGTGAAGACTTCTCTTATGTTTGTGTAACCAATACAGATGCCAACATTTGTATTTACTGTACGAATTACACAGCTCTGTGCTATTGTGGTATGTATTGAGTTGTATCGTTTGCAATACGTTGCTAATAAAATCAGTGAATACACCACATTTTCCGACTACTCAATTTTCTTGCTCAAACAAAATTGTCACGCTTCGAGCTTGCTAGCTCGCGTGCATTTTAACTGAGAAATATTTCCTAACAAATGTTTCGTGGACGTGCTCAACGTCCGAGAAAATTAGCGACCGAAAGCTGTAGAAAACAGTATATGCAGCAGCAACACAATCTAAAAAAGATGCAAGCGGTGCTCTTTTCCGCTTGCGGCTCACAAAGCGGTCGCGCGCTCGTCGAGCGCATAGCAGACGACAAGCAGCTCGGCGTTTCCTCCTCTCTCATCAACAAAAGCGTTGCCATAGCAGCATCAGCAATTATTTTATTGTTTATTGGTTTTACAGTTTGGCCTACCAAACACCAGGGGACAAATTGGCGCTAGTGACGCAAACATCGTTTACCCGGGGGCACGGTGTAAAAAGGAAGGTGATCCGACGGCGGCGCGAGGCGCGGCCACTTAGTGTGACTCTACGCACGTTGCTGCAGCAAGGGGCAGTACATGTTCTGTGGGCCATTTTTCGCTCGCTTTGCTGGCGCTTTTATGGGCACGCGCGGCAGAAGTGCTTTATTTCGATGAATATATGTCGTTCGCTTGCTTAAAACGACTCTACTTGGTTGGAGGAACGTCCCTTTATGTTTCTGCCGACATTCCGATTGACTCCGACGCGGCGAGCAGCGGTAAGCGCAGCGCGCCGTCTGCCCGAGCAGACGACGCGTCTTTCTCGTGTTCGAAATGACGGTATTTTGACTGTAAGTGGCATGAAACATTTTACCTGCTCAGGATTTGGCGTCTAAATAACGAAAAATTGGATATCTTTGGGTATGGGTGTTTAAATGCTGACGGAGGTCGTAAATTATTCACTGTTGCGCCGCTTCTCTAAGGCCTCCTGAACCCGTGCTGCATCTAGCGGCGGCGCTCACTTCCGGTCACACGAAGTGGCCGCTCTCTCGCCCCAGCGCGGGCGCGCCGTCGGAACACCTATCTTCTTACACCGTGCCCGGGGTACAGTGTACTAGAAGGGGGCAGTGGGCTTACTCTCCGGCGGAGGCTATGCGATGCGGCGGCTCCACGAATGTCACAGATATGAGCTTCTCCGATAGCCCGAGCGGCGGCGCTGGCGTCAGTTTCAATGGAGCGTGGGTGCGACGGCGCAGCTGCCCAGTGCCCGCCCAGTGCCCGATCATATTCGTTGGAGTTGCAGAGCTGCGTTGTTTTTTTTTGTTTATTTGTTTTTGTTTTTTTGTGGACGTCTTTTTTTTCGCACATAGCCTTCAAGAGATTAGTATGCCTTGCAGTAACTGAGCCATGCCGCGGCATCGGCAAAATCACTGTTACGCGCCTGGGTGCCAAACAGGCTATGCTTATGTGAAGGATGGGCCGAAGTTGTCCTTGTTTGGCGTCCCGAAGGATAAAAATAGGCGGGAAGAGTGGGAAAAAAACCTCCACAGAGCTGACAAGCCCCTGGACGACACGAGCGCAGTATGCAAGCTCCATTTCGAGCCACGTTTTGTGCTCATGTCCACCGCAGTTCCTGATCACTGAATTGTCTTTCTTTTTATGGTCTAGTTAGGTCAGTTAGCGAAGGAAACTGCGAGGAAGGTACACTGGGCTCCTTACTGGAAGTTGACTATCTCGAAGCATCATGTGACCGAAATGAGTGCAGTCACACTGCTGCTAGCGCTACTGCCACAGAGGCCACACAAAACGTGGTGCCCCAACATTGCACGGGCCTGCGGGTTTCAAACGACCATAACCAGCACGTGGCCAGAAGCGACTCGAGACTCACTTAACACATTGCGGGCTATGTTGCGCGGGAGTATATTGTCAATTCCAGCACAAAATGCCAAGAATGCATAAAGCTGCTTACTATGACGCCACCAGGCGAAAGTTTTCATGCCCGGCTAACAAACTTCTGAGACCGAGGAGGCCTCCTTTATCCCTCCATTCAGCTGTACTTCTTCGTGAAAAAGCTAGAGGACCTTTTCACAGAATGCTTCTGTCAGAGTGAGCCACACTCTGACAGCGTTATGGACATGCTGGCAGTTGTTAAGAGTAAGCTTCCCCGCGAAGTTGGCTGCAATGTGCACACTCTTAGCCTCACAGCTAAAATAATTAGTTTTTACATTGTCACACGTCTGCATTTTTATGTCAAAGAAATTAACTGTGACAAGGCAGGAAAGCGGCAGAGGACCAAGCTGCTGAAGTTGAACCATTGCTTATGAGTTGAAGTGCATGAAACAATGGCTTGCTGTACTTGCAAATAAAAGCTTTAATTGTGTCAGCAACAGCCCTGTTATTTTCATTTTGCTTACCCTTATATAGCTGTACATAAGCACAGGCCTGAGCCTAATTGTCAAGTGAACTAGTTTTCACTTTTTGTTCAGGCCTCCCTCCATTTCTTTATGGAAAACATCAACCTGATTTGACTTAATAAATGTGTGCCAGCGTAATGATGGTTAATAATAAACGCAGAAGGCTACTGTGAAGCAAGGAACAACTAAAGTGCAACAATGAAATATTTAAGCCATATATACAAATTCATTTTGGCTAAGCAAAGGCACAAACCTGGTTAGCATGCCTGATTTTTTTTTTTTTTAGCCCAGCTGGGTAGTATGTGCGCACTGTTTTCTGTCTGACAAAATTTTACATTAGGTCGACACGGCATGAAACCGTATATTTGGTCACCGTCCCTTTCATTCAAAATTTTCTTTCAATTTTTTTTACGATTGCCCGATAATTCGAAAAATTTGAAGGCCCCTTCCACATAAGCCCAAGAGTAGCCGTCTTCCTTTTCCACAAGGTACTATTATGGCAAATATCATGTGGCCTAAACAAATATAGTGCTTGCTAAAGATATGTAAGGACTGTCAAGTATGCCAAAATTAAAAACAAATAAGAGTGTGAACTGCTTCGAACTGAAACCGTCAGAAACGCAAGGAAAATCAAAGCTTCTGCAAGCAAAGCTTCCATTGAAGTTGCCAGCGGCGCCACCTCTTGGATGCGACGCTGACTGCGTCAGAGCAGCGGCAGAGTAAGCCCACTGCCCCCTTCTAGTACACTGTACCCGGGGGGTATACCAGCTGACCTAGCCCTGGCTGGGACGCGGCGTTTAAGTGAGGTAGTGCGCAGTGCTCTCGTCGGTTTTTTTTTTTTTTTTTTCTTTTTTTTTTTTTTTTTTTTTATTATTGCAAGGAAAATGACGGAGCGACTGGAGCAGCGCTACTGCATCAAATATGTTGCCAGAAACTGGGCGACAGTCAAGTGGAAACCATTCGGAAGATTCAGACGGCTTTCGGTAACGATGCTATGAGCAGCACACAGATTAAGGAGTGGTACAGCCGGTTTAAAGACGGCCGCACATCGGTGGAGAGTGAGCCACGCTCCGGTCGGCCATCAACATGCCGAAATGACTAGGTCATTGCCGAAGTGAACGCTGTGGTGATGCGGGACCGTCGTGTGACTATCCGACAAATTGTGGAAGAGGTGAGCATCAGCACTTTTTCTGCACATTCCATTATGACCAAAGGTTTGGCCATGAAGAGAGTTGCGGCGAAATTCGTGCCGAAGCTGCTCACGGTGGAGCAAAAGCAACTTCGTGTTGAAGTCTCACAGGACATGCTGGATTCCGCAAACAGTGACCCCGACTTCATGAACACCATAATCACTGGTGACGAGTCTTGAGTGTACGGGTACGACCCGGAAACCAAATCCCAGTTGTCACAGTGGAAGCATTACACGTCATCAAGAGCAACGTCAAAGTGATGCTGCAGCTGCTTCCTTTGACTCCCGCGGTGTGGTACACCGCGAGTACGCACCACAGGGTTGTTGTTATTTTTTATTATTATTTTTTATTTTTTTTTTCCCTTACGACCTGTTCTCGTTTCCGACAGTGTGCGACGTAAACCCCACGCGCCTGCGGTGCCTTAGATGATGCTGCTGCTGCTGCTTCCGCTCCTGCGACCTCTTTCCCTTCTCTTTTCTTTCAGTCCCCATCCCCCTGTGCAGCGCGGTTGAGGTGTCCTCTATTGAGAGACAGTTATCGCGCTGCACTTTAACCCAATCCTTCGCCCTTTCCAACTATAATCTCTCTAGCACCACAGGGCCAAACAATAGACAGTTTTAGTTTAGCGTGGTTACCGGAATAGCAGGCGTACCGGAATAGCGGGATCGAAATGCGCATGCGCAGAACGCTAAACGACCCATACCGTTTACCGTGCGCCAGTCGCGCGGCAATTTTGCGTGTATTCGCGGGTTTCTTACACGCTCGGAAAACACTTTTATGTATCACGTATTGAGCAAAAGAAAGCTGTATCAGGAGTTTTCCATGTTGCTGTACAATTCTCTCGTTCACACTTTTTATCCAATTGTAGCATTAGAAAAGTTGATTAATCAATTATGAAAATAATTATGTAAATAGGCGGAATGCAAAAAAATATAATCTGAGTATCTCCAAGCGACGGCAGATAACATTACCTTGGTTCTGTCCAGCTACGTGACATTTGCATATTTTAAAATCTTGGTGCATGATAGTTAAGCCACCCAGTATGTATCTTGTACATGCAGCGAAATTTGCACAAACTGCTGTGGCTCACAGGAGGTTATCTCTTCCGCAGCGGCTTTCGAGGTTTATTTGACCATGTGAGGTTCTTTGAGCAGTTCGGAAATAAGGTGGGAACTGCATTTGCAGACAGAACACGGCTCTTTGGCGCATCAAGTAGCACCCTTTTATCGAGCTCCGCGTAATATGCCGTCGATATCGTATCCTCTGAAAAAGGGTTGGCGCAGACATGGCCGGTAGGCATTAGAGTTCGGTCTGCCCTCAGATTTGCACGGCGCCACTGCTCTAGACGACCGCTGCGTACGGCGCTTTGAATAAAGGCACACGCTCCGCTCAAGTGCGGTATCCAGAATTGTAGTTCGGAACGAAGCACTTTCTAGCCATTTCAAACGCCCCTCAGAAGGCCGCTGCCAGCTTTGACGAGGGCCCGTGGCGACAGTACCCAAGCACAAGCTCATGAAACGCACGCGAACAAAAAGCGTGCCTTCAAAACAGCGCGGCCGCACATGCAAGCAGGAAGAAGCAGCGGCAGCACGCGCCTTGCCGCCGAGGCTGGGACCACTAGTAAAACTGGCTGGGACCGCATTCCGCAGCGCCCTCTACGACGGTGCCGACCGAGCTGTAATCGAGCCGAACATAATCTGGACACGAGCGGGCGGCGCTTTCGCGCGCGTTGTGGGGAGTGTCAGCACCTCTCTTGCTTATTCTTACACCGTGGTTCTAACTGAAGTTGCGTCGTTCTGCCGATAGGTATCCGCTGCCGTGACCGGCCCGATAAACGCGCGCCATTGCTACCTTATCTGGTCGACCGCGTCTAGCAAGCAAGCCGAGAAGTGTCCCCACCTAAAGAGTATATATCTTACACCGTGCACGGGTGCGATCCTTACACGGATTTACACGGTAATAATCTTCCTTCGTGTAATTGTCTTCTACTTCGCTATCACTAATACTGCTTCGCCTTCCCGGTCAAACTGCACTCTTTTTTTTTTTTTTTTTTTTAGTACTCCCAGTAGAAGCGCTGCTGCGCATGGCTTCTAGACTTCCATTTATTCTGATTTCGAGTGAATCCGGCTTGGCATCATTTCGGCTACCGAGTGAATTCTATATGCAAAGTGTTTCAGAAAACACTTTCAAAAATTTTTAAAGGTTGCCTGTGGCAGATATCACAATTCTAGTTCATGAGCTCGTCTACTCGAAAAGGCGGACATTACTTGCACAAAAAATTGAAAAGCATAATCGACTAATTAACAAAATTAACTAATGAAGTTATTAGCTAATTACATTATGGCCCATGTTGCAATTTAGAAATTCTAGCCGTGGAGGTTGCGATCCACTTGGAACTAATTCTCAGGCTGACACCAGTGTCTAATTCTCTAACTTAGCGGAGAAATACATTGGCGTGCCAGTCACTTTCTCAACAAAACGTCGTTTTGTGCATCAAATTACAAAAGTATGAAAAGAACAAATTATGGGATTTTACGTGCCAAAACCACGATCTGATTATGAGGCACGCCGTAGTGGAGGCCTCTGGAATAATTTAGACCACCTGGGGTTCTTTAACGTGCACCTAATCTAAGTATACGGGTGTCCTAGCATTTCGCCTCATCGAAATGCAGCCGCCGTGGCCGTGATTTGATCCAGCGACCTCATGCTTAGCAGTCCAACACCATAGCCTTAGTACTAAACAACCACGGCCGTTTAGCACAAAAGTAACTGGAACGCCAATGCATGTCTCCGCAATGTTCGGGAATATCTCGAAACTGGTGCCATCCCGAGAATCGGTTCCTAGTGCATCCGCCTTGCGAACTCCACGGCTAGAATTTGTAAATTGCAACAAGGGCCATAAGTTAATATGTTAACCTAATTGGTGAATTTTTGTTGATTAGTCGATTAATTATGCATTTCAATTTTTTGTGCAAGTAATGTCCGACTCTTCGAGTAGACCAGCTCATGAACTAAATTGTGCTTTCTGCCACACGCAACCTTTAAAAAGTTTTTGAAAGTGTTTGCTGAAACACCCGTATTTATGGCCACTGCATGCAAGAGGCGATGTTTCCATCCCTAATGCGTAAATGTTGTAAATAATTAGAAGAGCTTTTTTTTCTTTTGTCGCCAGTCGTTAGCATTTCCTACTGGAAAGAGAATAAATACTGAGATACATATCACTCACGTGCTTTTCACACGCCGTTGATAGAAGACTCTGCTGAAATACAGTGCCTAGTAGTTGAAGGGAACACTGAAGTCTGCCGCTTTTTTTCAGGGTCAAAAGGCACGCAAATTTGAAGTGAGGTGAACATACATCAACATATTCATTCTCTAGGCGTAGGCTATCGATTTAGTTGGTTACCTCCTTCTCTTTAAAAAATATAATAAACTTCGTCCTGTGTATATATTTAAATCATCATCAGCCTATATTTGTGTCCACTGCAGGACGAAGGCCTCTCCTTGCGATCTCCAATTATCCCTGTAATTTCAACTGGGATACATAGCGCTAAAACAACACAAGGACGAGGAAGAACACGGGACGAGCGCTAACTTTCAACAATTGCTTTATTGCAGCTGGTAAGCATGTATATACTCACTGGGAAAGGCACTGCAAAATACGCTCTGAAGGAAAGAAGAAAAGGAAAAACAGTCATGTGGCTACTATGCCAAAAAGTTCAAGCTATTTCTTCGATAAAAGAATAGACGGCGTGCTAACACAATCATCACCTCCTCTAGCTATCTCTGCTGCTTCGACAATTTCCCTCGTCACCTTATTCCTGTGGCGATACACAACAACAGTTTGTTTTAAGAGAGGGTAGCATATGGTTCCTTCGCGTCACATTTTCTACAGTGGGCAGCCAGGTGCCCGTCTATTGCGGTACTCTCTACTTTGTTATTATGCTCCGCCAGACGCACGTTTAAACATCTGCCCGTCTGGCCCACGTAGTACTTCTTATACACTACGTTCCGGGTGCATGTGACAAAAGGTCCCTTATGTGCAGTAGCGCAAACTGGCTTCCGCTTCCTCGTAGGACAGCTCAGCCCACTCAAACTCAAAAGTTTGTTAGGTGCAGTAAAAACAACATTTACACCCGACCATTGCCCTACCTTTTTTAGGTTGTGGGAAACCCTATGAAAGTAGGGAATTACAGCCACCTTTTGTTTGTCCCTTAGTTCTTTCTTCCTTATTTCGTCATCCGCTCTCTGCTCTTCACTCAGGCGTGAAGTTGCCTTCCTTCGACCCCTGTCTTGCGCTACCCGATTCCAACTTGCGCCTGCGAATTTCCTAACTTCATCACTCCACCTAGTTTCACCGCTGATGCTTCTAATGTTCTTGTCCTTCTAATGTCAGGATTTGCCGAAATTAAGCGAAAGTATTAATACATAGTTTGCACGCGCGTCACTTCCGCACCGGTCAGCGAGCCTGTCCGCCACCTTTAGGCACCTGCGCGCCTGCGGAAGCGTGCTGGAGCAGGCTGCGCGCGCTGACGCGTTGTTGATCCGAAGTTCCTTCTCGCGTCGTGATAATGCCAATCTGCGCGATTTTCGGTTGCCGCGCAAGAAGTACCACTGCCGCGAAGCCGAGCTACGCAGAACCGGGCCTAGGTATGCACCAAAAGTAATAACCTGGCAGTGCGAACGTAGAAGAATGCTGTCGGCGAAACGTTGGTGCCTGTGGCTTTCCCGGATAAATCGAAAGGACCTGAACAACGTGCGTGTCGTCACTTTGTTTCGGGCGAGTATATAACACGCCAAAACACTGCACATCACGCATGATCGTAAAAGGGCGGCAGCGAAAGCCCCCGTATACTGGTTGGTGACCGCCTGCTCGCACACGCATGGTCGCTTTTACCGCTCTGAAAAACGCCTGTGTACTTGTGCTGTAGTGCACCTTAAGGAACTCCGGGCGGTCAAAATTATCCCGGAACCCTCCACTGCCGCGTGTTTCATAATTAGATCGCGATTTTAGCACGGAAAACCCCCAATTTTGTTTTTTTAACGGCCTGCAAACTGACATCGTCATTTCTTGGTATGTGTGCTTCGCTTAGCGATATATATGCTAAGCAATATTTGAATGTCTGCATGCTTTCAATATAATGGGCTACTTCTATTTAACGCAACAAAATTCACATGCACGGACATGCACCGAACTGTAACTCGCAGAAAGAAGCGAACACACGTTTTGAAGACTGGGGAAGAAGTGCATATAGGTGAACCTTTGTGGCAAGAAAGCTGTCCCTAAATGGAGCAGCAGAAAAAATACTGAGAGTTTTCTCTGCCGCACGCCAAGGAACATATGCTTTCATTGACTCACCTCGCCTAGGACGATGGACCCGACGACAGGCGCTTCGCTGCAACCTTTCTCACCCAACAGCTCGTGAAGTAATTATGCGCCTTCAGCGATTTGTAAGCCTTCATTTCGTTCACGACGCGATGTCGCCAACTTTGTGGCGAGCCCGCGTCGGCGCAACAAGCTCGTCCATGTAGGAAGGGCAAAATTCAGGGCTCCTGACTTTTGCCATCGCAAAGCATTCACGACGGCAAACATGCGGCGCTGACACGTGCAAGCGAACGCCGAACACAAACGCAGCGGGCCAGCGGCTAGTAGCGAGGTGCCTAGCGATGGCGGACGGTCGGGGCAGGCAGCTGATATGACGTCACGTGCAAACTATATATTAAAAGCCGTGCACGTCTGCGCCAACAATGATGCTGTAAGCTTTTAGCAACAACAAAAGTGAACGCAAAAGAATCCTCAAATTATGTGGGTAACAGAACTCCAGTAATGACACTTTAGGAGCAGAGGGGGGGCTACGGATCGCCGGGGGGCTCAAATGGTACAATTTGTCATCTTGCAGCATAAACATACGCAGAGGGGGAACTGGTCAGGTCCGTCAGGTCAGGCTGTTGCTCATCGGCGATGTCGCCAAAGACAGTAAGCGTGAGGACGCAAGTTGACTCGCCGGTCTCAAGAAGGTCTGCTGGGTCTACGGGATGACGTGACAAGCAATCGGCGTCCTCATGGAGTTGGCCTGTCTTATACACGACTGTGAAAGTACTCTTGGAGCCGTAGAGCCCACCGACCGAGACGTCCAGCTGGATCTTTTAAGGACGAAAGCTAGCATAGGGCATGGTGATCAGTGATAACCGTGAAAGGCTGTCTATACAGGTAGGGGCGAAATTTGCCTCGCCCAAACAAGGGCAAGGCATTCACGTTCATTGATCGAGTACGTAATTACGTTCGGCTGGTGACAGAAGACGGCTAGCATACACAAGGACACGCACAATGGACTGGATAAGGGAAATGGCTGCATGGGACCCGTCGGGGGTACGCACCTGAAAGGGAACTGGGGAGGCAGCTTCAATCTCGCGGCGAATGATGCGCACAATATTGTCGGATGCAGCAGGATAGGGTGGAACGGGTGGCAGACGAAGGTCCTCACAGGAAAACGTCGCAGCCTTGTTCGGAAGACTGGTAAAGTTCGGAGTAATGCGGTGACTTTTTGCTTCTTCAAAGCGTCGGCATTCATTGATGTCTTGCACTGTGGATGAGTTCTTAAAAACCAGGAGTGTAAACGCATCATCTGCAATACCGTTGAGGATATGAGCAACCTTTTCCGCTTCTGGCATATTGTCATAGACTGCGACAAAGTGCGAGCACGTCCTGAATGTATGTCACATAGGACTGGGGGCAAGTCTGAGCTCGGCATGCAAGGTCTTTCTGCGCAGCATGACAGCGTCCGATGGGCTTGCCGAACAGATCGATGAGCTTTTGCTTACATAGCTTCCAGCTCGTAATTTCCTGTTCGTGGTTCAGAAACCACACTTGTGCCGTGCCCGTCAGGTAAAATATAATGTTCGCTAGCATCAGAGTCGGGTCCCAGTTGTTGATAGTGTCCACCCGTTCGTACAGTTGAAGCCGATCTTTGATGTCTGTGTTGTCAGAGCCAGAAAAAGTACCTGGGTCACGCAGTTGTGTGAAGACGACGGGGCGGTCGGCAGCAGTTGGTTGAGGCATGGTTGGTGACCTGCCCGAAGCATTCTTGTCCCTGCCTTGAGCTGGCATTGTAGATGCAGCCAAGGAGCGTCTGCTGGGTAAATCTGTCTTGATACTGGAAAAACCCGCACCTCCACCAAAATGTCACGGGGAGAAAAGACTTGACAATATATTTACAAGATATATACAACGGGCAGAAGACAGGCATACAATATGAAGCCCGTGCGCGCGTCTATCGGCGACCGTCGTCTTCCGTTAGTCCTGTCATCATCGTTCACTACTGCAGCGCCTCATAGCAGTGTATGTGTGCGCGCACTATACTGGTCGCCGCTTTATGAGCTTTATTAGCTACCTTTGGTAGCATATAGAGTAACTCTAGGCTATAGCCTTCAGTGGCACCCCTATGTGACGAATTAGGTGACGAATTAGGTGACGACATAGGAGAAGCGGATGACAGAGGGTACGGGGCTGCGATTTTCGGTTGATGCCCGTAAAATAGAACTATTTTTGTGGTGACAGCACCCAGAAAGTAAAGACACAATAGGACAGTGGACATGTTTACGATGTCGCTGCGATATGGGATGATTTGCATATGCGTGAAGTTTTTGCTCCAGACTAGCGTGACAGTGCACGGCTAATGAAATGCTTCGCTTGCCCATGCTGACTTGCTTGCATTATTTAGTTGGTGTAATGAGCTTGCTGTATACCCGTGAGACGAATCTAAGCACCCAAAACAGCAACAGCAGCCGTGCATTTGTTTCCGATATAGAGTGCACGGAATTGCCAACTTGGCTAGAAAAGCGACACTTTTAACACCGTTGGTAACGTAAGCTTGCTATAGTTTTATGAAGGTATGTGCAGGTTTGAGCATTTCATAACAATGTACTCCACGTGCGATTCATTTTGCCAGTCGTTATGGGCTTAGACGATGACCCCCTGCAGTTATCTCATAGAGAACACTCGGCAAGACTGAAAAGAAAAGATTGGGAAATCAAATAGATTGTTAGAAATAGAGCCATATGCTTAAACGAAGGGCACGAACAAGCACGCAAGCCGGCGTCAGAGTGTAAACAAACTCGCGTCCGGGAAGTCCGAAAACTCGTACGCAGATGCACTGGAGACTAAAAACACGACATTTCCATGCATGAGCGGCGCCATCTTGGAAACTACGAGTGTGCTGACCTCGCCCCTTTGCGGTGGAAAAAAGAAAAAGAGGTGCGGCAAAAAAAGAAAACAAACTGTTTACATAGTTACTTAATAACCCAATTAATGGCGCTAGTTGTCCGAAAGCATTCGGAAAGCGGTGAAATATGAATTCGCAACCGTCGATAGCGAGCTAGTGATGGGAATAGGTGCGGACAAGAAAGTGTTAAGCAGTTAAAAAAGGTCATTTTTGCTCTCACTTTTAAACATTCCAGTGGAGTGGGCTTGCTCCACTCGATTGTTATAAAACAAAAACATGCAATCATAGTGAGTGAACTTCCACTATACGCATGGCAATCTTCTTGTATTGGCTGCAACCATTACATCACTGGAAGGGTGCAATTGGTGATGGAAGGTGCCAAAATACGGGATGGGAACACCTATACATTTGTATTACAAAATTCTTTGGTTCAATAATTGCTCATTGAGCAAATTTGATCCCCCTCCCTCTCTTTGCCTTCATACAACATCAAAAAGTTGTGCTGATCATAATCGGCACTGCCCCAAAAAGCACTGCAGGGCCCTTTGGGCCTTTTTAGTGGCTCTATAGTCGGTGACAACTTCAAAATTACAAAGCAGCTCCACCCACAAAAACGCAATGCACCTGCTCTTCACCTCTGAAAGAGCTGAACAAGCTGGAGTCTGCCCACAGCTTTATGACTTTGGCCAGCTAATGTAAATGCTAGGCTAATTAGAAAATAAAAGCTAGTTGTTTCAAGCTAAAATATTGCCTTTGGCTGAGCAGTAACATCAGAATCACCTATAAAAAATGCCTAGACGTTCAGGTTTCACCTTGAAACCAGTGACACAAAGGCCGATCTTTACGCAGAAAAAACTTGTTTCAAACACGTGAAACCGCTTGGTGTCAGGGAGATGAGCGAATCTAATTGGCTGGCGCATCTATGCAAATTTTGTTTTAGTTCGACAGTGCACACATAACCTTGCAATTCCTAGGTTGTCTCCGACTATAGTAAGTATTTGCAACAAACATTACATTTCAGCCACCAAATAATCTTCTACAACTCTTAAATAATGAAAATGCTACACATCTTCCAATAAAACATAGCTTGCTTTATTAAAGGCCTGTTACACATAAATACCAACAGATAATGCTACTTCTGATAGCTGCCAGAGCCACAAGCATGTCACCACTTTCCAAAATGCGGCATGAAATTAAAAGGTTTAAAAAGCAAAATAAAAGCACAGTACCCACCTATGCAACTAAAAAAAGAAATATATGCAGTACACCTAGGACCTGACACTATACTAGTGAAAAAGCTGCTTTCATAATATATATATATAAAAAAAATGGTTTACACATCTGGTGAACCCTGTAGAGAAATAAGAACAAATAAGAAGCTGAATGAACTTTCTGTGAAACAGTCTTTAAAAAGGCAGTTGAGGCAGGTATTTTTATTCTGTCTTCTGTACTCTAGGCCAGAGCTTGTTGCTAGCATAATCAGAAGCACAGCTCCATCTAAAGACAAATGTGGGAAACACATAAAAGGCAGTGCTTAGTTCTGGAACAAAGTGCGGGTGAACTCGATATAGTCATAGGCGCCGGAGATGGATCTGCCACTCTTTGGATCCACATAGGGTTTCATACGGGACACACAGTAGTCGGCCATGTCCTTGGTAAGGTTCTGTAAATGAGAAAAAAAAACTATGTTGTTTGACATATATGCCATGTGTAAATGAACAAAAACCATGCTAGTACATTCCATTTGGAGTCATTATCCCGCCTTCAGCATGTTCTTTAATTCAAACCTACATATTTAAACACTGATTTTACATATCCTGCAATTAAACAAATTCTCATTTTCCAATTGTAAACCCATTGTAAACTCCACAGTGTTGATTTAATGGAGTCCGCTCTCACTGCATGCATGTACCTTGAGCATTTGTGATGGCTAAAGGAAAAGCATCAGATGACAAAATTTATCATTTGCATGTACTCTTCAATGTGAAAATATTTCTGGTGAGCAGCGATTAACACAGACCATTCAGTGACGGGCACTGTTCAGGAGCCTATCCACAAGCACTAATCATGCTTTTAGATATGCTCCTGAAAGTGTCGGTAGCCACTCGGAACAGAAATTCCAAATGAAAGTGAGCTGACGAAGTGAAGACAAAATGAATTCACTTGTCTGTGTTGTTGCACCATGTTGCTCTGTCCACATTGTTATCGCAAACGAATATTGAAAATGACATTGCGGTCATAAATACAAAATGGCAGCCTAGCATTGCTTGACTGCGATGAGGACAATACATGTGTACGCATATTGCTATTTGACAGAGACTGCTACCACTAGGTGTGGTCCGCACCAAAGCTTTGCTCTCAATGCTATCTCTATGGCATGTCCTATTGCTTTTGATCTTGTAATTATTGGTAGTTTCTTATAGGGATATTGTTAGAATGGAAACTCCGTCAAGCGTATTGTCGCTTATATTCCCAACCCCTCCATCATTTTTTTTGTGTTGATGGGAAATAAAAGTTTTGCCAGAGAAGATGCTACATGTATGGTTTCATAGTTGCAGACAACGTTTTGTGGCTCCACAGGCAAAGCCAAGGGGGCAGAGTATCTGTATGTGTGTTACACATCTAAGTACCGCATATACTCGCGTAATGAACGCACTTTTTTTTTCTAAAAAAAATTGAAGCAAAGTTGGGGGGTGCGTTTATTATGCGGGGTAAATTTTATGGGAACTTTTTCGAAACAGCAAAAATTGAAAACAGACCGCAATTATTTAAAAATGCATTAGATAACTTATTTTTGCAGTAAAAATAGACGTAAGCTATTTCAAACCATAACAGAATATTTATTGCCCTTCACCATGCATCAAAACCACCAGACCTGTGTTCCAGGTTGCCGGCCGGTTCATCCAGATTGTGGTTCCTCAACAGTTCATCCTCGCAGCCAATTCCGGCTGTCTGCCGTTATCGGAAGCGTCACCTTGAAGTGCTGCTTTTCGGCAACTGTCTTGACAAGCACGCTGTGTGCGTCTCTTTGCTCGACCGTCTTGCTCATCGGCATGTCTGAGTTTATCAGTATCTGATCAGCGTTTCTGCTTTGTGAGCAGATAAACTCCGTCCTACAGCAGGCATATAACTCGACTATGGGCCCATCGAACACGGCGAAACCAAATGCAGGCAGAAAAACGAGCAACAGACTACGCCGACCATGTGCCGGCCGCCCCTCCTTCACTTGGCCTCTCCCAAGCACCACTACCTGCCGCGCACCGCGCGCACATGCTCTCATTTTAAGTCAAAGTAGAGTCCATAAACTGCGTTAAGTACTGTTGCACAGAGCCAGTTGCCTCTTTCTCTCTTGAGCCTGCTTGGTGCCTTTGCTCCGGCGCAGGCGGAAAGCATGCGGTAAGAGCAGGCTGAGCGTTTTCTTTTTCTTTCTTTCTCGGGTTTTACGTGCCAAAACCAGTTCTGATTATGAGGCACACCGTAGTGGAGGGCTCCGGATTAATTTTGACCACCTGGGGTTCTTTAACGTGCACTACAACGCAAGCACACGAGCGTTTTTGCATTTCGCCTCCATCGAAATGCGGCCGCCGGGCAGTCGCTGCTTCCATCAGGTCCCAAGTGACCGTGATAATGCGCAGCCTGTACTTACCACATGCTTCCCGCCAGTGTTCCCTCGTCATGGCTTTGCCATGCACGGGCACCGAGATTAAATGCGCTTGCTTTAAACAGACGTGCGAGAATAAAACATTGTAGTCTCTCCGAAAAACAATAGCATGGCCGTTCAATCGTGGGACCGCACAGTAGCAAAGTTGGGGGTGCGTTCATTACGAAAGGGAAAAAAAAAAAAAAAGTCCCATTTTTTATGACCAATTTGGGGGTGTTTTCATTACGCGAGTAAATACGGTAGTCAGGATGAGTTTAATCTTGCAAAATGGTCGCCATTTTGCATTTTGGCTGTGTTAGTAATTCAGTATTTTGAGCAATCCCTGCCGAGTCTGAATAATCCGTCGGCTACTCTATATTGCCTTATATTAGCGAGTTCTTTTCCTTGGGTCCTTCAACTGGCCCCTCGCCTTATAATCGTGACCGCCTTATAATCGAATAAATACGGAAGTTTTGCCCACTTCAAACTGTAAAAAAGACAACAAGATATAATGTTACACTAATTCTTTGATATCCCTTGCCTCGAGGGGAAAAAAATAGATTACTTGAGAAAACGAGGCATGTTCAAATATGACGTTTCACGGCAACAAGTTGTACTAGATCTTGCTAGGTCCAACAAGTGTCGCTGGAAATTCGTAATGAAACCTTAAAGAATGTTTTATTGCTCAGACTTTGTGGTTGAGGCTATACTCCGTTTCATACATAGCAGTGAACGCTTCGGAAGCTAGAGAGACTTCTTGCAGTGCCTTCGTTCTCACTTGGATATAGTTCGATGTTTTTTGACCGCAATTGTGCGCAACAGTTTTTTTTATATGGGCTCAGTATTGAATGAAACAAGTCTTAATCCTTAGAAACAACCACACTGTGGTATACGGCTGCTAATGCGTTGTTTTAGATCATTTTTTTTTTTGCGGTTCTTTTTGCGTTTTTTTTATTTGCAACCCGTCGCGAGGAGCTCCATGTGCATGCTCACGCGAGCGAACGCTGTTGGCGCACAGCGGAGCATGGACGGAACACGCGGAGTGATAACTTTTCTTGACCGAACTTCTTGCGTAGCTTCCACAGCATTGACTGCTATGTATGGAACGGAGTATAAATGGGAGACGAACAGCTCGTAGTGTCATTTGTCTGTGGTGTACGTAATGCACAGCTTGAGAGCGACAGCAAATTCATGGTTAGGCGGGAGGGACAGGCGTCACCATAGTTCCTGAGAAACTTGTTTTTGAGTGCACAGATTTTTACCATATTTAGGTGTCAACCAAAGACAAACACCAGCATATAGTTTTTTAGCAAATGCTGAAAGCAAACATATGAAATCACATTTTGTTGTTTCAAGAGCAGCAATCAAACTCAGGACTACATGCAGCTGTGGTCTCACACACACTTTTATTCTGTAACTTTGGCTGTATAGCTAGCTTTTAATGCAGGAATGGAAACCTCCAATTTAATGAGTTTTCTACTGCAAGCAGACTCCACTTTACATCGAGATTCGGATGTATGCGTCAGTGAAAGTATAGAAGCAGGAAAGCTAACTTGGGGGAGAATGTGCAGAGAGGTCCATTAAAGGGACCCTACAGAGGAATACTAAGCTGTATCAGTAAATTGCACTTCTGGGACATCAAAAGGGTCGGTCTTACAAGTGCGGAGATTTGGTACACCAGAAAAGATGTAAAAAGACTGGTGGCAACACCACCTAGAAGCTTCAACATTAGCTCTCCATGTCATGAATTTTGGCAGCGTCTGCTGGGGACTAGATAATAAGTTATTGATAAACAAGGATTACATTACATTCTAAAGAAACCAAGGGCTCAAATAACTTTTTGTGCACAAAAACGACTGACACGGAAAAGTACCCTGAAGTCTGACACTGCACTGATGTATCAGTGCTGTGGTTTTTAATACAAGAAATAAAATAACAGCATCAGCCTTTTATTTCTCTAATACGAACCAAAATGTTTCTGCGGAATAAATAAAAATGGACTTCTGGAAGAATACTTCACCATCTAAATCTATTTAGTCTTGCTCTTTAGTATCTCTTTAATATCAACATGCTGCTTGGCAATAACGAAGTTGCTGCAGTAGATATCATTTGCCAGGGCAATTCCTTTTAATTGAGGTTTTAATACAGAATGCATTGTGAAATTTGTGTTGCCTACATTGCGACTGTGCAGGAAATGAACATGTACCACAGAAAAAAAACGCCTTCTGTCAGTTCCTTGTCTGTCAGTGTCCGTCTCTGTCAGAACATGGAAGTGTGAACACTTCTAAACACTAAATCTTTAGCTGGAGGTAGAAGGAAAACAGACGGAAAAAACTCACTGCGTAGAGCTCGTCGGCAGTGACATATGGCCGCTCGCCAGAGGTGATGGCACGGAAGGCATTCTCAATCTCCTCAGAGGACCGCACATTCTCAGTTTCTCTTGAGATCATAAACGCCATGTATTCCTGGAGAGAGACTTGGCCATCTCTGTTGGGATCCACCTGGTCAAGGATGGCCTCAAACTCGGGGTCTGGCTGGCCCTCTTCCACCATGGGCAGGTCGTAGCCCAAAGCACGTAAACATGACTTGAACTCCACATGGTTCAACCGTCCACTCTTGTCTTTGTCAAAGTGCCTGCATGTATCCATCCGTTGTGGGTCAAATTAAGCATTCTTTTAAAGCCTAAATAACAGGCAGTAAAATGCAGTACAATATAACCTTTTGTGGCAATTTTGATTCAAACCACAAGCATGCAATCTTTCCTTCAGAGGCTTTCCCTTTGCACTTGTCACTGCAAATGCACTGTATGGTACAGGAGTTGGCCTAGTGCAATGGCCACAATGGTCTGGCAGTCGTGCAAAACCATACTCGAACTTTTCTTTCATCGTACTTTCTACGGGCTAGTGAATATACTTCAGAAATTGAAGTATACAGCCAAATTATATGAAACTTCAAGGGACACTAAAGGAAAATATAAAGTCAAGCTAAAGTGATAAATTAGTGCTCGAGAATCACTAAGGAGTCAATATTATCGCGAACAGAGCACTAGTAATCGAGAAATTGATGTAAATGCAGGGCACGATTAGAGACTCCCCCGGGACACTGAAGTACTTGCCCTATGATGAAGGCACTCAATTAAATTTTGTGACTAGTACTCACCACTCGTTATAAAAACATCAATGTATATGCATTATAAGACGAAAGAAAATGCTATTTGTCCAGTACTATTTCATTTTTAGAAAAAAAAAAAAAAAACTTATTGACATTACCCTTGGCAACGATGCGGGCATTCGAAACATTTCATTCTCTCTCGAATCAATTGCCGCACATGCTGTTGCATTTCAGTAGTTTCATTATCGCGTAGTGCTGCGCTAGTTTTGCTTGCTCGCGAAACTCGCACAAACTGAAAGTAGCAGATAATTCCACTTCCATGTGATGTTGCGGGATGCCTGAACGATGGCAGGCCAGTTGACCAAAAGCAGGTGCAGCGGTGAATCCACCGCTCCGTCTTGTCTTCTCCATGGCCGCGCATTTGCGTTTGTGCGAAAAACTGCACCGCCGTTATTAGGGCGCCGTTTTACTCACCGACAACGTATGCAATGTCCCCACTCCCCCGGTTGGGTGGCGGGAGATTTGAATTGCGATAAAGACCCTTCAGATGTAGTTTTATTGCAAACTAAGTCTTTTCTTGGCACGAAACAAGTGTTACAAGGTTTCTGGAAGGGTATTTAAACAGTCCAAGTTGACTTAGTATTTGCCTTTAGTGTCCCTTTAACATAGTTAATAGTATTTCCAAATCTGGTACACATTGTTCGCATACTGAACAAATTTGTAACAAGAGCCTACTGTTACACTGTGAAATGTAAAGTTAAATATGAAAAATGTTGAGATATTTAAGTTATAATTTCGCATTTAAGAAAAAAAAAAAAAAAGAGCGCAGCTCGCACTAGGTGCAAGGCTGAAGCAAACAGCGGAGCTTGTGATCGACCAAGCTACAGCCAGGGTCGCTATCCCGACGACGCTGGATACTCAAACGCAGACTCTCGCGTTGTCGTAACTCGGGATCTTCGACTCAACGACGCCTGTTCTCGCTTGGCTGCACGACGCGCTTCAAGACACGGCCTGGCAAAGCACTGACATGTCTAGACGAAGCGAGGCACATGTGGTTGCTAGGCGATGCGGGCGCAGCTGTGCCAAGTGGTTGCTAGGCAACCCACGGTGACATCATCGCCAGGCGCAGTTTCTGGTCCACGCTACACGGGCCAACCGGCTTAAACAGCTCCGCTGTTAAAAGCCAGTTTATTTGAATTTTACCGTGATGTCAAAAAGTTTGAATGAAATAAAATTAAAACTAATGAAGTCAAGGAAAAATTTGCATTTGGTAGGGACTGCCTGCCTGAATCAGGGACTGCCTGCAAAATCCCCCATTTTGTGACATTAATTTTCTTCCTATCAGAAAGCAACGACTGTCATGATACCAGGAGGGAATATGTTTTGCTCTTTCAAAAGTGAGGAGATGTGCAATGTTCAGTGCTACTATGCCTGACATGCCAGAATTTCCCCCCCTGCACACTTTGCAGGTGCCTCATTTTGGCCTAACATCACCCCCCTTCCTCCTGGTAGAGTGACTCCATCCATTAATATTTGTATTGCTGAGAGGCTGACATGTTTTCACTACTTGTGTCAAAAATGCCACTCAAGCAGACTAAAGTAGGCCCACTGTTCATACCTGTTTTATTAAGAGGGAAACATTACTAAATAAAATTGATAATGCTGAAGTAGATCAGCTGCCCTGTACGTGGGTCTGCCCGATGAATTGGCAACAACCACATGCAATCAGTGCAAACTCAATGCTTGTGCCAAAAACGCCACCAGAGTTCACAAAAAGATATGCTTAATTTTCTGCAGCTCTCTCAAACCATTGCCCGAATTGAAACTGCTGCTTTGCTGGATCAGCCATTGATGAAAACATTCAAAAAGGCGTTGAGCAGACTGGTGATTTGCTACCACTCGTGCTTTGTCTCCACCTTCTTGTGAGATGGCTGCACAAGAGGCCTGGTGTTCCCGAGATTGCTCATAGCTACTTAACGTCCCCTGTGCCACATATTGCTAGCTCAGAAAAGCATCCATCAAAATTCAATTGTGATGTTAAACCCACGATACTGAACAGTGGTCATGAGGGGTGCTGTAGTGCAGGAGGACTCCGGGTTAATTTTGGCCACCCAGGTAATGTGCACCTATTTCAGCAGGCACAAAGCAATGTACTCCCCTGAGCAGAAGTATATGGAACAGGGATTCCTCAATAAAGCTGATTTTTTTCTCCACCTGCAAATGCAACTTGAAATTGAGGACTGCAGTCGAAGCTTGGCATTGCGAACATTCCAGTGAAGTCGTCAATTTTGGTTCGTGTGTCTGAAGTACGAAGAAATTAAGTTTTTTTGGTGAGCCTGTGGTCCGTATACTTTGGCTCACAGGTGTAGTTTGAATTATCAGTAGCAGAACCTATTTATAGTTAAACCTCGATATAGCGAGGTCGGTAAAATCAGCAATTTGCTTCATTATATCGAAATTTCGTTGTATTGAAATTCGACCTTTTATGCAAATAAGTACAGTCGCCGATCGATTTTTCTTACATGCCCAAAGTTTTCTGAATTATCGGGCAATCGAAAAAAGCAAATTTGTATAAGAAAACGATTCATTTTGTTGGGTTTGGGAGTCTGACGAATGATATGGTTTCACCCCACGTCGACGATATCTTCACATCGGTGGTGCGAATTAAGCGAAGCCAGCCACGCTTTCGCGTACACTCCACCCCTGCGGCCGATAGCGTCGCCCGCACTGGGATGATGCTATCATGAAAAGCGCTGGCAAAGGGGAGTGAATGCTTCGGCTGGCTCTCCTTTCAACGGGTCTCCAAAATTCCGAGATTACGCAACCTCCAATACTAAACACATGGAAAAACAGCTTACATGATGTCACGCCGTCTCAGCATGCCCACTCTTTGCACACGCGGCAGATTATGTCTAACATCTAAAAAGGTGGGCGGCTGCGTATGCACTCAGCTGTGCTTACAGCCACGCGCAGCCACAGCCGAGACGCGCGTCAGAAATCGAGACGCGCACCACCGCACCAGCTGCAGTGGAATTTCGTTATATTGAACTTTCGTATAAACACACTTCGTTATATTGAGGTTCTAAATACACAGTGTTCTATGGTCAAGAGGTTGTGAAAAAGTAAATACTTCGTTATATCGAGAATTTCGTTATACTGAAGTTCGTTATATCAAGGTTTAACTGTATATTTTATTTAATGAGTTGTTCTACACATTAAGTTCTGCACAACTTTGCAGGACTTGTGGTTAGTTCAAACTAAAAAAAATCAGAAAGCTATAAGTAGGAACATCACACTCAAAAGGCATGCAGCCTCAAGTGCCAATAAAATTTGCAACACGGCAGTGCAAAATGTCTGCATAATTCTAAACTATGACAGCAGGGAAATTAGAGCACTAAAAAAAAAACTGCTACTCACTTGAACATCATGCTGAACTCCTTGAGGGCATCTTCTGTAACACCACTTTGATTTCTAAACAAATGTGAAAAAAAAAAAAAGGGATGCTCACATGAGAAAACATAAAAGTGGGATAACAGAAATGTATATTTTGCATAATATCAAAATGTCAACAACTCTGCCTTATTTAAATAATCTTTGAACAACCTAAGCAAGACACACTAAGCTCACCAAATGTGCAGGAACAAAGCTGAGCAATCCAAAGTGCTTTTATGTCATTAGCTCTGCCATCTGTCAAGCTCAGGCAAATGACACCCCCTCCTAAAGCTAGAGCAAGCAACAGCGCACCTCGCTTGTATTTGCTGCTCCAGGTTGTGCTGCATGCGCATTCCAAGCTGGTCAAGCTGGTCCCACTGCTGGGCCAGTCCCACGGTGCCGTGCTCGGTGTACCGGTTGTCAAGAATCAGCTGCTCCTCTAGCAGAGCTCCCAGGTCCTCAATGCGCTTCAGGTCACCACGTTTGCCACGAACCTCAGCAGCCTTACGCTGAAAGGGCCCAGGAAATGCATTCAGACCACTGATATACCAAGCTCCTACTAATCATGTCAAGAAATGTTTTGTAACTGTAATGGGTTTCAAAAAGACTTTTGCTAATGTGCTACCTGACCAGAGAACTGACTATTGACCTTTTTTCAACAGGCAGCTTCTACCCAACATCTGACCTTTGTTGCTTCCAGCTGTGCTTCCAGTGAACCCGATCCTTCCATCATTGAAGACCTGCAAGAAGTGGTACAAACATGCATCATTTTAGTGATGTTTCAGTGTTTTTAAATGTTCAGTAAAAAAGGCAATATAGAAATGCATAACAGACATTATTAATAACATGTAAATATGCCCAAAAGATGCTGAAAATGAAAAACTTTAAGTACGTATGTGTTTAAGAAAAATGAGCCGCACGCACGCACGCGCGCGCGCACACACACACACACACACACACACACACACACACACACACACACACACACGCGCAAACAAAGTGCACAAAGTATTAAAATTTTCAGCTATAAACACAAAAATGCTTTGTTCGTGAAAAGCAAGTGCTAAACTGAAAGAAAGTATCAAAGAAACATCTTAAGCAATATTTCTAGCCTGTTTAGCGAGACCCAAAAATGGTCATCTTTCAAGCAATGATTAAAGTTAAAACCATACAGGCATGTTTTATTGACCCTTTTCGCGGTGATCCCGTGGGTGCTGCCATGTTTGATCACATGGTGATGCGTCAACTGCTTGCCTCAACTGCCTCCGTGTTTACAACGGATGTGTATTATGCCAGTGCAGCGTCGCAAATCTCGGTTTCGGGAGATATTGTAGACGGTGACTAGGTGGACGACACGAAGCTTTGGCCACAGCTTCAGAGAAAAGACAAAAGTGCTTTCGGAGCTGGTTAAGCTATGTCCAAATGGCACGAGCAGCGTATACGGTGCTTGTTCTAAATGTGGGGCTAAATATGTATTTCAAGCTATCCAAACTTTCCGCTTCTGAATTGAATCAGGATTAGTGTTTTGCTCTTCATTCTTTATTTGGCAAACATTTTGAAGCAGCAGCTTGTCACGTTTCCGACTCAGTAAAGTTCCTCGGTGCAGTCACTGATTATTTTCTGCCTAATCACTCGCAGGTGTGCTCAGTTCCGATAAATTTGTTCTTGCTGTGCACAAGGCTTGAAACGTAACTGTTTTGTACATTGTAATACCTTGTAGCAAAGATGTATTATCACTAGTAACTCACTCTTGTGGACTGTCACAAAACATTCAGGTTCGGCCATTCGTGCCCTATCAGTGTAGTCCGCCATTTATTGTTCGTATATAGTGCGCATATATGCGCGCAAATTCACATAATCTTGACACGTTGGTGATAGAATGGGCTTAAGTTTCTGTGCCAGTTGGGGTAGATGTGTGCAGATACAGTGCGCGAAACTGACAGGAAGCGGCACTACTTCCTTTCTCATTCTTTAATGAACGGTACTCATTCTTGCGAACGTTCCGGGGCTGAAGCCCTTTCTTTGAAGGTTAGCGATACGACGCTGGCGGATGAGCAAATTTCTGTATCCTCGAGGAAAGCTGTACATCTCAAAGTGCTGTTAACACATACGGACAGTTGCAGCAGTGGTCTGCGAACTTGGCCACACAGATTCATTCCATTCCTTAATACGCCAGCTACTATTCTTGCAGCCAACTACTGCACAAGTCTTCAATCCACATGATACAATCCAGCATGATTGGAGCACAGTGCATTAGCGACAACTCAATTGCATTTCCAACAGCTGATCGCACAGAAGCAAGGTAGAAGCGGTAATGGTTTTGTATTCGTGTGCTGTCGCTGAGGCCACGTGCAATGCGCTGCCGAAAGTGCCATCTCGTTTCGTTAAAATAAATCGATCCGCAAAAAAGGGTCAATAAATGCCTGCAAGCACTTTTTCTTTTAATTACTGTCGACATTAATTGGCAAACTTGAATGCCATCACAACTTGGAAAAACAGAAACCAGTACAAACTTCTGCAGTTATGCATGGCTTACGGGCATAAACTGCCCCTGCCAGCTACAAATCCATGCATACCTTCAGCACTCCAAAGTTTAATTGCATGTCTACATTACAGTATAGCTCAAAGAGCACACAACTTCGAGTGTCAGCACTCCTGAGAGCAATAGCAATTTTGGGAAAAAACTTACCCATCTAGCAGCCACATCCTGTGTATTGGGAAATCATGTAAAAGAGAAAGTACACGTTAGAGACTGACAGAGATAAAAGCGCTCTGCAATGAAATATTTAAAAATACTTACCGTGTGTCTGTAAGCCACTGGTGTAATGCATTAGCATGCTTGGCAAACTCTCTACGAAGGTGGTCATTGTCTTCTTGGCGCTGGGCCTCCTTTGAAAGCTCGATATCACGTTCCTGTGTGGAATGAGGACTAAGTGTTCATATATGTGAAGCAAGCAAAGGTTAGCAAAGATCCTGGCCGGCACCAATACATTTCTACGGGCCCAAACGTTCATTATTTTGATCGGACGTTTTGCCTTTGCCAGATAATTCAAACTTCACTGGTCAGGACGTGTACGCCTGATTCGATCGTGCGCCTCGGCACTCTCATTGGCCCATTGAACACGCGCAGCCTCAGCGTGTTTTAAGTTTGCTCTACTTAGCGTCGACAGCTGTGTTTCAATATGGCGACATGTTGCCGTTACGAATCTCTCAGGGACAAGTTATAGTCTGGCATTTTCAGCGTGACAGGCAGCGGCCAGCGAAGTTGGAAGACGCCACGTTGGAGACGCCAGAATTGGCAAAGATTCCCCCTGTATTGTTCGACATGTTGAACGTGACCCACAGTAGCATGGCGATCGGCTGTTGCTGCAGCTCATGTACACAAGACTGCAGCGAGCGAGTGCTTTTTCGTTTGGCAAAGGTGCAAACTCAGCGCGCTCTCTTCAGTGCACCCGAACTGTAGGCCAGCAAATTGCTGGCCAGCCAAGCTAGCATGCGATGCACTCTGGTCTAGCGGCTGGGGCGTGAGATAGGACATGTTCTATTCCTGAACCAGTCACACCACGATGAACGATGAATGCCGCCAGTCAGGCAGAATGCACCACATGCTAGATTATATGAGTGTCCACTTTCGCTGACGTAGCAGAACTGCACTACATGTGGCGTGTGTCCGCGCTACGACTTCGTCAAGGCCGGCTACTGAGTAGAGATCAGTGAGCCCGGCACGCCACTTTCTCATCTGCGCGTGCTCAAGGATGATATCACACATGCACACTCAGAAGTGCTTCTCCTTAAATTTTCGGAACACTCCTGACTGTGCAGCTATTCTTTCACACTTGGTAATTGTCTAGCAACAAATCGAAATCATGAGAGACACTTAAACTGACCTTGATGATCTTCTGTAGGTTACGCCACGTATCCTCCAAAGCCTCCATGGTGAACCATGTGTAAGGGTTTGGTCCAACATTGAAGCTCTTTATTTGTCGGTCCAGGGCAGCAAGGGCTTCAAAATCTGCCTGTGCTGAGCCCAAGGAGTTCTGAAACTGTGCATGAGCCTCTCGCAAGGCACGAATCTCTTCCACAGAGTTGCACCGCACAGGGTCAGTCAAGTCTTCCTCAGCATTCTCAAACCAGCTGTTGAAGGCGGATGCCTTCTTGGCAAATGTGAGGAAGAGGTCTTCAATCTGGAAAGATAGAAGGGAAAAGAAAATCGTATTTGACATAAGAAAAAATACTTTTTGGCAATCCAGGAACGAAAAAGCCCAGTAAAAGTGGTGAACTTACTTGCTTGAACTGGTCCAACATGTGCAGCAGGCGAAGCTTACGGGCATTTGAAGCTGCCAGTAAATTATTCCAGCTGAAAATTTGAGTCATCTGGTTACTGAATATGTACTGAAGATGAAAAACAGCTTGAAAAATGGTCAAAAACAGATGATGAACGGCTTAGCAGAATAAGTGCACTCTGAACTGAAGATAATACAGCCTACACCTTTAAAAATGCTAAAAATCTCCTTCCCCTACCTATAAACCTTGAGCAATTCTACCACTGACTGAAACTAACAATCACAATGTAGGTACAATTTCTTTGTAGCATTCACTATATCCCTACTGCAATGAAGTTAAAAATGATGCACTGGTATGAAAGCTATCAATTATTAGAGCTGAAATAATGTTACAGGACCTCATATTTTGCCTTATCCTACCATTAAATATTTCAGCTAAAATATGCTACCATATGCAAACAATACAAACAAAGCAAACTGCTGCTTTGGACTTTATTGGAGTACTTGAATGTGCATCATACATGGAGAATGGGGCAACATTTACAGAGGGCAAGGGGGGAGGAATAGGGGGAATTAGGCTAAATAGAAAATAAGAAATGCCCTTTAAGGTTAAATTGTATCTTAGACATTATGCTTTTTGTGCAAGACTTACCGAGTAAGCACATCATCATGTCGCCTCATTATGGCTGCTGTCTGATCATGATTAGCAGCAACAAGTTGGTCTTTGAGCTGTGTTATACTCTGAATGCCTTCTTGCTCAAAAGCTCCCAAGCCAGCATCAAAGGTTTCCTAAGAAAAAAAATCCAAGTTGTACTGAATTTTCGTTGTGAAAATATACACTGTACACATACGAGTAAGAAACGTGATAGCTGTACGGGACTTTTTTTCATATATATATATATATATATATATATATATATATATATATATATAATATGACATGGTTTCCATAGTCCCCTGTGCTCCAAAAAAGCATGTTTGTCCTCACTCAATAACACCAGAACTCGACCTTCAAATTTGGGAGCACTGGCTCACCCTACCCAGAAATCTGGCACTGGTGCCTGATTGGATGCCTGGCATGCAACAAAACTACGGGAGACACGGTACGATGCAGCGTTCAATACGGCGTCCGATTTGGCGCTACAGCATGGCAAAACGCCTTGGATCTGGCTGCCGTTTCAGTGCTTCGGACGCCGTTATTGGACGCCGAATCGTATAAAGTGCCTGCTACTTTTGTCGCATGTCGGGTGTCCAATTCGGCGCTATGGCACGGCAAACCGCCTTGGATCTGGCTGCAGTTTTGGTGCGTTGGACGCCGTTATTGGACGCCGAATCGTATGAAGTGCCTGCTACTTTTGTCACACATTGGGTGTCCGATTCGATGCTATGGCATGGCAAAACACCTTAGATCTGGCTGCTGTATGGGACACCAAATCGTAATTCGAGTCTCCTACATTTGTTGTACACCAGGCGTCTGATTCGGAACTACGGCATGGCAAAACGCCTCGGATCCAGATGCCGTTTCAGTGCGTTGGACACCGTATTGGACGCCGAATCATAATGTGCGTCTCCTACTTTTGTCACACACCAGGCAACCGATACGGCCCATTGGCCGCCGTATTGGACGCCGAATTGTACTGTGTGTCTCCTACTTCACGGCAGCAAGTTCTGGGTGTGATCATTATGCGAGGAAAAGAACGAACGCACTTCTTGATTGGAAAGCAATGGGGGGATGTGCAATCATTATGCAAATAAATATGGTAATCACACTGAACTTATGTTAGCGGCACGAGCTTAAAATTGGGTGGAGCAACCTCTTTTGCACCCCCTGATATTGGAGACCACAGTACTGGTGCTGCAGTATCATCCTATGCTACCAGTCAATGGCTCACAATGACAAAATTTCTGATCGTTTAATTCTGCCAGAGGTCCTGCTTCACTGTTGTGTCTAAAAAATCCAGCCAATGGCAATCACATAGGTTCATAGAAATAGACATGGAAAGTGGTAGCAGTATTAGGAAGTTGAAGGAAAGAGTAGAATGTCTAATGAAACTGTAGGCTCCCCACTGAAAGTACCGTATTTGCCAGACTACAAGTTGCAGTTTTTTCCCAAATTTTTGTTGGTGCAGCATATATGCATAAAACCATTCCCACTGGCGCGACCAATATTTATATATATTTTAACGAGTAAAAGAAACCGTGTGTCCTGAAAGGAACTGAACCTTGCATTAACAGTGATGTGACTGGTGACAGAGCTTAGCTCCTAGGGCTCGCCGTGTAGCTAGTGCAGTGGTACTCAGCTTTGTCTCTCTCATATGGGTACCTCTGTGATTGGAGGTCACACATACAGTAAAACCTCGATAATTCGAAGGTCGCCGGACCACGAAAATTCTTCGAATTAAGTGGATTTTCGAATTAACCGAAATGAATAAATAAAAAAAAGAAAACAAGCAAGAACTTGCCACAAAAAGAAACCACCTTTATTTTCCATATCCGAGAAAGATTACTCAAATAATCACTGATGCGGAATTACTTGGCGCGGTAGTTCGCCGCCCCTAGTGTCATGCTCTCCAGCTGGCTCACAGCACGTAGCATACAAATATCACCCACACTGCACTCAACAAAGTTGCGGACGATGTTCACGGAATCGATAACTGCCGCGAAAGCGGGCGTGGGGGTGTTTGACTCCAAAAATTTGGACTTGCTGGATATTCCGGACTTCAAAAATGCACCATCAAGGTTCCCATTGAGTTCATGCATTTTCGCAGCCAATTTTTCGGACGAATTGAGACCCCAAAGTTCAATTTTCCGGACTAAATCGCTCTTTCCGAGCCACACTACCCAATCTTGGAGGCTGCCATGTTGGATTTTGCACTGGCTTGGATTCCAGTGGCTCGCTGTATAGCCTCCAAGATTGGAAGGCGCGCGCTATCAATAGAGAGCTCGCGCCATCCTCCCGTCTCGGAGGCAATGGCTGCTCTTACTTGGCTGACAAAACGGTCCAGAGTACTGCACTTTTTCCCTTCTAGTATATGCGCTCAGCACTATCGTAACCATTTATTGTGGGATGTTTTTTTTTGTTTTTTTTTATTGCCGCGCGCCCGCTGCATGTGCGAGTGACAGCGCGGGTGACGCGCGCTTTCATGGAGAGCGGTGAGTCCACGCTTGTTAATTCAGAGAGTTTTTTTTTTTATCTGTAAAGTTTCGGTTACTATTTTGAACACGGCATGTACATTGAGCAGGTGTCTCGGATACCCATGTCTCAGTGATCGGCGCTACCTCCTGTGCCTTCGTGAGAGCTAAGCGGTGCGAAGCTCGTTTCTTGGATCTCCATAGCGAACTCCGTTGGCGGAGATCGCCAACGCGGTGACGTTCGTGTCGACTGTACACGGAGACGACGTCACTGCTGCGCAAATCCAAGCAAGTCGATCCCTTCTAAGCGTAGTATGAGGCAGGGCATTATTAGCGTTTTTTTTAAAGCCGCACTAATAATTTTCTTTTTTTCGGCCTAACGAGTTTTTCGGACTATTTTTCAGTCCCCACGAGCTCGGAAAATCGGTTGGCGACTGTACGGAGCAGCCCTAACCTAACCGCCGCACATTGCTACAAGCCGGAAACTTCCAATTATCCAAATAGAGCCACGCGGGCCATTCAAATTATCCGGTAGAATTTGCATTGAGAATGACGGGACCGCTCAAATTCTCCGAATTAACCGAAATTTCGAATTAACCGAGTTCGAATTATCGAGGTTTTACTGTACTAGTTTGCTCATAGTGAAGTTTTCTTAAAGAAAAGGTTAAACTCACGTAACTGACAATAAATAAGAAAAGGGTGCCACAATTTTTTTTCATCAAGCGTTTTCATCCTGCCAACTGAGTTAACCCTTTCAGTGTCGCTGATGTACTGATACGTTTTTGTGTTTCTGTCTCGCTATGTCACTGATGTACCCGTACATTCTCCGTTCTCTCCACTCGGATATGCACAGCAGCACAAAGTTGGCAAGCTCTGAGGTGGTTCTGCCATTTTTGTTCACTTCTAGAAGCATTTTTTCTTTCTCTTTCTGGGTGTGCTCAGTCTGGGTTTTTGTAAGTGGCGGTGAAATGCGCCCCTTCGTCAGCATGATTGCGCCGCACGTAGAATGCGCGTCCACAGATGGGAAGGGTGGTTCCCAATCTCAGTTAGCGGAGATTGCCATGGAGATTGAAGCAACGAGCCCAGTCACTTCGCGCCACTTGGCTCTCGCGAAGGCAAAGGTGGTGGCGCCGATCACACAAATTTGAAGCCGCACAAACACACACAAAGATGTGATGTCTCCGAGAGGCACACACACACCACGTGCAAAATAGCAATCGAAACTTTAAACCAGACCCCGCAAAGTGATTATGACGATAGTGCTGACCAAAAAAAGAAAGATAAAAGAAAAAGCGCCATCCCCTAGAGTGCAGGCATGGCCTCCGAGATGATGATGATGATGATTTATTGGCATCCCCTTTGAAACGGGGCGGCGACAAATAGTCACCTAGCCTGCTTGATTTAATCAGGTATACTATACATGTTCTTTATCTAGCATTTTTGTATACCTATCATTATTTTTCTTTTTCAAAAATTTACCTTGTACCGCTGCCTATGATTTTAAGAGATCAGGTCGCATCCATCTTTTCCCTACTTTTTTTCCACCAGTACTCTAATCGTCTCTAGCTGATCTCTACGGCTGATCTGTTTATGTTTCCTTCCACTTTAAACCCAAGCGCTTCTGGGAGTTGCACGTTACCTACGGTTCTCGCTGGGTGGATCCCGTCGCATTCCATTAGGATGTGCTGAGTGGTCTCTGGATCTTTACTGCAGCATACACATGTCTCATCTAGTTCCGAATATTTGTTCCGATATGTTTTCGTCCTTAGGCAACCGGCTCGAGCCTCAAATAGCAAGGCACTGCCCTTTGTGTTATCGTACAGATTTTCCCTTCTAATTTCTTTCTTCTCATTCTTGTAAATCTCCATTGTCCTTTTCGTTTCCATTCTTTGCATCCAATTCACGGTCTCTATTTCTCTCACTTTCTTTCTGATGACCCCGGTTGTCTATTTACAGTTTCGATTATCCTGTACTTGGTTGCCAACTTCCTTGACCTCTTCCTCCATTCTGTGTCCACGCTTTTCATGTAGAGATACTTGTGCACTTTAGCCGCCCATTTATTTTCATCCATGTTCCTGAGCCTTTCTTCAAAACTAATTTTGCTTTGTGCTTCTCTGACTTCAAAAGAGGCCCAACCCATGTCTCCATGCACTGCCTCATTTGTCGTATTACCGTGTGCTCCCAAAGCCAACCGGCCTACTGATCTTTGGTTAACTTCCAAACCCGCCAATATATCCGATTTTAAGCATATAATGGCATTTGCGAATGTTAGCGCTGGCACCATTACTCCTTTCCAGATTCCACGCACCACCTCATACTTATTGTGGCCCCACAGTGCTCTGTGTTTCATTAATGCTGCATTCCGCTTCCCCTTTATTTTCAGATTATCTTGGTGGTTGCTTGAGTAATTCTTTCCTTCGTTTATGTGTACGCCGAGGTACTTATATTGCTTCACTATGGGTATTACTTGCTGTTGAATTAACACCACGAAGTTACTCGTGTGCTCATTAAGGATCATAATCCCTGATTTCTCTGTGCTAAACTTAAGGCCTAGATTTGTCGCTGCGTTCCCACAGATATTCGCAAGTATCTGTAAATCTTTTTTATTGTCCGCTAGTAGCACAATGTCGTCTGCGTACATCAGTCCAGGGATCTTCTGTTGCACCATTTGTCCATTACGCATGTAGGATAAGTCAAAACCTAATTCGCTGTTTTCCAGTCTTTCTATGCCTGAGACTTGAGGATGGCGCACGCTCTCTAGAGGTGACCCGTAAAATGAGCAATCGCAGGGAATTGTGGGGCGCATCGTCTGCTAGCAGCTTCCGATTCGACGGACAACGCGGCGGCATCGGCGGCATGCCCGGCGCACGTGTTTTTGTACACGGTTTCAACTGTCACTCGTGCGAAGCTTTCTGTCCGCTTTGTCGACTAGCAATGTCGTACCATTCATGCAGCTGATTGCTAGGTTTCAGTTCACTCTAGGCGCGACAATGACTAGCCAAGAAAGGCAAGGATACGCTTTTATTCATAAACGAACTCTGGTTTTCGTTTCGGCAGCCTTTTTTGTTTCTGCCAGGTTTAGCTCAACGACATTTGCCGCTGCTTGGACGCACCATCACTGACTGTACTGCCTGCAGGTCAGTCAGACAGATGGAAAATTTATCTTTATTCGATAATTTATCAACTGATATCGTCAGTAACAGCGCCGCTAGCGTAATTAGAAAATGAAGTGCTGAAAATGTATGAAAACTGCGCGCTGTCAACGGCATTTCTCGGTCCAAACTCGAGGTTCATTTGAAGTGGTATGTAGTCAGAAGTTTTCGCTTTTTTGTCAACAAGATGGGGAAATGGCCGTATCGCCGACATATTACGACTGCGCATTATCTCTATCTGTGTTCAAGGAACTAAGGTGGGCTAGTTGGTTACGAGTATTATGTATGTATCTCGCTGTGTCCCATTTAAATTTGGGCCGTAAAACCATGTTTCATAATACCTCTATATGTGCATGCGAGTACTGAAACAGTTACTGTTGCTTGAGTCAATCTTAGAGAAATAAATATCTTGGGGAATCATTCCGTGTCTGCCCTTACACAGCTAGCTCATTGCCGCCTGATAATTAAGTGCCACTGACTAACGTTCAGTTTCTTTTTGTTCACTGATGGTTCAGTTTTGGCAGTGGCAGCCATGCCTCTGATGCTTGTGCACAGCTGACTCGGCAAGGGACGGCGCAAAGCAGTAGCTACATGAGTCAACGCTTGAATTTGAGCAGCCAATGGCTCAACAGCCGACCATGGTTTTGCTAGGCGCCTGCAACCGGGTAATCTTTGAGTGTGACAAAGCCGGACTGCAAGTGCATCAATAGGCTTCAACGGCGAAGCGGTGGCGGCAGCAGCGCTTCCTCGAACCGGAAACAGCGAGCAGACGGCGCATCCCAGAATCTTTCGCTCTTTTGATAGCGTCACCTATTGATAGCGTGTGCCTCCCAATCTTGGAGGCTATAGAGCGGGCCACTGGAAACCAAGCGTGGCCAAGCCAACGGAAAATCCGACATGGTGGCCTCCAAGATCAAGTGCGTGGCTTGGAACGAGCGATTCAGTCAAGAAAATCACTTTGGGGCTTCTTTTCATCCGAAAAATTGGTTGCGAGAATGCATTAGCTCTATGGGAACCCTGACGGTGCATTTATCAAGTCCGGAATACCCAAGAATTCCGAATTTTTGGAGTCCGAAAAATCCGTCGGCGAATGTATACCGACTTTTTCTTCAAAACTCAGGGGTACGACTAATAGTACGGAAAATACGGTACAAAGAAGAATGCGTGGCTCAGATTTCATGAAAGCATTGTCTAGCGAGTAAGCAGATTTATTTACTGGTGCAAAAAACATTTATTGACAATGTTCAAAAAGTGTTGCACGGCTGTTCTAATGTGCACAGGAATGCAACTGCTGGAGAAGCTTTTAGAGCAGTTTTTTTGCAGCAGGCTAACAGGGAAAAAAGGACATTTTTGGTGTTGCAAATTTGGAGCAATAGAGTAAATGATTGAAATTTTTACACTGGTCCTTTTTGGATCAATTCCTGCTGTATTATTTAACTGCCTTATAATTGTCATAGAACCAACTTCAGAGGGCGCAAAAGAAACTGCTGTGTTCCGCGCTTACTAGTGTTTATCAGATACAGTGAAGTCCTGATATTTCTAACTGGCAAAACTTCAACAGAGGGATAGTTCGAACTGCATTTTGGGTCCGGTCATGGTGGCAGACCCCCGGGGCCCCCCCATTAATGAAGAAAAACTCTATATTTGAACAAATAACGGCACGAGATGGTTATTTCAAGCAAAATTCCTGTTCACACCTATCACTAATTGTGTAAATGTCATGTCTTAACACAAAATGAAATTCCTGTGAAACACTATGGCGTGTGCAGTTGTGTTTTTCTTCCCCACGCCACGTTCAGGAACGTCTGCTGTCGGGCTTGTTTGTACATGGCTATAGAAACTGTTTGAGGTGCAAAATTAAGCACGGACTACGAATACCCTCAAAACTATCTAACCTTCCTTTTTTCACAGGCTGCAGAAAATACTGTGCTGGTGGCGCTACCTGTTTTAAGTACAAAATGCGTGCCCCAAAATGTGGAACAGTGCACATCATTAATATCCCTTTTTTTTTTACTTGGAGATACCCCATTGCATTTATTTGCTACATTGACAACTGCAGTCCACTATGAACAATAACAGGTTCTTAATACACATGCAGCTACTATAAGTGGGTAGCATACCTGTTTTGTAAGCAGAGTTTGCACAGATGAGAGGTCCCGACCAAAGTCTTCGGAGCGCACGTGGGCTTCTTTGTCGGCTGTGAAAGTTGCAGAAAGGTTATTTTCACCTTTAAACACATTTTACAGAAATTTGAAATGTCTTTGGTATGAAAAGACCACCTCATTAATCTCCTGATACTTTCATCCCTAAGTCTGCTACTCTGAGCAGTTAATTTTGCATTCTGAGGCAGAAACCTCAGCGCAAAGATGTACTCCGGAGTAGTGCAGCTTTCTGCATAGTCATTTCATCACTCTGCCAAGCTACAGATCAAATATCATTGCCCTACTTTCAGAATGGCATGCAATGTACAACGAAGTTGTAGCACTCTGGGGTGAATCTGCTGACATTTCAGCTTCAGCATGCACAATAAGCGACACTGAGTGACAAGTTTAAGGACTGTTATTTTTAGGGACAAGACTTGTCGAAAAATCAAATGAAATGAACTTGACTTAGGATTAAACTGTCCCAAAATTTCCTATTAAATGTACACCATAAATTCAATTAACAATGTTAACTAGTATATACAGTAGAACCTCGTTAATTCGGATTTCACAGGAACGAAAAAAAATTTCCAAATTATCGAGGGTATCAAGAAAACAAAGAAAAAATGCAGAATATGTCAACACGCTTATGAATGAGCAAATCCTGTTTCTAGTCTGCACAATAGAAGTGTGGAAGCTGCAAATCTCATCATGTGACTGATTGGCTCTCGCAATGGCGAAGGCCTCGCGACTTTTTTTGCAGCGCAGCCACGACGCGTGCTTTCATCTGAGACATGTTTTTCATTACCGCGTGCACATCCAGATTATTTTTTCGCCAGTCAGCTGGTCACCAACAGATAGTCTGTATGTATATATCGCAATGTAGCTCTCCATCCTCGACAGCCTTACACTGAGTCAACTGCAGCCACTATCGATGCGATTATAGACAGCGACCTTGGCGTTTCTGAAGGCATGCGGCCGACGCATGCAGTCAAAATGAAACTACTGTTTGCTGCAATAACTGCAGACGAAACCACAATCACTATCGACGTGATGTGGACTCTGCCAAAACAATACGAAACAATGCCAAAACGATGCAGACTCTGCCACTTCGTTTCGGTTTTTCGCTGCCGCCATTCTTGCTCTTTCGCGGCGCTTCGTGCTCGCAGAGGTCCGAGAGTTGTCCGAATTAAGGAATGTGTGGCCAAATACGTCCGAATTAACGAGAGTTTGATTAAATTAAATAATGCATACGCCTGCTGGGACCAGAGGACGAGTCCAAAAGGACTTCCTGTGCACAGTGTCAAACAGCCTAAAGCATAAATAAAATGAATAACAGTTTAACATTGAAGGCACAATATTTCAATTATTTGTGTTGTTAAAACATAACCTGGATCTATAAAAATTCTTTGCTACATGCAACACTTCACTAAACAGTGGTGTGACTGTATAGTGTCATGGAGAAATGTGGTACACGATGGCAACGGCTTACCAATCCAGCTCTCGACGACATCGGCCTTCCACATGAACTGCAGGTAGGCTGAATTGTCCTGGAGCTTGGCTCGACGACGGGCGGCACTTGCCTCCAAGGCATCGAGCCTCTGTACTAGCTGGTCCAGCCGCTGCTGGATGCTCTCCTTGTGGTGATTTCCCTTCTGAACTAGGCCTTGACCAGCTGCCACCGTGTCTCCACATCTCTCTCTGTGCACTGCAAAGTCTGCCTCAAATGCCTCATGCTTCTTCAGCAACCCCTGCAGCAAAATGTGCAAGAGAGCAATCACTGAAACAAGAGCCTGTACAACATGTCCTCTGAACCATGTGATGACCCCACTTAGCGGAGGCTAGGATGAAGAGCCAATTGAAAAGCCACTAAAAAAAGCCACCCCAGAAAACCCTTATTTCACCTTCAAAGCAAGGGGAACCAATATGGTCTCAGTATGCCACAACTACAGTTAAACCTGCTTATAACGAACCTCCATATAACGAATTCCTGGATATAACGAAGTTTTTCTATTCCCCGCCGTTACTCCATAGAAGCACATGTATTTGAGACCTCTACGTAACGAAGTGGCAGCAGGAGACCCCCTCGATATAACAAATTTTTCCCGCCGACAACCTACAGATTTCGCCCCAAATTTTCTCATTTTTGCGCGAGCAGCAACCGGAAGCACCTTCTCCGCCGCGACGGACTGCGAAGTGAGCGCACATGTGCGTGCGTGCGAGCGTATGCGAGGTGGGCCTGCATCCCTCAACCCAGCGATCTCGCCGCTGCGGGCGTGACCTTTCCCCCTCCTTTCTCAAACCTGATCCTGCTGCTTGCTGCAGCTGGCCTAGCCTGCCAAGCCGGTACTCCCCTTTTCCAGTTGATGTTGCCAACGTGCTGGCAGACGCTGTGATACATCACACTCGATGAGCGCGGACACGCGCTGTCAAACGCTCGCTGCGTGTGGAAGCGCCGCTGCAGAAGCGAGCGAAGTGACCTTCGTGTTGTTGTCTATCGCTTCAACGCAAACTGAGCGCCGAGAACGCACAGCACGCACAAAGCTACGAGCCGCCACTGCCTAGACTCTGCCCAAACGCAGATCGCTTTCAAGATACGGCCCGCGCGACCGCCTGCCACCGCGCAGTACGCAGTTGATGCCAGAGTACAGTACAACGCCGCCCGCTACCCAAGGATGAGTGCTTCGATGAAAACGGGTGCGCGTTCCAATCGAGGGCGCGTTAGAATCGAGTAAAATACGGTAAGAGTTTCTTTTTCGAATTTTCGCGCCGAACCTGCAAATAACGAAATTCTCTTTATAACAAAGATTTTCAGGAATTTGTCAATTTCGTTATATCCAGGTTTAACTGTAGTAAGGTTGGTCCCATAAAACCTGTGTGCACATCTCCAACTTTTATATTATGCAGACACAATGTGACAGGTTTGATCTGAACAGTCTTTTTGGGCCCTTCACTGACATCTGATGTAACATTTTAATTTTTTTGGGAAAAGACATTAGTGAGCACCTATGACAGTTAATTTTTAGTACGTAAGTAAAGGTAACAATCCCATGTTTGCAAATGCCTAGTACTTACATAATATTGCGCTCCCACACATGGATAAGCAAGGAAGTTCAGGTAACCTTTTGCAAAAGTACCCGCAAATTTCGCAATTCTTAAGATGACTTGCTCACAACATGCATGCAAGCAAAATTGCAGAATGGATAAAAAAAAAAGAAAAGGTTACTTAGGCAAGCCAACTGCTGCGGTTAATGCAATTTAGACAACTTATCAAGAACAAATTACAAAATGGAAGAGTAATCAACAGTGAAAGGTCCCCTGTGATTGGCAAACTGTACTAGAGTCCACTGACCTGTACAGCAGCCATGGTGTCTCCACAGTCTTCTACAGAGAGGAGCTGTTGTTTTTCAGTAATCCACGCCTCCTCCTCTTCCACCTTAGCAAGGAACTGCTGATACACCAGCGACTCGTCCAGCTTATGGCCACGGTCACCGGCCATCTAAGTTTACAGCAGGCCAAAGGAAAAGAATTGTGCAAGTTGGCATGCGACCGATGCTTACAAATGTTACTAAGTCAGATGCAAGCTACAATAACACATAAAACAGGTGTGTGAATACTGAATAGTAGATTTCAAATCGAATATTGATTTAATATTAAGTATGTGTGTGTGCGTCTGTGTCTGTGTGCACATGCGTGCGTGTGTGTGTGTACACCAGTGAAGCGTTGAATCACAGAATTCGGCAGTGAAACACTTCTTTCCGGGGTTTTACGTGCCAAAACCAGTTCTGATTATGAGGCACACCGTAGTGGAGGGCTCCAGATTAATTTTGACCACCTGGGGTTTTTTAACGTGCACTACAACGCAAGCACACGGGCGTTTTTGGATTTTGCCTCCATCGAAATGCGGCTGCCGCGGCCGGGGATTCGATCCCGCGACCGCGTGCTCAGCAGCGCAATGCCTTAGCTGACTGAGCCACCGCGGCGGGTAGTGAAACACGTCAAAGACCAAACACGTCCTACAGTGTTTGGTCGCCAGCCTTTAACTGCTTAGCTAACGTCACCTGGGGCACCCTATATATTTAGCGCGACAAGCAAAAATAACTAGACTGCTGTCTTTCAGATCATTTTAGTTTACAATCAAGAGATAGCAAATTTCTTGAAGCATTGTGAAACGTTTTTCTAAAAAATAACTGTGGAGGTAAAGGGTTAAAGATATGCAAACTCAAACCAAATAAGTCTAGCTGCAACGCAGAACATTAGTTGCCTTGCTTCATTGACCTCAGGCATTACAACAATATATTTTATGGTTTCGTACCCACTTACCTACAAAAGTGGATAAAATGCATGCGTCTTTGGTATAACACAGCACTCATAATGCACAACTAAATGAATAAAAATTAACTGGTAACCTAAAGAAACCAAGGTGAACCTTTCCTAATTCACGAGCAGGCAGCTTCATGCACACGTGGCTCACGAAACAGTATGCTGCGCCAAGAATCTTAGTTGAACAAGGGTGGTGACCGTCACGTGCAGTGCCTCAGGAAAATGCACGCAGCAGTACGACTATACCTGCTTTCCTGTTTGTGCTCATGCCACATGAACCGATTAAGTGCGATTAAATCATTAATCGAAAAATGAAGTTTGAATTGCCCCACACAAGGCACTACTGGTAATAAAAGCCCCTCAAGTGCTTGATGAATGGTTGCCGCAGTACTACAGTTGTCCTGCCGAGGGGGCGTCAAGCTCCTCAAAAAATGGAGGGAGGGGCGGGGGCCTCCCCGCTGACCGTAAGCAATGGTGCAAATGGATCTGTAGCTAGACAGTCGGCGCATTAGTCATATGACATCTTCGCAACAGCTGTATAAATCTAAAGCTCGTCTTGTGAAGGGTTTGTCAAAGATACAAGGAGATCGTTGTGAGACTACGAACGGCGTCTGGTACGAGAGGTATGGTAGGCAAAGGTAGCAGCCGCAAACAACGTTGCTGTCATTCATGCACTCGTTTTTGTTGGCGAGGTGGTTTGTCAGCTGTCTGAGCGTCACAAGGCCGAAGCGAATACAACTGCGTCGATTCGGCGCCAAACCATAACTTGAGTTGCAGACATCTGACAAAGCAGCCCCAATAGGCCTAGTGGTCTAAGCAGCATGCTCGTAACGAAAATTCGCCGTGGGTCGATGTGATAATGGGCTGCAAGCCCGTTAAATCTTCACGTACCGCGCCCATTGGGCATCGTTAGCCCGCTATTGATTTGAAACTCTGCTTTCGAGGCCCTCCGCGCCGCTCACAGACACACTGCGCTATCAGACGTGAATTTTTGCTTTCTAAACAGTTCGCTTTTCCCCCCAGGTGACGATTAATAAGCGCGCTCTGAAGTTTTGAGATCGTCAAAGCAGAACGCAAAAATGTCCGGCTCCAGACGTGACGCGCACGCTTTCTCACAATTCCGCTGCCTCTGCGGCTAATCTCATCGATGCATCGAGCAGCCGCGGGTCAGAGGATGCATACTTTTCATCGGACTGAGTCTGAAAACGACGACGATGCAAACCAGCCCGGAACATTAGCGGCCGCAGCCCGGCACGCCAAATTGTAGTGCTTGCAGTTAAATTTTTGTAGTGGAATACCTGTTCAACGAAAAATTGATTTTTTTTTGGTAATAGTGCCTATTAGACGGCAGTACATTTCGTACATCTCATAACTTCAGTTTTTTTCCTAGTAGATACAAGCATGTCTTCACAAACTTTGTTCAATTTTATCCCACAATCTTGATTTTGGCAATTCATACCTTTTTTATGACGTATATCGCATTAATAAAACTTTTATGCGTGAAAAGTGCATTCATTCTGCTTTTTGTTTATGTATTACATAAAATATTGAGTGCAGTAGTTCTTCCAGAAAAAAAAAATCTGGTGTAACCTACAAAAAACACCTATTTTCCCCATGGTAGGGAAAGAGTTAACGCGGCGGCAGCGTGTTGGCTCAGCGGGCGTGTGGAGATTGCCTTGGTGACAGAGAAGTCTTTCGCTCCGGCCTTGCGTCAGCAGTGCGAGGTCCGCAGCAAACGTGCGCGCTTTGTTGCTGTTTGGCTCTTCGCTTGTAAGCAGAATGTAGACACAGTTGCCGACTGATTTTTTCAGACATGGACGGGGCCGCAAAAATCTCTGAATTATTGGGCAGGTCAGAAAAACTCATTGCGACGGTAGAAAGAATTTAATTTTTTTACAATTCCAGCAAAAATCAGTTGAGGAAGCAAGTGCATTTTGCGTCGGCTCATTGTGATGCGTGTCGTTGTGAAGTGTAGATATTGTGCATGCGACCTTGACTCTTCAACGTTGTCAGATTAAACTGCGTTCTGCAAGTTCATCAGTTTAGAATGTTTTCTTCATGCAAGCTTCCACCATTCCTACCAGTATGCGCACATACAAACATTTCCAATACATGTTTGTGGTAAATGCCTGCTGATCACCCATGAACTCCGCTTCAAACATGCTGCCGTCAGTGCAGCCTGTGCGCGTGATCTCGTGCTAAATCTTCATGTATTCGTTTACTGGTACAAAAATTTAACAAAGACTAGTTTCCAGCGACAGCATGCTGCCCTATACTCCTGCTGGCTAGGCCTAATTAGTGCAGTTCGTTGGGAGTCGGCAGCCACAGTTGCGGTATGGTGTAGAGTCAACGAAATGCTTTGCAGTGGCTGTACAGCACTTGGAATACGGAGGAGCCACCTCGTCAACGAAAGTGAGGGCACATCCCAGTTGTAAGCTTTGATTCCCGCACACGCACAGCTGCATGGTCTACACGTTTTGCATGTGCACAACCTTTGAAAAATGTTTCAGTTATGTATGCTACAACTTACAGTGTGGAAATTCGCAACACCGGTGACTTATACTAGAAACGGCCTTTGCTGTATCTCTGTCAAATAATAAATAGAACCAAAAGATACGACAAGAGAGTGTGCACAATAATACCAGGTTAATTAGAGCAAACACCAGTCACAGGTTTATGAAATCTTTCATTTGCACTACTTACGACGAAATTTTGTTTAACTTCTTGCAGGCTGCCAGAAAGCCTCTTCACATTGACAATTTAGCACACACAAATTTGTGTATGACTAATGAATTGTTCATGTTCATTATACCCAACTTTCTACAAGTGGACTTGCCATAAATTTGACTGCAGACTGTCCATACTTAAGCTGAATCCTAGGATGTGGCCTATGCTGACATCTCAACTCAATTAGAAAGGCCTACTTAAGCGTTTCACTTAGTTCACACTTTTCAGCATCCCTAAAAATTGTACCTATCCACAGCAATAAGCATGAAGCACAAGTTCAGGTACCTATCACACTACAACATGTCCAACAGACTGTGCTTGTAAATTGTACCAACCTGAATTTCCTCTTACATTCAACTGTAATCTAGGAGGGTTTGAAGTAGCGCGATTAAAAGACAGGACAAAAAAAGACACAGGGACACACACGGCACTGTGTGTGTCCCTGTGTGTCTTCTTGTCTTTTAATCGCGCTACCGTAAACCCTCCAAGATGGGTTACCAACAAGCCCACATTGCAACCCTCGTGACTAAATAAATTTACAAACTGTGCACTCAAAGTGCCTGGCATCATAAGGTTTAATGAGTATAAGCATATCTTTTCATAAGGGGGTAGGGAATGTAGGGGTATTTACAACAGACTCGCACAGTAAAGTTTTTTTTTTTTTTTTGAGTGGGAATAGTTCTGTTCCTCCCTTCTCTGCATACTGATCAAATTCATGTGTCAGTGGCCATGGATGTTATCTATGCTCTGCAAACGTAACTGACACTGCAACAAGTTGGCTTCACTGTACACCATATACCAATATTGCAAGAACCCCCAGGCTTCAAATTTTACCAAAGGCATCGTGACACAGAAACTAATCAGCAGTAGCTGACCTCGCTTTAACACTGATATTCTCTAAAAACCTAAAATGTTAGAACCTGATATCTCCAGTCACGAGAGGTACAAATGACCTACCTGCTTCAATTCACGCCATGAGAGTTCTAGGGCCTGTAAACGCTGTTCAATCTCAGGCACACCCAAGTTAGACTCTGCCATAAGTTTGTGGCCAGCTTCCTGGACAGCCTGAATAGCTGGCTCATGGGCGCCAAGCTCAGAATCTAAGCGCTTGTGCTTTTTCCTCAGGTTTTGCACTCCAGTCAGGTCTCTGCCATAGTCATCCGAGCCCACCAACAGCTTCTTTTCTCTAAAATAAGGAAACAGACAAGCTTATTCACTGCATAACGGAACACCTGCTCTCATCTTTACTAATTCGACACACCAACACATGCCAAGTACCCTTGCAGTTGTTCAATGTGCAAAAGCTATTTAATCGGTGTTATGGAAGATCACAGAAACTCGCAAAGAAGGACTGTCTTGAAAAATAAGTTAATTGAAACCACCATGCCATATAACTTGGGGTCACGTTTTCAAAACACATCCTACGACTTTCTACAGCTATTACATGCACAGTTGGGTGATTCCACGAGAGATCAACACGGGTCCAAAAATTCATGTTTTAGATTTCATTCAATATTTTATATTTTGTGCGCATATCACTCGGTAGTACGAAAGTGAACTTGCCTTCTTTGACAAATGGATACTTTAGGAAAAAAAAAAAAAAAACATCGAAATTCTTCAGGTGGCAGGCGCCATTTTCATGCACCGGGCATTCTCGCAAATTCACAACAATGTGAAATACAAAATATTATGGCTACAAAGAATGCATTTTCTTGTGTAAAACGTATACGTAAAGAAGAGTCAGCAAGCGTTGTTTGAGGCTTCTGTGCAAACAAAACGGAAGTGTTTTAGAAAAAATTCTTAATTTGCTACACTTTTCAAAATTTGCTATATTTATGAATTTTTATCTACTAAACTAATGCATTTAGCCGTTTGAAATTTGGTGGGCTATGAGACCTTAACCTGTTTAACGATTGTATTGAATATTGTTACAGTAGCACAAATTTCTATTTTTACAGTTTGCATCAAATGTGAAGTTTTGACGAAAAGGAACACTATTTAAAAATCAAAATAAAAAAAAAAAACCCATCGTTAATTTTTCTCAAAATTTCGTAAACAGCTGTCCACAGACACTGGAAAAAGAACATTAAAAAACATGTTGCATTATTTTGTTTTTAATGACAATATATGTGGTAGATATGAGCGCTTCGCCGGGATGCAGCAAGGTGCTAAGAAATAGGGGCATCAGGGTAAAAAGAACGTCCATTAGCCTCTGACTTGCCTAAACTTGGCCATGATTGCAACACAAGGGCAGTTTTGGTAAACTAGTATTATGATTGCAAGCACGCAGTTCTCGAATGCCTAACTTTCCGACGTAAATTGTGCTACTGGGCCATCATTCGCGCCCATATTTTGTTAGTGCTTTCAGATGATGCTCTTCTAAAAATCGTCTTATTTGAACGAGTTGGTAGAGTGTAGTAGAATGGGGAGTGGGTCCGTGGGAGGCGGTGGCAAACAGTGGTAAAGCGAAATACGTTGAAACTTGCTGGCGGTGTGGCCGCCGCCTTAAGAGGAAGCTTTAGCTTGGGTGCTCCTATCTAAATACATGTAAAACGACAATTCGTTTTTCTCGGCAACCACTGCACCACATTTGATGACGTTTGCTGCAGTTAAAAGAAAAGTGAAACTCCAGTGGCTGTTGGTTGCGATTTTTTTATTGAAGTCGTCAACTGTTTAATGAAATTGACAAAATAGCAGAGCTTCAGAAAACGAAACTATCAAATTTACAACTCTAACTCAGCAATGAAACATGATGTCAGAATCTTGTAAACTGCACCGAATAGTAAATCTAAAGTGTGCAAAATTGCTATATTCTACATGGCTTTAAAATAAACTACTATTTTGTGTGTAGAACTTGTGCAAAGTCCTTGTAAACAATGTAACAAATTCACGTAAGAAATAAATTGGCATATCAATTTTGTCTGCTTTGAATGCTCTAATAGATGCCCTTCACAGGTCTGCGATATCTTTTATATAGGTGCAGAGCTACGAATTTGTAAACTTCGTGCTTCTATTTTTTTCAAACTTACCAATGCTTGAAAATTCTAGTTAAATAATGCAGGCCAGAAATCGACATTTTGTGTCCGACAGTCACTAGAATTTACCTTTCTCTATCATGTGCAACAAATTTAAGTAAAATCGGCCCAGTGGTTATATCAGAAAATCGTTTCTGCGTTTTACATGTATTTGAATAGGCGGCATCGAAGTTGGGCCCGAGCTAAAGCTTCCTCTTAAGAGCAAGCTTTATTAGATTTGCTTCATCAGATCTGTGTGATCTGGCCCTCTGGATCTGTTGGTCTTATTGAAAATGTGGAAATAGCCGCCATTACTGCAGCGCTTTGTAAACTGAGGACGCGTTCTCAGCCCGCTATCATCCTTTCAGATTTGCCAGCGGTGCTCCAACAATTATCCCGTGCATTGTATGGCAGCAAGTTCGGCCGACAGTCATTGATGTTAGCTAAGGAGCTCAGCAATAGGCATTTCATTCTCAAGTTTCAGTGGATACCGCCACATGTTGGACTTGCAGGCAATGATGCAGCAGATTAAAAATTAAGAGTGGAAATGAATCACCCCTTATGTAAAGACTTCTCAGCACTTTGAATATCACCTCACCATCCAGGAGTGGTTTAAGGAATCCGTCACGCCGAAGGTATACCCTGTTTGATAGAGTAAGAACTAGTTGCGCGAACACCCCCCCCTCCCTGTTAATGCGAAACAGTTCATCTGTGCCTGCCAATACTTCAATAAAAACATAAACGCTCTACTTGAGGCTTAGCACAGACGACAATTTCCTTAAGAGTGTGCGGAACAGGTAATGTTTTCCAAAACACACAAGTTTCGGAGAGAGGAAGTGTCGCGCCTCTTTTACCACCTGTTCAACCCACTTTTTAAAGAGGCGGTAGAAGACAGCAACCGCTGGCACTAGCTGCCAGCTAAATCAGCCCTAACCAACACGAGACTTTTCGAGACTTACCTGCCGTAAATTTTGTTACTTGTGTACATGCACAGGTAGTTCACCGTTAAATCTGCAATTATCTGCGTTGCAAGCTACGCACACTTGTTAAATAAAATGCGCCATGTAAAGGTTGCTCTGTTGACGTATCTTTACTCACATTCAAGAGAATGAGTATTGTACTAAACGGTAATTTATGCATAAGTATTAACCATAAGGGTAAAATTACCCTTGTGTTGCAATCATGGCCAAGTTTAGGCAAGTCAGAGGCTAATGGACGTTCTTTTTACCCTGATGCCCCTATTTCTTAGCACCTTGCTGCATCCCGGCGAAGCGCTCATTTCTACCACATATATTGTCATTAAAAACAAAATAATGCAACATGTTTTTTAATGTTCTTTTTCCAGTGTCTGTGGACAGCTGTTTACGAAATTTTGAGAAAAATTAACGATGGTTTTTTTTTATTTTGATTTTTAAATAGTGTTCCTTTTCGTCAAAACTTCACATTTGATGCAAACTGTAAAAATAGAAATTTGTGCTACTGTAACAATATTCAATACAATCGTTAAACAGGTTAAGGTCTCATAGCCCACCAAATTTCAAACGGCTAAATGCATTAGTTTAGTAGATAAAAATTCGTAAATATCGCAAATTTCGAAAAGAGTAGCAAACTAAGAATTTTTTCTAAAACACTTCCGTTTTGCACAGAAGCCTCAAACAACGCTTGCTGACTCTTCTTTACGTATACGTTTTACACAAGAAAATGCATTCTTTGTAGCCGTAATATTTTGTATTTCACATTGTTGTGAATTTGCGAGAATGCCCGGTGCATGAAAATGGCGCCTGCCACCTGAAGAATTTCGATGTTTTTTTTTCCTAAAGTATCCATTTGTCAAAGAAGGCAAGTTCACTTTCGTACTACCAAGTGATATGCGCACAAAATATAAAATATTTAATGAAATCTAAAATATGAAGTTTTGGACCCGTGTTGATCTCTCGTGGAATCGCCCAGTTGCAACATGAAAGCAGAGCACCGAATGTGAGCTGAAAACAATCATGCAGAAATGGCAGTAAAATTGCAAGAACTGCTACTGTATTTCCTGTGTTGTATTCTCATTATAAATTAATTATTGGTTCCAAAAGTTTGAAAGCATAGACTTTACAACAGCACTCTTATTTCCATGTGGTTTAGGCATGCATCTGTGAAAGGGTTAGAAGAATGTTGACTGCACCATAGTAGTTCATGCGCTACTTCAAGTTCCCGCTACCATGCAGTCTTTAAAAAATTCAGGTTTCTCGAAGATCCTGCCTGCTGAGAACATTTTGCATTGGTAGTACACATCATGCTACCTTTGACATTAAAATATGTAAATAAAGAAAACTAATTTCTGATGCCACATCCCCCCTATGTCTTCCCCGGGTAAGGATGGTGGTGCGCTTCGTGGTCTTCGAGCAGGTATTCATCTATTCTGCTACTGACCCTCTTCCCTTTCCTCCCGTGGCAGGACAGGGTGACTGATGGCTGGGCTGTCACTCATCTGTTGCTCAACCCTGTAGGTACAGTGGGCAGTTCCCACTGAACCATTGTTGATAGGAATCGAGCCCCTGCTCATCCAGTTGTACACAGTGCAGCCAAAAGAGCAAGCACAGAGATGTCCAGTATAGCACAAAGTGCATTACTGGACACCTCTGCACTCGCTAAACTTAAACCTAAAAGTGGTGCCTAGCACTTGCAGTGCTGCCCGGTATTGGGAATTGGTTCTGGTGTCACCAGAAAATGGGTATAGTAAACCTCTTCTTTGATGACTTGGGCATACAGCGTTTCTTGCATGCAATGCTTGGTTTGCACTGGAGTGCATGCAGCAGTGCACCAGATTACGCACACCAACAGCCTAACACGGTCTCGAGAACCACTACGCTATGCTTGACCCACATGCTTCAATTTAGATACAAAATCAGCTAAGTAACAAGTATGCACCAAGCAAAGATGATTAATAGACACAATGTAAAAGATGCTCCTGAATCTATACTTTTGAGCAGTGGCAAAGAAAATAAAAAAAAGTTGAATCAAAACCTTAAGAGGCAATAACATCCCTATTCTACACATACAAAGTGTTTAACCTAATTTGTGTCAAACCTTAACACAAGGAAAAGCAGGTGCATGCTACGCAAGCACAACCAACATAATTTTGTTCACTGTTATCTTGAGCGACTCACTTTTTCTTGAAGAGTCTTTTTATTAATTACAATTAGTAAACATTATCTAAGCACTGATTTAAATGTAAATGTAAAATGTAAATGCATAAGTCAAATAATATATTGAGAAGCATCTGAACAGTTTTGTTTAGATGATATCTATTGCAGGCTAATTTTTTCTGAACTCCTGAGAAAGGTGCACAATTTAACGAACCACATGACAAGGTACTTTTGTGCAGCTACGATAGTGGCCTCATACATGATTAAAATGGATTATCACTGTTGCAATGCCTTACAGGAACCTTATGTAACTATAATAACCTCCATGCAAGATTGATAAACATTGTGACAACCTTGTCATTGATCTGCGTGGACCCCGTGACATCCCTCTGTGCGCACAAACCTTGGCACCTAATCACATTTGCTATTATCACCCTACGCCCTACACAATTTCAAGCCAAGGGAGAGTCGATAACAGCAATCACTTTAAAAGCCATTGAAGGAGCACAAGATCATGCCCAAATAACGTACTTGATCCAGGACTCTTCATCTGCGATATCGCGGAAGAATTGGTGCAGGGTATTAGCCTCATGCAGCTGGGAGCGGCGGTAGGCAGCCAATGTGCGCAACCGCTCATAGCGTTCATTGATTGATGACCGCTTTTCTTGGATAGGTCCCGAATGGAACTGGCCAGATTCAACCAAAGAGTCCGCAAGCGCATTCAGGTCCTTGACCCTGTCTTCATGGGCTAAGATGTCTGCTTCAACCAACTGGTGTTTTTTGGTCAGGTTCTGCACTGATGCTAGGTCTTTGCCACTGTCCTCGCTTTTCAGCAATGACTCCACCTACAGTACAATAGCAGGCATTAATCAATGCATGCAACTAAGAATGCCTGCATACACCATTTTGTAGTGACCAGAGAGAATTTCATCTGCACGAAGCCTTAATGCACTGTGCACATTCAAATACGTCCTCCACCTTTCCCCAGCACATTTTGAAAACATTAAAGGCAATTTAAATCACAAATATTTGGACACTCTTCATAAGTGCAAAAAGAAAGTTCAAACCATGTGAAGCCCCATTCACAGGATGCAAATTAAAGATACAATGTGCATATATTAAAATGTTTTAAATGAGTATTCAAAGCTCATGTAAAAACACACATTTCTTTTTTTTTTTCTAACAGCAATCGCGAGACAGGCAATGTCAAATGGCTAATTTAATAGAAACAAACTTCGTAAAGATCCATCAAGACTCGCCGGCGAGTCAGGCAAGTTGGTTGATATTCATTTTTGAAAGACCCGGAAGCGAAAGAGCACACACACAAAAAAAGCTAGAAAAAAAAAAAAAGTGAAGTTGCAGCACTGTCCTATCTGTTTTCTGTTCTTTCACTTTTTGTGCACATGCTTGTGTGTTTCAAGACCTTTCAAAAATGATTTTTAAAGATCCCCTGTGGTAGACATTGCAATTCATTTACATCAGCCGGATTACTCGAAGTGGGCACAAATGTAGAGCGATGTTAGCTAATACCAAAACTACACTAATTTTTGTAATTAATATCTTTAGTAAACATACGAAATGCATAAATGATGCCACATAGTAATGAAGTCCATTGGAATCTCGCTGATACAATCTTCACGGGAACTGGAAAACAAGGCGTATCATCCGAAAATCGTATCATCCAAGGTATTATCCAACTAAATCGTATTATCGGGGGAAAAAAATGTATCATCCAGAAAAACATATTATGAAGGATCGTATCAACGAGGTTTCACTGTAATATGGAGTTAATACTTATCAGCACTATTTCCCACAGTTTTTCCAAATAAGTTGCAGTCACCATTGTTTGTAAGGCATCTTCAAAACAGTAAACATTTGTAATTTGTAACTGATATCAAACAAAATTATAAATCAAGCAAAAATTTTCGATCTTTAAAAGGCTACAATAGTACTTGCAAGCACACTTCCACCTTAATGATATTTACCTCTCCAAGCCAGAAGTCAATGTCCTTGACAGCAGCATTGAATGTTCTCTGCTTGTTGGCCTCCTTGAGCTTCATGCTCTTCTCCGATGACTTCGTCGTCAAGTGTTCCCATTGGTCCGCAATAGAACCAAGGCGGGCTTGCACTGCATCTTCAGAGCCAGCACACTTGCGCTTGTCAATGAGGTTTTGACCCATGGCAAGAACTGCTTGGATACGGTCAGCATTGGCAGCCAGCTCTGCTTCAAATGCTTGGTGCTTCTTGTGTTTGCTCTGCATCGGACAAAGAACAAAAAAACACTCATGATGAGAAAACGACCAACCACATAAATATGTTATGATGGCACTGCTGCATTTATTGGCAGCTCAGCCCTGTGGGTTTGTGGGCCGTGAGGTAATTTTCTTACCCCTTGAAAGCTCTCCCTGAATGTGGAAGTTATGTGACTGTTGATATATGGGTGATCATTTTAGGTTTTACAGAATCAAAAAAAAAAAAAAAATGCCTGTTGCAGGTAATATGTTGCCAGGCTGGATTTTTCAGAGGCACACATTACTCGCAAAAAAAATAAATAATTGAAACACTATTTCAACTAATTAGCTTCTTAATTACCTCACAGCACATACTGCAATTTATTAATCGTAGCCGGTGAGTTTGCAAGGCATATCCACTTGGAATGAATTTCAAGAATAACACCAATTTGGAGATATGTGCCATCAAACTCGCCGTCACTGTTCCACTTTTTACCAAAATGCTCTTTCATGCATCAAAGCACAAAAGTAACTGGGACGCCCATGTATTTCATCCCACACTTCAAGAAATAATATCTCAAAATCGGTGTCCTACTGGAAATTCATTTTAAGCGAATACATCTTGAAAACTGACCGGTTACACTTCCCAAACAGCAATACGTGAGGTAAAGTAGTTAACTGAAATAAAAAAATGTGGCTGGGGCATTGCGGCGTAACGCAGAAATGGCGACCTTGATATTTGAGAGGTATTTAAATGCGTAGGCATTTTTATAGTTACCCAACAAGGAAACTGTCCGCGTGTTCGTCCGTCTGCCCAACCTGTAAGATGACCGCTTTCAAGATACGGGTTCGCAGCAGCAAGCGACTTTACCTTTGCGCTGCCTGGCGCTTCAACGCAAACGAAGCGGCGAAAACACAGTGCGCGGAGCTATCAGCAGTTGGCACTCTCCGCTTCGCAGATCGCTTTCAAGATACGATCCGCGTGGCGGTGCCAGGGTATGTTTAATCGGTCTGTGCCGCCACCGGAGTCCTTTGATCACAGTTCATAATGGTTCGACATGGATGGACAAGGCGCTAAAGAGCGATAACACCTTATGATTGGAATGTCATTAGCGGACATGGCACCGCTACCTGCAGTACTTTGCTTGCGTTATCAATGCACCTTGTGCCGCCGTCCACACCAGTTCGCGCTGCAGCAGCGCTGTAGTTTGTACTGGTCAAATCAAGAGTCGTAACACTGATAATTACACCGGGCTACGTGAAGATGAGTAAGTGCTACAATGCTTATGCATACTTTGACAACTCCCAAAAGTTCTCTTTTTCTTCTTTTTTCACGCGCGTCGTTAAGCTTTTCTTCTATGGGGGGGGGGGCGTCAGAGCAATGCTGGTGGGAGGCGCTGCTCGCCGAGTGATTTCGCATGCTGCTAAGAGCATTGTTGGAGTGCGGAATGTTCGAATTAACCATTGCACATGCTTGCGCGTTCGAATTACTGGGCGTTTTCACCCATTGGAATACACAACTTTAAAGGGACCACAGTGTCAGTTCGAATAAACAACAAGTACGAATTAAGCATGTTCGAATTAACGAGATTCGACTGTAATACTATTATTGCCGATACCTTTGCAACCGTACTACCCATGCGCTTTATTTTGGTATTGTTGTATAGAGGAAAGAAGCCATTACTTAATCATGCATGGAATCGCGTGCACAGATGGTGGTGCTGTTGCAAAACACATTATGCAATCGGAGTTAAACTTGGCCTTTTGCTCGACGTTCAGAGGCATAGCTCGGCAGCACATTTGTCGATCTGAGTGGGAGTAGTCACATATGAGAGAGCTCTCTCAGCCATAGTAGGTACAATTCACACTCAAACCTGTGCTAGTCAGGAGTTAAAAGGCTTACAAGTGTGCAATTTGTTGCAAAAATTGGACGGTCGCTCGGCTATGGCGCCCCCGCGTTCTACACGTAGGGTCCAGAAATGGCGTGAAGAGACTCTGGCAGCAAGACAGAGGGATGCCAATTTGCACCTACCACCTTTGACCACAGTGGGTCCACTATAAATAGGGAGAGAGCTCCATTGCAAGATTAGATCACAGGACCTCCACTAGCTATATCATAACTTAGGCATGTAAGCTTAGAAATGAGTGACTAGATATCACTTGTGTATTTGGTTATGTTTTCTGTACCTTAGTGCCCATACACTCTCAGCAGACAGCACAAGATGTTCCACATACCCTATGGCGCCTGCTAGAACGGTACTGGAATGATGTTTTGAGCAGGAGTGATGCTACAGTAAAAGCTGTTTAATTCGGATTTCACGGGACCGAAAAAAAATGGCCGAATTAACCGAATGTCGAATTACCAAAGGTATCAGAAAGAATTATCGAAGGTATCAAGAAAACAAACAAATGCTTACTACGTCAACACATTCTTATTTACAGTATGAAACGGCAAATTCTGTTTCTATTTTGCACAAACGCAATGCGGAAGCTGCAATTCTCGTCATCTCGTGACTGATTAGAGTTCGCAGCGGCAAGGGTCTCGCGACTTCCTTCACAGCGCGGCTGCGGCGCGCGTCTTCATCTGAGACGCGCTTTTCACTAGTGCGTGCACATCCGGATTATGTTTTCGCCAATGTCGCCGGGTCGCCGCCCATTGCGATGTCAACAGTGCTTTTCATCCTTGTGGGGATGCGCGACTCTCACGCGTCCCCTGATGTTTTCCCCGCATGGCTCCCGTAATACGGCTTCGCCGCGTAGCTTTACGGCGGCGAAGTTGCGGCGCATTGCGAGAGATGGCGCGAGTGCCGCGACGCTAACGCCACCGAACGGCGGGGTGAATTGAGAGAAAAAGGTCTCGAAGGCGCTCTCTCTTGGGCTTGGGATCGGCGGCCAACACGCACGAACGCTTCGCGTGTGCGCCGGCCCGCTTCGCGCGACCGCCGCGCGAGGCAAGAGCAGGACACCGGTATGGACGAACACGGATCGTTCGAGCGCGCCACCGTTCGCGTGACTGTACACGTGAACGACTAGGCTATGGTGTCATAGCATGGGGCGAACATATTCGCTCGCTATCGTGTCGCGGTGAGTCGGACTTCCTTGATTTGTCGCGCGCCCATGTGAATGTTCCTATTGGTTGTAATTCGGCTAGTGTGCATTAGTGTACGAGAGGTGCAATAAATGCCCTTTTGATTGTTTGCACTACTGTGTTATCGTTCCTTTGTCCCAAGAGCATGTGTGAGAACCCACATCCTCGACAGCTTTGCACTGAGTAAAAACGAAACTAATGTTTGCCGCAACCGCGACCGCTGTCAACGCGATCATGCACGGTGACCTTGCGGTTTGGAAGGTGCGTGGTCGACGCACGCATCTAGTCAAAACGAAACTACAGTTTGCTGCCACTGCGGACGAAACTGCGGTCGTTATCGGCGCGATCATGGATGGCGACTACTCGGCTATGAAGGCCCGCGGCCGATGTGCATACCGAGTCAAAACGAAACTACTTTTTGCCGCAACTGCTACGGACGAAACCGCGGCCGCTATCAACGCGATCATGGATGGCGACTACGCAGCTGTGAAGGTACGCGGCCAATACGGTGCTATGCGCGCTGGCAAATGCAAGAAGAAAAGCTTTAAAGGCTCAAATAGGCACGAAGCGTTCTGGCGTTGCTGTCATTCCCGTGCGATTTCCACTGATGGCTATGGTGATGCAAACTCCGTCGCTTCGCTTCGGTGGACGCTAACGCCATTATGGCTCGTTTGCGTCGCACATTTGCGGTGCTTTGCGCTCGCCGAGCTCCGAGAGTTGTCCGAATTAACCAATGTGCGGCCAGATACATCCGAATTAACAAGTTTCATTGCATTAAATAATGCATACACCTGCCGGGACCAAAGGACGTGTCTGAATTAACCGATTTTCCGAATTAACGAGGGTCGAATTAACGAGCTTTTACTGTATTATGTATGGTATATGTGTGCTCAAACTTCCAAAGAAAAAACGGGTGAAATTAAGTGCCCCATGGAGTCTGCTTCTCCCTTTTGTTCTTACCTGCTAGTGCTAAAATGCTAAATAGGGGCAGCAAGCTTTCTTCCAGTGAGATAATCAGAAGTGCCTGGTTGTTAAAGCACACTATTTTTGGATGAAGATGTGATTACCACAGTGCCACCTTTGTCACACTGTGAAGGTCACAAGGCCTTTTCCAATATTGGGAAATCGCAATGCTTGTTCTTCTAACAGTTTGGGATAAAACAGGCAGATTTTCCATCTCCAATTTCACACTACCTACTTTCAGGCTATCCTTTTGTCGGGGAGTTGGTAGCGCTATGGCTGGGGTGGACTTGCCACATGCCATTTAGCCCAACTTCACATCCTTGTGCTACAACCTCTACTTTTTCTAGAATGAATACCGTAGCTGCAAAGTGCCCAGCCTTGAGGCTACCTTCTCCCTAAGTTTGCAATGAAACTGCCCATGACTACAGTACACTGCGTTTTGAGCTTTCTCACTTCTGACTGAATGCTTCGATAGAACCTTTTTACTTATTCATCATGGCTAGACAGTGCCTAGGCTGGTACTACCTTTAATTTGTACTTGTGGACCTGTAGAACCTATTTACCTACCTTTTCATTACTGCTGAAAAATCCACAGATGTTCCCCACTATTTCCTTCAAAATTGTAAATCCTACCCTTAATTCTCTCTTACTAGGAAGTGCCTCTGTAGCAACAGATGTAACCATTAGTAAGCATCATATATGCTTTGCTTTTTGTTGTCGTTACCTACCACTGTATGCAAGGCTCAAAGCTCACCTGAATGTTAGCTGGGTCTTTGTAGGATTCATCCATTGCCATTTGCAGTTTCTCTGCAATCCAGTTTTCGATCTCATCAGCATCTCTGCTGAACTGCTGCAGGGTCTGAGACTCTCCAAGCTTGGATCGCTTCTCAATCAAGGCTTCCTTGAGGTGCTTCCATCTGCAAAAAGATATCAGTAGTGAATTTTATGATGCACAAATATTAAGGTTTAAAGCACTAAGAGTGTATTGCAACTTTATATACAAGGTAGCTTTTGTCACAAAGAGTACAGCAACACATTCATTCACTTTTTGCCTCCCCACTGGGACATCTGAACTGTCAAATAACAGAAGGCTTCAAGTAGACTGCAATTTTATTTTCTGAATCTTCAGTCATGTGCACTGTCCAAATGTGAAGCAGAGCTTTGATGCTTGCACAAACATTGCACTGCATGTGAAGTGTCCATCTATAGTGCAGTGGCAAGGCAAATGTGCAGATCATTACCAAAGCACCCGAAACATGAGGTGTAGTTCCTTGCACAAGAATACACGGCACTTCTTTAAAGATATAAGAGGGAGCTTTGTATGAAATGACAATGCACAAGATGTGAGAAAACTTTATATTGAAATGGGGACAGTACGATTTCAGTCTGATGGATCCCATAGATCAGAATAAACGATTAAACACACACACACACACACACACACACACACACACACACACACACACACACACACACACACACACACACAAGAGAGAGAGAGAGAGAGAGAGAGAGAGAGAGAGAGAGAGAGAGAGAGAGAGAGAGGCTACAGTGCAAAGGTAGATTTTCTTGTATGCACCTGAAGCAGACAGTGAACCCTCAATAGCTGGCACAACTGCACATTGCAGAGCGCACTAATGTACTGCTGGCTTTTAAATGACGGAGTTAAATTGCTAACGGTTTTTGAAGACAAAGGCCATTTACCTGTTCAGCACCTGATCTTTCTTGTCCTTGATGTCATTGGCTGCATAATGGTCAGAACTCACCAGCTTGTCAGCAAGAGCAGCCAGAGCAGCTATTTTCTCCTCCTAAAATACATTTCAAATGCTTTGTTGTACACCCATAAACATCCACAAAGACAAGTATATTTCGCAAGTCAGCTAAGCTTATGTAATGTCAGCTGAAAGTTTCAAGAATTGCTGGAGTCATGAAAACCATTTCTTTATGGGCAATGTGGGCATCCTGGATTTGAATGGCACAGTATGCAGTGATAATTCAGTGCACACCTCATTTTCCAAAGTGTATGCCAAGGCCAGGAGGAAAAAAGTGCTTCCAAACTCGCATAACTTTCTTAGTCATATGTACAGTGCTCAAAAATTGAAATGTGCAGAGCAATGAACAGTAATGAATAGCAACGCACAACAACATCTTTTGCATTTAATTACATGGAAGTGGGACATGCAACAGCTCTGCAGCTGGTTTTTAAACATGGAGTAGTCCCAAGTGTATCTTTTGGATTCTGAATTAGGCTGCTGTTACGAATTCAAGTGAACCTGGAAAAAAACGCATTGTAGTAGTTTTTGAATACTCCTTATTTGAATGTTTTAGCACTGTACATTCTTTTTTCACATTTTTCTGTTTCATTTTGTTCTTGCAAATACTACATAGCAAGGCCACTATGCAGTGTGATATGTGCAAAAAAAATAAAAAAAATCAAGTTGAAAATACTTGCAAGCAGGAGCTTTGGATTGTGCCTCATATTGGCAGTAAAATACTATGAAGCCACACCATCAAGTTGAAGGGCTTTAAAAACTATCTGGATGTTATACAAGTATCCAATTATCGCATAACAGGTGAAGCAGCAAAACTGACTAATATGTGTATAATTCAGATTCTTTCTTAGTACCAAAACAGATGCTTAAAAAAATTTTCATTTCTGTCAGCAACTGGCTTACTTTCCTACAGCTGTGACAAGAATGAAAAATGCGAATGCCACCATGTGTGAACATTATGAGCGCAAAGATAAAAAGCTAACACACACAGAAGCTTGAGCATCCCTCCAATGTCATTGCAGTTCTATTCTTAGCAGTGAGCAGAACCTCACCTGTGCACTGATGGCCTTATCAAAGTCTTCATGTTTTTTGATCAGGGCTTCCACATTGTCTCCACCCATATCATCGGATCCCAAGAAGGCTTCACGGCTGGCCATCCAATTCTCAGCTTGCTCACAATCCCGATAAAAGAGCTGGAGATCCAGACACTGGTCAACCTTAACTCGCCGTGCAATCCAAGCTCTAAACAAGAAAAGTACAAAACTCGTCTTCATTCCTCTTGACAAGGATTAGACACAAGACATAAAAATGAGCCATCTACTAATACATCAGGACCGTTATTTAGTAATTTTCTTGGTGCAGTACCGTGGCCTTGCTTTTATTAGCACACTTCTGGCAAAGTGAGAATTAGGACAAAGCAGCCATTAGCAATGCCCAGCAGGTGACCAATAAAAAAATGTCATCAGAAGGCTTCCAAACATATATGCTTAATTTCCTCTGCACACTGCACTCATGTCACGCAATGTACCACACATAACTGATGCAAGCTTGCCAGATAGTACTGTTGCCAAAAAGTGTTTTTGTTGGTATAAGTGCACAATAAAAGGAGAAATTTTTCTGACTTAAGTTCCGATGAATACTGTGGAAGCTAATAAGCTACATCAATTTTACATGCATATAAATTTTATGGCTGGGCACCCCTGCCATTATTTTATGACCCGTTCAACACACACGTCTTATTTTTCGGACTCCCTAGGGGCCGCGAAACCAAAAAAAGCATGCCTTGTACTGTCCTCAAATCTCCAGTCACATGCAAAATAACTGCTTTAAAGGCATGCCAGTACAATTATTAGGGGTCTCAGTGCTCGTACTGTGAAAGGAGATGGTGGGTGCACACAAGTATAATAAAGGAGCACATAGAATGTCCCATGACAGTAGCCCCTTTCCACTATACATGTTTCACCGCAATACATTGCGTATGCTTGACCGCGTAACATTACTGTATTGGGGCAAAGCTGACTTTTGGTAAACGGCACTATACAATAATTTCTTAGACCCTTGCTGTACTTCCCGTGCTTCGAAGCCACTGGCGAAGATGATGGCAGAGTTAACATCATGCTGACAGCAGCGAATCCTTTCAATGAAAAACACAGCACCAAAAAGCTGGAAGCTTGGTAGCAAACGTTTAAGCAGCTAAGCCTAGCATTGCAGAGCGTACGATGGCAGCGGTGGTTACGGCTGGCTACAGTTTCCAGCAGATTGGCATGCAAGAGTGTTGGTTTGAGGCTGTGATATAATAGAAATGGCAGTGTGGTGGCTTCGATTAATGCCGTTTTGGACCTGCAGTTCCTACAAAAAGTTTGAAAAATTGGACGACGAAGGGTTTCAGGGTCCAAAATTTCAGACGTACTTATACACTGACTCTATGGGGCACCTGGTGGTAACACGAAGTGTCTGAATTATCAGGCATGCACGAAAAATTGGTCATTCACTGTATGTGCATGTAATCAAGCTCTGCTCTAATGAGAAATGCTTGTGACCGACTGCTACAACCTCTCTGTAAAACAAAAGGCAAGCCCATCTGGAGGCACTACTTACTTTTCTAATTCCTTACGAGCTTCAGTCATCATGTCAAGTTTCTGCTGAATCTCAACACTGGCATAGTGGCCATTCTGAAGCAGTTGTTGTCCAAACATCTCGAAGGCCTGGAAAGTTCCGGCACGAGCATCTATTTCGGTGCGGTGCTCCTGCAGAAATATTGTTTCCATCAGATGCTGCAGTAATAGTTTAGTCAGACAAACAACAAAAGTACATGTAGTAACTACACAAACTACTTTTTGCAACAACAAAACGTGCTAGTGTGAAAAATCACAAGAAAAGCAATCCTAAAGTTCATTAATGTTTTATAGGGACATATACGGCAAAAATTAAGTCCAACTAAAGTCATAGTTGGAGATAAGTGTTCCAAAACAAATGTGCCACTGTTGCCCATAACAGAGCTTCTGTAAATGAAAAGACTAACAAACATGACTCATTCTGCATTTACAGAGCAGTTGCACTTTAAAATGCGAAACCAACCCTGGCCAACATAGCTCCTGCTGACACCAGTCATCTATTCGCCTACAGCAAACATGTTAGCGCGCGGTATTACACAGGTAGCCTGCTTCCGAGTTCATGACTGCTTAGCAGTAAAATAACCCTACTTATTCATGCTTTGGCTTGCAATGCATGTTCATGACATTCCTTAGAATTGATATCCAAGAAAGCTCACCCTTAATAATGGCTAACATTGTCAGTCCTCGCAAGAATGTTATTTTCAGTTATTAATCGCGCTACTTATTCGCAACCAGGCAGCAGCACAAACTGTGAGCTGTCTTACTCCATGTCTCACACAATCATGCAAAAAATAATTGATTTTAACTAATGAATGTATTCCCAATCATCTTACTTTTAATTAATTGAAAATTACACCTAGTCACTCAGAATGGGTCTCCGTCCTCCAGCCAGCCAATAAAGGCCTGGAAAGGTTAATCGATCATTGGATCAAACCTGGGTCAGAATCAAGGACTCTAAAGCAGACTTTGCATTCCTGCAGAAACTTAACTACACGTTCTGGCTGAATGAGTTTCAAAAGTGGGGATACATCTCAGTGGATATGCCAATATAAATGATTCTACAAAGCATGATCTTGATCCAGTAATGAATAACAACCCTGCTTAACTTCTGCTGGCCTTATCATATGTACAAATTAGTTGTCAAATAGCATAAATTTAATTTTTTGAATATTGTTAATAAAAATTTTGAATATTTTTTTTTAAAGAACAAGAAAGGTCAATCGAATATATTGGCGTCAACATACTATACAGTTGACTTCCGTTATTTCGACCCTGATGGGAAACGAAATTGATCGAATTATCCGGAGGGTCGAAACCAACAAGATGCGCAAATGCCAACACACCACCCATTCATTCGGCAATATTTGACAGAGTCTAATATGCCCTGCCAACGTTCTATGTGTTCAAAGTAGAAAATTGCCGTAGAAATTACATTAAAGCTCCTAAACAAAGAAATTTAGCACGCACCAGATTTTTTTAGCAAGAAATATATACGTGTTGCACAATGGTGGCCAGTTCTCTAAAGTTAGCTTAACTGCACTGATTCTTAAAGTCAGCTTCGCCGCAATACAGCTGTATCTTGCGGTAAAACGTACGAACGTAGTGGAGGCAGTTTTGGTTTCTGATCAGATTACACAGTGCAGGCAATTTTCAGCCCAATTTTCTGGGGGGGGGGGGGGGGGGGGGAGGCACCTATTAGAATCAGATAAATACTGTACTCAGACATTGTAAGCTACGGTCACTGCTTGAAAATCTTCCTAGGGCAGGCCGAAAATAGGCATTTTCGACGGGAGATGACATGTGTGTGTTCAACGCATTCCCTGTACCTTAAGTGCTGCCAAGACGGATGCTGCCACTACTGCAGTCACCACTGGGGTCGAGCCACGTGTGTGATGACTAGCCAAGTTTGAAATATCCAGCGAAGGCCAATTTTAGGCTCAAAATAACGAAAGTATGGGCCCTTAGAAATGTATGAGCACTGGCCAGGACCTTCAGTTGGGATCGAATTAAACAAAAATCTAATTAATGAAAGTCTACTGTATCAGAATTGCAATGCTATGTGACATGGTTTTACAGAGATGGCGAAGTTCTGACTTCATAACTGCACAGCACAGTAAAAAGCAGATTGCACTGCATTTGAATGATGCAAATGCAGTTTGCCAATTATATCGGATTCTCCCACAGAAGGATGCACTCAAGCTTTTAGCACTGGTCCGGTATTTTGTAGCGATGCCTTTAAAGTAATAATGCCTTTTCGCGCTTATCGCGCTTGGTCAGTGGTCAGAGCGACGGTCCGCTCACGATATCAACGTTGATAACGCGAGCGGACCGTTGCTCCGACCACTGACAAAGCAGGATAAGTGCGAAAAGACATTATGACATTAAAGGCATCGCTACAAAATACTGGCCCTGGTCTGTAAACACTAGTTGTGGGAGTGTGTTGCCTTTTTTTTTTTTTGCACTGCCCTCTGATCAATCCCGGGTAGCAGAGCATGAGCTCCAAGACCATCTGTGCAGTGCAGGATACCTGCAATGTGTTGATGTAGAATAGGCTATGTACATGTGCACCATTTATGAAAGATTTAAAAGGCATAGCTGAAGAGATGTGCAATCTTCAACTAATCCAGCTTTTGGCACAGAAATACCGAGATTTTTCAGGAACACAATCTATGACTTTAGCTGGACTTATTTACTGTTAGTGTCTCCCCAAACACCCAACTGGATTACACACTTCCATAACGAGAGCGGGGCAATTGGGCTCTGCTATTCCAATACAAAGGCCGGAAAAAACAGCTTTTTGTGTATATAAAACAAACATTAAGCAAGCCTAGGTCTCAAAAAGAAAACAGCTTGTTTTGCCAAGGTCAGTCAAATTATTCAAATAAAATACAACTGCAAAATGGCTATAAAATTTTTGTTCAACATTGTGTACACATCAAATTCGAAGCACAACTTGTGCAATATCCAGATATAAAAGTTAATGTCACAAGAAAAGCATGTTACAAAATACACCTTCTGAAGGATTCATGTGCTTTAAATGTTTGATACTAATAATGGTAAGAGGTTTGCAGTGTGATAACAATTTTTCCAAAAAGGATGCCACATTAAAAATCATTTTCTAAAACAAAGAAATAAGAATATAGGCCATTTCAAGTCAGCAGGTACATTTGTACTGCAACACTGCAACATATTGAAGTTTTATGCCAATTGTCTATCTATGTTATAATTATGGTGTGAAAAACCATAGCTAACATACAAAGCTAAAGAATTGTCATGGCTATATAAAACCAGACTGTAGATACTCATTTAAAACAGGAAAAACTATGTGACCTTGTGTGACTTGTTAATTTACACACAATGGTGCAAAGAAATAAAAACATTTAGGATGTTTGTAGAACAAAGAAAAATGCACAATTAAAGTCCTTCAAAAGGTGCATTTAGAGGCAAGCACCCTGAGGTGTTTCACGGTGGTTTTGACAGCATAAATGCAGTGCAAAATGGCACAACTCCAGTCATGCTGTGCAGACTCGGAAGGGCTGTGAACACTGCCAGCAGTGCAGATGTGGTACAAAGCCAGACAACAAACATGCCACTTTGGTTAAAATGTTAACTGACAATAAAAGCAGCAGCAGAAAAAGAAACATTAACAGATAATGTCCTGAATCTACGGAGTATGTTACAGAAGTAAACTGAAAAAAGTGCTGCAAGAAATGTTGCAGTGTTCCTACTTCAAAAGCTACAAACAAGAAGTTCATGCAAATCTGATGCATGGAACACCTAGCTTAGTAGCATTGTCTCCAAGCATGGCACACTAATAATACAAAACACAAACATCCCTTTCGAGAGTAACCCCCGCATTCACAAACGGGCCTTAAGCTCAGACTCCTATGTAGGACAGCGCTGCATCTGGACCAAAGTAGACACTGCACACAAATGACACTCCCAAGCAATTCTAATTATGAAGTTATTTGAGAAACATGAATCCACTACAGGGGCCGTTCCAGCAGCTTCCGAGCATGATCACTAAATTCAGCAAATGCCACGGTGCATTATTGAAGCACAGTGGCAACTTCAGTCGAAGACCAGCACTGCCATTTACATTCTATAAAATGGAGCATCAAGTTGGCAGAACATTTAAGAATATGGGGGTAAGGCATTTGAAGCATTGGCACTATTAAATTGGCTACTCAAGCATTCAGCCAACACTACTAGCAGCTTACAGCTTTTGTAACAAAATGGGGTGCACCGAAGCAAAAAGACGAAGATATGACCTAAACAAATGTTATGGCACAATGCGAAATAGAGCTAATCTAGTACAGACTGAAAAGTTGGGCATGATCCAATAATGGAATGACTCATTAGCTTTTCCACACAGCAATATTTTGTGCTACAAATTAGTGGTAAGAAAAACAAGGGTAGGAGATGTTACACGACCATGCTTTTTCCAAAGCAAGATCAACGGTATACAAAAATCTCCACAGAAAGATATCACTTCTGCAGCTGATGACGTGGTGCTCAGCAGATTTCCAGTTGGGCCGGCCAGTTTTCATGCAGCACATGACCGCGAGTTCAACGCAGTGGCAGAACACAACTTGAGCCAAGAGTAGTAAGTAAAGCACACTACGGCCGCAAACACAGTAATAAAGGAAAGCTGACATACACACACGCACACATTAGGAATAAACAAAGAAAGGAACTCTGGGGAACAAAAGCCACAGCGGAGAGACAAATTTAGCACAGCCTTTAATAGGAAAAGCAATGGGACAGCCCATCCTGCAGAGAGCACGACAATGAACTTAAGTACAAGAGGGTCAGTAAGCACATCGAAAAGGCACTCCTTGTGAAAAATTTCACCCTCTGCGGAGAATGCTGGAGAGAGCAGTGGATGTACCTGAGGTATGCCATACCGGGCGTCTATTTCAGAGCGGTACGTCTGTCGTGAGAGAGAAAACGACGTGACGAATACGAAAAAAAAAAGAATAAAAGAATTTGACAAAAAAGAAAGAACAGTAAGGCAATAGGAACGTCGCTGTGGGACATGAACCAACAAAAGCACTGCACACCTCCAAAGTCCTGCAAACAAGAGCAATCAACAAACAAAAGCAGCACAGTTTTGCTTAGAAATGCTACACTAACAGAAAACTAAATAATACGTTAATACAGTGCAGTCCACATATAACGATACCACATATAACGATATATCGGTTATAACAATGAGTCGACCTAAGAGTATCAACATATGCATTAGGGCTATGAGAAAAAAACCATATAAACGATATATTATTCACCGTATATCGGACATAACGATCAAAATCTTACTTCTGGGCAGCATTTTTCATGCACAATAATTGTGAAATTTGCATTCCTAAGTTGCCTGTTCTTAAGACGGGGCAAAAGTTTGCCTACGCGAGTTCGTATTTGCCGCCATTACCGCGCAGCGCATCCTGCCCGCGTGCCGATTGCGAACGAAAGCCACAGAGAGCACCGCAAGTTGGCGCATCGTGCACAAGATGGCGCCAGCTGCTTCGCGTCCACGTTGCCGGTGGTCGTGCAAGCGTTCAGAGGAGAGGGGGGGAAGAAAGTGATAAGCGAGCAGCGCCTGCATGGCCTACGCTGCCTTTACAATCTCCCAGCGAGCGCGGAAATTTCGCCGCGGAAGGAGCGGGAGGTGCGCCGACAAAGCGCCAATCTGTGTCTCTCAAGACGAAGCTGCAAATTTAGCAAGACTCGAAGAAGTATGAGCTTGCCCAGTCAATGATATTGACGATTATGAAAACCGGGAGCGCCACGATCATGAAGGCTAGAGGCAGTGGCCATGCCGATCAACGGAAAAGGTGGGCTTTGTGTGCCAGGACGAAACCCTCATGGGTGAAACTAACACGGTGGAAGCCGCTGACATTACCGAACTCTAGGAGCACGTTGCTACTGACGATGAAACAGGTGGTGCTTCGATGGAGGAGTTTCTAAGTGCAGGTAGTGCTGCCTCGTTCTGCGAAGTGATCTCCGCCGGGGCGATTGTTGCCCCGACAGACGGCGGCGTTGTGCGACAGAGGCGACGACAGCAGCGGCAGTGACAATGAGACTGACAATGGCCTGTCATTGACACCGACCCCGATGTTCAACCAAAGTGCCGATCTTCAACCAAAGTGCAATGTCATCGATCAAGTCGCTCATTGATTTCACGCATGGTAAATTACAGCCGCCAGTGTTCGCGCAGCAGCTGGACGCGATGCACACAGGTTGTGAATCCGAAACTTCTGCGAAAGCAAGTGCAAATTTCTATCTCAGTGCGCCTAACGATTGAGACGCTATTTAGAAGTATAAATAAACGTTTTGTTTTTCTCAGCCTACTTTCTACAACGTCGATTTTTTACCGCACGTGGCAAATTTGGTTTCGGGATTTCAAAAATATATTAGTTTTTTTTTTAATGGTAGTCCAGATATAGCGATGATCAGTTATAACGATCAGATTTTTTGTTCTTCTTGATATCGTTATAAGTGGACTGCACTGTACTACAAATTTTAGAAATTCACGTAAGCAGCACACAAACGAAAATAGCTCTTTATGACCGTTGACAAGCCTCTTGTGTCATGACAATGAACAGAAAGTCACAAACACAACTTGAAGAATTGGCCATGTATTGCTTGAATTATAAGCAAAGAAGAAAGGTCCCGCAGTATTTGCCACAAGCTTCTAAGTGACAGCATCTGTGGTCAGAGCAGATGCTTTCAAAAAGAATCTTCTGGCCATGTCTATGAAACCCCAGTTATTAATAAGTCAGTTTGCAGGCAGTTGGCAGGTAACTGTTATAGCCCAAGGGGCATTCAGCGCCACAGTATTCTGTACCAGCCAGGAAGCATCAATATAAAGCACAATGATGAGTATTTCTTGCAGGCGCTTGCAAGAGTTCAAAAGACCTTTCCATGGCTTTTTTATGGTAGTTACACAAGAGTTGTACAGAAATCTTGCTATAAATGCTACGTCATTGAATAAAGAAGAAAAAAAAGCCCAACTCCATCACACATGTATGCTGAAGAACAGCTCACCTTGATACAATAGCCCACGAAAGTAAGAAATACTGAATGCAATCAAGGCAATGAATTAACCTACAGGTTCCTTAGATGGCATGTCTCAGTGAAAAGTTCGTTCGTTCGTAGTTGCTCCCTTGGAGCTGGTAAATGCAGAACTCACCAGATGTCGTTCCAAGAGCGCTTCAGCACCAGTCACATCATTTGCCAACTCGTCAGAGGACACTAAAGCCATCATGCTGTTGATCCATGATGTCAGGTCTCTGCAAATGTAAAGCCCAAACATATAAGCCAGAAGTGCTTTTGTGCAGAGGCACTCAGCAGTTTTCTACCAATTTTAAAAGGCTCACATTCGTAAACAATACTGCCTCTACAGATTAACATCATCTCAAGCCATATTTTTACCAACCAATCTTAACCCAATTTCTAGCTCACACTTTGACCAGCCTATCATACAAGGAAAGCATAATACAAAATGTGCGTCTTAGTGAGCAGTTCTAGAAGTGCTGGCAATTATATAAATTATAGGTCCTGCCTGAGTTAATAAAAAAAAAATGCATCTGAAGTATACAATGCAATACACTTGCAAAGTACCTGTGAGCAGTGTGTCAGAACGGAACGAAAAACGAAACAAAACGATATTTTTGAGCGGAACAAAAACGTAACCGAGACATATTTTGTTTCGGAGTGAAACCAAAATGTTTGATCGGGTTTCGGTTCAAGGGAAAAGTCAGCAATCCGAAACAACCGACGTCAGGCAATTGTCAGAATTAGTGCGTATCTCAGGCAGGCATACTGCGAGTGATAGCCGGTTGAGGTCTCCACTAATTTGAGCCTGCCGCTCAGTGCACTTGCCGATCGGCATCGTAGCAAAACTTGGGGCATGTGCACTAAGAGCTTATCGTTTCGTTTTCTACGGGCACAATGCTTTGTTACCAAAGCTTTATCTTTCGTTTGTGTCTGTTTGAGTTTGACAGTGGTCTCGAATTACGGCGACTACACTCGATGACGTGCTGCGTTTGAGATCATGCTCAGTGCCTTGACTCAAGGCACTGAGAATCAATCAATCAATCAATCAATCAATCAATCAATCAAATTTTTTATTAATTCACAAAAAGGTTTTGCAGATAGAGGTATACAGAAGGAGGTCCCATAGTAAAAACTGAATTGGGACCTCCTGTTCATGGTTAACATAAAAGTTACAATGGCAAGAACGGTAGCTGAATGAGTACAATTGCAAAAATGATAAATAATAATACAGACATAAGTAAATAACGATATTAGTCAACAGTGTATCGGAAGTAAGTAATATAATAAAACTAGGCAAAACTAACATATGATCTCAGAATTCACTTTGAGAAAAATTAATACTATGTTTTTATCGTTACTTTGCTTCAAAAATTTTCGCATGCGAACCAAAACAGTTATAAATCGTAACCGAGCGTTTTTTTTTTTTCGTTCCGGAACAGAACCGGAATGGAACTTTTTTCAGTGGAACGAAACTAAAACCGGTATGAAAAACATTTCGTTCCAACACCCTGACTGCGAGTACCTATACAGCTTGTCAAGTGCAAGTCCATCAGGGGTGGGACTGCCCAAAGCCATTCTGGAGCTATTTTTGGAGCTACTTGGAACAAATAAAATTTAATTTTGAAGCAGTTTGGAGCAGGCCAATCTGGAATTTGGGTGAAATAATGGAATATTGAACATGGAAATGCACTTGGAAACCACGACGAAACAATGAATAAACCAACACAAAGCGCGTAGTAGAAACGCGCTTTGTAGCTATAGCGTACTAGATTTTGGAAGTGGGCCGAGCGGCGGCACAGTGCATGCTTCCTGTAAAGCCGAAAACATTGGTAGCACTACGATCGAACTATATATCCCGCGCCTATGTTCATGACGATAGCACATGTTCTCAAATTATGCGGTCCAATCGACGCGGTAACAATCTTTAAGAACTAGAGAGCCGCAATCAACTCTTGGCTGATATCACGTAAAACTATTCCAATTTGTTTTTATTGGGATAGCAATTATATGGACACTCCAGGCACATTTCTGCCTTTGCCATGATGTTCCGTATAAAGTACAGAGGCGATAACAACATTGCCGCATGCCGTATGTGCGACTGAAAGTGTGCGAGGGTCGGCGGCTCAATCTCGCGCGTGCAAGGGAGGAAAGCGGGGAGGAAGCGCACCGTCTTCTGTTGGGCGCAAGGCACCAGAGAGGGTAGGGAGTGGATTCTACCATAGAGTAACATATTACTATACAGTCGAATCCCCCTACAACGAATGCCGCTACAACGAAATTTCCGCCACAACGAAGATTTTATGATTCCCCGTCAGCTGTCCAAAAAAAATAATACAAAAAAAGTCTCTCCATAACGAATGTGTTTTATTCGGTATTTCCGCTTCAACGAACTTTTTGAGAACGAAACTGGGACTGAACTAAGTTGGAACTGTCGAGTAGTCAAATTATAAGACCCTTCCAACGCTGCGACGATCGTCTGTCCGCTTGAACGAGGTTTTCGCCAACGAAATCAAGTTCAAAGTACCGATTTACGCCACTGCAATTCATAGCCACGCGTGGTCATCACATGCCTGCGCAAGACCGCACGGGATCACCACAATCGCTGCCGTTTTCTGTGGTATGTGTGTCCGGTCGAAATGGTCACGCCAATGAAGCGTAAATTTCGCTCTCTCGTGAAGACACATACGATAGCTGAGGCAGAAAGCGGAAGGAAAAAAGTTTGCTATTTCGCTCGAAAGGCGAAGCATCGATTGTGATATCAGATTAGTAGACAGCTACACGAACTAAGGATCGTAGTTTTATTGGCCGTATAAACTTGTAAACATTCACTTGTGAACTGAATTGCCAAGCACGGTGTCACGTGCGCACAGGTAAACATGAAAACATCTCGCTCGATGACCGCGGAAACTCTGTGTCAACACGCTGGAATGAGAAGGCACGGCAATAGCAGAGAGCGAATTGACCTCCATGCCGTCTCTCGCGTCAACGCGAACTAAACGTCGAAAGCACAGCGCAAACGACTCTACCGGCACTAGTTGCACTTTGTCCACATCGCAGATCGCTTTGAAGATGAGGCCCGCACGGGCACTCACTTTATGCACGTCGCAGATTGATTTCAAGATAGCGCCCGAGCGGCCGCGCCACAGCCGTTGTTGTCAACAAGATGCTAACGTCTCGTCGTCTGGAAAAAATGACAATCCGCTAGAAACACAGACTCCGGTGACTGCTTTGAAAGTAATGGATCCTTTTCACCTCATCAGAAAAGTTATCAGAACCCACGACAATGGCATTGCGATGGCTCTTTTAACGGACTGTGAAACCTGCGTTACGCCTTTGCTTGCCGTGATAAGAAATCCAGGCTGAACGACTTCTGGAAATAAAACTTCCGGTAAGCGCAAGCTTGCCAAGTTTGCAGACTTTGTCCTAAATATGCACATTTCAAACCGCTTCATTACGACGGTGCATGTGCCGCAAAATGAGTGTTTTGCGATCGGTCGGGCACGGGCGTTGAGTTAGTCGTCGGCCGCAATGTACGAAAAATGCTGTAACAGCGGCGCCAAATGCATTCTCTTGTGAAGTTGACATGTTATTGATTGCCTTCGGCACGTCTCAACCTCTGCCCCACACCATCGCGAAGATTTCCCGGACGATGGTTTCGGTTTCGTTCGCGGCTTTGTTGTTTGGCGTACGTATATACATAATAGTTTCGCGTCAACGAAGTTCCTCCACAAGGCAATTTTTTGCATGTCCCGTGAATTTCGTTGTAGCGGGACTCGACTGTATTACATTATGGTTCTACTCCAGCAGCTTCTGAGTATGGTGCGGCCGCGCGGGTCCTACCTTGAAAGCGATTTGCGATGGGGCAGAGTGAGTGTGCCGATAGATTCAAGTGGACTGTATTTTCACCACTTGTTCGCGTTGAAGTGAAGGGCAGCACGAAGGTCAATTCGCTCGCTGCTGCTGCCGTGCTTCCTCACTCCAGCGTTTTGACAGCGAGTTGCCACGGTCAATGAGTGAGATGCGTTCATGTTTGCTTGTGCGTGTGATACCGTGCTTGTTAATTTAGTGAGTATGCGAATGTTTGCAAGTTTACACGGCCGATAAAACTGCTATTCTTCATATAGCTGCCTACTAATTTGCTATCGCAATCGATGCTTCGCCTTTCAGGCCGAACTGACTTTTTTTTAGTCATAGTAACTTTAGTGCATTGGGAGTAAATCTGTCTTTTCAAATGAGAGAAGGTTGTATTTCTGCATGAAAGCGTGAGGTGTGCGGTACTGTAAAGGAATTTTTTTTTTTTTTTTCGGTCACGGAAAATGGGTGCGCGTTACAATCGAGGGCGCGTTACAATCGAGTAAATACGGTACGTCAGAATGACGAGCTACTACACCTGTAGTCAGCAAGAAACCGCTGGAGGTCGTAGGAGTCGAGCAGCTTCTCCTTGCGTGCCTTGGCCTTGGCAGTCAGCCGGGTCCACTCCTGAATGATCTCCTGCTTCTTGGTAATCATGGCTTCCGTAGACTCTGGGTGCGTGTTCACCAAGCGTGCTGCTGTGTCATCTAATTGGTGAATCTACAAGAAACAGAAGAAAGCTGTACAGTTGTAATTTCCAAAAGCTGCCCGCCCACGGATTCTTACTTCCCCACCCAATTCTCCAAATTCACAATTTTAGACAATAAGTACACAACTGTTGCTATGTTGAAAAGGTGGCTCCAAGCTTTAAAATTTTGTACCTGCACTTCCTGGCGGTGCCACCAAACCAGTCACTTAACTGCCCGCAAATGTCACGAGTTTTCTGCAATGTGAATTTTTAACCAGACACCCCTGGCTGCAAGGCACTCCTTTGCAAGTTGGTATACGAAGACACCATGATTTTGAGTGTTGAGTGATTGCAAAGCAAAAACAGGCAATACTGCTTTGACATAGGGCTCTGATCCATTTGAATTTCTGCAGGAAGTTGTGGAGGCTAGGCACATGCAAGTGTGAGGATAAATGCTCAGTGAGACCGTGGACAAAAAACTTGGATAAATTGCCTGTGTGAGAGCATGTTTTTTAAGTGCTATAACACTTGGAGATTCTCACCTGCTGACTGCACGTGATATAAGCCTGTTTAGGGCCATTTACAATGAATACAGTTTCATTTTATTGAGTAAAATCGTTAAAATGGCACCTAAAAGACAACATACACAAAAAACTTCAAGGGCACTTAGGTATCCCGACATGGATAAATGCGAAAGCATTGCGATGTCTCTCCGATGACACCTCGGCCTCACTTGCGTACTTGCGTGGACGTCCAAAGGTGTCGGGCACAGCGACAGACTGAGAAAGGAAAGGCTTGCAGCGAACACTACGAGTGAAGATGACCTTTCTGTTTTTTTTTTCTGTCCCCTGCACCGCCGCCGCCGCATAGGCTAGCGCAACCTGTTGGTGCTTCAAGGAGCCCAGTGCCCACGCGGCACATGCCTGCCGTTCATCAGCTGTGAGCACGTGACTTTTTTGTACCACCCTTCGGGGATGCTGCCAAATTTTTCACTTCATGAGCAATCTAATGCTTCTGCATTAAAATGTAACTTGCTGCATTGCAAGCAAAACGCTAGTCTTGTACTCTCATGTAGTGAGTAATGAAAGCTGTACAAGATAGGAAAAAACATTTTATGCTTTCATTACAGCACTGAACAAGACTAGCCAATTGCTAGAGCTGCATTGTACAATCTTGTGGAAACGGGAAGGCTCAGTAACTCACTCTATCTCCCAGAGCAGTCAAGTCTCGCTCGAGGCCCTCATGCTTGCGCTGAAGGGTCTGGACACTGCGAAGATCATTGCCACAGTCGTCTGCAAGCAAGGCCTCATCCTTTTCTTGGATCCAGTCCTTCGTCTCATCCACATCACGGTGAAAGCGCTGCACTTCATGGGCAGAGCCTAGTTGCTGAGCGCGCTCCTGTGTCACCTCCTGTAGGTGCTGCCACTTCTGGTTCAGGTCCTGCAATAACAAGCTTGCCATTAACACACGCTTTTCTATCAACAACAGGCTCCCAAAGCACTAAGAGCATGCCTCTCCCCCTTAGACAGCTGCTGGCTGAAGTACTGAGGCTCAAGGGATTATCCCCCCCCCCCTTTCAAAAAAGGGGGAGGGGGGAAGAAAAATTCATAAAGCTGAAGTAAGCAAGGGGTGTTCAGCTCATGATGACCTCCTGCAGCCAAGGCAGGCATTCAGCCAGGAGGCTAGATCTACGCCAACCCAAACAATGAAATAGCAAAGATAGCATTGGGATGTGTAACAGGAGACTTCAGTACTAGTAAGGTTATCTTTGTGGTAAGCTGTTATTTTCACACATTTGTGTGCTAATTTACAGTCATATAAATACAACTGAAATTACATAGTACATAGAGCAATGCAACACAGACGAAAGAAGACAAAAGCTTTTTTTTGTTGTTGAACAGCCTCAGTGCAACAGAATGATTGTGATACCGATCTCTGAAAGAGGCTTACCTCGATTTGTGTCTGAATCTTGACAGCAGCTTCCGTCTGGCCCAAGGTCATAAGCTTATTGGCAATGTTGTTCATCTCTCCCAACCGCACCTCATTGCCTTTGAGGTCCGACATGAAGTCATCAAACTTCTTCTGCAGAACCTCTACCTGTTCAAGATCTTCACCAACTTCTTGAACTTGAGCAACTTGCTCCTGCATTCAAACAATGCCCATTTTCATCAAGACAAAATTAAAAGAAGAAACATTCTGAAACCAAGTGTAAGCTACTATCTGTAAGTTCAAACAGTATTTACAAATCTGCCTTATCAGTCTGCCTCTTCAGGGTAAGTTATTGAAAAAATGGTTGGGTACCATGCTTTGCCAAATGTCACAAAGACGACACTTCACACTTGTTTAATTGGGACAAGAAGAGTACAAGAATAAGGGTAAGTTATTGAAAAAATGGTTGGGTACCATGCTTTGCCAAATGTCACAAAGACGACACTTCACACTTTTTTGATTGGGACAAGAAGAGTACAAGAATAGAGCAAGGAGTATTCAGACGCATAATGAGCACACAAAGTTTAAAACAGCATTCTGAAAGGTCATTTCAGACTTCTCTCCAGGCCTCATTTGCTCTGCTACAGAACCAATCGTATTTGAAGTCTGAACAGTACTGCCTATGATAGCCTATGACATCAAAGGCCAATCTCTAACACTTTCACACTTCACTCTTGAAAGCAGGTCAACTAGAGAAAATTAAAGCTACAAAAACATGTGTTTATACAAGTACAGTCAAATTCCATTAATTCGACCTTGACGGGACTGATGCGATTGATCGAATTATCCAGTGAATCGAATTAAAGAAGAGTCAGAAAAAAAAAAAAAGAAATACCCAGACACATTATTGCTCATTTGGCACTATTTACCCAGTTCTGAAAAGGCCCCGAATCCAATGTGCACCCAGTTTTTACAGGTTCAGCGTAGATCACCAATACAGAAATGGCATTAGAGATCCTAATGACAATGTAGAAATGAAATAAAAGCTCCTAGAGAAAGAATATAATGCAAACCCTCATATTTTTTAACAAGAAAAATCAAGCATGCAATTCTCACCAAGTTTACCTTCACAAAATGGAAATTTATTTAGATCTAATGTCCATTGTTGTCCCCCTCAGACAGCACTTTGCCGCTGAATATGAATCACAACATGTCATCCTTTGTACACTCCACTCTGCGTTTAATAATTCATTTATTGAATGACTACGCAATAATTGCATAGGTGGATGGTGAATTATGCCTACACTAACCACTTCGCTAGTCTGCCCTGCGACGCATGCAATTCTCTGGGATGCCTAAAACATGCGATATGCCCGTTTCTACTAGCCTATCCCGTAAACTAGCCTATCTTTTGAATGAGCTTTTGATATCAAAGACTGAAAGTTCTGCATAATTGCTGCCATCCTACACAAGAACTTGTTCTGTTTCCATGTTTTGATGACAAGGGCAATAGCGCTGTCTCTTAACAGTAGGCTGTTGCGAATTCAGTTTCGGCTTCATATCCCACTGCACCACACAGGCAAACAGTATTGGACAAATTTTATTGAAAAAAAGATGTACATTAGTATCGGGTAAATACGGTAATCATTCATTGCGAGCTGCCGTTTCTGCTTGAAGACGTTCCCAGGGCAGGTCGAAAATAGGCGTTTTCAGCAGAAAAAAAAATGCGTCTTCCAATGCAATTACTATGCCTTAGCACCGCCAAGATAAACACTGCAGCCATTATTGGTCACCATTTGAATCACGTGCATCCGTACCAACCAGTCGAGTTTGAATTATCTGGTGAGAGCCAATTTCAAGATTTAAAAGAAAGGATGGTTTGATCCACAGAAATGTATGGGTGCCAGCTGGGAACATTGATGGGGATCGAATTAATTGAAAAATCAAATTAGTAGGATTTGAATAAATGAATGTTTACTGTATTAAGAAAACAAGCTTTTTGCAGCAAAGAACCATGTAGTCAAATAACTGCACAAGTGAGTACCAAACTTTTGAAGGTGTTTGTGAAGTTAACTTTGTGAATGTGAATAATTTTCTTTCGTTTGCAGAAAAAAACTGGCCACATACTTTCCATGGTACTCCACAAGAACAAAGATGTGCCCACAAATGCCCACGTTTATCTAACTGCTTATGCTAGTGCAGGTGGCTAGCTATGAGAATTACCTGAAGTACAGAGCAATGATTGTACAAAGCAATAGCTTGCTCTTTTCTTTCTAGCCCCTTTTTGCCACTAAGTTATTCAATCCACATTAAGACTGGGACAACAGAAGCAACAACATATGTGACAGCACAATACAGGTCACCTATGTGGAACTGGCATCCTGCAAAAATAAACTAAGAGCCAGGAATAAATCTGCAGCTGAAAGACAAAATCAGACATTATCTCTGCACTGAGCTCGTAAAAAAAAATACCTTGTCCTTGATCCACTGGGCGAGCTCGGCAGCCTCTCGCACCAGCTGGTAGGCACGCAAGGATTCAGCCAGCTTGTCGCAGCGGCTGCGACCCAGGGCCATCAGGTTGCCATACTGCGCTTCAATCTGTGCTTGGCGTGCACCGATGCTGTTGCCTTCTGCCAGGTGCTGCTGGCTTGCCGACAAGCCAGCCTCGACCTTCTTCACATAGGCTGCTGGCACAAAGCCCTGCCGGTCGTTCACCTCCACCTTCCACCAGTCCTGCATATAAACAAGCCACTCCAAATTTATCATCTGCACTCAATTTAACAGGAACGCATGCGCTGGCTTCCCACAAAAGTGTCATGGCACACATTTTACAACAGTCAGCACCACAAAATACAGCTGCCAAATATAGTTATGGTCCGTAAGATATGAAACGATACTAAGGAACGCAGGATCGGAAAAAGATATGTACTGAAAATTGACGTGCATGTGTCAAATAATGTAAATAAGTCTTTTTTACCATACGAACTCCACAAAAACTATATTTCACTTCGCTAAGAAATGACAAAATATTTGGTACTGGTATATTGAAGGTCATTTTTTCTTGAATAATCAAATTTCTTTTTTAAATTCACTATTGAAACACTCTTAGTATACTATATAAAAATTTTTAATGAGTAGTCAGCAACTGTGTATTCTGTGTAACAGTTGCAGTGCAGTACATAGTGTTGGCAATTCTGCATAACTCCGACTTGTGTATGATAAACACCCTTACATGAGGAAATATGACATTTACCACCGACTGATTATATATAAAAAATCCGGTAACAATTTATGCACATAGTAAGAAAAAAATTCCTAGTACAGTATCAGGGTACGTACAGGTTTCCAAGAAAAAAATTCAAGGACTTTTCAAGGACCTTTCAAAAAATTTTAATATTTAATACGGTAGTTCACACACGTTACATTTTATTGTACAGAACAAAGGAAAGTTATTTGACTTAGTGCACGTAGAGTTTCATTCGGCTAGATGAAATTCTGAAGCTCAGGGCAGGTCTTTCAGTTTCTTTTCTATTTGCGTCTTAATGCTGCCGAGTTCTTCAGCCTTCGCTTTTGCAGTCTTTCTCAAGTTGTTTGATTTCACCACGTGCGAGATGTCACCGGTTCTCTCAGTCTTTTTTTCTGCATATCCATCTGCAAAGGCCGTTAAATCGGCAACGATTGCCTCAAGCTTCTTTTTCTTCGTCTGCAACCCTCCAACTTCTTCCATGATTGTGCGCCTTTTTGTCTGCTTTGAGTTTTCCTGGTACCGTTTCTTTTCCGATTCCAAGTGTGCACCGTAATGCTGCCTCACTGCGGACACAGCTATTCTGAGTTCTTTTGTAATAGGAACATTCAAAATTCCACCTGCCCTGTCCTCTGCGTCACACATGATATGCTGTGAAATGTATGACAAACCTTTCAGATTCTCTACGGAGATCTGGCGGTTGACGCTGAACCCCCACGTTCGACAGTTGCTTGCCTATGGCTCAAAAGAAGCAACAGCCTGACTGCTTTCCACAGCTCTTTGTAGGAGGGATTGAAGCTCAGGAGGTCATGAAAAAACTCATCCAGCCTGCTAAGGCTCCTCAAATTTTCGCGCGGTGGGGGTCCGATGTATCCGGCGCAACCTAAAGTTTGTAATCGTCGTTGCTGAGCCAGGCGCTTTGGAATTTACATTTCCCAGGCATTATTCTGAACCATGCGCACCACAACCGCAATGGGAGAAAAAAGCGAACAAAGCGTCGACGACACCGGAGCGCGCACGCAGATAAACAAAGCACAATGTGGCCAACAGACATCGCTCAGGCTATGAGGCTGTACCTGTTTTTAGTGGGTTGCCAATAAATCCAGCCCAAGGCGAACCCCCCCAAAAAGTGAAATACTACCAAATTCAACTGTTAAGATTAATGTAACTGCTTTTTCCTTACAAATAAGCATGATGGCACAATTTGTATTTTTCCCGAGGAGGTCGAGACGCTCTAGCCTCATTGTGGCCAGCAACTTATGGCTTTTGGCCAACCCCGAAGTCGAAGCAAACCAGAGGGGAAAAAACAAAAAAGTGCGCGACGGACGCGCGCTCGCTTCTTCCTCGAGCAGGAAGTTTGACTTGGCCGTCCCGGCGTTGCGGAAAGCAATGAAGTTTGCCGGGACCACCCTCAACCGCCATATAAAGCGAGTCGCACTGTGGGACCCCGTGAAAACCCCAATTCAAGGGTTTACAAGGACGCAAAAGAAATTCCAGGACTTTCAAGGCCTTGAAAACGGAACTTTCAATTTTAAAGGTTTTTCAAGGATTTCAAGGACCTGTGCGCACCCTGAGTATAGACCATTTATAACGTACCCGCTTATAGTGCAGGACCGGATATAGTGCAGTCTTTACAGACTCTCGTTAATTTTCCCTTAGCACTCTATGTATACACGTATCGCTTATAGTGCAGTTGCGGGAAACGAAATACCGCTTACAGTGCGGCTGCCTGGATGTACGGAAGTCAGCGGAGACGGCGAACGCTCCCCTCAAACGGGCGCCCCAAGGAGTGCTCGAGGAAGAGAGACGAAATGGAGGAGAAGGGCACGTGGTGCGAACGAACAGCCAGTGAGGCTGAAATCAGAATTTTTAGTGCGAGTCGTGAAATATCACGGCAAAGGGCGCACGCGGAGACCCTGGAATGTGAGGGAGGAGGGCGGCAGGGAAGCGGATTTCGCCTCGGCAACTCCGCCGCTTCAGTGGCTCCCCTCGCCCTCCCTCGTAGCTCCCTCACTTTCGACTGTCATCGTGCGCGCCCGCCGCCGTGCAGGTGCCGCCGCTCCAGCCGGCCCAGCGCCAGCTCCCCAAAGTTTCGTTTTCTACCGTTATCGGGAAGCGGGCGTTTGCCGGCGTGGGCAGTTTCGTTGGCCAGATTGGGACAGCGCCGCTGCTTCCCTCTGCGCCGTAGCCGCAGCGTGCAAAGTCAACCCGTGACTAGAAAGTAGAGCAAGCATAAAGGAGAAAGAAGGCCGTTCACTGCCATTTTCTACGCGTGGCTACGGTAGCGTGGCTGAGACGTCGGCACGTAATGCCGGTTGGAGGCACCGCCGCGTGATTTGGTTCGAATTAATGAGATATGACTGTAAATTGAATGCAAACGTTCTAGCTGCATTCCTCGACTGTCGCATATGCGTGGCGGCTCGGTGCACATGTTTTGCATATGTGCGGGCCTTGAAAATTGTTGCTTTGGTTATAGTGCGGTACCGCTTATAGTGCGGATATTCGCAACTGCGGCGACTCACGTTATAAGCAGTCTACACTGTACTACCACTACAAATTTCAAATAGGAAAGGTTCACAGAAAGATCGAGGCTTGAAGTCATTAACAGTGGTTCAACAACAAAATGTTGCTGAAGCCAACTTTTTGACAAAGGGGCTTTGTCTTCGTCAAGGCACCAACTGATTTCCTTCGCAGCATTTACATACTGCAGCATACTCTGCCCCACCCTCAATGGAGTAGGAGGAGGATAATAACCTGGTGTGTAGAGTAGGGTGAGGGACGTCGAAGTGTTAAAAAATAAGAATAAGGAAAAGTAGGGGTGGAAAATACGGAACAGGATCTACGTATGTAAGCAGGCATTAATCCGGGTGTGCTAGTTTTCTCGGAAAGCAGGAACTAAGTTGAACATTTTAAAAATGAGCAATAAAAAAATCTGGAGGGAAAAAAAAAAAAGAAAGTTGTATCGCAACGCATTCAGATCAAAAGCTGGTACTGGTACGAGAGCAGGCTGTTATGTTGAAGATACATTAAGGGTTTATTGTTAGCAAAAGTAAACCCTCCACGTACCACAGCATAACAGCCTGTTCTCATCTCAGGTGTAAAACCTGCAAACACCTTCAAAATGACAAAAAAGCAGTGCATGAGCAAAATTAAACAACTTTATCTGCACTGATTCTAATTAATGCCATTTAAGGCCGTTTATTTGCTGGAACTTTCAGTCACAAACAATACATCTACAGAACAGAATAGCCAGTGAATGCTAAATTAAACGGACATAGTACGGACATGGCCAAGACACTACTAGTATTGGACAAATTTCTTAAGAAGACATGGCTAAGAGGTGCTTCAGACAAAAGCTAAATCTATGTTTTTATTGCTCAATTCTACTTCACTAACCAAATATGTCTATAGCCCTGAAAATCACAATGTAATACTTCAGGCTGCCACTTCCAGCCTTGAGTGAAAGTTGCCTGCTAAAGTTGTGCAGCTTCCTCCAACGCAAAAAACGGTACTGTTGCTAAAGGTTACTTTTTGTCTATCCTGTACATTTGCATGCTACGACACCTTTAACAGCTAGTATTCTGTGCAGGTAGAGGGGCCAAGGTACTATTGTCATTCACAATGCTGGCCATTCCTAATTTGTAGAAAGGTTTAGATGTGCCTTAGTGGGCTATGTTCTCCCTTGTTGAGTGAAACAAACACAAAAATTTGGTTTTTAGATCATCACCTTAATGATAGCAACTATGTTCTGTGTGCAAAGTGAACCAAAATATGCCAATAGGAACAGCAGAGTGTAAATAAACAAAAATAAATAACTGACAACATGGTTGTGCCATCTGGTGGCTGAGAATGACAACACTGTGCCAATAACATGGCCCCAGAGATTGTGTCCTGCCCTATCTCCAAGGCTACAGACAATGCCACAGCGTAGCACAATTATAGGCGAAGCATGGCAGGAACCACTCCATATTTAGTGGCATTAGTGAAGCTTTGAGTGCAGTGTGGACAATGAAAAGGAAATGCCTCGAAGGCTTGGCAGGGGCAGCACTTGATTGCCGATAGTTTCACTCAAACAAGGAGCATTCACGAACTTTCATTTGAACAATCCTCGAGGTGATGCCATTTAACACCAAACACTCCTCCAATAAGGGTTTGTAGAGCCCCTTTAGCACCGTCTTCTCACTGCATCTTTGTAATCTTGTAACCTTGCAACATTGCAAGATTAGGGGGGAGGGGGGGGGACCCGCCTGCAGTTTTTACTTTGGGACCCCTTCCTGTATACTACTGTTTGTGTACTAATTTGCTTATCAATACAATTGAATTGAATAGAAAAAAAAATTTATAGCCCATTTGTCATGACAATCTTGACCACCTGGGGTGCTTTAATGTGCACCTAAATCCAAGTACACAGCATTTTTGCATTTTGCCTCAATGAAAATGCGGCCACCGTGGCCGGAAATTAAATCCGTGATCTTGTCCTTAGCATGTGGGGAAAATCGACTCTTGTGGCCCCTTATGCTGTTTTCCCCACATGCCTCCCACATCTCCTGTAATCCGGCTTCTCCTCACAGCTAAGCGCTGCCGGCAGTCAATGTACTTGCAGCATAGTACGAGAGATGGCGCGAGTATTGCACTGCTAACGCCACCTGACGGCAGGGTCACTCAGGCGCAAGGGAGTAGGCTATTCCTCTTTGGCTAGGGGATGGCTAGCTGCGCGGACGTTTCACTTGCCGACATGCTTCGCGGGACCGTCCCGAGAAAGGCTTTGGAGCGGTGCACCGGGATGGACAAACTCGATTGTTGGAATGTGAAACCATTCGCATGACTGTACGCACAAATGATTACGCGCTGGTGCCCAGCATGGGGGCAAGCATATTTGCTCATTATCCTGTCGCGGTGAGTCAAACTTCCTCGATTCATTAGCACCCATCAGCATGTTCTATTGGTAGTAATTCAGCTAGCTGGCATTGGTGCCTGAAAGGTGCAATGAAAAATGCCCCTGCCGGGAACGAACCTGCAAACTCGAGCTCAGCAGTGCAACGCCATAGCCACTAGGCTACCGTGCCAAATTTAACGAAAAAATGAACACAGTGATATTAATGAGTGGTTCCTACTGGCTCGTAAACTTTTAATTAGACATTCCAACCAGTCCCCAGCCAAAACATTGAATGAAATATAACAGAGCTACACTACTAATAGCCCAAACTGCTTGTAGGCTCCTAGTTACACTACACTGAATCGGACCTACTAACCTTGTTGTTGCTGTTCAGTAATGCCAGCACATCATTCTTCTTCATGGACACCTCCCGGGGACTCTTCTCAGTGTAGTCGTACAAGGCCATCACAAACTCCTTTCCTGCTTGATCTACAATAGGGGCTTCTTGCTGCTGCAAGAGACCCCCATCCCAAACAACAAAAAGTTGTTTTCCAACGTATAATTTCCATACTCAATACTTGCAGCTCCTGTAGACACTAGCACCAGAGTTCTCTCTAATAATTTTTATAGGGCACTACGCCTGGACCAGTGGGAGCAATACTACAGTGTAGCTCCCACTCTCAGCATTTCAGCTGGTGCTGCTCGCGATAACCTGGAGTAGAGGTTAGCATAAGTGCGATGTGGAAAAAAAAAAAGTTGAAGCTTGGCGACTTAGACACCATAGGTGGGGCATGGTTACTGATACTACCCCAAAGGACGTATGAGTTGAGTATAGGATAAGTAAACATTGCACTCTTCATACCTTGATCATTTAGGCCCTTTGAAAAAATTCTTTCTGCAAGATATTCCTTAACAGGTACAGCACTTATTTGAACATGTTGGATTTCAAAAAAGTGCATCAACCTTCAGGACCCCTTAAAGGATGGTTTTGGTGGTAAGGAAATCCCCTATTCTTACGGTACATCTTCAATAGAATATATAATACTTACACACATAAATGATTTACTATCATAAAGACTCCAAGTACAGTAGAACCGCACTAATATGTTTTATACATCACTGAAGCAACGTACTCACAACGATATTTCAGTTCATTCATACAATTGTAACAATGAACATTCACAACATACAAAAGCAGTCTCAAAGCACTAGGCTGTAAGAAGACTTCATGTGAAAAAATTGTAAGTGGAGTACAATGTAATGACAAAGCAAATGTAATGAAAAAAAAAAAGCAAGACAACAGTCAATGACAGATTTTTCAGACATTATGCCTGACAATTTGGACGCCTTTGCGGCACTGCCACGTACCCCATAGAGTTAATGTACAAGGACGTCTGAAATTTCTGGATGCTGAAACCCTTCGCCGTCTGATTTGTTGGACTTTTTGCCGTTACAACAGGTCCAAGCGGCATTAACTAAAGCCACCCCGGACTGCCCGATTTTAAGCACATTTCCGAAAAATCAGACTGACAATAGATACTAAACGGGAAAAGAGCAGACATATATTTGGTGTTACGTACAACTATGGTGCACAAATTAACATCACAGAATTCAAATAATTATCACTAACCTGACTACAGTCACAAATTAAAAATGAGAAAATCTTTTATAAGTGCCTAAACTAGAGGATGATGTTGTGCAAGTGAAAATAGAGTTCCAGAAAATCATAGCAGCAAAAAAGTTATTTGGCATAATTACTAATTATGCTAAATATCTTTTTCGCTGCTATGTGTGCGAATATCAAATATCACCGAATCGAATAGTGAACATTCAAATAATTCAATTTGTGAATCGAGTATCTACTATTCGTTATATTTGGTGCAGAGACCCACGCAGTGCCAAGTCGCTAGTGCCACAGGGCACCTCGTGCTCGATGCCGCCCAAGCGAGCGTTTCACTTCGTTTTTGCTGCAAAGGGACCGCCGACTGATGGGTTGCCTCGGCTGACGCTGTAGTGGACTGTCACTGCTAGTGCTCCCTGACGTCGGCCCGATGCGGGGATCACGCACACAGTGCCCGAACGCCGCAATTCGTAGAACAGCACCGTGTCAACCTCTGTCGGTACAAGTTTCGTCCAGGTTGACAGGACCAATCGAAATGATAACTCCACATGAACAGAGGGAGCAGCAACATTAGCAGTGTGTATTTCATAAAGCGAAGAACCGTCGATAGGCGTATTGGCGTTGCACGATCTTGCCGTGACCCTGCAGATTGTAGAATCTTTGACAGGTGGCAAATCCCGCCGAACCTGACAATGAAATGGCGCGGACGGTGCCTGCTTTTAACTGTGCCAGCATTGCGTGATACTTTCTTGTTATGCAATGCAGATTTTTGTTACACAATACTAAGAGACTTGGGAGAATGTGCAGCACCGTATTTCCATGGCCAAAATAATTTTGTAAGCATTAAATTTTGTAAAAAATTCTGATATTTGATATTTGGCATTTTATTTCTTGTTTCGATTCGATATTTGATTCAAAATCTACTATTCGGTATTTGCACCCTCCTAATAATTACCACTTAAAGCAATGTAAGCATACCAACAAAGCAAATTTTCTGAACTAGTCCATTCTATTCCTGTGGTCTTACGAAAAGCATACTACAAGGTTTTAGACTAGTCAAACACAGGGACATTGTATTATGTCCCTGTGTCAAACACAGGGATATTAGATTATTATATTAAAGATCAGCCATGTTCTTACCCTGCACAGCTGAGCCTGTTCTTTCAAGGCCTCCACGGAGTTGCCAAATGCATCCAAGTCAGCCATCAAGGCTTCATGCTTTTTCAGAAGGGCCTGAGAGAAAAACAAGGACAAGGAACAAGCAAATAAAAAATTTACTCTCTTTAAACACCAGCATACCTGCCAACCTGCGAACATCAAGTTCGTAAAAATACCACATACACAACACCAAAATATGAGGGTGGGAAAATAGCTAGCGTTAAGAAAACTGTGCGGAAACCATCAACGACGATTGTCAATGTCAGCGGATGACCAAACGCATTGAGAAAGCTATTCACTTTATTAGAGGAATGACGTACTTGAAGGTATATACTTTTTGCAGTGAGGACATTTGTGTTTGTTCCATTGCGTAATTCTATAGAGAACAGAACTATTAGCCAGTACAGTTGTGGTGCCAGCGCCCTCTCCTACAACAACCACAGGGGGAGAGGGCGGTGGAAGAAGAGAAGGGCAATCCTTTTCGAGCGCGCCACCACAGCATCTAAACCTTAAAGTCCCAAAACTATCATGAGACAGTGCTCCAGCACGTGCAGAAGCCCAGCTATTCACTTATACGCACAAGGATGTTACCAAGGCACGTCTTCAAAGGAGCAAAGTTCTACTTTCCCATTGTCGCCTATTGGTTATCTTCACATTCATCGAAATAGCCCTGAATGTTTATTTTGCCTTTGCAATTTCCATATCTACAACTCATAAGTTTGTGAGAACTATGTTATCATCAAAAGTTCTTTAAAGGGGTCCTGCCACCCCTTGGGCTTGGTGAAAAAAGTCCACGGATAGCATACGCTGCTGTGAACATCTCAGCCAAGTTTTGCGGTCGACTTTTTCTCAAATGCTCTTTTCAAGAAAAACTGCTCACTCTTTTCTGGACGCTTAATTTCATAATACAGTAGACTCCCATACGTGGCTGCTGTTGGCCAATAGCTGACATCAATCGAGAACGGTGTTTGGATCAGTGCACTTCTTCCTACTGTTACTGTGTATATTTATTGACGAAGTTTAATAAACAGGCTGAAGTAAGCGAAAATCTGCTTTCGAATTTCAATAAGAATTCGCACTTCCGGTAGAAGCCGACTATTGTCTGCTCACGCTTGGCCGCCCACACAGGAATTAAACTTTGGCCATCCCGCTTATCGGTGTCATAGCCGTTGGGTCCCGCTAATTTCAACTGTTTTTGAACACTCAATTAGCCTCGAACCACGCGAAAGTTAGGGTCAGACGACATGCACACTTGTTAGCGCGCGCTCACTCCTGGCCACTCCTGGTTATACACATTGGCAAACTTCACTTCGCATTGAGCTATTGATGGCGCTTCAAAATACACAGGTTGGATGTGGCTACTATCCGTCGATTAAGCTGGTGAAGGACAAGGCCAGTCTGCACCACGAAGCATGGCCTGACTGGAGCATACGAGCGCGAGCACGCACTCAAGCCCTGTCGTGCACAAAAAAAATGCTGCGCATACGCACTACTGTTGCATGTAGCTGCGGTCTACTACCTAGCGTAGATACCACGGGGTGCCGTGACAAGTCCACTGGCTGAGCGCACTGCGGCTTGCCGAGGACAAACCGCGTTTGGTGCGTCCGCAAGTGTCAAAATCCGAAAACGTTCAGTAGATGGAGCGTCGTGGGAATGCCCCGCTCCATCGTAGCATTCACAGCACTGCGTAGAGATGTTTGATTGCTAATACCGTAAAAACCCGCGTATAATACGAGGTTTTTTTCTCAATTTTACCATGGAAAATTTCTGCCTCGTATTATATGCGGATCCCAAAGTTTTCAGCCTAAAATTTGCAGTTTCGGGTTCGTTTTTGCTCACTGCTATCATCATCAGGACTCGTAGCGGAGTATGCGTCATCTTGCGGTGGCGTCGGTAGGCTGCTGCTGCTTTTAACGCGCCATTTTGACCACGCTAAGAATCGGCACGTTCGCTAGTTATCTCGCACGATGTCGGGACCGCGAAAGTAGTACCCAGCTGCCTTTAAAAGGAAAGTTATTTTAGCTACCGAGGCCATTGGAAATAGCGCCGCAGGGCGGCACTTGGGCGTCACCGGGGGCAGCGTTCACGGCTGGGATGACATCCCAGTTGCAAAGTTGTAACAGCGGCAGATAAGCGCATTTGGCCTTGGCAACGCCGTCGCTTCGGTGGCAGTGGCTACCCTCGCCATCCCTCTCAACTCCATCGTAGCTCCCCCCACCTTCGACTGGCTCCGCGCGCGCCTGCCGCCGCCGCCGCTCTCGTCCGCGCGGCGCCAACTTAGCCCTTTCCCTGAAGTTTTGTTGTCTGCCGTTGTCGGGAAGTTGGCCGAGACGTTGGCTCGTACAAGCGTGTTCCGGCGGGACAGTGAAACGGTGACCTTGCTATTTGAGAGTGAAATTACCGCTGCACGTTTTTTTTTTCCTTTGTTTTCTTTTTCTCCGCGTGGCGTTGAGGGGTCTACCCTAAGCTTTTGCTCTATGGCGGTGTCGGAGCAATGCCGGTCGGAGGCGCCGCCGCGTGATTCGGAGCGCTGCTGAGGGCATTGTCGGTGCACCGTATGTTCGAATTAACCGTCGGAAATGCTTTCGCATTCGAATTACCGGGCGTTTTTGCCCATAGCAATACACATAACTTTGACGGGACCACAGCGTCAGTTCGAATTAAGCGTGTTCGAGTTAACGAGATTAGATTCTCAATGCTTTCTGTGGGTTTTCCTCGCTCGCATTATATGCGGGTGAAAACTTTTTTTCGTTATTGCTATCCCCAAATAACACCTCGTATTATATGCGGGTCCGTATTATACGTGGGTTTTTACGGTAACTCTGCTTCTGCTGAACGCATTGAAGTACTTTTTGTGGCAAAGTATTTCTGAAATAGCTTAATTTACTTTCAAACGCATTCCTCCACTTCAATAAAAAGTGGTTCAGGGCCCCTTTAATCTGATGTATTTAATGTTTGCGATGAGCACAACCCCAAACTCGGGTTAAATGAGAGCCTGCACCCTTCGCATCAGTGGTGAAATTCTTACCGCCAACCACCTGCCACACAAACAGAATATAGCCAAAGAAAGCTATTCGCTGTAAAAGACAACTCTGCCCTGAGCACACACTTTTTGTGGGATACATATGCACTTTATGAATGCTCATTTACCTTTAGGCACAGCACAGAAACAGCAGTCAACTTCGAAAAGCAAAAACTGATATGCAACACCCTCTCTCACTTCCTAATTGCACCGCCGTGCATAGTATGCGGCACAAAGGCGGGTGTGGGGAAGGTGTGAGGCATGCAGGCGAAGAGTGGTGGCTCACATTTTTTTCAAGGATTTATCTTTTTTTTTTGCCACACACACACCCAGCAGCCAGATGTAATTGTTATAGATAACGCAGCATGGGAGCATTGTAGTAAGCAGTTTATTTTGCCATAGAACACATACAAAAGTTGACTGTGCATCAGGGCCGCTATAACGTAAAATGATTCCAAACTGTGTCGATTCTAATTTCTGCAATCGGCATCCACGATTGGTCAAAACATTTTTGGGCCACTCCCAACTTCGCCTGTCTCATGCGACGCCACGAAAACTGCGATAGCTCTCCATCTGATATAACGTGTACACACTGATTATGCATGATTAAACCGCACAAAAGAAAAATAATCATTCCTGATTCGACGCCTTTTCACCATTAGCCCTCTGCTATTGGTCCAATGTTTTCTGGCTATGCCCACTTCGCCTGTCTGTCACGCGACCTCACAAAACCACGAAAACTCACCCCGTCAAAGTGACGTGTACACGAGAAAAATGCATTAATATGCAGAACAAACTGAAAAATTTTCTGAATAGCCACAGACTGCCCCGTTCCGAAAGGAATAGAATATGGCTGCCCGCCGATCGCTCAGGCCCTCGCTACTCGCACCTGCCGGTGAGCATGTATTTATTTGCGCATGATAAATCTTTTTGCGTGGCAGTAAAACGTCATCGAGCCCTTTCGGCATGCATACGACATTGCTCTGCCAACTCTTCCTTGCTGAGGATCCATTTTAGCGGCATTCTTTTCCTTCCGTTGCATGCCGCCGCGATTTTCGACCAGCCACCGCAAGCTAAGTAAGGCGAAGTGGACCAATCGGAGGAGCCAGCACCACCCTCTCCATGCGGTTATCTATTTTTACTGTGCTGGCACCCTCTCCACTAGAGCGCCCTCCTCGCCTCTTGTCAGGCAATTAGATAAGAAAAACCAATGAGTGTAGAGAATGTTATTGGTTTTGAAAGCGAAAAAGGTGACCTCCTATAAACGAGGAGAGAGTTTGACTGGGTTGTTCAGACCACGCTGCGGGTCACTGCCCAATGCTTGCATTGGTGGTTACGTAAATTTGACGTCAGGAGTTTGGAATCAAAGCACTGTGGAATGATTTTACATTATAGCGTCCCAGCTGCTCATTGTTATATCCGATATAATGTTAAAACTGGTATCATTATAAGAGGTTTGTTCGACTGTACTGGCTTAAATTACCACCTAAGTATGCACATTGTGCTTTATAAAAATTCAGAGAAAAGCATAGCCGTGTACAAAAAAACAAACAAATTTTACTCTACAGCATGGGTTCTCAAAGTGGGTTCCTCGGAGTTCCGCTAGCCAATGATAAATTTTCCCTGGACCCGCGCTCGACAAGTGACTAAAACGGCGAACACGAGGTGCGCTTGATCCAAAGAACCTCCATTACCCATGCCCGAATGTCAAAAAGTACATCACAGTGCATAACAGCAACGCCAGACCTGCGCAATAAATACGCTAGCAGCTTGTAGCCACCCAACCTCTGAGAACGGGCAGCGCGCCTAAGCTTTTGCACTTGAATCTCGGAGGCCGTAACTTATCACCATGCGCATTTCTCCTATTTGTAGATAGGGTAGGTGCCGATAGTGTGCGCACTGACGTATGCGTTAGAGGAATAAAGTTTTTTTTTTTAAATGCATGCTGCAGAAGAGCAAAAACGGCGCTAGTGTCCAACCGAAACAAAGTGGCGCAGGCTGCATCGCCATGGTCCTCAGCGGCAATTGTACGCAGCACGTGACTGACAGCAACGCTGGAGCACTTTGTGCCTAATTGTGCCCTTAAAGCCTTTATTCTTGCGTTTATCGCCGCGCGTAACACCCGTTGGCGGCTCGCCGCATACCTTCATGAGTGCGTAGTCGCCATCTATGGTCATGTCGATAACCACCTCAGTTTCGTCCACAGCAGTTGTGGCAAATAGTAGTTTTGTTTTCACTCGGTGCGTGCGTCAGCTGCGTGCTTTCACAACTACATAGTCGTCAATAGAGACAGCGGTTTCGTCCGCATTTCTTGCAGCGAGTGGTAGTTTCGTTAGTTTGACTTAGTGCCTGCGTCGGCCGCCTGCCTTCTGAACCGCAAGGTCGCCGTCCATGATTGCGTCGACAGTTGCCACGGTTTCATCCGCAGTGCTTGCGGCAAGCAGTAGATTCGCTTTGACTCAGTGCAAAGATGTCGAAGATGAAGAGCACTGGCTACATCGCGATGAACGGAATTTGTTGACGAGCAGCTGACTGGCGAAAAAATAATCGGAATGTGCGCGCGTTAGTGCAAAGTGCGTCGTAGATGACGTGCGCCACGAAGGATGTCGCGAGGCCTTTGCCACTGCTAGCACTAATCAGTCATGAGACATGAGATGAGAATTTCAGCTTCCGCACTGGTCTTGTGCTAAATAGAAACAAGATTTGCTGATGCATTGAGTAAATATGGGGGGTGCATTTGCTTATTGTTTTTTTTGATACCCTCGATAATTCAAAATTCAGTTAATTAGGACATTTTAATTCAGTTAATTCGGGAGGGGGGGTGTTCCTTGGCACTTTATGGAGCTTAGCAGGTTTCCCTGGAATGAACGTGCTTGAGAACCCCTGCTCTACAGATTGCGGTGGAAACTAATCTTTCAGGCTATGTTAAAAAAATAAAAATAAACATCCATCACAAGAATGAGGTCGAAAACCAGACATGACACTTTGCTACAACTTGAAAGGGAAAAATTGTCATCCACCTGACAGTAGCATGAAGCTACAAAGGAAACCTACACAGGTTTCTCCTTCACACTTCTGGTTAGCGCAGATGGTAGAGTAAGCAACTGTAAGAGGTGTTGGTTTCAGGTTCAATTCCCAAACCAGGAGGCCAGCAGATGGCAGAATGAAGTCAAACTAATCGACAACTCAAAGTCCTTTGGTCCCTGGACTGAGTCCCTGCAGGACAAAAATCCTTCAACTGCAAAGCTTTTTAAGAACCCCATAAGGGTTACTTTTGCAGTTTCATGCTATACTAAGGTGGATGAAAAATTTTCCCTTTTGTGAAGCTCAGCAAACACTAGGACAGTGTTTACAAACAGAAGCTGACCTCAGCAGAGTCCTCATCCTTGCCATAGTCCTGGCTGCCAACAATGGGCTCTTTCTCTTTCATCCATGACTCTGCTTCGTTGGCATCAGCGAAATATTGGTGAGCCTGGAGCGAGTCTTCCAGATCACGTTTCCGTTGCAAGGCCTTGTCCTGCAAAAGAACAAAAGAGACAATACAACATTGGAAATTGGAACATTTTTGCAACGGTATCAAAAGCACTAATGTCATGCATTTTGGATTCTGCATGATGTACATGAAAATGCAAAAGGTAGCTTACAGACAAATCACATGAATGAGTACCTATCTGCAAGTGGCAGAACACAACAAAAAGTCCAGAAAATGCCTTCCATGCAAAAACAAAGGCTGGATGAGGAAGAGAAGAAAGGTACTCTAAGCAAGTCACAGTGCGATTAGCTTCAAGCAGGGTTGCATTTTGAGATGTCAAGATCAGAATTGAAATACAGTCGACTTTCGTTAATTCGACCCTGATGGAACGAACAAAATTAACTGAATTACCCGGCGGGTCAAATTAAACATGACGCAGTAACAATGTCAAAACACCACTGATTCCTTCAGCAGTACTTTCCTGATTTAAAATGCCCCTGAATCAAATGTGTACCCACTTTCTGTGTGTCCAAAGTAGGAAACTAACGTATAGGGTTGTGCGAATAGTGGACTTTTTGAGTTCGAAGCGAATTCGAAGTGAACAGTGATTTTGGCCGAATGTTTTCGAATCGAATATAGAATAGTTGCCATTCAAAAATCTTCGCTGCCAAGTGGCATGCAGGATAACTATTGGAAACGTGCAATAATTGAGTGGACCAATTTGTGAGAATGAGACCACAATTAATTCAAGTATGACATTTATTCGAATACATTTGACAATGTTGACGTCATTCACTCATCTTATTGCTTTCTTTCAAATACTGTGGTTTAAATGTTTTAAAATGGTGTTTATGAGTTTTCTCGCCAATATAAGTTTGTGAGCAATTATCAAGGTTATGAGAAATTTTAAAAAATCCGAAACTGGTTTTTCTAGCTCAGTGTCTGGGCAAGACGTTGGTGAGATAAGAGTGCCGGCAACCGGGGCGCCATGATTGGCAAAGATGGCGCTGGCGTATACCGGCGTATCTGGAGCTTGTTGCTCAGTTTCTTTTGCCCGTTGTTAAAAAATGACTACAATTAATATGATTTGAAAGCTGCCACTACAATATTTATACAATTTTGCTTAACGTGCAAGTCTATTACAGCGAAGCTGTTTATGCGGACCCTGTGCCATCGATGTTGGACATCACTAAAAAAGGGCCACGTGACCTAGCGGGAGAGGAGAGGAAAAGAGCTCAACAGGAGGAAAGTGGTTGGAGTGAACCCTTTCCCCCTGTGACAATGCTGCGAGAGGGTGCACATGAAAAGGAGAAAGGGGAGGGGATTGACATAAGTCTCCAATGGCGGTGTAGGAAAAATGGAGGCCAACAGAGGAGTGGGGTGCGAGAGGCATTCGCGTTAGCGTTGGTTGTGTAGCAGCACCAACGAGGCAACGTGCAGAGCTGCTGCCAACACTGTCCACGTTTTCCCACATTCGCGCTTAACGCAGGGAAATGCTGCTACAGTTGTATATCAGTAGCTTTGGATTAGTGGTTCCGCACATTCCATCCCAGCTACAACTATGGGAAGACCACGAGTAGTGCATACTCCTGAGGATGAATCTGCCTACCGCGAGAGTCAGCAAGAGTTGGCTCGTGAACGGGCTCATCGCTTACTCTTATTACTGGCATGCAAAAAAGGGGCAGCACAACTTGCACACGAAAAAAAAAAGCACGACAAAACACACACAAAAACAGAATCACAAAAAGCACTCCTAAACATGGTCACCACACGAAGCACGCAAAAGTGAAAATGAGGTAAACGAATGGTGAAACAAAAGATTTACAATATAGACTGCTTACAAAGTTTGCCTTGCATGGTGTAACACTCCGTGTAACTAACACAGCTTCACTGTTGGACCATCTTCACTGAGTGGAAGGAGCGGCGATTTCTTATTTTATTTTAAAAATCGTGTCTTACTGATTATTAGTAAACATCTCGCAACCGTTTGCTACTAACACTTACAAAAACACAAATATTACAACAGCTCTCCAAGCGAATATCAAATAGCCTATTATTAAAAAAATCGAGAAAAAACATTTAAAAAAAAGGGGGGGGGGGGGAGAGCAAGGGCTAATATGCGTTGTACAGTGGCAGCAGGTTTCCTAAAGTAAGCTTCGCCGCAATACAGCCATGTTATGCGGCAAAGCATATGAATGCCACGAATGCGATTTTCGTAAAATTTTTGTGGGCAAAAAAAAAAAAAAAATTCCTCATTAGAAACGGACAAATACCGTAATCAGACATTGTAAGCTACCGTTATACTTTGCAAATGCTCCCAGGGCAGGCCGAAAATAGACGTTTGACATGAGATTATGTGTGTTCAACACATTCACTGTCCCCTAAGCTCTGTCGAGATAGAAGCTGCCAGTAAGGAGATCGCTATTAGGGTCACTATGGGCTCAGGTCAGTGCGAGATGACTGGCCAAGTTTGAATTATTTGGCAAAAGCCAATTTTTGGATCGAAATAACTAAAGTTTGGGCCTACAGAAATGCATGGGCGCCGGCCGGGATCTTCAGTCGAGATCGAATGAACTGGAGTCGAATCAACTGAAGTCTACTGTATACAAGAAAGGCACACTAGAATATTAATTATTGTACAACCAAACATCACTCTATGGACAGCAAATTATTACTTCCCTTAGAATGCTCCCATTAAAAGTGAAGCATTATTTCCCTCGACTTAGTAAATAAATTTTGCATAAATTTCTATTTAACCAAGCTATCACACACAGCACATATACTTTACTAGCAAGAAAAATACACTGCCTATGCTGGATATATGCCATCTGTGCATAAGTGCAAGAATACTCAGAAACATGCATGATTACACGTAATGATTTCAGAGATTTAGAGGGTTACATATCGCAATGTAATCTGAATTCCACTATTGTCACACAGCGTGAACAAGAAGAAAGCTTATCTTATAACTTGGATGCACACTGAGCTCAATGGTAGTAATTATGGCTTCATTATACAGCACACTACAATGCCAAAGCTAACCACCTCTGCTATATCACCACATTAAGAAAATGCATGATGTGAGGATATTGTACAGACCCTTAATATACTGGATTTGTATGGCTATTTAGTAAAAAAACTTATCAGCAAACAGTTTCCTTTAACGACATTATATTCACTATTGTAGGAAACTACACAACAGGTCTGAAAGACTCACTTTGAGTTGCTGCCATTTTTCACTGAGGTTCTGAATCCGCTTGTTAATCTCATCATGTGCAAAGTGACCATCCGCCACCATGTTCTCCCCGGCCTCACAGACACTGCGAACGCGGTTCTCATGATTGTTGATTTCTGCAAGCACTGCCTGGTGCTTCTTGATAAGGTTCTGCACTCCAATCAAGTCACGTCCTGGAAGAAACATTTAGATCTTGCCTTAACACAATAATATGGCTTTGCAGTAAATGAAAGCTTAAACACCTTCATATGGTCAAACAATATGAAGCAATTCAAATCAAGCCAGGATATCATGGACGAAGAAACAATCTAGGAGGGAGCATGTGAGAGATTGTGGAGAGAAAGAGGCACTATTTTCTGCAGCCCTTTAGAGAGCACAACTCAATGCCAATGAACATCATGTTGCGCAGCCAGCCCCAGCAAGCTAATTTCTTCCGACGCCACACTTTCCTCTTTCTTCCCCTCTTTGGGGGCCCATCAGTACACTAATTCTCGGGAAAAAAGCCTTAACACAATTGCTGGACCAGTCAAGACTGTGTTCGGTATGTAGTAGCTCTTAAAGATGCCTGCATCACAACTGGCCCACTCCATATTCTCTGCAACATGTGAAACACTTCAAGTTACTGCTTGCCTATCACATATGTGGGGATGCGCGACTCTCACGCGTCCCCTGATGTTTTCCCCGCATGGCTCCCGTCTCCTGTAATCCGGCTTCGCTGCATAGCTTCAGGGCGGCGCAGTTGCAGCGTATTACAAGAGATGGCGCTATGTTGCGCTGCTAACGCCACCTGACGGCGGGGGGTTACGCGGGCGCAAAAGGGAGAAGGCTGTTCCTCTTTGGCTTGGGATCGGCAACCAACAGGCACGAACGTTTCGCGGGACCATCTCGCGAGGCTAAGAGCAGGACACCGGTCACCGGTATGGACGAACACGGATCGTTCGAACGCACCACCGTTCGCGTGACCGTACACGTGAACGACTAGGCGATGGTGTCACAGCATGGGGCGAACATATTTGCCCATGCGTAGGCATTACAAGGACACCCATGCGTAGGCATTACCAATCCTTATGAGGATACTGGGACATACTAGAATGCTATGATTGCCAAATGCAATTCATACTGAATTCAAACGGCCGATTCCAACACTGCATCCTTAACAATTTCTGCATTCTGCTTTAAAATCTTTTACAGTGAGAGTTTTCTTTATTCTGACCTAACCCTTTGCCACATGTTAGAGTAGCCAGCACACACCAAGATCAGCAACAAACAACAAAGTAGGCTAGTTAAAATTAAATTGTGGGGTTTAACGTCCTGAAGCTGCACTGGTAGGCTATGAAGCGTGTTGCAGCGGTGGGCTCCAGATTAATTTTTGCCAGCTGGGTGGTACACCCAAAGCACAGAAAATGAGAACTTTCGCATTCCAGTAGTCCCCTTTGGAACGCAGCTTCCTTGGTCGAGAATCAAACCGTCAAACTTGTGCAGTGCAACACCATAGTCACTGATCCACCACAGCGGCTAGTGGGCAAGTTCTTGGCACACGATTCACAAAAGTCAATTTATATTTTACAGAAGGTACCTCTATTAGTGGAAGCAGCAATGGGCTCTTTCTCGCGAATCCAGGCTTCTTCATCTTCAATATCACGGAACAGTTGCTGCACGCGCAAGGAGTCTTGCAGCTTCTGGCGTCGCGTCGCCATGGGTGCCTGCAGTGCATTGTATCGGTCCACAAGGGCTGCCTTTTTGGCCATGATGGCTGGTGCATCGAAGTGGCCCTTGTCTGCAAACTGCTGTGCCTGGATCATCACGCCATCCACACGATCCTGCACACACAGATACCATATGCAACACTTCTGCAATAACTAATAAATAAGCTTATTATGTCTATCTTCTTAACAAAAACAATTTTCACCAAGGATAAGGTGCATCTACCGATGGAGCTACTGCAACTAAGATGCTCTACAAAAAGCTTAAGTATGAGAATTCCATGTACAACAGTGCCTCATAAATAAAGACCAACCAAGCCAACCAAAACAACCCATAATTGAGTTGCCTGTGCTAAACAAAACCTGGTGGAGAACAAAGGTTTCAGAAAAGCATCCCAACTTCTGATTCTCCATAGTGTGCTGCACTATAAAAGTGAAATCCGACACAATATGGGCAACTAGAAGTGCTTGTTGCAACTGTGGAATTAAGCCAGTCAGTGCTTGAGGCATGCAAACAAAATAGGAATCCTCAAAGAAGCACCACTTTCGAGATATGCTCTCCATATTTGCAGCAAGATGCATTATCATTCCAGGTAGCATATTTTCAGAAAACGTTTCTGAAGCACTGTGGGACAGAACTGTGTAGAACAGCAAGATATGTCATAGAATTTTGAAACAAACATCTTTAAAACTGGAGCTAGTTTAATAATTCAAATCCACCACTGAAATATCGTTGTGCTAAAATTACTGCTGTATAGTGCCACATATAAGTTGGCCTTTTGCTTTTCTTGAGAAATGAGTGTCGAAATTATACGGCTTGATCTAATTAACCGAGGCAACATATGCAGTGTAGATCGCTTATAACGTAAGTAACCGGAGTCGTGAATATCTGCACTATAAGCGGTACCACACTATAACCAAAACAACGATTTTCAAGCCCTGCACGTATGCAAAAAAACATGTAGACCAAGCAGCTGCGCGTATCCCAGAATCTAAACGTGCAACTCGGGAGTTTTGCATCCATTTAAATTTACGAACGTTGAAAGGTTAATGTCCAAGTACCCACGATCTTTGCATGAAGAAGACAAAGTAATAATAAAAAAAAAGTCTCAGTTTCGCCCGAAAGGCGAAGCATCAATTACGATAGCAAATTAGTAGAGAGCTATAAAGAGTAGGGATAGTAGTTTTATCGGCTGCATAAACTTGACACATTCGCTTACTAACTGAATTAACAAGCGTGGTGTCAACGCACACAAGCAAACATGAATAGACTCGACGACCGCAGACAACCACTGTCAAAACACGGCCGCCGCAGCAAGCGAAGGTTCGTGCGGTCTATCGCTTCAACGAAAACTGAGCGGCGTAAGCACAGCGCATACAAAGGTCAGAGCCGTGTGGAGATGGCTTTCATGATACGGTGCGCACGAGAACACCGACAGCCGGCACAGGCGCAAAGTAAAAGAACGCATTTGTTGGCAGAGTAGAATCCACACCCCTCCCTCCCTCCCTCCCGTGCTGCCTTCCCACTTTGCTCCTTTCGCATGGGAGATTGTGTCGCCAGTTCCCCTTGGACCGGTTGCAGGATACGCATTTGATGACGCAGTACCGCGTCGCCCCCCCTCCCTCCCCCTCCGTCCGTCCGTCCGTCCGTCCGTCCCATACCCCCACGGCCTTTCGCGCGATAGAAGTCACGTTTGCTCTCCGCTGTGCTTTCACTCGCACATACGGCGCGCGGCGACGATTTCATCGCCCTTGGATTCGTGCTCCTCGTCTCGTGCTCCTCCTCCGCATCGCCCTCGTTGATCTCCTCTCCCATCGATGGGCGCACCACGTTAAGAAGCGTGCTCGCTGCCGCCCTTGTCTGCGAGATTTTCCCGCGGAAGCCGCATTATAACCTGTATTTCGCCGCACGCAGCTGCACTGTAAGCGGTATGCGTATACATGGAGTGTTATGGGAAAATTAACGGGAGTCTGAAAAGACCGTACTATATCCGGTCCTGCACTATACGCGGTTACGTTATAAGTTCTCTATACTGTATGTGCAGTCTACGTCTATGGCATGCACAGTTGCATACTCATGAAACTCCCTTAGAATCACCTTGTGCAGCTGCAGCTTGACCCTTTACTCACCACAGACAAGCTGAGCTCATACGGTCAGCTCTCATTTCTGCTACTAAAGACTCGCTCCATGCATCTAGGTATGCTTTTTTTAAAAATTAATAGATGGCACTATAAAATGCATTAAACGTTATTTTCAATGCTGAAAACAGGAATGGCGTCATCCTTGGTCAGTATCATTTTTCATGGTGGAAAATTTTCTGAGTAAGTCGGACAACCTAGCAGCGTGATTCATTGCTTCTCAAGTTACATCCCTGCCACATATATAAATGCTAAAGATTTACAAAATGCTGCTCTATGTGTTGAAATAGAATAAAATGACAACTAAACGTAAAAGAAAGGAAACCTGAGTGTGATGCCAAGACTGAAGAGGCACTTTTTGTAATATACTTCAAAACAAGGTATAGCACAAACTCAAGCCTTCCAGCATAAACGAGGTGCAGATGACAGCCTAGTGATCTGCAATGAATTGACAACAGGAAATTTTGTTCCAAAAGTTTTTGTAGATACTTTCCTTCAACAACACTCAAAATACTGACAAGCCATGCAGTGAAGCCAACATTCTTTTTTGCATGAACACATTATTTTCTTGGTATATTAAATTAAAAATTAAATTTTGGTGTATTACATGCCAAATCCACAATCTGATTACCGTATTTATTCGAATCTAGGCCGATAGTTTTTTTCAAATAATCACATACGAAACTCTAGGGTCGGCTTAGATTCGAGGATTTAAAAAAACGCCCCAGTTTTTAACTGAACCTGATAAATACGGTGCATAGTTAGCGCCATCTAGAAAAGTTAATATCGCAGCCGCTACTAGCCGCGCCAGTAGCCAACTGAAGTAAACGAGCGACGTCGCCATTTTGACCTGCGTTGTATCGGTTGTATCGGTATGGTGCAGCATCGGCGCGCGGTGCGACGTTATCGTAATGGCACCAAATGGGCGATGCCACTATAGTGCCGCTTTCTAAACGATTACTGTATTTACTCGAATCTAACGCGCACTTTCAACACGACCCTAAATCTGCGTCGGCATTTCAGAATGGCCGCCTCCCACGCGCGTCGAGCCTAGCTACCGTAGCATGCGGAAGCTTCCTCCGTGTGCTGCAGTACACGTGCTTAGGCAATAGTCTACCGTCTGTCCTCACATTCTCAGCGTCTGCTCTATCTATCAGCATGAAGTACCGAGTTCATCATGATGCCGCATTTAAAAGGAAAGTGATCATCTGTGCGGAGACGGACGGAAATCGGGCCGAATCACGGGCGTTCGGAGAATCCGAAACTTGCGAGCGGGACTGGCGCAAACAGAAGGAGAGGATTTTCGCCAGCAAAGCAACGCGGAACTGTTTCAGTGGACTGAAGCAGGACGTAATCTGCGACGATCCACTTCGGCAATACAATTGCCTTGGCCCTATCTTGAAAGCAATCTGCGACGGGTAAAGTCCGCTGCGCGCCGTGTTTTCGCCGCGTTAAAGCGAGACGCATGCTAGCACGAAGGCGCGCTCCGTCTCCAGCGTTCTGACAGTTCGTTTCCGCAGTCAACGAGCGAGATGTGTTCATGTTTGCTTGTGCGCGCGTGACACCGTGCTTGTTAATAGCGGTCTACTAATTTGCTATCGCATTCGATGCATCGCTTTTCAGGCGAAACTGCGACTTTTTTTATTCATCGCAACTTCAGTGCATCAAGAGGAAATTTATTTTTCCAAATGACAGAAAGTTGTATTTCCGTTTGAAAGCATGAGGTGCGCGGTACTGTAAAGGACTTTTTTTTTCCTCACGGAAAACGGGTGCGCGTTATAATCGAGGTGAGCGTGAGAATCGAGTAAATACGGTAGTTGTGCTAGCCGTAGAGGCATCGTCAAACGTTAAAGCCGCGCGGAACTTCGGCATCGGTCTGTCGTTGGAGGGGGCCACGGGAGATGCTTTTTGCGTGCGCCGCAACGAGAATGACATTTACCCAGGAACATTGATCGTGCGCTCCTTCCAAAAATGCAGCATCTCTAATGCGCTTGATGGTACTGAATATAGAGCACTGTTTGAAGATGTCAGCAGTAAGGAAGATAGCGACGAGGCTAGCAGCGATGGTGACATAGAATGAGCTCGGCATGTTCAAATTTAATAAATGCTGTTTTATTTTGCGAATGCTGTCCTCGCTTTTTCGTTCGGCCTACATTCGAGGTAAGTTTTTTTTTTTTTTTCTGACTTCGAACTTTTGGGGGGTCGGTTTAGAATCGGAGTTGGCCTAGATTCGAGTAAATACGGTATATGAGGCACGCCATATTGGGGGACTCGGAATTCATTTTGACCACCTGGGGTTCACGCAATGCACATTAAATGAGCGTTTTTGCATTTTGCCTTCGTTAAAATGCAGCCGCTACGGCCGGGAACCAAACCCACAACCTTGTGCTTAGCAGCGCAACGCCATAGCCACTAAGCCACCACTGCGGGTTTTCTTAGTCTGTTCTCCAAATAGAAATGTTAATTTAAAAAAAATTTTGTACTTGCCTAGGTGGGCCGATTTTACTTAACTTTAGAAAAGGCATTATTCCAAGAACCTTTCTTTGAAAATAATGCATTAGGTAAAGGGTTAAGGTCCATCGTCCACTTTGGATAAAGTTGGCTATGACGTCGTGCTTCTAATCAATTTTCTAAACAAAGACACAGGGGCGCCATCTTGCCCATATGATCAGTCGTTCGCGACGTCTGAAGTGTTATGAAAGTGCATCATGTGCATCTGGCAGTGCAAATGCCTGGACAAGGAACACGTTGCTCAAGCGGAAGGCAGTATTGCTCTCTGAAACAGAACAATCTTATGGCGGAAAGCAGCTCCGGTTGAAAAGTTAATGAGTGAAATCTCGGGCCACTAATCCGATATTTGTTCCATGTTATCTTTATTCTGAAGACAAAAATGCACAGTCATCCATGGGCATCCCAAAATTCTCCAATTGCTGTGCACAGGAATGTTAATTTGGCATTTGGCAATGCAAAATGAGTCTGCAGGCTCACTGACATATTGAGCAGCAGACTCGGAAAGCCTCTGCCCGAAAACTGATGACTGCAATGCTCAAAAGCTAAATCAAGTCTGCAACACGGGAGGTAAAGACGCCCATATGCAATATAATATAGCTTTCAAAACAAATACTTGCATTCTACAAGGAGGCTGAAAAGCAAAAGAAGGTTTTTGGTATGAAAGATAGATGGAAAGTCCAAGTTGAAATATAAGCTACTCACGGAATGAGAAGCGACATCAGTTTCCAGAAGTGCATGCTTCTTCAGAAGGTTCTGAACACTTGTAAGGTCCTAAAAGAAAATACCAAAGCCGTCAGTCACTGCACATTGCTGCATTCCCGTAAGTTTCCATAGGGAAATCTTTGGATACATATCCCCTTTAGCATAAAATAAAATATGCTACCAGCAACCTGTGTCTGCTGTCCATAAGCAAAAGATCATTGTACACTGCATATTCTTCATTGTATATTGTACTATATAAACAAAAAGCCCTGACAACTAAAAACTGAGTAAAATGTCAGCCCCACATTAGCAGCATATCCCAAATATGAAACTCCCATAACATGAATTGATAGTAACTTCTGCTTTGACCTCACTCACTCGCAGGACAGCAGCATCTCAACAAAACTGTCTATAATAGAAACGATTTCTAAAGAAACTTTCCCACACATCAAAGTCCCCTCCTGTGTTACATTTGTTATGAATCACGAGAATCGCATGATCATGCCCCTGGAGTGTTCCTATAAAACCCCAAATTGGATGCTGACGCAAGGCACGCACAGAATACTGAACTATGCTGCATAGAGTACACGATATGCATACGATGGACCAACACGTGTGCCACCTGTTGCCTCTGATGGACGCCATACTCACCAGCTTATGGCGTCCAAAGTCTGCTGGCGCATCTCGGAGGACACGACCAGCTAAATTTGTAGCTGCTGAAGTGGAGCAGCTGCCTTCTTTGGCAGCCACTATCTTACACGCGGAGCACGATTTGAAAGATGCATTAGGAAACAACCGCATGTAATTCAACCATTTTACCTGGCACCCACCGCAGTTTCAATTTATTAATAAGCCTCGATCTTACTTTGCGGCTGCAGTGAAATTTCGCTCTATTGAAATTGCGGATAAACATGCTTTGTTATATTAAGGTTAAAAATACATTATGTTCTGTGGACATGAAGTTATAAAAAGTAAAATACAGTGGAATCCCGATTATACAACTTTCAGGGGACCGTGCAAAACCGTCGTATAATCCAAAAACGAAGAATATAGGCAGTGACGCTCAGTCTTGCCCAAAAAACAGGTACAGACTGCCTGAATAAGCCCGCGGTACACACCTGCAGTGCTCCAAGGAAGTTAAATTATGAAAAAATTATCGTATTTATTGATTGTAATGAACATATTTTTCCTCAGTTTCGTTGCTTGAACTCAACCCTCGCGTTACATTTGAATAACGGCAAAATTGTCCATTTTAAAACAAATGCTCTAAATAGTGATTTCTAGTGCTACGTTGGCAACCAGTAACTTTACGTCTCGATCTGATCCATAGACAAGTCGATCGAAGTCTGATCTTTTTGATTGGAATCGACGCTGTCTTCGCTGTGCTTGTGACAGGTTACAATATCACAATACCCTATGGCCTTTTACGGTTGAACTCTGCTCATTTGCAATGTTATGGCGACACAGTACATTCGGCATGACGGCTGCTTCGAGAGACAAGCAATTTTGATGGCCGAGGAGCTGGAAAAGTCAGCCGCGACTCAGTGTCTCGATGTCAACGAGTCGACAATTTATGGATGACGGGACTAGCGGCAGGCCCTCTTTAAATGTGAGGCCAGTCAGAAAGGCTCTGTGGAACAAGCGGCTTGGTACTGACCCCGAATGAAATGTTTGTGCGGTCTTTTAAGAAGTACTTGTATCTCAAACAAGCTCGCTGGCACGAAAGATGACTTGATTCTCGGGCGATCACTTTTGGTGATAGCTTCGCTTTTGTGAGACTGCTAGTCCCGGCCCTGAAGCCCTCGAAGTATATGGCCGACAGTGCTCTTGGCGCTGATAGCGTGCTTAGGACAGCACCAGAAACACCTGGTGGGGATGCTTTCAGTACTGAGTCACGCGAAATTTCATGACAGTGAAACTAACTACGAAAGTGATCGCCCGAGAATACTGCCCAAGGAAAGCTCCCGTCTCCTCTTCAGATGACGATGATGATGTGTGAAGAACTAGTTTCAGAAATGCAGTTTCTTGAATAAAGGAACCATTTCCTCTTCCGTTCATCTCGCGTTACATTCGCGGTTTTATTTTTATTATTTCGCGTGACTGGAAAGCCGCCCCTCGCATTACAATCACGGTCACATTAAATTTGGTAAATAGGGTGTGGCACACCCGTTATCAGCCGGCTGCACTGCGCTCACGCACCAGCCTGCGTCTGCTTAGGTTTTTTTTTCGTACAGTATCGAGGAAGGCGTCGTACGAGGCGGGGCCGGCTTAAAATTGTGTCTTATAATCGAGATTTTTAATACATTTTTTCTATGGGCGTTTTGCCGGGACCAAACCAATCCATCGTAAAATGCGGGTCGTCGCATGACCACAGGCCGTATAATCAAGGTTCCACTGTACTTCGTTATAACAAGGATTTTGTTATATCGAGGTTTAACTGTACACGCAAGATGGTCACATGGAGCTGTTTAATTATAGTACCTTGCCACAGTCTTCGGACATAAGTTGTCCTTCAACCTCGGACAGCCAAAGCTCAATGTCTTCAACTCCTCTGTTGAACTGCTGTTGAGCTGAAGCCTCACTCAGCTTCGTTCCCTTGGTGTCCGCAGCCTTGCTCAGAGACTGCCACAGGGTAATGATTTCTTCCATGCGCTGGCTGTGATGAGACAGGAATGCTCAATTTGTACTCTGATACATGGCTACAAAAACACACCATCATTGAAATGCACAGCAATTACAGAACAATTTCCTAGCTCTTGCTGCACACATAACAAACAGTGGCACAAAGGGAGCCCTGTGGCCTGCAGCATTTTTGTACCTTGAGCACCACATTTTAAAAGTCAATGTTAAATGTTTACACCTGCTTTCATCACCAAAATGAGTAGAAGGCTTGTCATGTATACTACTACGGTCTGCAAATGTAAATTTCAGGCTTTGCACCTAGAATTTGTGGAAATTTATCTTTCTTTTCTGTGTATTGTAAATTTCCGATACAGATAACACATGAAAAGTTTACGTTAGGTTCTCTCTTACATGCCCAAACCTTTAGATGTAGCCAAACCGATCGTAACAAGAGAACTACAGTACCTAAGTGGCTTGCAACATAATTCTTCAGTTTCTAGCACCAGGTACTATACAAGAAAACACCACTATTCCAAACACCAGTGGTTTATCCTAACATTTAATCTAACAATGTGAGTGTTCATGTGCTAAAAAGATATCTTCAATTCTAGAAACACACCCCAGTTTGCATGATTACAAAATGCAAAAAACTAAGGAAGAAGTGGGCTGTGTGCAAACAATTGAAGGGTCCTCGCAACCCCCTTTTTTTTTATCATGGTTAACAAACTTGCATAGCTGCTAGGCAATACTACCATGAATATGAGCCAAATAATTACTCCTGCACATGGAAAGGGCTGCACGCCCTTTCCGTCAATTGTACACCTGCCACTTTTTTCCTCACTCCTACACAAGCATAAGCACAATCACTACAGGTAGATTTCAAAAAATGTCAGGACTTGTCAGGTATTCCAGCAAAAGCAAGGGCAGCTAAGTCTTATCACTGGTGGGGCAGTAGCAACATATGTGGCAGAGAATGGTAACCCTGTACTAATATCATGGCCTCAGAGATCAGGCAATGCGATGGAGGTTCATGCTACATGATATCCTAGCCATGGCAATACGAAAGCTCGGTGCAGTGATAGGCAACTTGTGGTGGGCATCATTCCATGCTGCTGCAGTGTGCAGCTTCGGGTGCAGTAGGAACAACAAAATAGAGGAGAAGGCTGCAAGGACATGGCCGCAGCATTAATAGATAACTGAATTGGTAATAAAAGACGTATCCAAAACCATTGTAGGACAAGATCACGGAAGTGATGCCCTTTAATACTAGTCACATTTTATAAAAGTGTTGCAGGGCTGCCTTGAAGTGCAGTGGTAGAGAAGTAGCCATAATATGTGCATCCAACAAGGTTTCTTGACAGTACAGTAACACTATGAACAGAAAGGCAATGTACGTCGTCAGATATTTTCAGGCTGGTAGCTTTCATCTATTTGCATTTTACTGGCTTACTTCATAGATTTCAGAAGCTACCTTGTAACTTCTACATGTAAGACTAAACAAGATTTTAGTTTAATGATTCTGTGTGCAACAAAAACATTGAAAGCATGGAGCCCTTATACCGTATTTATTCGAATCTAGGCTGATAGTATTTTTCAAATAATCATATACGAAACTCGATAAGAAAAATGTCCGCCGTTGGAGGGGGCCACGGGAGATGCTTTTTGCGTGCGCCGCAATGAGGATGGCAAACATTGATTGTGCGCTCCTTCAAAAGTGCAGCATCTCTAATGCGCTTGATGGTACTGAAAATAGTGCACTGTTTGAAGATGGAATATAGCGACGAAGCTAGCAGCGACAGTGACGTAGAATGAGCTCGGCATGTTCGTATTTACCGTATTTACTCAAATCTAGGCCGACTCCGATTCTAAGCCGACCCCCCAAAAGTTTGAAGTCAGAAAAAAAAAAAAAAAAAAAAAAAAAAACTTACCTCGAATGTAGGCCGAACGAAAAAGCTAGGACAGCATTCGCAAAATGAAACATTTATTAAATTTGAACATGCCGAGCTCATTCTATGTCACCATCGCTGCTAGCCTCGTTGCTATCTTCCTTACTGCTGACATCTTCAAACAGTGCGCTATATTCAGTACCATCCAGCGCATTAGAGATGCTGCATTTTTGGAAGGAGCGCACGTTGCGGCGAACGCAAAAATCATCTCCCGTGGCCCCCTCCAATGACAGACCGATGCCGAAGTTCCGCCTGGCTTGAACGTTTGACGATGCCTCTACGGCTAACACAACTACCGTATTTATTCGATTGTAACGCGCACCCGTTTTCCGGGAGGAAAAAAAAAGTCCTTTACAGTGCCACGCACCTCATGCTTTCAAACAGAAATACAACTTTCTGTCATTTGGAAAAATAGATTTCCTCCCGATGCACTGAAGTTGCGATGAATAAAAAAAAGTCGCAGTTTCGCCTGAAAGGCGATGCATCGAATGCGATAGCAAATTAGTAGACCGCTATTAACAAGCACGGTGTCACGCGCGCACAAGCAAACATGAACACATCTCGCTCGTTGACTGCGGAAACGAACTGTCAGAACGCTGGAGACGGAGCGCGCCTTCGTGCTAGCATGCGTCTCGCTTTAACGCGGCGAAAACACGGCGCGCGGCGGACTTTACCCGTCGCAGATTGCTTTCAAGATAGGGCCAAGGCGATCGTATCGCCGGAGTGGATCGTCGCAGATTACGTCCTGCTTCGGTCCACTGAAACCGTTCCGCATTGCTTTGCTGGCGAAAATCCTCTCCTTCTGTTTGCGCCAGTCCCGCTCGCAAGTTTTGGATTCTCCGAACGCCCGTGATGCGGCCCGATTTCCGTCCGTCTCCGCACAGATGATCACTTTGCTTTTAAATGCGGCATCATGATGAACTCGGTACTTCATGCTTATAGATAGAGCAGACGCTGAGAACGTGAAGACAGACGGTAGACTATTGCCTAAGCACGTGTACTGCAGCACACGGAGGAAGCTTCCGCATGCTACGGTAGTTAGGCTCGACGCACGTGCGAGGCGGCCATTTTGAAATGCCGACGCAGATTTAGGGTGGTGTTGAAAGTGCGCGTTAGATTCGAGTAAATACAGTATTCGTTTAGAAAGCGGCACTATAGTGGCATCGCCCATTTGGTGCCATTACGATAACGCCACACCGCGCGCCGATGCTGCACCATACCGATACTACCGATACGACGCAGGTCAAAATGGCGACGCCGCTCGTGTACTTCAGTTGGCTACTGGCGCGGCTAGTAGCGGCTGCGATACTGACTTTTCTAGATGGCGCTAACTATGCACCGTATTGATCAGTTTCAGTTAAAAATTGGCGCATTTTTTAAAATCCTCGAATCTAAGCCGACCCTAGAGTTTCGGATGTGATTATTTGCAAAAAACTATCAGCCTAGATTCGAATAAATACGGTAATAAATGCCGTTTCATTTTGCGAATGCTGTCCTCGCTTTTTTGTTCGGCCTACATTCGAGGTAAGTTTTTTTTTTTTTCTGGCTTCGAACTTTTGGGGTGTCGGCTTAGAATCGGAGTCGGCCTAGATTCGAGTAAATACGGTAGTTAAAATTAACCCTTTAGAAATCTGCAAAGCAAACTGCGGATGGATATAAATACGGTGAATGCTTCTGTAAACATAAATAGTATATGAAAGATTTTTTTAATTCCAAGGAACTTGTGATAAAGCTTTGGAGAAAGTATTTTGGAGGAAACGTTTTGGTGGCGACATGTTTGTGACGACAGAGACATGCATCAACTTCTAGGCTCCAATAAATAGAAAAATTTCTCATATTTCCTGCATCTCTTGCGAAATTCGGCCTACTTGATGAGGCCCATGAATTCTGGTGCCATAGCTAAAGAAGCAGCACAAATGAAATATAAATTAACACTCTGCAGAAATATGCAATAAATACCAAGGATCACAGGCAGTGCATCAATAGCTTAAATTCAACCAATGGTGAAACACAGGCTACAGTTCAAAGCTCTCATGTGTGACCATACTTTTTTTTTGCAGTGGATATCTGACAATACCGTAGTTCATATTCTTAGCAGTCAAAGTGCATGATCACTTGAGTTTAAAACAAAATGAGGACAATCGCCAAGCCAGCTTATCAGCAGCAAAGTTGGCAGAGGAAGGCACAAGAATGAATTACAGGTTTGTGGCATAACAGACAACGCAAGCTAGTGTGAAACTGCTCAAAGCAACAACCTGATACGGTCTGATGCATAGTGGTTCGCATCAACCAGCTCCTGTCCAGTACTTGTGATGTCCTCCACACGACTTCTGTTGGCGTTCAGCTCCTGAATAAAGTTCTGGTGCTTCTGAACTTTCCCATTGAGGTTGGTGGGATCCTGAAAGGATTTAACGAAGATGCTAATGAAGAATACAGAAAAACAAGCAAACTTGTCACATGCCCAAGTTACATTGCATGACCAAGTTTTAAACTATACATAATTACAAGCCGAGGTTAAAAAATGCATATTTTTTTTTTTTTTGCACTAGGTCATGCTACTGAAACAATGCTGTCAATGGGTACAAGTAACATTTGTAATACATTTCAGCAGGATGCATGCCCAATCATAACATGTTTGAGCAATAACTTATTTCTGTAACAATGCTCACAAAAGTAAGCATGGGCAACAGCAGTGGTAATTTCCAAATTGTTTCTTACTGACACATTTTTGACTTTTCATTTTTTTTTACCTTAAATTAGGGACCTAGAGATTTATATCCTAGAAAATATAGTGAGAAGCCTCAGAGTTCCGTAAATAATATACAGTCGAATTTCGTTAATTCGAACACGCTTAATTCGAACTGACGCTCTGGTCCCGTCAAAGTTATGTGTATTTCAATGGGCGAAAACGCTCGGTAATTCGAACGCGAAAGCATTTGCGATGGTTAATTCGAACATACTGCGGACCTACAATGCTCTCAGCAGCGCGCCGAATAACGCGGCGGCGCCTCCGACCGGCATTGCTCCGACACCGCCATAGAGCAAAAGCTTAGGAGAGACCTCTTCACGCAGCAGCGGAGGCCCAGTCCGGCCAACGAACAGCCCCACGCCGGCAAACACTCGCTTCCCGATAACAGCAGAAAACTAAACTTCAGGGAGTGGCCTAAGGGTATAGCCACGCTAGCGGCAAAAACGCGCGGCAGAAACGCGTCATGCCACGTGCGGCAAAAGCGGCAGGAATCGGGGGTTTTGCGGCGTGCCGCGCGAAATGGGTTCGAGACCCATTTCTGCGGCAAATGCCGCGTGCCGCGAGATGAAGAACCAATCAAGAGCGACGAGGGTGACATCACGGAGCCATCACAACCGGAGTGCTGCCGGAGGTCCGCGCCGGGTTTTTAATCGACGATCGTCGTCTCTCGCATGAAACAACGAGCGCTCGCGCAGCGCGGGAGTTCTTATCGCGCTGCCGCACGGCGAGATGCGCATGCCACGGTGGCCTCGTGGCAAGGCGTTGACGCGCGGCAACTTGACGCGGCATGACGCGCGCGTTTTTTGCCGCTAGCATGGCCGTGCCCTAAGCTGGCCGTACCGGCGGCGTCAGCACCCACGCCGGCAAACGCTCGCTTCCCGATAACGGCAGAAAACGAAACTTCAAAGAGGCTAATCTGCGCCGAACCGGCTGTACCGGTGGTGCCAGCGGACGCGCACGGAGACAGTCGAAGGTGAGGGAGCTGTGAGGGACTTGAGAAAGAGGGCGAGGTGAGCCACCGAAGCGGCGCCAAATCCGCTTTACTGCCGCCATCCTCTCTCACCTTCGACGGTCTACGCGTGCGCACCCGTCGCCATGTCGGCGCCGTCCGCTCCCTGAAGTTTCGTTTTCTGCCGTTATCGGGAACCGAGCGTTGGCCGGCGTGGGCGCAACTCGCTATGCGCTTGCGCGGCGCGAAATTTCCCGACTCGCACCGTTCGTTCATCGTGCTATGGTGCTCGAATACTTCAAAAATATGTCCTTCCGTTAATTCGAACTTCTTTTAATTCGAACAAACTTTCGGGCCCCTTCGAGTTCGAATTATCGAGATTCGACTGTAATAGGTTTTCCATAGTCAGTTTCGATTTCGCTTCCCTGGAGGATACTGTGTCGTGACGTCACGACACAGTACTACGTGGTCACATGACAGGCAAGACACTGCGGCGTTTTGATACTCGCTCCGGCTTTCTTGGTCATCTGCTATGCTGCTCTTACATTGAGTGGCAGCATATGAGGCGACTGAGCGAGCCAGTACCAGGGCCAAAGTCACAATATCCTGCTCCCACACACACTGTGTCATGGCGTCATGACACAGTATCATTCTGGAAACGAAACCAAAACTGGGTGCAGAAAAGCTGTTATATGAAATTATTAACGGCGGTCCGAGGCTTGTCAATTTTTTTCAGGGTTTAAAGGTCTAGGCATTTCATTTAACGCAAGAAATTATTAGTTGAAAAAATGTAAGTACCCCTCCCCTGTAACCCTTCGAATGCAGTTTTTTTTTTTATTTTAAAAAATGTGTACTGCTCCTCAGCCCCTGCAGGGTTTTTATTTTTGTTGTTGATTTAGCAGACATTTCATGCTATATAGAAGCTGGTTCTTCGTCATCATTTTCTCCCACTTCCAATTTAGAATTCATAAACAGTTCACCGATTCCATGCATTGTACATAAATGCAGGCAGCAAAACACGGACACAAGAATGGGAAGGACAACACAAACATTGACTATCAACTGTGCAACCTTTCAGTTGATAGTCGGGATTTGTGTTGTTTTTCTCGTGCTAGAGTGTGTTTTGCAAGCCTGAATTTCTGTACCATGAGGGAAAACCAACACATGGGTATGAAATTGGTGTACCATGGAGCAGGGAATCGCATCTTACCAGATAGCTTTCATCCATGGCAATCTTGAGCTTCTCATTGATCCAACCCTTAGTCTCATCGCAGTCCCGCTCAAACTGCTGCAGACGATACGACTCCTCCAGCATGGTATGGCGAGTGTGAGAGCGCTCAAGCAACGCATTCCTTCGCTCCAAAAGCTATGAAACGAAAACAGTACAGAGAAGCAGTTTGCGGTTAAAAATGCTAGAGAATACAACATGACAGCTTTCCATATCCACAAAGTTTCATCAAAAATAACAATGAAACACTTACAGCAGCTCTCCTCTGAGCAACATCATCTGCGGCATAATGCTGCCCTTCAATGAGCTTGGTTGCAAACTCGTCCAACGCCTGAAGGAAAACAGAAAGGCCGGCCAATAAGTCTTTTTCAACCCACCTTACCATGCTCTAGGTTGGCTAATTAGTACTGCTCCAGATTGTTCTAGTGACCATGTAAAAATATGCATATGTGTAACATCAATAGGACACAAATACAGGAAGGCATGCCAAACCTTGATTTTCTCCTCCTGTGCATTGAGAGATTTTTCAAAATCTTCGTGCTTCTTCAACAAAGCTTCAACCGAATCAAGAGAGTCCCCAAGGTCTTGGTTGGCAAGGAAGGCCTCCTGCTTAGCCATCCATGTGTCTGCTTGCTCTGTGTCCCGGTAAAACAGCTGCAGATCCATACACTGCTCATATAAGATGCGCCGCTCTTCCCAAAGAGCCAAGAGGACACTCTTCTCATTTTCCAGGACACCCAACTGCATGTAGGAAGTGAAGAATACAACTTAGTTTGGGAGACCAACACACATCAGGTCAATCATGCTACAATTTCAACAGCAAACGGGAACCACACTGCTGCCTCATCCAAAATCTTGTGCAATTCTGCGAACTAATCTACAGGTACTGTATTTCCTGGTGCATAAGTTGCGTTTTCACCTTAAATATTTTTCGCCAGTGAGTCTTATACAGTCGAACCCACTTATAACAACATTCAAGTACCATGAAAATTACATTGTTATAACCAGCACTGGCATCAAGCATGCGGTAAGAACAGGCTGAGCGTTATTGCGGTCTCTCTTTCTGTCAGGTCTCAAGAGACTGTGATAACCTGCAGCCTGTTCTTACAGCATGCTTGCCACCAGTATTCTCCTGTCATGGCTTTGCCGTGAGCTTCTCTGTCATAAAATCCATTGCCTCTGCCTGGTATTGCCAGGGCATGTTTGCCACTAGTGTTCATGTGCAGCCTACATGATTTAGCTGTAAAATTTCGTTTACGTGATCTCGGCGTTTCTCACGCAGCATTATTAAGTATTTCCAACACAGCAATGGGCACTGAGAGTAAGTGCACTTGCTCTAAAGACATGTGCTCTAGTTTCTCCGAATAACTACAGCATGTCTGTTCAATGCCTTCGATGGCTTCCAGTTAGGTGGAATAAATATTGGTTTACTGCGCCGAAGAGGAGTGTTGAAAATTTTTTTTCTGCAAGAATTTGCAGCTCATAAAAATTAGTTTACAGAAATTTAGTGCCATGAAATGGGCAAGTTCGGCATTTCATTAAGTACATGCGTGCATAGTTTCATTATGCCGACCGAATAAATATAGGTGCATCTTATATACCGGTGCGACTTATATGCCAATTTTTTCTTCGAAACTAGTGAAAAGTGGAGGGTACAACTTATACAAAGGCGCAAGTTACAATCCAGAAAATATGACAATATATTACTAGCTCAAACCTTTGAAGCCCAATGCACATGAAACCTACACGAGGCAATCGGCAAGATATATAAAACAGACACAAAAGCAGCAGCAATATGTAAATAAGGTAAAAAATTTTACTTACCTTCTCTTTTACCTCATCAACAGCATAGTGTTTCTGGTCTAGCAGGATCTGCCCAGCTTCAGCAGTTGAACGGAAGCTGTCCTCTCTGGCATCAATTTCACCCTGAAACCACACAGCACATGTAACGTTGACACTGGCCATGAAGCTCTTCATATGCTCCACTTTGAAAGAAGACCATAAAATATTAAAAAGCACAGAGCACCTTGTGCTCCTGGTGACGTTCCAGCAAGGCTTCCGCACCAGCAACATCCTTAGCCAATTCATCTGCTGAAATAATGGCATTCATGTCATGAATCCATGACACAAGGTCTCTGAAATCTGCCAGAAAACGGTGCAGCAGGTAAGACTCGTCCAGACGTCGCCGTCTTTCTTGGGCCTAGAAAAAATGTAACAATTGAGGCTGACATAGCAAACAATAGGGTGGCACAGCAGAAGTACAAAAAATACACAAAACACTGCATCTCAATCAACGTTAGAGGGAAAATGAAAATTTTTTCTATACAAAACAGTCAGAACTAAAATGAACCTCACAATGATGGGACAGAACAGGCACATTGAGCAGTTTGTAATCAGTATGCTAATACAGAATGTGTGAATACAACTGCGTTCTGTATTACTAGTCTTGCCCTTTATTTGCAGTCATAATGTCTTGAGAGTGAATCCTAAAGCCTCAACAAATTTTTTTTTATTGCAAGCCTTAGAATGGAGACGTACAACTGCCCCAGGTTTCCAGCTAGAAAAACATTACAGTGATAGAAAGCATCCAGCTGCCTGCTTGCAACAAATCTAAGCACTGCATTCATCAACAATTCACAGTCTGAATTCTCCCTTTTCTCACCTCATCCAAATTGAATAAAAAATAATTTCTAGGTTCTAGTTTCCTGCGCGATATTCATAAATTTTTACCAAGAATATGCTGTCCACCACAGCTATTCTAGGAACTTGTGAAGCAATTTTTAGTGAAGTTTTTCGCAGCAAGTATGAGTTCACAATAGCAAAATTTTACTGTGTAAAGCTTCATTGTACCATACTTTGTCTAAAGCAAGTCATTAATGTTGCTACTTTGCAAAAAGCAGCAAAGTATGTTACACTTTGACTCCTATTTACTACCAGTTAAGTGCAAATTCTAAAGGCATGCAAAGAACAAGTTAACAGGCAAAAAGCACAGTTTCAGTGAGCAAGCAGAGGCTTCACTTGCCTTTCTCTTGAGCATCTCCCAAGTGGCCATGATTTCAGCATGTTTTCCCCTTATCTGATTCCCATGGTCACTGTGTATGCTGCAGAGCCTGTCAGCTTCTTGGCCCAAGGTCATCACCTATAATAAATGTGATGCCACTTGCACCAGGCACTTCAAACTAATTGAGAAGAAAAACAGAAATCTGCAGCTTTCAGTACAGTCAACGACAGATTTTTCAGATATACCCGATAATTCAGACACCTTCGTTGCACCGTCACGTGTACCCCTAGAGCCAATGCATAAGAATGTCTGAAATTTTGTATGCTAAAACCCTTCGCTGTCCGATTTTTTTTACTTCTTTTGCCATAACTGCAGATCCGAAATGGCATTAATCAAAGCCACTACCACCCCCATTATTATTATCTCGCCGCCTAGAACCAGCGCTCTCACACGCCAATCCGCTGTCAGCAGTAGCAGCCCGGCCGTGGCAGCGCTAAGCCTAGCTGCTTCGACGTTCACTACCAAGCACTCGCGCACACCGACCCGCTGGCAGCCATAGCCACCACAGCAACGCTGGGCCTAGCTGCTTCGTTGTACGGTACCAAGTGCTCTCGCACACCCATCTGCAGACAGCCGTACCTACGGCGGCAACGCTAGGCCTAGCTGCTTCGAAATTTGCTACTAAGCTTCCTGCTGTTCGGTGCCGTGTGTCTGAAAAAATTCGACACTGTCAGCAATGGCGCCGACTTTGGCTTTGTCATCCAGGGTCACAGGACACAATATGTATTGCTCAATTATGCACGCATGCATCCCCTCAATCCTGTCACAGTACACCTAATAAGTGTAATACACCTAATAAGTGTACTAGCAGGCCTTCAGAGCTATTTCGGAGGTGCCTGTGGAGAGTTCAGCCCTTGGGGGCAATAAAAGGCATGCATTCATTTTTTCGGACCGCCTGTTTTTTTTCAGACATTTTTGCCGCCCCTAGAAAGACTCAAAAATTGGACGTTGACTGTATTTACTACACCCTATGACTTTTATTCAAAAAGATGCATCAATCATACCTTGTCTTCCAAGGCAGCAAGGTCTCTCTCGATGCCCTCATGCTTGCGCTGGAGAGTCTGCACGCTCACCAGGTCCCGGCCATAATCATCAGATGACAGCACTACATCTTTCTCGGTTATCCATGTAATTGTCTCGTCAGCATCTCTGCAAGCATCAACATTTGCACAATGAGAAATCAAGATAATTAAAGCGAAAACACTCTAAAGTAATAGTATTTGCACCTCTTCCAGATAAGAGATAAACATGAAGTTCCAAGAGCCACAGTGGAAGTGGTGCTAAGTACATTAGGAAACTGACGATCCAGTCAATCTCTGATATATCAACTCAAAGCGGATAGCGAAATAGTTCAATGTATCAATAATTCCAAATGCAGTTGAACTTCGATATAACAAAGTCAGTAAAATCGGCAATTTGCTTCCTAATATTGAAATTTCATTATAGTAAAATTGGATCTTTTATGCAAATAAGTACAGTTGCTGATGAAATTTTCTTACACGGAAGGGTCCGCAAGTTCCTATTTATCGGGCAATCAGAAAAGGTATATTTGAATGAGAAAAAAAATCACTTTGTTGAATTGGAAAGTCGGCAACGAAAGATACGGTTTCATGCCATGCAGACAATATCTTAAAATCGGTGGTAAAAAGCGAAGCTAGTCACGTTTTCGCGTCAACTGCCAATCTCCCTGCACTCGAGCGTGCATGATCACACTATTCGCAAGCTCGCTCCCTTAGCCCCCAATTTCCTGCTTGTGCGGGAAGACCGTGCTCATCAAGCCACCATCTTTCTTGGTTTTCACTCTAACACTTGCTCTAGGCATACAGCTGTAGTGTGCGATAGGATCTTAATTGCACTTAAACTTTATACAAAACATTACACTGCTCCGCTTTTGCGGTAGCTCTTGGTCATAAGGTGTGCGATTTGAGAGGTGCATTCCCAAGCAGCTGTAAATAATTCAACCATTTGACCATTTGCATCCGCGGAATTTTCCATTTATTGTCTCAGTATTTTTTCGTGGTGGCAGTGAAATTTCATTATATTAAAATCTTGCATAAACAAAAAAGAAAATTCTGGGGTTTTACGTGCCATTGCCAAGATCTGATTATGAGGCATGCTGTAGTAGGGAACTCTGGATTAATTTCAATCACCTGGGGTTCTTTTACGCATACCCAATGCACGGTACACGGGCGCTTTAGCATTTTGCCCCTATCGAAATGCAGCCACAGTGGCCGTAATTTGATACTGCAACCTTGTGCTTAGCAGCGCAACGCCCAAGTCACTAAGCAACCATGGCCAGTGCATGTCCAAACACACTGTTATATGGAGGTTCAAAATACATAGTTTTCTATGTACAAGAAATTATAACAATTTAACGTTATATCGAGAATTTCGTTATATTGATGTTTAACTATAAACTATGCCTATCTGAAGCTTATCAAAAATTTACTCCCCTCACACGAATGTCGGGGGTCGCTCACATTGCTGAATGGTCATTAACGGATCACAACGTTAACCATAAAATCTCGCATCAGCTGGCAGAGAAACTGTGGTGCGCCTCGCTCGCGTGGAAGTATCAAGGTAGAAATAGACACAGTGCGGAAGCAGACTAGCCTGTATGAACATGCGCTGGGTCACTATGTGCAGTACAAGTGCACATTCAGTGCACTTGTACTGCACATAGTGCATGAACAAGGCTGGCCCGCGTGTCCATACAATGCGCCGTTTAAACTGCCAATTATCATATGCCGGCAATGAGGCGACCAGGCCTATGCCTATGCTGCTAGAGTTGAAAGTGGCTTTCAGCTTGCTGAACATCCGAGTTCATTCCTACTCAGGTGCAACTCTGCGAGCGTGAATGAATTGCCATCAGCGTGGACTGTGGGCCCGCAAATCGCACAACGATGAGTCTTGCATGAGTTTTGTTAATTTAAATCTAAACTGTAATTGAAAAAGCTGTCTAAGTGGGGGTTTCAGTCAGAGTCGTTTTGGCTGCTCACGGAACACTAAAACAGTGTTCGCGGAAACTCTACAAGACAAACCTGGCAGTGCAAATATCTCCAGTTCAGCATCCCATGCCCAGAGCCACTGAGTGAAAAGATCGAGTGCCATCCATGCTTTCTAGAATGCGCGTATCGGACCGGGAAGCTTTTTACAATCTTGAAGCAGTGTGACCCACAATCTTTTCGATAACAATTGGCTGCAGGTAGTATGTTTCACTGCACGGCAATTGGCTCTTTCCTTTATTAGTATGCTTCACCGCATTACACGACTGTGCTGCGATGAAGCTTACTAAAGCAAAGCCGTGGTATGCTGCCCGTCAGATTCAATGCCTTGTTTGACTGCATCTGTGAAAACAGTGTCGTTTTGTTGGCATTAATATTTCCAATGACATAAGGAGTGGTTGCAGTGTCATTAGGAGAAGTGCACTTGCAGGGGCGCAGCACAGGTCAGCGTTCGATATATCAAATGTGCGGTAAACGGGAGGTCGACATATTCGTAGCATAGTGGTATACTTTTGCACATGGGATTTCCAAGGCGATCTTGCAACTGTTCCATATAAACAATAATTCGATATATCAGGGTTAGATATACCCGAAATAGACAGTATAAGATTTTTAACTGCTGTAACCCCTACAGTGGTGGCTCAACAGGTATGGTGCTTTAGTGCTGAGCATGAGGTAGCAGGTTTGAGGGTTCACGGTGGATGTATCGCAATGTGGGCTGAACGTAAAAATACTTGTGAGTCATGTTTTTGGTGCACATTAACAAAACCCCAGGTGGCCAAAATTATTCGAGAGCTCTACACTAAAGCATCCTTTAGAGCCCACTGTGCAATTTTGAGTCATTAAGTCTCATAAATTTTAAGATTTTTCATTGTACAAAAGAAACATACAAATGCAAATTCCCTGTAGTATTTCTTCACAATTAACATGAGACAACGCACTGACCTGTTGAAGCGCTGGATCTCGTGCGCGCCAAACAGCCTCTCCTGCCGCAGCAAAGTGAGGGACTTCAATTTGTTCCAAGCCTCATTTAGCTCCTGGAAGCGATGGTAGAACATGCAGTTTTAATACATGAATACTGCACTTTGTACAGCTTGAGGCACGAAGTACTGAAAAGCTATGAACAAATGTGCCTTGAAAGTTCTAGAAAAGCAATGAAAAACTTAGTGCCCTTACACTCTGAAAGACGACGACCAGCGAAGCTGTTATGCGTTTTTCTAAAATGACGAAATTGCATATACGTATGACTAGATAAGGGTGTCCCAGCTAAATGGAGCCAATGTTTAAAAAACGACGGAGTGTGCTAGGAGGCTCAAATCAACTCAGTGGTGTTGAGGATCGTGTGTTCTAGTCTGCGGTATTTTTTTCGTTTTGCAAAGTCAATTAATTAGTATAAACTAATTGCCTAACTTTTAAAATATTGGCTTCACCAAGAAAGTGCCGATACGAAAGTTGTAGATCACATTTAAAAATGTCCGACTGAAGTGTTTGCAACTAAGTACCATTGATGGAGTTTCTTATAATTGCCCTTAAAGAAAGCTCGCGAAATACAAAAACAAGCGCGTGATAGCGCCACTATTTCAGCGCCCCCAGACGACCGACCAGTAAAGGACATTGTTTGCATGCTTTTTTTCGAGACTCACTCGCGTGCCCTGTCGCGATCGGGCACACACAGCGAGTGGCGGTGATGAAGGTGTGTCGGGCTTCGAGGTGACGTGGCATAAACATTTCATTCGCTCCACTTGTGGAATGAACTCGAACACACAAGGCAAGAAAAAATATAAATAAATAAAAATAATAAGGAAGTTTTGGCTTGAGTAAATGTTGAGGGCAAAACTCTTTGATCGGGAGAAAAATGCAATTGTCATGTTCTTCTATTCGTTCGCTATCCTATCTTGCTAGCGAGAGTTGCTGGTGCGTACCTTGCGGCACCGGAAATGCCAAGCCTGTCCTGGAACTGTTGTACAGATATGCGGATTTAGTTCCTTGATCGGTCGTCTGGAAGCACTGAAATAGTGGTGCTATGATGCGCTTGTTTTTGTATTTTGCAGCTTTCTTTAAAGGCAATTACATGAAGCTCCATCATGGTACTTAGTTGCAAACAATTCAGTCAGCCATTTTTAAATGTGATCAACTTTCGTATAGCCACTTTCTTGGTGAAGCCAATATTTAAAAAGTTAAGCAATTAGTATATATCAATTATTTGACTTTGCAAAACGAAAAAAAAATACCGCAGACTAGGACCCGCAATCCTCAACACCACTGAGTTGATTTAAGCCTCCTAGCACACTCCGTCATTTTTAAAACATTGGCTACTATTAGCTGGGACACCCTGTTTCAAGAAATGCGATATTTGTGTGCTACCTTCGGCATTACTTTTTCTGTCGCAGCCGATATCATTTTAAGACGAGTACAGACATAATTACGGCAGTAATTATAGGAATTAAAACTAACTTAAAATTTTAAAAATAGAAATTGGAAATTAAAATTGCAGGGCGGGGATGAGCAAGCGTCGTTTTCAACCATCGATTCATTTCGCTTCGTGGCAGCGCATGGCAAGCGCAGTCCGCACACCGACAAAGCATAGTACCTAGATCGATCATTCATAATCACGCTCGCTCATCCCCGCCCCGCAGTGTGAGGGAAACAGTGTCGTCATTCTGGCTGTTTCGGGTTTTTCGAAGGGTGTGCAGGGTTCGTACAGGTTTCCAAGGCAAAAATTCAAGGATATTTCAGGACTTTCCAGGACCTGTAACAGGTTTTTCAAGGACTCAAAGCGGCATCCAAAGTATGATTTCTTTACTCTAGCATTTCCAAAAATGACCAATTTTATTGCAATTACCGTATTTTCCGGAGTATAAGACGCGGTTTTTTTCTGAGTTTTTCTTTGGTGCGACTTATACAAAGGTGCGACTTATATATCTTTTTTTCCCCTTTCACTCTCGAAATTGTTTCCTTATTTTTTTTTAAATTGCGGCAACGAATGTCAGGTTGTTGAGTGAGCAGTTGAAGCCAGAACAAGAAGATTCAGGTCGCAAAACACCGAACGCAACTGAAAAATAAAAGGGGGGAGGCGAGGGGGTCGCCGGGTAATGGCTGCTGTACTTCGCACAAGCTACTAAAACAACCAATAAATTTCGTACTTGCGAGCCACGAAGTTATTTTTCTTTTTGTTTTAATATTATTTTGGCCTTTTTAGTATGTTCTTTGCCATTCTTTGCCATTCTTTGCCCATCGTGTGTGTGCGGTCTGTGGCTGTTCTGTCGCCATCTTCGCTTTGTGCGGCTCGTTTCACAAGTGCGTATTCGTTTCTCTGGTTCCACCATGCCGCCTCGGCAATCGCGCAAGAGCTACACAGCAAAGTTCAAGTTGACAGCGGTTGAGTTTGCGCTTGAAAATGGTAACCGTGCCGCTGGGCGACACTTTGGTGTGAGTGAAAAGATGGTGCGCGACTGGCGCAAGTCGGAGGAGAAGCTGAGGGCTATGAGAAGCACGAAGAAAGCTGACCGAGGATTGAAAGCCCGATGGCCTGAACGAAGCCCGCCTGCGCGCGTGGGTATTAGAACAACGTGCGGAAGGCAGGGGATTGTCAACTGTGCAGTTGCGCCTGAAAGCGTGCACGTGGGCTCAAGAGATGGGAGCTGTTGGTTTTGCCGGTGGAACTTCTTGGTGCTTCAGATTTATGAGGCGCAACTATTTGAGCATCAGAGCGCGCACAACGCTTTGCCAAAAGCTGCCCGAAGACTTCGCCGAAAAGTTGGATAACTTCAAGGCGTTCGTGAAGAAGCAAGTGGAGGAAAATGAGATCGCGGAGAAGCACATTGTCAACATGGACGAAATTCCATTGACATTTGATATTCCGATGGGACGAACTGTTGCGGAAAAGGGTGACAAGTCGGTGCTGCTGCGAACAACAGGACATGAAAAATCGCATTTTACGGTTGTCCTTGCATGCTGCGCCGACGGAACCAAACTGCCACCGATGCTCATATTTAAGCGGAAGACACTGCCAAAGGACAGCTTCCCTTCAGGTGTCCTCATCCAAGCGAATGAAAAGGGATGGATGGACGAAAGCATGATGAGCATTTGGCTTGACAGGTGTTTTGTTAAACGACCAGACGGCTTTTTCCATGTAAAAAAAAGTCTGCTCGTCATGGATAGTATGCGTGCGCATATTACCGACTCAACACTGCGGAAGGTAAAGGCTGTCAACTGCACGCCTGCAGTCATTCCAGGTGGTATGACGAAGATTCTGCAGCCTTTAGACATCTCCGTCAACCGCAGCTTCAAAGCTGTACTGCGGCGTTTGTGGGAAAGTTGGATGACTGAGGGCGAACATAGCTTTACGGCCACTGGACGCATGAGACACGCGACGTATGGCGAGGTGGCAAAGTGGGTCGACGAAGCGTGGGCTACCCTTTCTGTGTCGACGATAACTGCAGGCTTTCAAAAAGCTGGCCTTGTTGCTTCAGCGCCTGCTAGCGATTGTGACAGCAGCAACTCTGAAGATGACGATGTCTCTGCAGCCCTGCCTAGTGAAGTGGCCGAACTGTTCGACAGCGCATCGGAGGACGAGGCCTTTGACGGTTTTGAATAACGCGCAATGTATAATAAATCTTTTTTGCTGCTTACAAGAATTAACTGCATTCTTGCCGTAACTTGTGGCACCTTGACTGACGCGTTAGGGGGATTCGGTTGATCCGGAATAGGTAAGTACATTGCATCTGAAACGGAGTGCATGCCGCGTCACGGTTAGTTGTGCTGATCGTGCGGAAAAGGGGTGCGTCTTATACTAGGGTGCGACTTATGTATGAATTTTTTCATGAAAACATGCTTAAATAGAGGGGTGCGTCTTATACAAAAGTGCGACTTGTAATCCGGAAAATACGGTACAATAAATAACTGTATATCCCAATGACGTTAATAATGTCTAGCCTGGATCACTTTGCAAGTTCAAAACAATACCAATGAATGCTCCCAACAGCTACTCTGACTTCTCCAGTATTAACTGGGCAAGTTTATCGAACATTTCCAAACCATTCAGTGTAGTCTTGCTACACCATCCATTATATTATAACAAATAGATGGATATTCCAATTCCGCATTATAAAAGTTAACACAACGAGCACTCACAGCAGCTGCTCAGGCTTCTGTAGTATTAGCTGGGTTGGTTCATCAAATATTTCCAAAACATTCAGCATACCGTACTTTCCGGTGTATAAGACGCAGTTTTTTTTTCTGAATTTTTCTTCGGTTGCTTATAGCTTATAGAACAGTGCGACCTAGGTACGTTTTTTTCCGGAAAAGCTGCCGTCAAAATCGAATCCGATGTTATGGCCATGCGAAGCGTGCTGGTTGACTTAATTGATATGAGTTCTGTGCGCACTATCGAGGTGCCGGGTTCTCGTGATCAAGTTCCCGAGCGCCATGCGAGGATGGAGCAGCAACGCAAACGGCAGTAGGCCGACTACAAGTCGATCTACCCCGAAGTCGTCACATCTGCAGATAAGATACAGCGTGCGCCGCTGCGCAAACTATGCAGTTACTACGAGAGTACAGGCAGCCTCCCTTCCTCCCTCCCGGGCTGCCTTCCCGCTTTCCTCCTTTCTGCGCAATTCGGCTCACAGTTGCCCGCTTTCACTCGCACATACAGCATATGGCGCGCGGGGACGATGTTATCGCCCTTGGACTTTATACGGAACATCGCAGCAACGACGACGGCAGAAATGCGCCTGGAGTGGAAGTATATGGCACCCATGCGCTTGCGTGTAACCCACATTCACGGAGCGAAACATCACAAACTTTTTAATTCGATTACCGAAAGAATAGGTGCGTCTTATACACCGATGCGACTTATATACTCTAAAAAACTGCCGTTTTGAGGGTGGTGCGTGTTATACAAAGGTGCGAATTATAGACCGGAAAAAACGATAATGTTACCGCACATCATCATCATCAGCCTATTTTTTTTGTCCACTGCAGGAAGAAGGCCTCTCCCTGCGATCTCCAATTACCCCTGTCTTGCGCTAGCGTATTCCAACTTGCACCTGCAAATTTCCTAACTTCATCATCCCATCTGGTTTTCTGCCGACCTCGACTGCATTTCCCTTCTCTTGGTATCCATTCTGTAACCCTAATGGTCCACCGGTTGGTTATCCATCCTACGCATTACATGGCCTGCCGAGCTCCATTTCTTCCGCTTAATGTCAACTAGAATATTGGCTATCCCCGTTCGTTCTCTGATCCACACCGCTCTCTTCCTGTCTCTTAACGTTAGGCCTAACATTTTTCGTTCCATCGCTGTTTGTGCGGTCCTTAACTTGTTCTCGAAATTATTTGTTAACCTCCAAGTTTCTGCTCCATATGTTAGTACCGGTAGAATGCATGATTGTACACTTTTCTTTTCAACGACAGTGGTAAGCTCCCAGTCAGAATTTGGGATTGCCTGCCGTATGCACTCCAACCCAATTTTATTCTTATGTCCCCTGTGAGTAATTGACCCAGATAAACGTACTCCTTTACAGACTCTAGAGGCTGACTGGCGATCCTGAATTCTTTTTTCCTTGCCAGGCTAGGCTATTGAACATTATCTTTGTCTTCTGCATATTAATCTTCAACCCCACTCTTACACTTTCTCGGGTAAGGTCCTCAATCATTTTTCGTAATTCGTCCCCATTGTTGCTGAATAGGACAATGTCATCTGCAAACCGAAGGTTGCCGAGATATTCGTCGTCGATCCTCACTCCTAAGCCTTCACAGTCAAATAGCTTGAATACTTCTTCTAATCATGCATTGGAGAGATTGCGTCTCCTAGCCTGATCCCTTTCTTGATAGGTAACTTTCTACTTTTCTTGTGGAGAACCAAGGTAGCTTGGAATCCTTGTAGATGTTTGCCAAGATATTCACGTATGCCTCCTGTACTCCTTGATTACGCAATGCCTCTATGACTGCTGGTATCTCTACCGAATCAAATGCCTTTTCATAATCTATGAAAGCCATATAGAGAGGTTGATTGTACTCCACAGATTTCTCGATTACCTGATTGATGACATGGATATGATCCATCGTAAAATATCCCTTCCTGAAGCCAGCCTGTTCTCTTGGTTGGCTGAAGTCAAGTGTTGCCCTGATTCTATTGAAAATTATCTTGGTGAATATTTTATACAATACTGAAAGCAAGCTAATGGGTCTATAATTCCTCAATTCTTTAACATCTCCCTTCTTATGGATTAGTATAATGTTGGCATTCTTCCAGCTCTCTGGTACACTTGAAGTTGTGAGGCATTGCGTATAAAGGGCCGCAAGCTTTTCAATTATATCTCTTCCATCCTTGATTAAATCGACTGTTATTGTACATATATTATCATAAATATTATAACAAACCTCCATTCAAAGGCACTGAGCATCAGTGGTTAAGTTGCTCCACTATACCGTATATCGTATAAACTTGACTACGGGCCGCGCTCTTGTAAGGGCCCCGCTCCCCCCAACTTCGCAGTCCAAATTTTGAAAAAAAAAAAAATAAAAAAATATCACGCCAACAAACGGCACACTCGTGTGCCGTCTGCCGACGTGCCTCGCAGAGCGCGTGAAGGCTCGTCTTGCAGAAGCTCATACGAGAAAATATAAACCAGACGACTAAGGAGGGCGGTGTCCACGGACATTAGTGTGAAGAGTTTTAAGGTCACCGGGATTTCCAATGCCATGGACGGCACTGAGGACGATTAGATACATGAACGTTAGGATGACCCGAGCAGTGGCGAGGAGCCGAGCCCGAGCAGCGATACCGATGAAGACATCTAGCGAGGATGTCCGCAGCTAGATGCCAGATATCCGATCATTAGGTATATATGGCGGTTTTTCCATACGTCATTCGAAAATTGAACAAAAATTTCACATTTCCGTGGAAGGGCCGCACCCAATCAAAATCACGGAAAAAACGTGCGGCCCTTACACGAGTGTATACGGTAGCTCTCTTTAGCTTCATCTCGCGCACAAGAGTATAAGTGGGACAAGGCAGAACGACGGGCGAGGAGTGAAATAAACGATAGGGTGAGGAAAGCAGTGTGCCAGGCCGAGCCATCATTGAAGCGCGGCACGGGTATCTCGCTCCGTTCCCAATTTGACGCAGCGAAGCCTTTTATTTTTTTCTGCACAGTTCTGCAAAACGGAACCATGTGTGCTCGCGCCAGCGTATTGTTTCTGAAATGGGGAGTTTGTCAGATCGACACCGATATACCACAGAAAGGAGGTCGCAACGTCAAGTTCATTGCTCACGAAATTCAAGGATTTTCAAGGAAGGAAAAAAATTCCAGGACTTTCAAGGGCCTTGAAAATGCACTCTTCAATTTCAAGGGTTTTCAAGGACCTGTACGCACCCTGGGTATGGCAAGTGTGCTCTTTGGCGTGTCGGTTTCGCCAATTAAATTGGCCATTTTTCGTCAGGCTGCAAAAATTGCCAGCGGCTGCTGTTTAGAAATTTCAAAGCAGCTATGGGCTATTCGCAGGAAGGACTTCAATTCTCCCATTTGACCCTACCGCCTGTTTCCCCTGGTTAAAAAGTTAATTTAAATTTTTATAATTACTACCATAATTATATGTCGGTACTCATCTTAAGATATCTGCTGCGACAGAAAAGGTAATGCCGAAGGTAGCGTGCAAATATTGTATTTCTCTAATTTTTGCCATTTTTGGATACATTTCTTTAAACACCCTGTATATGCAATTAAAGCATCAAGACAAAAGACACCTTAATCCTCTTTAATCAACCATAATCCTCCTTAATACACCTTAATCGACCTTAATACACTCTAGTCCTTTTTGCTCTTTAGTCGACCTTAATGCACCCTAATCCACCTTATTCAACCCTCATCCGTCTTAATACACCTTAATACCCTAATCCTCCATCCACCTTAAAGGGTGGATTAGTGAGTAGACTGACATAATGGTCATCCATCACTGATTTTGACACTTATGTTAAGGAACTTGCATACATAGGCTACTGTGGATTAAATTTTTTTAAGTGACTTTTTTCTACACTCTGTCGACGCATGCACTTTTGGTCAGAACCTAGCGATATACAGCTTCGCTGTAATAATAATAATAGAAAGAAACCAAGACAATCTTGAACACAACAAGCAAATTAGTATTGCCTACAAGCATTGATATAAGCACTGAAAAATCATTTGTTCACAATTAAAAGCTGTATTCAAGAATGCTAATGCTGCATGTAACCTTACACATGACTTGACCATTCTCCAAAGAGAAGTCTCGATACATGGCTCATTGGAGTACAGCTACACAGTTGCTTTCTTATGACAAAGACAAATGTTATGTATCAATAGTAAACTTGTTGAAAGTACAGAAGGTATAATTTTGCACAGAGTATTGTAAAAGTGTATAAACACTGCATGCTTACAATTAACTCTCATCCACCGTCCCAATTGATAAACTGTGCCACTCCTCTGGAAGACATGCCTTTTTAGACTGCTACTGTTACAATCATCCCAGTTGGGGTTATTAGCTACATGAAGGCTCTGAAAGCATGTGATAAAAGGGCTTTGGCAGACAAAAGGAAAACTGTGGGAGGAGCACACTAGAGGCAGCTGCAGAGTGAAGATGTGCACTGCTATTAGCACCATAATATCAGGAATATTGGTCTGACCGCAGCAACTATGATAAACACTTCGTAGTGCCAGAGTACCTGAGCTATGTGCACATGCTGCATAGACACTATATCAATTACGATGTTTTATTTAAGTTTGTTCTACACACTTTTGAAGTCTTGCATGTGCCAGATTGCTTCTGTCAGGGAGAACATCTGTATAAAAATATGCAAAATTCCCAATGAAAGCTAATCCTTACTGGACAGTGACAGCAGGAAATTTTTTTCTTCTTAACTTTTAGAAAGCTTACCTAAAAGCAGCACCCTCTATATACAGTAGACTTAAGGTTTATTAGGCTCCATTTGATTTGATCCCGATCAAAGATCGTGGCTGGAACCCATGTAACCCAGACTTTTGCGATTTCGATCCTAAAATTGGCTTTTGCTGGATAATTAAAACTTGACTAGTCAGCATGAATGTGCCCGACTCATATTGTGACTCCTTTAGCGATACTATGTCTTTGCGGAGCTTAGAAGACAGCAAATGCGTTGAACCCTGTCATCTCCCATAGGAACGCCTATTTTCGGCCTGCGCAAGGAAGATTTTGAAGCAATAACGGTAGCTCATAATGTTTGATAATAGTATTTACCCGATTCTAATGCGCATATTTTTTTTACCAAGAAAATTGAGACGAAAATGCCTGCGTGGTGCAATCAGATATGAAACCAAAACCGAGATTGCGGCTTGTATGCTTTACTGCATAACATGGCTGTACTGTGGTGAAGCTGACTTAAATAAAACTGTGCGGAGAAGCTGACTTTAGGAAACCGGCAGCCGTGCAATGCATATTTTACCCCAGTCAGACAGGCAAATTTAGTGGCACTTGGAGCGAGTGCACTTCACCGTTAGTGTCACTTGCAGGCTGTCAGACGAAAAGGTTGAGTGACACTTGCTGTGGAGTGCACTTGCCAGTGTGTGTGTTTAAGGAACTCACTTCACTGTGTCAAGTGTGTAGCCTCGATAGCAATGCTTGAAGAATAAATAACTGAATGCTCCTTGCAAATGTTTTGAGTGTCTTCGTGACACCAGTGAAGCCAAAAAAAGCTTGAAAAGTTCATTTTAGGCAGATTCTGCCATTTTGACCCAGTGGATTTTGAATATGTTTCTTGCTTGTATTGGCTCAAAACAAATAGATGTGTTAATAGAATTACAATATTTCTTGCACAAAGCAGTTTGTTTTTTGTACTAAAACTTATATTGCTGAGAATCATATCAACCTCTATGGCTTCATAGATCCTCATTGTCATCAATCCCGAATTACACTTCGTTTTGCTGTCTAGCACACACCACCGAAGTGGCACTCAGCGAGGCGAAGTGCACTTGCTCGAAGTGTCACTAAATTTGCTCATCTGACTTGGGAATTAGACCCTTGCCCATTTTGCTTGCTAGAAAAATCGGGTACATATTAGATTTCTGCTCTGTTTAGCAGCTTTAATGTCATTTCTACACGAGTTTTCTACTTTAAACACACACAAAGTGGGCGTGCGTTTGATTCGAGGGCGTGTTAGAATCGAGCAAATACTGCCAAATGAATCCACGATTGTTTTTGTGTTTTATCTGCATCTTGTTTCATTCGACATGGCAGATAACTCAATTTCATTGGTCCTGTCAGGGTCAAATTAACGAAAGTCACCTGTAGTACTAACCTGTGTAATGAAGCTTGCTTCTAGTGCTTCAAGTATCCATTCAATTGGGACTTACATTACCATAATTTTACACATTAAAAATACCCTGCGATATTGTTCAGATTCTGCAGATCTGAGCTCAAATATAAACCCTTGGCAAGCAAAGTTTTCCACCAGTTTTAACAGCACTGTTTAAGCTTTTCGTTTCCCCGCGTAGCGTTTGCAAATACTCGCCTAGCCGTCACTGCGCACAGCTGTGCCTCGCTTCACCTTGCGATAGCCAATCAATAGCTAATCGATAATCTATCAATAATCAATAAATTCCGGGAAATGCTGGGGATGACTTGGTAGTACTTAGCTTAGCCCAAATACGTGGCCAACACCTCGTGATAGCCAATAGCTAATCAATAATAGATCAATAATCAATAAATTCCAGAAAGTCTTTAGGATGACTTGGTAGTGCTTAGCCTAGCCCAAATACGTGGCCAAATCCTTGTGATAGCCAATAGACAGCTAATCGATAATCGATCAATAATCAATAAATTCCGGAAAAAAAATGCTGGGGATGATTTGGTAGTGCTTAGCCGAGCCCAAATATGTGGCCAATACCTTGTGATAGCCAATCGATAGCCAATCAATAGGTAATCGATAATCGATCAAGAATCAATAAATTCCAGAAAAGCATAACCCGTAAGGCCAGGACCACCTAGGTGCTGATCAGCTCTGCTGTTTCTTTAGCCTTGCGCCACTAATGCAAGCTACGCAATTGAAAAAAAAAAAAACATCTTTGAAATCAAATACTTAATATCAGCACACATGACAGCCTAAACTATCAATTAATTAATAGCTCACTGGAGCAATTGCAGTACTGTCTCAAAAAATGATGCATTAAATCTGAACAGACGAACTACCACTGTAACAAAAAGCTAACATCTCATAAAATCCATCTTTCACAATTCAAGTGCAAGTAAAATCTGTTTTACAGACATTCCTACCTCTCGCCTTTTTCTGATCGTTTCTCGTTCGGGGTGGTCATCGTTGATCAGCTTCTCCGCCTGTTCGTTCACTTCAGTCACTCTGAACTCCTGGCTGGCCATGTCCTAAAAAAAAATTTTTTTTAATGCGTATCTTGCATTGAGAAATTAATATCACAAGGAGACATGTGAAGAGAACAATAGACAAATAATTTGCAAGAAACACACACAGCACCTTTTGGAATTCGTCAAACTTGCGTTGAAGGACTTCAACGTGCTCCAAGTCCTGACCGAACTCATCAGCCATCACGAACGTTTCCTGCAGAAAGCCCAATCAGGTACAGAAACAACAAGCAAATTCAGCAACAATAACGTCCCTATTATGGTGCTCTTTATCAGCAAACACAACTGAAAGAATGGTACAAAGCTTGTGCAGCGCAATAAAAATGGAGACAGGAAAGGAACACAGAAACGACCTGGACTGGCACTTGCATGAGTGCAAGCGCTGTTGAACTACAGCTACACTCCTAAGCAGAAACTAAGTTTAAATTGCCTTTTCAAGCCAACTCACATTTCTAAAGTGTTAGTGATATTCAGCTTTACTGCGGTGAATAATTTCACTCTACCCATTTCATTCTTGAAAGTTAGGCCTAGGCTACGCATGTTTGGCCCAGCATGCACTAGTGTCTACACACCATGTGCATCCATGGGCAATGCAAGATGGCTCATGAGCACAAGAACACATCCATGAGTGGACACCCGAGCCAGTAAGAGACAAGTGCTCATGCTGGCCCATGCCACCCCATGCCTGAAGCCGTGTAACTGACAGATCAATCGCAGCTGTTGGAGTGTCTCCCCGGCAAGAAGGCTCACCAGGGTAATGTGGCGACTCACCTACATAGCGGCAGCTACGTAGCTGCAGTGTGGTGCAGACCAACGTTTTTGTTCATTAGCTGAATTTATGCATGTGTGGAAGCACTCTTTCTTTTTATGCTGAGTTAAAAAATTTATACATTTAATTGGCCAAACATTTAGAAGCATTATACAGTCGAACCCATTTATAAATAACTCGATAGTTCCGCGAAAAATGGTCTTTATATCAGTAGTTCCTTATATATGGACTCTCCCTTAAATACACTCAAAAATTAACTGAACTGAAGCTGGCATCAGCAGTTACAATTCGGCAGCACTTTGGTTCAAAAACCAGATTTTCAGTGTCATTTCTGTTCCCGGTGCGTTTCCGCATCTAGCTGCAAACTTCCGTTAGAAAACGATTATCTAAAGAACGAAATGCGGTGTCGTGTAGCTCATTCAAAACGACGGCCGGTTCCGATCACTTGTCATTTCGAAACTGCAAGCGCAACCGGCATTTTTTATTCGAGAGCTTGCGATATATTTTACTACCAGCGGGACATGAATGTATTCTGCACATGAAAGCGAAGCGTTCTAGTTATCCAGAAGGGTAAACTTTGAAAACTACTGCGGCATGCTGCAAGTCTACGAAGGTCCCGGACATCATGGTCTCAGATCGTAATGCCATGTTGCTTCGGTAAAAAAAAAATGCGATGTTCGAAAGGTAAAACGTCACCGCGAACCGTTATCAGCAATCTGCAAACGCGTAAACAAAGCGCCGCCGAACCGTGATCTCTTGATAACTAGCGTAGTAACTGCCAACCCTTTGCAACATTGCGTAGCGGCAGCACGTCGTGCACCCTTATGGCCGACTATGGCCGTCTCGACAGGAACGCTTGAGCGGCCGTTGTTCCCACAGTGGAAAGATAATTTTTTAAAACTGCACCATTTGGAGCTTATCTTGTCTCACAAAAACAATCACCTTCTGCCTTGCTTTTCATATCCTTTCTTGAAACACTGCGCTGACTACTTTCTTGTCGAAAATGCTATGTCACGCTGATAACGAGCATGTAATTCGTGACCTGGAAGTATCAGGCTTGCAGCATTAAAGAAAGAAAATGCGAGCAAGGTAGATGACAAATATCGTTGCGGGACAAGATAAGTCCCAAAGAGTGTGAACTTTTTTTTTCTTTAGGAGTGTAGATGGTTGTTCCGAAACATTGAAACAGGTGTAATGCACATGGTTCAGCCCAGACAATTGCACAAAAATGAGAGTGATGTCGTCGTGGCATCCGATATCGCACCAGTGCACGCGCCATTTGTTTATGCTGTTTATACTGCACGCGGCACACCCACACCCTGGAGGCGTGCCTTGAAAATGCTTGACCATGCCTGACCTTCTTCGCTCATTTCGAAGGCCGCATCATCGTCGCGGTTAGACTGGAGCAGGGTGCGCTCGCTGCGTGCGCCCAATGTGGTTGCACTTCCGTGCTTTGGCACTTCGCATGTGCCCTCTTTTTACCACAACCGGGTTCGAACTGTTCATTGTAGCAGTATGGCAGTTTAAAAAACATTCGTTATATCTGGAAAAGTTTCCATAGGGAGGGTCTGAAAATCGTAAATGCACTGAAATGTGGTCATTATAACCAATAGATCGTTATAAGTGGGTTCGACTGTATATTATAAGCTCCATACGAAGCAATGTTGCCAAGATGCCTATCCAGAAGTGAGCCCATACTGCCATTGTAGATGTTAATCGCCATTCCTCGCGAGGCACAGCAAGCGAATAGCGGTGAGCTGGCAAGCGTATTTGTAGTCTGGGCTTTCAATTAAATATTCAGGCCATCAGAAAAACAAACACTACAGGGGAATAGTGCAGCACACATGGTACACACACTCACCTTGTCGTTGATCCAGAACATGACTTCGTCACAATGGCGCAGAAACTGGACCAATACCAATGCTTGCTGCAGCTTCTGTCCCTTGTCTGCCAATTTTCTCAGGAGAAGCTCCCAGAGCCGATGAAGCTCATCAAGGCATTGCTAGCACATTAGGGAAAAAAAAAAAAAGCAGTGAACATCTGCTCTTCCCATGACCGTTCTCCATGCAGCACAATGAGCAGATACTATAGGCTGCACATTTAAGTTATGCAGAACATGTGAGACCTTTGCATGTCAGTAAGTTACAAGTCTTTCACAATCAGCACAGCTCTGTCTGTTGCAGCTTCAATGGAGGAACACTCAGCACTGCACAAATTCTACCAAGTACGTTTTGTGCACTGAAGTTTAATCCAACGATCCCCGGCATGTAAACTATCCTTGTAGTGCCATAGCTTTAGCTGATCACAACTGTTATGGAACCTTCACGAACTCTACCTCGAACTTCTTGTAGCACAAATTCATGTATTCGACAACAAATTCTAGCCCAGCCCTTCACACTAGACTAAGCTTTTTTTTTTAAGCTTTCTTTGAAATGGTAAATTGAAATTAAATTTTGGGGTTTTACATGCCAAAACCCCCATACAATTATGAGGCACACCGTAATGGGGGACTCCAGATTAATTTTAACCCCATGGGGTTTTTTTAACATGTACCCAATGTACAGTACACAGGCGTTTTTGCATTTCGCCCCTATCGAAATGCGGCCGCGACGGCCGTGATTCTATCCCGAGGCTCTCGAGCTTAGCAGCGCAATGCCAAAGTCAATACACCACCACAGCGGGTTTATTTAAAATGGTAAATCAGCCTGCTTAGTCACAATACAATGCTGTCACAAACAATTGAGCCTAATATTCCTTTACACGCAACAGTCAGACCACAGTGTCATTCAATATATTGCCTACTTTTTCTTTGAACTTTCCAAACTGAAGAGTATTTATTATCAAGCCTATTTTAATAATGTGGTGAATAATAGTGCTATGTAAATGCAGCTTGCAAAGGCGATAGCAATCCACAAGGGTTGTGCCAAAAATGATGTATATAATTTCCAGGCCAATTTCCATCTTACTGTTTTTTTCAAAGGTCTGCGAAAAAAATTATGCACAAGAAACTGTACACTTTTTCAGACTAACGCCCGCCTGTTTCCAAAGCACAGTACAGCTTCCTGAAGGCATAATTAACAGAACTAGCCTTATTAACGCAAAAGCAGTTCATGAGTGCGGCTCTTGATGCAAAAGAGGTAATTTTAGGCATATATGTAGATCTCACAAAAGCATTTGACAGCATTCACCATATTGTACTTTTAGCTAAGCTTGACCAACATGGAATATGGGGCCATGCCAACAAATTCTTGTAGCCTTATCTCCAGTATTGGTCTTAGTATTTAGACATACAAGCAGGCTTGCAAAGACGCAAAAACCAGCAACAGACTGCCTACAGCCCTGGGCTACCATAGGCCCTGGGCTACCATAGGCCCTGGGCTACCATAGGCCCTGGGCTACCATAGGCCCTGGGCTACCATAGGCCCTGGGCTACCATAGGCCCTGGGCTACCATAGGCCCTGGGCTACCATAGGCCCTGGGCTACCATAGGCCCTGGGCTACCATAGGCCCTGGGCTACCATAGGCCCTGGGCTACCATAGGCCCTGGGCTACCATAGGCCCTGGGCTACCATAGGCCCTGCACAATTGTGTGAATGAATTCTGGGATGTTACGTGCCTAAAACCCCTGATATGATTCTGGATTAATTTTGACCACTTGGCATGCACTACAACGCAAGTACAGGAACTTTTTTTTGCATTTCGCCTCCATAGAAATGTGGCTGCCACCTCTGGGATTTCATCCAGATTGCATGTTGTGGCCATGAACTTTGTACAAAGGACATATTTTGTTGTGGCCATGAAGTCTGCGCAATTTTATTTGCACAGGGATGCCATTTGTGTGCCTCCTCTTCAACGATCTAAAAGAGAAAGTGGGTGGTGCTAGCTTTCTCACATTGCTGGTAACGACTATGCATTATGTTACAACAAATATCTCAGCGTTATTTTTGCACAGTGGCCACATATGTCATGAACTTGTTGCTAAAAAACAGGGCTACATGTTGATGCAATTCATAATGCCATATTGCAAGGCCAATAAAAGTTACAGTGAACTGAAAGTTCGGATTCGTTTTTCTCAGTTTCATTTTTTTTGAACATCACACACTGCCTCACGGAGCATTTTCACATGTTCTTTCTAAGTACCAGCAAAAAGTCTGGCATCAATATATTCGTATTGAATGGATCTAGTCGGTGATGCTATTTATGTATTTCTAAAGTTGTTTGCTAAATTCTAATTGCCAGAAATTATAAATGCATATTAGCAAAATATTGAAATCAAGTTTACATCTGCTTTTTCACATTATAAGTGCACTGAGAACAATAAAATTAGCCATCACCGGCTAGAACAACTCTCCGGCATTCTGGTCATATACATTGCTTTTGACAAAGTGAATTTTTTTTTTAAAGTCTCGTAAGAAATCAACTGAATTTCAGTATGAAAAACTTGGTATCTTTTGTTCTAGTTTAGATATACAATATCTAATTAGATATTTGCAATCAGCAGTAAAACCCCAACAATACTGTTAAATATAATCCAATTCACACCAAAATTAACAAAGCTAGTAGTTTTAGGACCCACGTTTCCCCTTAAACTCAAAAATTAAATTTATCCCTCACAGTGTCTGCCACAAGAGAGCATTCTTGGGCCTCAACTCTTATATGAATGATACTTTATCTACTTCTGAAAACGTGAAATTAATTGCATACGCCAACGATACCAGACTTTTTTTTCAGGGGCACAAATCTGAACAGTCATTAATTTCGCAAATTTGCGAAATTTCTAACTGGCGTGAAAGAAACTGTTTAAGAATTAATTCCAACGAAAGGCAAGCCATAATCTCTCGCACTAAGCATAAATGATGAGCAAATTATAATTTTAGGTAAGTTCAAAACACTAGGAGCAATATTTTCAGAAAATTTACTTTGGCACAAACATCTTGAGATCATTTACAGTAAGCTAAATAGAACCACGGGAATATTACACAGACACTGACATGTCTTTACCACTATTGTGACACTAACAGTGTATAACTCAGTTTCTACCTACATTAAATTATCCTCACTTAGCATGGGCAACCACTTAAAACGAAAACATCAATAAGCTGAAGATATGTCAAAAATATGCTACTCGTGCTATAGCAAATATTTATTCTAGAGAACACACTTCATATTTTTTCGAATACGAAATAATGTCAGTTGAATATATTTACTCATGTCACCTGGCGTGTATGTAGAGATCCACATTACTAAAGAGATAGTTACATGAGCTTGTATTATAGGTTAGTGCGCGATGGTTTAGGTAAAACAACAAATACAGACATTTGGATAGAACATTTTTTTCATACAAATTACGGGCGACAATTGGTATCAGATCACATTGCTGCTCTATTAAACACACCAATTTCTATTGGACTAAACCAATAAACTGCATCCGCACGTTTCTTTTCCATTGATTTCTTATCACAAGAAAGACATGGATGATTCTGTCTTCGTGCTCTTTTATTCCCAAATTCACTATCAAGATGTGCATATCCTTTGGCAGTGTGATTCTTTAATTCTTTTCCGTTTTTGGTCTGCATCTCAGTTTCTTGCCATTGTATTTTTTCTTCTCTTTTTGTAACGAAAACTTTGTAATTATTTAGCTAAACCTTTATCACACCTGTATGTTTTCTTGCTGAATTACATGGTCTTATATTTTTCTTCTCACTTTTTGTGTTCTTTATGCAGTGAATGCATTTACTGCACACCACCTTGTACTTATGCAAGTGCTGCCCACTGCCAAATTGTACCTTAGGAGGCCGGCGTTAGTCAAGCTGCAATTTACGCAGGGTTTTCCCCATTACCTGCTTTCTCTTCTTGAGATAAGTAAACTTGATTGATTGATTGAATTCCTGCCACATTTTGTGTATAGCATTCCTAATGACCGCCCAACCCTTTGAAGGGAGACTCCGCAATTAAAATGATGGATTTGACCAAAATGACTGATTTTCTTTCCTTTTTGCAATTCCCAGGTGTTCATTGATCACATGTGGAATTAGTAAAAAACCTAAAGCAGAATTTGAAAATCCCACTGTTCTAGTGTGCTGTCAAAACTAACTAGGTAGAAAATCAAGCTTTAGGAAGTGACTCCAACAGGAATCGCGTGGCCTGCGGCTTTCCAGTGACGAAACACCAACATTTTGGTACCATAGCATCAAGTTTTGCCGTGCAAAACTAAAAGCAAAAGAAGCAAGCGAGAAGAGGAAAAACTGGCATCGCGATTTGTTGCTGTTGCCACACATACAGGAAGTGCTCCTATTGGCTGATGCAGATTTAAATCTGCTGGCACGCAGTAGGCTGCATCGCTGCCTTGAGTTTTTAATGCGTCCAAAATGCAAAATTTGGTGGTTCAAATTCATTCTTGTGCAATTCCTTCTCCCACTTTTCGCGCTTCATCAGTAGTCACCAAGCCGGCGTTAATGGAATCAGCCGGCCATGAACAGTGGATGATAAAAGTGGCATAGAATCGAGCGGAAGGCATCGCTACAGAATTGAGGCACATATCTCGACATGCTGTTGCCACAAGAGCAACAAAATTACAGTCAATGCACACACCGAATCTTCATCCCCTGACAACATAACAAAAGTAGACTGCACTGTGATGGCGGAATGATCGCACGTCTCTTTGCAATAATAATTGGCACTTTCCTCGCCGCCTTCGTCGGTGCAGACATTGACGGTGGAGTCGGTGCCACTTGCAACTGCTTGAAGTCGCCCAGGGCTGTGTCGCTATTTCACACGTAAATTAAGAATGCTGGACACGTGTAGCAAAACTGGCACAACAAATCGCAAAATCGTCAATGCGGCCTTTACGACTTAGTGGCCTGGCTTGTCCTGCGGTTTCAGCATTGTGGAACCTGCAGGACGCTTTAGCGAATAGGATGGCCAAATGCCCCTCGAAATGTGTTCATCAGCGCCACAACGTCTGCTTGCCATCCTGTCGATACATGCTCCATGATTGGTGGATTGGCGCAATGAATGTTTTGGCGTTGTAACCAAAAGCTACATTCTCATGAATGCGACAGTTAGGCTTTGCTTCATCTATATGCTTTCTCAGCAGTTCCTTGTCGCCTCCTTGGCCAGTAATAAGGGCAAATGCCCTTATATATGTTCACCCGTGCCACATCATCTGCTAGGCGTCTATGGCGTTTGCTAGCCACCGTCATCTCATACCATACAGTTAAACCTGCTTATAACGAACCTCCATATAACGAATTCCTGGATATAACGAAGTTTTTCGATTCCCCGCCGTTACTCCATAGAAGCACATGTATTTGAGACCTCTACGTAACGAAGTGGCAGCGGGAGACCCCCTCGATATAACGAATTTTCCCCTCCGACCATCTAAAGACTTCGCCCCAAATTTTGTCATTTTTGCGCGAGCAGCAACCGGAAGCACCTTCTCCGCCGCGATGGAATGCGAAGCGAGCGCACGTGTGCGTGCGTGCGTGTGCGAGGCGGTCCTGCATCCCTCGACCCGGCGATCTTGTCGCCGCGGGCGTGACCTTTCCCCCTCCCTTCATTCAAATCTGATCCTGCCGCTTGCTGCAGCTGGCCTAGACCGCCAAGCCGGCACTCTCTCCTTTTTCAGCTGATGTTGCCGACGCGCTGGTACACGCTGTGGCACATCAGACTTGATGAGCGCGCGCTGTCAAACGCTGGCGGCGTGTGGAAGCGCCGCTGGAGAAGCGAGCGAAGTGACCTTCGTGCTGTCTATCGCTTCAACGCAAACTGAGCGCCGAGAACACACAGCACGCAGAAAGTTACGAGCCGCCGACGCACCTACTCTGCTAGACTGCCTCAACGCAGATCGCTTTCAAGATACGGCCTGCGGGACCGCGTGCCGCCCCGCTATCTCTCCCCCCTCGCTCCCTCGAGCGCAACGGAAGAAGGCGGGCTTCCTCCCTGCTTTTCTTGCGCGCGCGAGATTTAGACGCGTTCGTCGGCTCCCCTCGCATGTTTTCACTCGCACATACAGCATACGGCGCGCGGCGACTGCGTTATCGCCCTTGGACTTTAGGGTACGGCCACGCTGGCGGCAAAGACACGCAGCAAAAGCGGCAGGAATCGGGGGTCTTGCGGCGTGCCGCGCGAAATGGTTCTGCGGCAAATGCCGCGTGCCGCGAGATGAAGAACCAATCAAGAGCGACAAGGGTGACGTCACGGAGCCATCACAACCGGAACGACGCCGGTCCGCGCCGGGTTTTCAATCGACGATCGTCGTCTCTCGCATGGAGGAAGGAAAAAAAAAATGTCACAGTTTCGCCCTAAGGGTGAAGCAATGAATGCGATAGCAACACAGCAATGTCATACGAAGTAAGGTGAGCGGCTTTGGTAGCAATATGAATTGTAGTAAAAATGAGCTGATTAAGTAAGCATGTGTGCTGCGGCGTAAGTAGACCGACATGAAGAGATTTGATGACCACGAGAAGGCGCGTGTGAAACGGTGGTGTTGATGAGAAGCGCTGCCCGTGGGCAGCGCGTGCGAAGGGACACACCTGTAGCGCTGCACTGCCGATCCGGGCAGCATTGCATGTGTAACGCGCGTTGGAAAATGTGGCCCGAATATTACTAACTGTCGTGTGAGCGCGCACAAACATGAATAGATCACACTGAATGACTGCAGACAACGACTGTGAAAACGCTGGCAGCAAGCGCATATACGCCGCAGCGGGCGAAGGTACGTGCGGTCTATCGCTTCAACGGAAACTGAGCGGCGAATGCACAGTGCATAAAGGTCAGAGCCGTGTGGAGATAAGAGACGGTGCGAGCGAGCGACGAGCGCGGTTGTTGGCAGAGTAGAAATGCGCCCCCCGCTCCCTCCGGCGCTCGCTTCCCGCTTCCTTGCTTGCGCGTGGAAGATTGAGTGCGTTCGCTCTCCGTGACAGCGTGCGTCCCCGCACGCTTCCGCTCGGGCATACGGCGCGCGGCGAAGATTTTATCTATACGGAACCTCACGGCGACGGCAGAAATCCGGTGGAAGTGTCCATATAATTGCTATCGCAATAAAGCTTTACCTCCATGGTCTCTCGCATGAAGCAACGAGCGCTCGCGGTGTTGCTCGCCCGTTCGGAGAGACGCGCGTGCCACGGTGGCCTCGCGGCAAGGCGCTGACCGCTGACGGGTGGCAACTTGCCGCTCGCTGCATGACCGCGCGTTTTTTGCCGCTAGCGTGGCCGTACCCTTATATACGGAATATCTATGAGCCAAAACCAATTTTAGAGCCACAACACGTCATGGACACCATCTTTATATAGCAAATACGGATCTCAAGGGCCATACTTTTGCTGGCGGAAACCAAAAATACGTCATAGTTGTCGCTCCCGGCACTTTGGGCGGCCAATGCCATCGTCAAGCCACCAAGCGACATGAAAAGTCAAAATGGCCGCTCGGGCCAGCGCGGGAAGGCAGTTCGCAACGCATGATGCGGGAACGGTCATACAGCTGCGACGCAACAGCGGGGTTACCAATGCATTGAGTTCTAAGGGAGCTGTGCCGGGACCGGTCAAAAACGACTTACAGCCGGGAAAACGCAGCCCCCGGGAACGTAACAGCGAGGTTCTACTATATACGACGTTTAACACTATACGACGCTACGACGCCATCGTGACGCTCGCTCTTCGTATCCGATGCCTCGCGCTTGTGCAAAACGACACGCGTCCACGCATCCGGTACCTGGTGTGACATTCCGAGGATGAGTGCTTCGACGAAAACGGAAAACGGGTGCGCGTTACATTTGAGGGCGCGTTAGAATCGAGTGAATACGGTAAACGTTTATTTTTCGAATTTTCGAGCCGAACCTGCATATAACGAAATCCTCTTTAGAACGAAGTTTTCCGGGAATTTGTCAATTTTGTTATATCCAGGTTTAACTGTACTAGAGTGGAGCAAGAAATGATGCAGTGAACAATTAGGCCCTTACAGCGTTCTGCATAGTCAATGCATCACCAGCTCTAATGCGGTGGCGCCATCTGTGAACTAGTTATCAAAACCCTTTTATGACTTGCGATGCCTCCGTAGTCATAGCACCATCAAAACGAACAGCTGATCTCAATAATTACGACAAAACATCCCTAATGCTTTGCCCTCGGCGTGAGACGAGACTAAGTGATGACAAATTTTACCACTTATTTCTTGCTCTCAGGGCGGAGAACCAGTAACAAGTGCGTATTCGGATCGAAGCAGGCAGTCTACGCTGTATGAGCGCCGACATGTTGCTACATAATCCCGGTTAGGGTGGCTATTAAGGTTACCAGCAGTAACCACCACAGTAATTCGCGGTACACCAAGTACATGCGCAAAGGTTCTGACACGTCATATGTATCGCTGTAAGGTATTATGTACGAAGCAAAAACAAAACTTTCTAATCCCGCCATCAATCAGACAGTTGCACCCAGAACTACATACCACTGCGCAAGGATACTGCCTGTGTATGCCTCGTACCTTTGGCAGTGCTACAAACGAGTTCCGAGACGGAGTATAGACCAACTAGCCTTCACTAACTTCAGCTCTGAGGAAAACAAAAATATTGCTATTTCTGCTCAAGTAGGCGGCAAAATTAGCATGCAGTCATACAGTTGGATTGCGAATGATCGCACAGCATGCTGCAAGGTGTCCCGAAATTTCGGTCATCCTTATACATTAATGGCGGTGACATGGACCTGTTCAAATAATCAAACATGTCCAAATTATTGGTTGGTAACTGTACAGTCGAGTCCCGCTACGACGAAATTCACGGGACACGCGAAAAATTTTGTGGCGGAACTTCGTTGACGTGAAATTGGCATGTACGTACGCCAAACGGCAAAGCCGCGAACGAAGCCGAAACCATCGTCCGGGAAATATTCGTGATGACATGGGGGCAAAGGGCGAGACGTACCGAAGGCAGTCGATAAAGTGCGAACTTCATGAGAGGATGCGTTTCTCGCCGCTGTTACATTTTTCGTACATTGCGGCCGACACCTAACTCAACGCGCGTGCCCGGCTAATCACAAAACACTCGTTTTGCGGCACATGCACCGCCGCAATGAGGTGGTTTGAATTATCACAATTTCACTGCATATTTATGACAAAGTTGGCAAGCTTGTGCTTACTGGAAGTTTTATTTCTAGAAGTCGGTCAGCCTGGATTTCTTACGCTTCACGGCAAGCAAAGGCGTTACGCAGGTCTCACAGTCCGTTAAAAGAGCAATCACAATGCCATTGTCGTGGGTTCTGATAACTTTTCTGATGAGGTGAAAATGATCCATTACTTTCAAAGCAGTCACCGGAGTCTGTGTGTCTAGCGCAGGGGTTCTCAAGTACAGTCATCCCACGGAACCCTGCTAAGCTCCATAAAGTGCCAAGGAACCCCCCCCCCCCCCCCGAATTAACCGAATGTCGAGTTAACGAGGGTATCAAGAAAACAATAAACAAATACTTCACTACGTCATCGCGCTTCTATTTACTCAATGAATCGTCAAATCTTGTTTCTATTTAGCACAATACCAGTGCGGAAGCTGAAATTCTCTTCATATCATGACTGATTAGCGCTAGCAGCGGCGAAGGCCTCGCGACATCCTTCGCGGCGCGCGTTTTCATCTGAGACGCGCATTGCACACCAACGGGCGCACATCTCGATTATTTTTTCGCCACTCAGCTGCTCGCCAACAAATTGTCCGTCCATCGCGATGTAGCTGGTGCTTTTTATCTTCGACAGCTTTGCACTGAATCAAAGCGAAACAACCGCGGCCGCTATCGACGATCATGGACAGCGACATTACGGTTCAGAAGGCAGGCGGCTGACACACGCACAAAGTCAAAACGAAACTACCGTTCACTGCAAGAAGTGCGGACGAAACTGCGGCCGGTCGCTATCGACGCTGCCATGGGAGGCGACTGCGCAGTTGTGAAGGCACGCAGCCGATGCGCGCATCGAGTGAAAACGAAACTGCTATTTGCCGCAACCGCGGCGGACGAAACTGCGGTGGCTATCGACGCGATTAGAGATAGCGACTACGCACTTCGCCGCCAACGCGGTGTTGCGCGCCGCGATAAACGCAAGAATAAAGGCTTTAAATGTTAGGCACGAAGCGCTTCGGCGTTGCTGTCAGTCACGTGCCGCTTACGATCGCCGCTGAGGACCACGGCGATGCGGACTACGCCGATTCGTTTCGGTTGGACGCTACGTCGTTCTTGTTCTTCTGCGGCGCGCATTTGCGGAGCTCCGCGCATTTTTTTTTTCCCTCTAACGTATACGTCAGTGCGCACACTATCGGCACCGACACTATCTACAATTAGGAGAAACGCGCATGGTGGTAAGCTACGGCCTCCGAGATTCAAGTGTGAAAGCTTAGGCGCGCTGCCCGTTCTCAGAGGTTGGGTGGCTAAAAGCTGCTTGCGTATTTATTGCACAGTTCGCGCGTTGCTGTTACGCACTGTGATGTGCTTTTTGACACTCGGGCATGGATAATGGAGGTTCTTTCGATCAAGCGCACCTCGTGTTCGCCGTTTTAGACACTTGTCGAGAGCGGGACCAGGGAAAATTTATCAGTGGCTCGCGGAACCCCGAGCAGGGGCCTGCGGAACCCGTAGGTTCCGCGGAACCCACTTTGAGAACCCCTGGTCTGGCGGATTGTCATTTTTTCCAGATGACGAGATGTTAGCATCTTGTTGACAACGGCTGCGGCGCGGCCGCTCGGGCACTATCTTGAAAGCAATCTGCGACGTGCACAAATTGAGCGCCCGCGTGGGCCCGCATCTTCAAAGCCATCTGAAACGTGGACAAAGTGCAACTAGTGCCAATAGAGTCGTGTGCATTGGGCTTTCGACGTTTAGTTCGCAGTGAAGCGAGAGATGGCACGGAGGTCAATTCGCCGCTGCCGCGCCTTCTCACTCCAGCGTGTCGACACCGGGTTTCCGCAGTCATCGAGAGAGATGTGTTCATGTTTACCTGTGCGCGCGTGTCACCGTGTTTGGTAATTTAGTTAGCGAATGTTTACAAGTTTATACGACCAATAAAACTACTATCCTTAGTTCGTATAGGTGTCTACTAATCTGCTATCGCAATCGATGCTTCGCCTTTCGGGTAAAACATATTTTCCTTCCGATTTCTGCCTCAGCTATCATATGTGCCTTCTCCTCGAGAGAGTGAAATTTACGCTTCTTCATTGCTGTAGCCATTTCGACCGGACACAGACCAAAGAAAACAGCAGCGATTGCGGCAATCCCCTGCAGTCTCACGCAGGCGCGTGATGACCGCGCGTGGCTATGGATTGCGGTGGCTTAAATCGGTACTTTGAATTTGATTTCGTTCCCGAAAACCTCGTTCAAGCGGACATACGATCGTCACAGCTTTGGAAGGGCCTTCTATTTTGACTACTCGGCAGTTCCAATTTCAATTCAGTCCCAGTTTCGTTCTCGAAAAGTTCGTTGAAGCGGAAATACCGAATAAAATGCCTTCGTTATGAAGGGACTTTTTTTTTTATTACTTTCTATGGGCAGCTGACGGGGATAATCGGAAAATCTTCGTTGTGGCAGAACTTTCATTGTAGCGGCATTCGTTGTAGGGGGATTCGACTATCGCCTTTTGAAATTCTGCAGCATGTTGGCCCAGATATTTAAGTGTAGAAGCATACTGATACAAAGAAAAAAGAAAGGTCTTTTGCAAATAAAATTTTATACCTGCAAGGCACTTCCAAACAACGATAACAGCTCAGAAACTTACATTGAGCAGGCCATAAGAAACAAAGCATGGTTTAAAGGAATTGGCCTATTTAGACCAACACAGTGCTTGGTAGACAGGTTATTACACTCCCATGACCCCCAGTATATTTAGAACATAGAACAGGCGACTTTTACAACTCTGTTGCAAACATGTCTGTTATAATGCATATCACTGACTCTTTGTAAAGCATATCATACCTTGATCTTTTCCGATTCGAAATGACCATAGCCAATCATTTCCATTCCTGTATTGTCGAGTACCACGATGGCGTTGCCATGAGCAGCAACTTCTGCTTCGAAAGCTTGATGCTTCTGAATTTTCGCCTGCAAAAAAGAAAGCAACTGAATACTCGGCTTCACAAGAATACAATGAATATTTGACATCTATACCTAATGCCCTGTGCTTCAGAATGACTTTGCTTTGGCAGACAGGGACCGATTACTAGGAACAGTGCATTACACATTGTTCCAACTCTGTTGCAAAGTCTGTTTTAGACAGAGACTGATTATTAGGGACAGTGCATTACACATTGTAGACAATAAGTATGCTGTTGGTGCTACCTAATGCACTGCTTTAGATATATATATTAGCTATAAAATGAGGCAGCTACTACTCAGGCAACATTAGGTAGCATTCAGCAACATCTTTGTAAAGACGTTAGAAAGATAAGCCACCCAATGGTTTGCACCACCTTGAGCACTGCTTCACATACACTTGCTATAGCATGAGGAAACTACTGTCCAGACAACACTAAGCAGTTATCAGCAACCACATTTTCCGTGCACATAGGAAGCAGGGTCACACCTATCAGGCAGTTAAGTCAATCATGAGGTTCGTCAGGTTTACCTAAATCTTCAACATTTATTTTGTACCAAAGCACAACTACCCTAGTGAATTTACGCATGTTAGAAGACATTTCAGCATCCACTGCAGAAAAAACTTGCGACAGTACTGTCCAAGTCTTAACAGCTTCTCTTTACCTTCCATTCTGCATTCAGTTTAACATTATAGTGACAAATTGGACACTAGAACAAAGCTCAGTAGGTAGGATGCTGAGTCTACACACCGTGAACTCAATTTGATCACACAGGGGTAGCAGCTTTCTCAAACATTTGCAAGTTTTTTTGCAACCATTACATGGCTCACTACTCAATTGCCTGTTATAAACAGTGCAAACACTCTGTGCATTGCACGCATTGAGTCGACAGAGTGCAGCATCTACAAACTGTTGGAGCAGTGCAGCCCCATGAATTTCTAGCTTCTGTGGAAAGGAGGTGACCACTATTGCAATGTGAAATAAATGCGCATTGTTTGCACATCTAGAAGTCATTTCATTGCAGTGGTAGTGAAAGTGACAACAAGCACTTGCCACACAGTTTAAGTGGTCAATAGTTTCGACAAATTGCGAGTAATGAAGCTTGGAGCGGGATATCCACAAAGATGACTGAACTAGACATTTAATAAAGCTTTTTTCTTGTAGCACCAGCCACGACTTTGGGTTTTTAGCATGCAACAGGTGACAGAACTGAAAGCAGAATTTAGTTTATATTGATTCATGATAAAACGGCTGTGTATACAAGGGCGATGTGCAATACTTATGAATTGAAAGTGCTCAGTGTGCTGCAAGTGAGAAAGGGGGCTCACAGATTTATAAAGGCAAATATCTTTTGTGGCTAGTCTATAAAAGGGCTCTGCCAAATAAAGCGCATCACAATGATGAATTATTGTATTTTCTTAGCACCATTATTCTCTTTACAGACACTGTAGATAATAGCGCATCTTGAATTCATGAGCCATAACAGCCACCCACCAATTTTATGCCACTAAATTTGCAATGGGCTTATAAGATGGACAGGCCATGCTCAAAAGATCAGCGATAGTAACTAATACAAGCAAAGAAATACTTCAACTGCTTTTAATTCTTATTAATCTTTGCAAGTGAACTTCTGTCAGCTGCATAACGCGCAGTAATGCTAATGCACATGCGTTAACTTTATATCATGTACTACACGTTAGCTTTTAACTTTTATGCGAAGTATTCACATGGAAGAGTTTCCTCAAACTATAGTGAAAAGATAATTACCAGCTTGAATAACCTAGCTTATTATGGCATCTATACTCCATTTCACACATAGCAGTCAATGCTACGAAGGCTAGACAGACTGCCCTCGCTGTTCGCGGCCACGACCAAAAAATAGTGTGCCACATACGAAAGAAAAATAAAGGCACGCCTTACGAAACTTAATTCTGATACTATAATGTCGTAAAATATTACATTCATCCCATGAAATACATCGAAGGTCTGACCTTATTTATCACTGAACAAGTGCAACGAACTGTTTCTGCAACCAGCGGCCACAGTGCATTCTTTGCACTCGCGACCAAAACATAGTACGCCACATACTGGAAGCACAAAGACGCACAAATATGTAAATTTGACAAACTTGCATCTACAAGTTGTAGTCGTAATATATGAAGTAGTTCTTTCGTAGAAAAAATCCAGATCAAAAACTGCACTGCGAAACACATGAAGTGAGACCCCTATGATCGCACTACTAGCATAGCTTCTGCAGTGCTGCCTGCTATGTATGAAACATAGTATAGTCTTGAGTATTTGTGAAACACTGGCTTTGGTTATACAGTATTTCCTATACCAACGCTTCATGTTGGACACTGTCATAGACAGCACTACACCTCAGCGCTTTGTGCACAGCGGTTTCGGCACCCCTGCTTGACAATCATGGTTCAGCTCCAGTTCGAGGGAACAATGGTCAACAATCACGTCACACTTGGAAAGCATTTACTGCACTTGCAACAAATACTTCAAGCAGGCTAGCTAGGCAAGCCATGCGAGATCCACCCAATGTCGCCAGTCTTTTTGATACCCAGCAAGCAGCGAGCACAGAAGTTCCCACTGCTGCTGAACACCACCAGCACTCATTGAGAAAAGACATGCTCAACAGCTGCTCCCAGAAACTGCTAATGCACTTTGACCAACGCCCACGGCTGGGGCCCCCGAGGCAAGCTGGGCAGAATGCTGCCTTCCCACAACCACAACCCCCAAAACATTCCACGCCCCCACCACCAATTAATTCATCTACGTGAAGTCCTCGACCCCGTCACACCCAATAACCCAAAAGCCATTCTTGCCTTAGATCACAAGGGATATTTTGACAAGATGGCACACCATATCATTCTAGAGAATCTGAGCAACACCAACTGCAGAGAACACCACGTATAACTATATCAAGGACTCCCTTACCAACCGTACAGCTACCATCGGCCCTAACAACTTGCGGACGCCATTTGTCTGCACAGCCAACAAGGGCACACTGCAAGGCGCAGTGCTTTCACCAGTACTCTTGAATATCCCCATGAATGGACTACTACCCCAACTAAATGCCATCCAAGGCATCAAACATGCCCTTTATGCGGATGACATTACTATATGGACAAATGGTGGCTCCGTGGGTGCACAACAAGATGCCTTACAACATGCTGTCAACAGTGTACAGAACTATGCCATGCCCAGTGGACTACAGTGCGACCCAGAAAAAATTGGAACTCCTTATCCTAATGTGCAAACTGCGAGGAAAAGTAAGCCCGATACCAACTGATATTACACTCCACATAGGCACCAACCAAATCCCCCTGGTGAACAAACTCCGTATCCTTGGCCTGCACATGCAGACCGCTGGTGGAGCGGGCCATACTCTCCAATGCCCACAACACTTCATTATGCAAGTCCTTCGCATGGTCTGTCGCATCACCAACAGGAAGCATGGCCTAAAGAAGGATGACATCCCAAGACTCATGCAAGTCCTCACGATCAGTCGCCTTGTATATTCCATCCCCTATCTCCCAGTGAGGACAGTATATCTCAACGACTTCAACATACTCTTGCGAACAGCCTACAAGCAGGCACTTTGACTGCCACCCAGAATGGCAACATTCCGACTAGAAGTGCTTAGAGTTCAGAATACTGCCCAAGAACTTATTTAGGCTCACCTTGTTAATAAAAAGGAGACTACAACAATCCACCACCGGACGACACATCCTTCAACTAAGATATCCTCTACACATTTCTGAAGCCCCTCTCAAGATTGCACCTCATCTCTGCAGTCAAATGCATATCCCACCCATGCCAAGAAAAATGCAACCCACACATCATGCTGGTCGAAGACAAGCTAGAGCACTAGCTTTCACTCACGAACACGGAGCCCACCCCAACTCCCTCCACGTGGATGCTGCTACCATTTCTCCACTTTCAGCACACACGATGAGCGTAGTAGATGGTGGGGGAAAGAAATAGTTGCAGCCACAGTATGAAATACATCCATCACGCCCCTCAAGATTACACCTCATCTCTGCAGTCAAATGCATATCCCACCCATGCCAAGAAAAATGCAACCCACACATCATGCTGGTCGAAGACAAGCTAGAGCACTAGCTTTCACTCACGAACACGGAGCCCACCCCAACTCCCTCCACGTGGATGCTGCTACCATTTCTCCACTCTCAGCACACACGATGAGCGTAGTAGATGGTGGGGGAAAGAAATTGTTGCAGCCACAGTATGAAATGCATCCATCACGCCCCTCAAGATTACACCTCATCTCTGCAGTCAAATGCATATCCCACCCACGCCAAGAAAAATGCAACCCACACATCATGCTGGTCGAAGACAAGCTAGAGCACTAGCTTTCACTCATGAATACAGAGCCCACCCCAACTCTCTCCACGTGGATGCTGCTACCATTTCTCCACTCTCAGCACACACGATGAGCGTAGTAGATGGTGGGGGAAAGAAATAGTTGCAGCCACAGTATGAAATACATCCATCACGCCCCTCTCAAGATTACACCTCATCTCTGTAGTCAAATGCATATCCCACCCATGCCAACAAAAACGCAACCCACACATCATGCTGGTCGAAGACAAGCTAGAGCACTAGCTTTCACTCACGAACACGGAGCCCACCCCAACTCCCTCCACGTGGATGCTGCTACCATTTCTCCACTCTCAGCACACACGATGAGCGTAGTAGATGGTGGGGGAAAGAAATAGTTGCAGCCACAGTATGAAATACATCCATCACGCCCCTCAAGATTACACCTCATTTCTGCAGTCAAATGCATATCCCACCCATGCCAAGAAAAATGCAACCCACACATCATGCTGGTCGAAGACAAGCTAGAGCACTAGCTTTCACTCATGAATACAGAGCCCACCCCAACTCTCTCCACGTGGATGCTGCTACCATTTCTCCACTCTCAGCACACACGATGAGCGTAGTAGATGGTGGGGGAAAGAAATAGTTGCAGCCACAGTATGAAATACATCCATCACGCCCCTCTCAAGATTACACCTCATCTCTGTAGTCAAATGCATATCCCACCCATGCCAAGAAAAATGCAACCCACACATCATGCTGGTCGAAGACAAGCTAGAGCACTAGCTTTCACTCACGAATACAGAGCCCACCCCAACTCCCTCCACGTGTATGCTGCTACCATTTCTCCACTCTCAGCACACACGATGAGCGTAGTAGATGGTGGGGGAAAGAAATAGTAGCAGCCACAGTATGAAATACATCCATCACGCCCCTCTCAAGATTACACCTCATTTCTGCAGTCAAATGCATATCCCACCCATGCCAAGAAAAATGCAACCCACACATCATGCTGGTCGAAGACAAGCTAGAGCACTAGCTTTCACTCATGAATACAGAGCCCACCCCAACTCTCTCCACGTGGATGCTGCTACCATTTCTCCACTCTCAGCACACACGATGAGCGTAGTAGATGGTGGGGGAAAGAAATAGTTGCAGCCACAGTATGAAATACATCCATCACGCCCCTCTCAAGATTACACCTCATCTCTGTAGTCAAATGCATATCCCACCCATGCCAACAAAAACGCAACCCACACATCATGCTGGTCGAAGACAAGCTAGAGCACTAGCTTTCACTCACGAACACGGAGCCCACCCCAACTCCCTCCACGTGGATGCTGCTACCATTTCTCCACTCTCAGCACACACGATGAGCGTAGTAGATGGTGGGGGAAAGAAATAGTTGCAGCCACAGTATGAAATACATCCATCACGCCCCTCAAGATTGCACCTCATCTCTGCAGTCAAATGCATATCCCACCCATGCCAAGAAAAATGCAACCCACACATCATGCTGGTCGAAGACAAGCTAGAGCACTAGCTTTCACTCACGAATACAGAGCCCACCCCAACTCCCTCCATGTGTATGCTGCTACCATTTCTCTACTCTCAGCACACACGATGAGCGTAGTAGATGGTGGGGGAAAGAAATTGTTGCAGCCACAGTATGAAATACATCCATCACGGAAATGGAGGAGGCTGCCATTGCGGTAGCTTTAGTGGCTCAGCCGCAATGGGACTGCGTTATTTTTCGGACTCCCAAGCAGCATGCTGCAACTACACCAGCAGCAAGATTTCTAACAAACCTCACCACATACTCAACTCACTACAAACACTAACCCTCTCTATTGTCTTCCTATGGACTCCGGTGGGTGACGAGTCTATGCGGCAATCAGCAGGCACGTGCCTGCGCCTGAGCACACGTCAACTGGGCACTGCAGATAGAGATCTTGGCCGAGACTTACCTGGAACCTTTACCACTTACCCATGCTCATCTCTTACAGCAATATCATTTAACTCATCGTACCCTACCACCCCCACACAAAACACTAAGAGGCTGTGGCCTGGCTAAAACTTCAGACTAATACTCATCCCCACCTTAGCTATATGTACCATGCTATCCATCGCACTCTATACTCTTATAGATGTCCTCACTGTGATGAATACACCTCCTTGTATGACACAGTGTGGGCATGCACACATACATCCAACCTGCTGCCCATTCTCAAGCCCACCCCTGACCAGTGGGAAGTAGCGCTGACCGGCTCAGATCCGCACAACCAGCTCCGGCTGGTAGGGCAGGCACAGCAGGCAATTGCTGCTGCAGACCTTGTGGACTAAGAAGCCTACCCAATGGCGAGCTAAGAAACTCAACAAGCTTGAAAGCTCGTCCTCTTTTCAATAAATGGTTTTTTACTACCACTACCGCCACCGCTCCCAATTCTGTGTGCATGGTTAGCCATGTTTCTGCCGTGGCAGTTGCCGCGGCCACCAGCACCCCAGTCGGTAAGTCTGGAACCCCTCTTTACCAACCGTAATGTCTTCGAAAGTTCTTCAGTGAAGTTAAATATAGCTAACTGGCTGCTCAAAGTACTAGTTGCAAGCATAATAAATGCTTGTAAAGTGTACACGTGGTTGTCGGCCATTGTTTCCTCAAGCTTGAACCGGACGGCAGTTGACAAGCAGGCCTGGTACAAACCTCCAAGCGACAAATGAGTCATGATCAATGGAATCAAGAAACAAACAAATGCAGTTAGAATGTAGCTTTACAACAGACATTTTTTCGTTACTTGCTCCCACTGTAAGGCATGTCGCAAACAAGCCATCATCTTGTGATTCTACCTAGAACGCCATGTTGACAGTAGCACTGTCTCTAGTGGCGATACAAAGCAAAAATTATGACAATAGGTGTGAAACTCGGTTTAGCAAAGTTGCCAAATGATGAGACTGAACAGATCTGTGCAGCTGTAGCAGATTAAAAATTGGAAACATGGGATACAATCCTAGCATTATGACAACTGTGAGATATGCCTTCTGCCTATGGCTGTCTTGCACAAACTTTCAAAACTAATTCACAACAATGTGTCATGTATTAGCAGATTACAAGAAATTCAAGGCACATTGCTACAGCTGAAGTGACTTGAGGAGCCTTTATGACTTTTTTTCAGAACAATGCGTCATGTATTAGCAGATTACAAGAAATTCAAGGCACATTGCTACAGCTGAAGTGACTTGAGGAGCCTTTATGACTTTTTCGATAGTCCAAAGAGTTTCAATATTCATGCCTCCAGCACAACCCTTTAACCTACCTGCATGACAAATGTAGAATTTATGCAGTAGCTAGCTGTTCTTAACAAACAACTTTATTTTACCAAGGAGCAACTGTGTTTTTCACTTCAGGCTGTAAACTGCATTGATGCTGGAATTAAGTGCTCACGTTATGTAATACTACAACGCTCAGTATGCCATGTCCAGATGCCAACCTGAAGATTTGTTGCATCCTTGTAGCTCTCGTCCGAGGCTGCCTGCAGTTTCTCGTGAATCCAAGACTCGAGCTCGTCAGCATCGCGCTTGAAGTACTGGAAGCGGCGAGACTCCTCGAGTCGATCCCTTTTGTGGCGGGCCTCACTTTTGAACTGGGAATAACGACCCAGGACCTGCTCACGCCTCTCCTGGATGTCATCCACCGTTTCCAAAATCTTGATGTCCCTTGGTTGGACATCCATGGCTCCCTGCGTCTGGTGGCTTCAGCCTGCCAGGGGATCACCTGAAAAGCAGAATAATGCCATTCACTAGAAAAGTGAGCAAGGCTTGTCTTGCAACAGCTACTGATGGAAAGTAACAAGTGCCTTTGGTAAAGTGAAGAGCACATTGCGCTTAAAGGGACACTAGAGTCAAAATATTTAGTTAGGCAAGCTAGGTAGACTGGACGTCTGGAATAGCAACAAGACAATATTTAGCAAGAGCAGACATTATTTGAGTCAAAAAACAACAAAGTGGACGACAGCTGGTGACACCACCTTGACACCTGTGATGTCGTTAATCATGGCAATGTCTAGCCAAGCCCAGTTACCTTGTTTTTGTTCAGATAAATGACAAGCTTGCTAATTCTTGTAGACTATTCCTGCATGAAGAAAGACTGAAGTACATTAAAACACTGCCACTGCCAAATTTGAGAAGCTGCAAGGACACTGCAGGTCCCACAGCTTGGGCACAGAATGCACTATGAAAGGAAGTTTTGCATTCAATTTGACCATCAGTAAGCAATGTTTTCTATCAAGCAAAATCATGACAGTTCTAAGAAAAGCATAATAATGGCATTCACTAGAAGCCTGATGCGTTTTAAAAATTCAATTCACATACATCAAACTCCTCAATATTTATGTGAAAATAAGATTATTTACAATAATTATTCTCAAGTAGTCTTTTATAAGCAATAAAACTTCAAAAACTTTAAAGGCACAGTATCACTGAATAATCTTAGCCAAATGATATTTGAAAATTGGACTGGAATCATCTATCCAGTTTCCATCAAGGCAACAAGACTGTAGTGACTACAAGCATGCGTTTAGCTTAAGTGGCTTTTTCTTTCCAAAGTACAGAAGCTCATGACGTAAAATTTGAAACGCAAGGTCCTACAAGCATATCATAATGAGCCAACAAACAATAACACCAAGGACAACATAGGGGGAAATTACTTGTACTTAATAATTGATTTAAAGAAATGATAAATTAATGAAAATGGATGAAAAAACAACTGTCCGCAGGTGGGGAAAGAACCCACGTCTTCGCATTACGCGTGCGATGCTCTCACCATTGAGCTACCGCGGAACCGTTTTCCCATCCACTTTCTGGGGTATTTATGTTTTTACAACTAGAACTAACCCTGGGAGTGTTAGCCAGCGCCACCACTCACAAACCAGGCTGGCTAACACTCCCAGGGTTAGTTCTAGTTGTAAAAACATAAATACCCCAGAAAGTGGATGGGAAAACGGTTCCGCGGTAGCTCAATGGTGAGAGCATCGCACGCGTAATGCGAAGACGTGGGTTCGTTCCCCACCTGCGGACAGTTGTTTTTTCATCCATTTTAATTAATTTATCATTTCTTTAAATCAACTATAAAGTACAAGTAATTTTCCCCTATGTTGTCCTTGGTGTTATTGTTTGTTGGCTCATTATGATATGCTTATTAAAAATCGGGCCCCTCGGTTCCCTTTCTTCAAGGTCCTACAAGTTTTTTAAAAATAGAAAAAAAAAAGATGTGCAAGAGATGTATTTATACTTAAGAAGAGGAAACATAGCTTGATTTATTTGTTGGTAGTACGGACAACAGTCTGACCCCATTAGGTGTCATACCATAAAGACAAGTGCAAGGCATGAGCAGCGAACAGTGCCCACCACAAATACAGAAAAGAAAAACAAAAAACTGTTCAGAACGTTTTCCAAGTAAACAGTACTGGATTTTATTGGTGCAACTATATGGTGTCATAGGTACAAGTAGTATTGGTGCAAGTATTAAAAATATCAGGTGTGTCACCTGTCGAAACAATTAAAATTATATTTTAATCAAAGCTAGCAGAACCCATTTGTAATAGTAAACAGTTTTTTTTATTTATTTATTATAATTTTTTTTTTCAGGTTGCTACTTCTCCAATACAGTTCAACCTCATTTTACTAATCACGGGACCCCGCATTAGTTTGTAAAATCGTAAAACGAAAAGTTACCATCTCCATCAACCGGTGCCTGTTGCAAGCCTGTTCACATTGCTCATCTTGCCACAAATGGGTTAGCAGTAGGGGTGGGCGTATATTTTTAAATACAAATCAAATATTACACACTATTTGTATCGCAATCGCAATCATCAGAAGTTAAACAATGACAAAAGTTTTTGAAGCAATGCAGAAATGGGTAATGCAAGCTTTGTTTTCAGTTTCGCGGCGGAAGCCCACATAACAACCCACTATTTTTCCTTGTAATCGGTCATTTAGTGTTTTTGCCAGTCTAGTCATGCACGTAGCAGTTTTACCTCTTACACTACAACCAGTGATGTTTTCCTTGCAATGGACCATTTTACATGTGTCTACAGCACACAAGTCCTTCAGCAGCCTTTTCCCAACTCCTGATCTTTTTTTTGCCAACCATTTATTTAGCGTTTTTGGAAAGCTTATCATACAGCAGCCATTCATTCTTGGAAAGCTTGTTTGAAATCCGGCCCTAAAGATGTTGAGAGACTATTAGTGCAGTTATTTTAATGACAATTAACAATCTTGTGTTTAAATCTGATCTTAACTGTCCTTGATAATTACATGTTTTTCTTTCACTAATCAGTAAACGCATAGTACCTAATTATACCGAAATAAATATTACTGCTGTAAATAAATGTGTCTGCTTGACCATTTGACATTTGATTCAATATTCGATACTTACTGTTAGTATTAAAAAAAGTTAATATTTGCCCACTACTAGTTCGCACATAATCCCATGCTACTTTGTAAACTGTGTCAGCCAACCAGAACTTGCCCCGAGCTCATCACCGCCCAACAATGAATGTGCTTTTTGCTGAAACACTTCCCCACCAAATGAAAGGTTTCTTAAACATATGTCTGAGCTTCTAGTTTTTAATGCGGAGCGGTCCTGAGCGACTTCTTTGGTGCACATGCAGCTGAACTAGATTCAAGGATTGCATACTTACCTTTCATAATTATCAGACAACTACTCAACGCAATTTCGTGCTCTACAACCACAACACACTTCTTCAATTTGCCCATCACGGTGAGAATAATCATACTTTTCTACTGCTTTCACTTTTTCTTAGGTGGTTCACTCTATTTTTATGGCAAGACATGCTCACAAAGCAGCAAGTCATGCAGGCGAACAGCAATAAACACAGCCCAATGCAAGAAAGTGCTGCTTAATCAGATATGATTGGATTTGCAGGTTCAGATTGTGTTTATATAAAGGGTCTTGCGGTCCTACATCACACACGACTCACCGGCAAACACACCTTACCATGTCTTTTTGCAAATTTCTTTGGCATTGACTTAGGGGTACTTTTAAAATTGAGTTTGAAAATATATATTAAGTCTATGAAATACGAATGGAGAATCAAAATTTATAAGATTTGTAAATTCATAAAAAGGGGCTTTGTAAAATCGAGGTTGAAATAAAAATAAAAAGTAAATTCTGGGGTTTTAAGACAAAGCTTCAGCTAGGGCCCATCTCTGACGCGGCCAATTCAAATACATGTAAAATGCATTTAGGGGAAACTTAATGCAGAAACGCTTTTCTGAGATAACCCCTGGACTGATTTTAATGAAATTAGTTGCATTTAAAAGATAACGTTAAATTCTAGTGACTGTTGGAAGCGGAATTTCGTTTTATGGCCTGAATATTTTTTAAAGAATTTTTTTTAATTTGAAAGTTCAAAAAAAAAAAAAAAAAAACAGAAGCATGAAGTTTACAAATTAATAGCTCTGCATCAAGGACAGATATCACGGTTCTGTAAACAGCATCCATTACATCATTTAAATCGGACAAATTCAATGTCAATTTATATCTTACATGAATTTGGTACATTGTGTACAAGGGTTCTGCAAACAGTGTATTTTCATATTACTAAATTTTTGAGATTCATGTGTAACACATCGATTTTGTCTGCTTTAGATGTACTATTAGATGCAATTCACAGAATTCTGATATCATTTCTCATTGCTGATTTACAGAGTGTTTAACTTGATAGTTTCGTTTTCAGAAAATTTTGTCAATTTTTAATCAAAAATTGATGACCTAAATCAAAATTTCGAAACGAATAGTCACTAGATTTTAAGTTTTTCTTTTAAATGCAACAAACCTCATCAAATTTCGTGCAGTGGTTGCTGAGAAAAATGAATCTCCTTTTACTCGTATTTAGATAGGAGCACCCAAGCTAAAGCTTCCTCTTAAGTGCCAAAACCACGATCTGATCATTAAGCACACCATAGTTTCTATCTGCAAATTTCGCAATTTCATCACCCCACTTAGTTTTCTGCCGTCCTCGACTGTGCTTCCCTTCTCTTGGAACCCATTCTTTAACTAATAGTCCATCGGTTATCTTCCCTACAACACTAAACATAGTATATTAAAGCAGAAAATACGCCAGAAAATTAGGACTCGCAAGCTCGAATGTGAAACTGAGGCATTTTTGAACAAGCCTAATGATGTTTTTAGTAGTCATTTTTCCACAGTTATCATTCCACAGCATGTAAAGTCGTGCTCAGCTACGTTTTCAAGTTTAGTGAACACAGGTGCCCAAATGTTGCTTGCTGCAACCAGTGGTATTGATATCAGTGCCAGCATGCCACAACTAACAGTATTAAATTATATGGGCACATACTGTAGAGACATGACAATTATTAGTAACAATGCTTGCGAGAGCTTGAGATGTTAGCCTAGTGAAATGCCTGACGTGCTGTAAATCGAATAAATGCTTGAGCATGTCGCCTTCAACATGTGCAGAACCACTAGCACTGGCAAATGAAGCTGATAAGTTGTATAGTAACGGGTCCTGGCTAATAATATGCATACCAAGAAATGCACAGCAGAGCTGATTGTTTTAATCGCAGTGACCTATTCATATTGTTCAGAACAGAGATAAAGTGAAAAGACAAGACGAAAACCATTGGTGCACAAGCCACAATCCCCGTGTGCTGCCGTATGCTGTGAATTACCAAGTAAGCTATGGCAACATTTTTATTAGTTGTTTGCCCCCCCCCCTCCCCCCATTAAACCTAGCCTCTAAAATCACTTGTACATTATATTAACTGCAGGCATCGCACGAAGGAATGCTGACAGATCTGGGGTCATCACAATGCAATGAAAATGAGGACAGTTGAGAGAAATCAAGAGCTCATTAAGTGAAGTAATTTCACAAGCTTGCTTCTCACTTCTCCCAATGCTGCTCACGAGTAAAGCTTTAACTGTTACTAATGTGTACATTATGCATTCAAGTGCTCATCAACAGTTACAAGGCCTGTACAATTGATCACCATCCCCAAAACCCCACCTTATCTCAGCAACTTTATTTTGAGGCCATAAAGTGTAAATCATGCTATATGTTGGTGCTGAATTAGTCAATTGTGTTGCGAAAACTTAAGAGAACAGTTTAGCTCAAAGTCAACTGATTTCCCTGTTTATGTACATGTTAATTGCAGAAATGCTATCATTAGACAGCCGTTGAACCGATTTGAATGAAATTTGTTGCATTTAAGAGAAAGTTGTATGTTACCAACTTCTGGAAGCAGAATTCCTATTTGGGACATCAAATCATTTTCAAAATTGCCGATAGTTGGTAAAGTTTCAGAAAATTAAGCAAAAGTTTAATAACTGACTCCGAATCAAAAATATATCAATTCAGTAAACTATATCCATTAGATAATCTAAAGTGGCGAAATGTGATGCAATATGATACAGTATGATACAATGTGATACAGCTTCCGCAAAATTATGTTTGCAAAAATTTTCTTTTAAATGCAATAATTCAACAAATTCGTTCTGTGAATGCTGAACAAAATAACTTCTCCATTCTCATGGAGCTTCAGAGGTAAAACTTCCTCTTAACACACAACTCCCACCACAATCCTTTGATTGGAAAATGCAGTAGTTGGAAGACATTAAAACGCAGACAAGCACCAGCTCTCATACTTCAGTTGAAACACACATTTGTGCAAGTTATACCTAATCTGTCCGCGTGCGCCTACACCGGCAACCGCAGAATACGCGACGACTGCACTGACACACCCACGAGAGAGAAGGCTGGGGAGGATACTCCCATCGGCGACATTCCTGACGGCGGCCAGAGTTCAGATCTACAGCGGGTTTTCTACCGATCGCTTTATCTCTGGCCTTATCGCGGAGAAAACCGAATAAGGTATTCAACCTACGTTATACACATCACAGAAAATAAATTCAAAACCAATAAAATTGAAAATAAAGCCTTGTGCTGGTTAAGACTGCGATAAGCTGCGGCATCCGCTCTACTTTCCATCGATAAGTTATGTGGTCGATTGCCGATACGAAAATACTTTGGAAACCATACAGTGCTAGTTGTACACATTAGCAACTAAATCAGACGGTCATAAATCTACGCGCAAGCTCTCAAACCAAGCGGATGAGTAATTTCAAAGACACACCCCAAACACCGCACCGTGTGCGATGGTGCAAGCGATTAATGCATTCCGCAAGACTTGCTACCATTAGACCTTACTTCAAAGAGAACAGACCGTGTAAAAAAGAAAAAGAAATTCTGCTATTGAATTAAAAACGGATAAACTACAGCGTGGTCACAAAGACCGCATTTCCGCCTCGGGTAAGTTGCAGAGCACCCAACCACGATCCCGGAAGACCGGCCACGACCCGTTACATGGTTGCGGCACAAAATAGCCCCTCCACGCTGCCAAACTAATCTTTTACCTCCACCAGCTGTTAATTTCTCCGTCTCTAAAGCTCCTTAAGGCTACTCATAAGAGAACTAAACACAGTTACAAGAAATAAGGATTCACAAAATGGAGCGCCAAGAGCGAAGCTTCGCTCAGCTACAGCTCTGCAACTTGCGAGTAAGGTCACTGCAGCGAGTCCTCGTGGATTTGACACACCCCAGCACCTTACCCGCACAGGAAAACAGATCAAGTAATACTTCTGAAAAGCTTGCCGCGTGGCCAAGCCATCACTAGTATTATTTTAGCACAACAAGCCAGGTTTTTAATGCGGATGCTCGAGCTCAACATCTCCGATCAGGGCGTTGCCAGCCGCACTGCTATCACCTCTACAAACTACACTACTGCTTCACGCTACCAATACTTGTCAAATCACTACTACAGAGGGACACGTTATTTTTCACGCAAGCTCCCAGAACATCTTCTCAAATAGCGCAAACTTACTTTCGAGGGCGAACGTGAGATACCCACCGGTATTGATCACCGAAAAATGGCGACACTCGGCGAGGTCAATCCGCAGCACCGGCCGTGCAACGACGCTCTCAGTCTGGCGCCGCGCTTTTTTGGTTCTACTTTTTGTTTTCGCATGCGCCGCTTGATGACACTAGCTTCACAAACTTACTTTATGATGACACATGATCAAAAAGCCTTGTAAGAAGCACTTATTTTATATCTTTTTTTACGCAGTAAAAGGTTATTTATATCTTTCACTTAATTTTTTAAATTTATATTTACGAACTTGCAAACTGGAGCGATTGGCAACCTGTGTTTTGCTGGTTTTGTAGTTCTATGGTTTTGGTTTTCTTGCCAGCAAATGTAATGGTCGTGCGTGTGTTTTAACTTACGTGAGTGATGTCGCGACAGCTGTTTTATTGGCCGACGAAGTATAAATTTATCTGATTTCTCTCGCGAGCTTTCTTTTTGTCAAGGTGTGGACGTACAGCCAATGTGGTACAGCTTTTGTGTCAGGTGTCAGCCTGTGGTTCGGGGCACCGGAAGTCTGAGGCGTTGACCTATTGCTCTTGTTTGGCCACCGTCCTAGCGAGGTTGGCGTAGGAACTATATTCCTGAAAGGAAAGCCTTTCGGGCGTAGGAACTATATATGACGTGGTTTCATTTGATGTGCTTTCAAGTTACCGAATGAACGCCAAAAGGGCTACGGAGGGGTGCGCTGTGCGATGTAAGACCTGAGGAATATGAACGATATTCGTTGCTTTCGAAGCACCATGGGCGAAATACTGCACACGGATCTGGACAGTTCAACGTCGCCCGCGAGGCTGGAGTATACTTCCGAAAAGCATTCTAGGCACACGCTCGAAGCCATCAATCTGCTCCGGCTGCATCGAGAGCTTTGCGACGTTGTTTTGCTTGTGGGAAACCGGAAGATCTTCGCTCACCGAATAGTGCTGTCGGCATGCAGCCCATATTTTCACGCAATGTTCACCGGCGAATTGGCGGAAAGTCGGCAGACTGAGGTAAGGGTTGCGGTTTCGTTACCTATGCAACACATGTGCAATGGGTAGAATTGTCAATCTACATAAATGTGCCTTCAAGGTGACTTGCACTCATCAGAATACGACATCTGAAGACCTATATCCCTGCCGCACAAATACTTTCAACCGTGTTTGAACCAATGTACGACACGCTCAACGCAGATTGAGCGCTGCTACACGGCCAGTTAAATCGATCACGCATCGTGTTTCAAGCTCGCTTGTAAACGTTCAATATGGGGCAGAAGTATTTTGCTATCCAAGTGCTGTTTATGGAGAAAACGGCTTGCCCTGAAAATGCAACAGGACGTTCACAGCCATATATTGCGCGAAACACCTTAAGTGCTAAACTAAAAATGCTATACTCGTCTCAATTCATTAACCAGCTGCCCTTACGACGTGTAAAGTTAAAAGTATACTAGAGGAGGGAGGTTAAAGGACTTGGTCTTTGTAGTTGCATGTTCTTAATCTCCAAGATTATTTGTTATGAATTAATTCATTTTATATTTTTATATGCAGCCCATTCTAAGCATAAGTATTTCATTGCTGCCAATGGACGCGTCCCTAATTGCGTTCTTGTGCTCTTGGCTTCGAGGCATGGCACAGCGCATGTGTGCCTTTTTGTGCCCACATGCCTGCCAATTGAACTTTTGCAAACAGCATGCTGTCAGAATATCAAGCACTGCGCAAGATAACGCTTGGTGTTCAGCGGTTCTGGCACGTGACAGCGCAGCTTATGTGCTGCAGTCCACTCATCAATGCATGTGCCTTGGCAACTGCTGGAGAGGCTGTTTTTTCGCACTTCACATGAGGGGGGGGGGGACTGTTGATTGACCATTGAATATAGGTCTTTCTGTAAGCGGGCTGTGCATTGCATTTTTTGGGGGAAAAGACACATTGTGTAAGAGAACACGCAGATGTACTTAACAACTTCCTCTTACATGGGCCAGTCCACAGAAAAAAAAATCATGGAAAAGTAACTTGAGACGAGATGCTATAGATGCGAGAAGATTACTAGCTTTTTCTGACAACGAATTGATGCTTTGGAAAACCAAGCATGCATGAGGGGTAATGGCAATCATGTGATTTTTTTTTTACTTTGCTTCTACCTTTTCTTGTTTGGTTTATTTTCAGGATATTAACGGTGCCATTCACGAAAAACCACACCAGTTTGCAGTCATCACTTGTCCTTGTCGTGTGTTACTTTGTCCCATGTCCTGGATTTGCATTGTTGCCCAAGCACCATGAATATTGGCAAGAAACTATATGTTACCGCAGGTCACAAGTCAAAATGACAGCCAAAGGCACATCTGTGCAAACAGTTCAGGCATTAAATATGTCATACATAACCGTGCCACGGCATGTGACATAACCGTGCCACGGCAGTTTTATTTTCGGCATCGTTTGGCGCCAAGCGTCTTCTGCAGCTTTCGCGATTCTGGCAACACTCTCTCCAGAAGTGGGCAAATTTGCAGGCACAGGAGCACAAAGGATGCACATGTACTATTCCATGTCTCAAATCCAGGAGTTTGCATCGTCAGAGGGCACAAGAATGCAGTTCGGCATGCGCTCGCAGATCCAACAAAATTTTGTTCCCGTCTAAGTTGGCCAGGCTAAATTAATTGCATTTGTTACTAGTTTGTATATCTATTTTATGTTGAGAAATCAACACAATTAGTGGTTGTTCATTCTTCATTGCAATATTTTGCAATTCTTTCAAGTTGCTTTGACGGAAGTGCTATTGGTTTTGGCAACTGTTCGGTGTAGTATTTAAAGTAGTATGCTCATGGTCGAATTGCTACAACCTATTTCTGATTGTGTTCTCCTGAATAGAAGCAGTTAAGAATTCTCATATGCTTAACTTTACTGCATTTAGTGACGGCTTCATTGTGCTCATGTCCTCACTCTTTTCATCTAGGTGACAATACGAGATATAGATGAACACGCAATGGAGCTGCTCATGGACTTTGCTTACACATCACACATTGTGGTGGAGGAAGGCAACGTGCAGATGCTGCTGCCAGCGGCCTGCCTCTTGCAAATGGCAGAGATACAGGATGTCTGCTGCGAGTTTCTCAAAAGGCAACTGGACCCAACCAACTGCCTTGGCATCCGTGCATTTGCTGACACACATTCGTGTCGTGAACTTCTGCGTATAGCGGACAAGTTTACACAACACAACTTTCAAGAGGCATGTTTATGGTTTCTTGCTTGTGGCCACTATACCCTTATCATGCATGCAGTTTAATGGAAGTGTGGCTTAGCATATGATCTGCAAAATTCTTACTTTATGAAACCTCAGTTTACAGTTACTAAATGGCTGAGAAAAGTTACATGCAATCCAGCATTTGTGGATGGTAACCCTTTAAGGACGGCACATATAAATATGCGAAAACAATGTTTATTTTCTATCAAAATGTGCACAACACATTGAGAATAAGCATAATCAACGAAAAGCAAAATATTTTGCGGAAACTTTTTCAACAATAAGGGGGAAACCAGTGACGTCTCACGGTAATTGCTGGGCCCAAACGTGCCCAGCAGCTACCGTTAGATGTCGGACCCAGAAGCTAGTGTTAGAAGTCACTGGCGGCCTCCGGAGCACCCCAGAGGCCACCGTTCCCTCGCTCTACAAAAGGATGACGCCGACTGTACAAGTATGCAACCTGCAGTCAGCAAAAAGAAAGTGACAGAAACGGAGACAGTAACAATGGAAAGAAAAACTGTTCATGAAGTTTTACATAGATGGCAAATAAGAAATCAAGAAAGAAAATTTTTATGATAGCACAGAAAGCAGCGCCTTGCTTTTTGAGGCCCAAGCTGGCTGCCTGAGGACAAAAACATCATAAGAGCAAATATTTTTTATCTGGAAATAACTCGGCACATTGTAATGTAATGCAATCCATCTGACGAGAACTGTAGGGAACGTCGACCTTCCAGAGACACCGGGATTCAAAGCTGATAGAAGCATTAACTGGTCAGTGGTGGCAAACATCGTTATTGAATTCTAAATTGTGTGTTGAGCCATGGCATGGAGGGATGATAACTGTAGCCTCTATTTGTGCATGCTAGATTAAAATAGTTCGTGAGCTGCTGGAGTATGCAGAAACCACACTCGGTCTCTGGCTCTTGTGTGCACTTGGGGCAAACTTTTCAAGGAAGAGGCCATGTGCTGAGTACTTCGCATGCAGGCATTGCCTTATCCATCTCCATTTTCAGCAATGCTACCTAGCTAAGCTAACATAAAGCTAAGACAAAGGCTCCCCGTGGCTGCGGTAACACATATTGTGATATCGTCAGCACTTTGCTCACAATTGGGTGCTATCCTTGCGTCACTGGGAGCATAAAAAGCACAAATGAGCTTTCTTGAACCTGTGTTTATAACAAAGATTTGTTTGAACGAACATAGAGCCCATAAAATTCAACTTTTTGGAAGCAGTAAAATGAAATACAAAGTTGTATCTAGTGTCCCTTTAGCTACAATGACTTGGTGGTGTTTGGCTAATGAAAATGAGGTCAAAGCTTTGATTACAGGCTGTAGTGACCCCATTCAAATTGGAGAGTGGTGCAAGAATACCCATGTAGCATGATTTTAATGCACATTGATGAACTCTAGGTGTTACCCGCCGCGGTGGCTTAGTCAGCTAAGGCGTTGCGCTGCCGAGCACGAGATCGCGGGATCGAATCCCGGCCGCGGTGGCCGCATTTCGATGGAGGCGAAATGCAAAAACGCCTGTGTGCTTGCGTTGTAGTGCACGTTAAAGAACCCCAGGTGGTCAAAATTAATCCGGAGCCCTCCACTACGGCGTGCCTCATAATCAGCACTGGTTTTGGCACGTAAAACCCCAGAAAGAAAGAAGAAAAAAAGAAGTCGAGGTGTTTAAAATTACTTCAGAGCTCTCCATCATGAAATCCCCCAAAACCCAGGTGTAGCTTTCAGACGTTAAACAGTCGTTTACGAAGCACCGTGTTTTATAAGTTCTCATAACTTGTAAAAACGTGCAAGGAGAATTGTAAGTTTGTGCATGTCGCTTACTGTACTGTGTATAGTTTACTGGGTGCAGCAGGTATTCAAAAACACAACACATTTGTTGCACCATTAACTCTGTGAAATGCATACATTTGTCTATTGCTCTTGGATTGGCTTGTGGGGATTCAGACCCCCACGGGCTTCAACAGCCTTTGTATATCATCCTATCTATTCACATTAAGATGGCAGCCTCCAGCACCAAGCAGGAAATGAGAAGGCATGCTCTGTTCATCATACTTGCCACCGACTACATAAATTTGGAAATTGCAGCATTCCTAAATGTGGCAAGATCATTTGTTTTTGAAGTGAAAAACGGCTGCTCAACTCGGAAGGCCATCTGCCTTCTGTGGCCAAAAGGGCATTGCCAACAAGGGGATAGTCAGGACAGGTGACTTTGTCAGTCAAGTAATATCACAAGATCATCAAGTACCACCCCACTAAATCAATGAGAACAGTTTTGCAAAAAAAAGTTAGATTTGATATGCATGCCATCAGGAAAAAGACATCCACTACAAGTCCTACAACATTACAACATGAAAGGAGGGCAGCTCGTGATTGAGAGGACAAAGTTTTCCTGCTGAGTAAGCTCAAGCACCCTGATGAGCAAGACATGCTTTAGTTATTTGAGATGAAAATAGCTTTTTGCAAGATTAAGTGGAGAAGAGAAAAAAATTTGCCAGATCGCTTTGTTCTAGCCCCACGAAATTTTCCACTTACGAAAACCAAGTTTCCGTAATCTGTCATGGTCTTGGGAATTGTCAGCTGCAAGAATCACATCATGTCGCTCCACTTCTTACCTCAAGGCCTCAGTCCTGCTAAACATGTTGAAGTTCTGTAAGCAGCTTTGGATTGAGCATGTCACCTAAGGATGACCACATGTCTTACAATAAGACCTGCACTCATGGCTTCAATGATGTTAAGATTGGATGTCCAAAATTTCCATGACCACGTCACTCCTATAATGTACCCCCCTCCCCATGTCTCTGGGCTTAAACTCGATGGACTATTATATGTGGGCTTTAGTTGAAAGAGAGTCCAACTAGAAAACTCACCGAGTGCCAAAGACTCCATTTTCGATGCAATGACCAACTGCCAAAAGGACCACCTTATCGAGGTCTGCAGGAGGTCATGGGGCTGTATCGAAGCCATCGTTGAGCATAGTAGTGCGATTGAATGAATTCGAGTAGTAGAGACTTGGTGACATGTGTACAAAGTTTGGTACAAACACATTGTTTTTCACGAAAGGCGTGACCGCTTTTCTTCAGTAAGGCATTTGTTCTCAAATATGCTTCACTCTCAGTATATTGATGGAAGGAGCTCAGTCTTATGCTTGTTCTTTCATACTAATATTATAAAGCTGTGTTCTGTAGTTGTAATAACTGGAACCATTCCACTTCCTTGTAGGCTATAAATAGAGTAGCCATGTCTATATTTTCATATGGCATTTAATGGGAAACAACTTAGCTGTCTGGGACAGAGCAGGGATGAAATCGGTCTTGACAACAAAGAAAATGTGCATGTGTAAATGTGAATATAGTTATTAAGCTGTTGGAAGCAGGCCTTGTCATAGCATTCCCCTTATTTTATAGAGGCTTGTGAACATGTTTTCTTTAATCTGTTCACACAAACAAAAAAGATGAAATACAGGGAAGAGTAGATACGTGAGCATACTTGCATTGTACTATCTATTTGTACAGTATAGTATAAGAAACGGATGACAGGGAGCAGGTGGCACATGGTGCTGTGGCACTATTGGTGCAGTGCAGTGTTGTGCTTGTGAAGGAAAAGGGTGGATAGGATTTGGTATTCCTTCTCAAGAACTATTTGAATAAAATTGAGGGATGCAACTATGGTGCTTCAGAAAAGCTGGAGCAGAGTGGCCTGTCTTTACTAACATGTGTCATACCAGGCTACCAAGTTCAGCATTCAGTCGCTGTTACCTCTTTTTGCACTGGACTTGGGTGTACTGAAGCATGCCTATTTATGATATCTTACACACACAGGATTATGGAGGCATGTGCATTTAGAATACTTGCTGTGTAATCCTGCAACAAGTCCTCTCCTTTGGATTTGTAGCATTAGCATATATGCTTATCTTAGATGTTGATTTGTATACTTATGAGAGCACTTGGTGCCCTTAACTGATGGGTCTTGGATTTCTCTGATAAATTCTAGGATTTCCTAAAAAAAAAATTGAAAAAGAGCCATACATATACTTCCTTGAAATTTTTATGCCCTTTATTTTCTAAGCTTACTGCTAGATTGTCTCACTGCAATCTCTGCAGTGTTACTGTTAGAATGTCTCACTGCAAGTTTGATTTTATTTTTATACTGTATTTACCTGTGCATTGTTTTATGTTGCAGGTGATGGAAAGTGAAGAATTCCTTCTTTTACCAGTCAACCAGTTGGTAGACATAATATCCAGCGATGAACTCAACGTCCGCAGTGAAGAACAGGTTTTCTCAGCAGTCATGTCTTGGGTAAAATACAATGTTACAGAAAGGAGACAGAACTTGGGACAGGTGAGGCTGAAAGTATTAATTTGCCATTCTTCAATCTGCCTAATGTTTTAAGCTACTAACTAGGCTAGAAATTGCATTTAAAGGGACACTAATACATTTAGTCAAGCAAGAATGGTAGATTAGTGACACGAGATGTTCAAAGCGTCACCTTTGTCTGCAATAGAGCTTTCGTAAGTGGGAAAATGATGTAAACATAGGGCAAGATCGTGATTGCCACCTTGAAAATATAGTAACAGCCCCAATAAATATTCCATATATAATTGCTCATTTTTTGTCAACCACTCGGGGGGGGGATATTACACTTACAACACAGAAGGTAACTTAGTTTGGCCAATTTTATTGAAATTTGTAACAAACCTTAATAGTGCTAGATCTTCCCACAAATAGTTCTGTCAGTGCTATTTGTGGAAGCTTGGTGCCACTTTGCTGGGGCGCTGTCTCAAAGCTAGTGGCAGAACCCAGCATGACCTCCAAGGTCACCTACATTGCATAGGATCCCATGTAAATTTTCCCATTTCTTATCAGCAACTTGAATTGTGGAATTGTTAGGCTCCTTTGGTCACAATTTTCTTTGTGCTAAAGTTATCACTTTGCATAATTCACATAAAACAGCTTTTTCAAGCTTTCAAGAAGACTAGTGCAACAGTCTAGATCAATGCAGTCATTGCATTTATTGTCTCTCTTAAATCAACGAGAAGGCATTTCATCCTGCAGAAAGCTGTTATCTGCTCACTAACCATGTGTTATAAACACTAATAAGCATTTGCTAATTCATTTTTATAGCTCAATAAGAGATACAGAAAAGTAAACTAAAGGGCCTTGTGAACTTTGACATAAAGGTAAGGTATTTTAGGCATAGAAGGGCAGTCAATGTTCTTGCTCTTCCTTTCGCACCAGGACTTTTTCACTTGAGAAAAGGTCAAGAAAAGACAAAGAGCAGTTAAGGAACATAGGCTTTTGATGTACAAGAAGGGCTTAGATATGGGTTATCAGCTTGTCAGTTTCACAAGTCTATTCATGTTGAAAGTAAATTGAAGCAGCACAATGGGATTAAGGACAGAAAGCATGCAAAACGGCACTAGGCCAGTTGTGTATGCATGCGTGCATGTTTTTTTTTTTTTTTGTCCCATTATGCTGCTTCAATTTAGCTTTATTATCGTTCTGTAATGTTGTGTACTCAATGAGCAGTTCGCGAATGCCTGAAAGCGAAACCACAAAAATGCTTGTGTACTGGTAAATTATTTCACTTGGTCTACGTGCCAACTTTCAGTTGAAAAGTGACCACCATGGCTTGGCATTGTGTTCAACATGTTAGCTAGTGTTCATGCGAGGGACTTCTCCCGGGGATCAGGGAAGGAATCATTCATGACGTCGCTTCCCGCGAACATCCTCTCCCTCCCCCCGCAAGCACCAAGATCATGCGCTGCCGCTGAAAAGGCTGGGCACTTTTCCCTCCCCGGGATGGGGGAGCATTTGTAGCTCCCAAGCAAACACACGCCCATCCCCACGGGAAGCTCCGAGGGGCCGCACCGCTTGAAGGTGTGGCATAGTGGTCACGTGGTGCATTATCCTCGCAGCAGAGAGATTTCTCCCTGGTATGAATACCCCTTTATTTCCTGAAGTTATCCGACAAAATAGTCAACAAACCCATCACTGGCAGTATTTGTTTGAACTTTGTAATGTTTTCTATCATACTGACGCATTTCAAACAGAATGTAGTTACCCAGCCTTTACATGAAGACAAAAATGACAGTAATTGCAGATAGTTAAATTTCAGTCAGCTGTGTGTTTGGCACCATGGGCAAAGCAAATGTGTGTGTCGGGGGGGGGGGGAGGGAGGGAGGTGACAATAGATGGGCTGCCTGTCTCCCCACCATCCAGTCTCCCCGTCTTCCATTCTGCCCTTACATGTAGGGTTCCTTACATGCTCTCTCTTCTTCTTCTCCATGCACTGAAATTAAATAAATCATTTTAACTTAAGCCAATGCCTAAAACACTGCAAAGTTACACATTCTTCTGTTCAGGCATTTTTGTGTGATATTCATATGAAAAAAAAAAAATGTAATAGGCGGTGCTTTTCGGTATTTGAAGCGTTAAAGAAAACTATTTTCAACATTAAAGAAATATTTTATACAAGTTGAAAACATGCACTTTGTTACTATTACATGGTTGACATCTGAAAACTTGTTTCAAATGCATGTTATGTTTATTCTGTCCTGGCTTCAACATAAGCACTGAGGGTGTTGAAAGCATTTCATAAATGTAGTAGTACAGAGGATCAGCTGCTTCTGCACTGTCTGACCTGAATGTTTGCAGCAACAGTTGCCCCTCAAGATTAGTAGCGCAATCATTGCCTACTCTACCACCCCATCTTCCGATGCCTCTATCAGACATAAACATCACAAAATTTGTGTAGAATGGAACTGCACAGTTTATTTCATGGCACACTGCTGGTGCAGCAATTAAATAATTCACCCCAAACTTTTTCCACTACCACCCTTTCCATGTGCATTATTATATTTCCCATTGTGGTTTCGCACAGTAATCATCCTAACAAAGTGAGGGAATGCTGGACGAGTTGGTATTCTATAACAACAAATTGGCAGCATGACACACAAGGGATTAGGAAAGAAGTGGCAGCACAAGCGCTGTGTCATTGCTTCTTTCCTTGTACCTTGTGTGTCGCATTCCGAATATGTTGCCAACAGAGTGAAGGAGGCAACATGTTTTGTCTTAAAATACGTCATTCATTTCTTATGAGGTTGCTGATTAGAGTAGCCTGTTGCCATACATACACTGCATTGGAAGGAGGTCTGTGCCAAATTCCAAGAATTAATAGGCTCTGGTGATGGCATTTATTTTTTGCTTGCATCACATTTGCAGCTTAAAATTACATTGCCTCTTTGTTTCTACTTTAAATATCAAATTATATATTTACTTCACTTGCATTTCTGTACTTCACTTTGTATGCTATGGTGTGGCCTTTTTAAGTTGTGTTGATACCCCTTCACCTGCCCCACACACACACACACACACAATTTTTTTAAAGTTTTGCATATGGTTTTTCCGTAAACTTTTTCTTCTCAGAATTTTCTTAGTTCAAAACACTCAAATAACAACAGCATGAAAAATATTTCCAGCACATTTTCAGCGTGGCATTATGTAGTGTTGATGCATCAGCCTCCTGCGACGTGATTAGGACACTATATTACGTTCAAAATTTACACAATGGGGTGTTTAGGGGTATCCAATGTATTCACTTCAGCTGGTTACCAGACCGAACACATTTCACCTGAAAATATACTGTGGTCATTCTGTAATGTAAACGGGGCACTCCAAGATAAGCCAGTGCCACACTGAACACATGGTAAAAATATGTTCCACGCATTCGATACTTGAGGCATTCACACTGGTGAGTTGCACAAGTCGCATGCCCAGCTTGGTCACAAAGTGATGGTAGCAATTGGTTACTTTGGTTGAAAAGCAACGCTTTTTTTACAGTAGCTCTCTTCTCAATTTTTCAGCTCTGTGACCTAAGCTTCAAAACAGCTAAACCAGTCAGCAGTGTGTTGGAAGAGGATATTGGAATGTGCTAACACTTTACATACAACTTCCCGAGAACAGAGATGCTCCACCACTGCTGCTCTTTCTTTGCAAGGCAGTGAGCAGCCAGAGCTGCTCACTCCCTAAAGTGGTTCCTCAGGACCACCAATAAAGTTCTTTGTCTGTCTGTCCCTTGCAACACTGACACCATCATGGTACATTTTAAGACAGTGCAGTAAGATCATCTTCAAAATACAGTGGAACCTCTTTGATACAATTAATACGTGTTTCGGGATAAGTGGTCCCCCCCCCCCCCCCCCCAATATATCATTTGGTTGGATAATACGTTGGATGATACGACTTTGGGATGGATACGCTTTATTTTCCGGTTCCTGTGAAGATTGTAATAACGAGGTTCTACTGTATGTGGCAAGAGCCAGAGAATAACAGAAGTGAAATGAAGCGAGGCAAGCACGTTTGAAACAAACACAAATTCGAGCACAGCAAGATGGTGTGAATTCCAAAAATTTTTGCCTACAGGAGGTGAACAAGATGCAAGCAGACATGTCTCTGTTGGTGACCCGTGCTTTCTTTCATGCTGTTTAATCATGAAGGTGCAAAATACTTCGACATGAACAGGCATAACAGCACTAACAACCCATCCGAGGTGGCACCTCATAGGTAATGCTTGCCAGTGTGAACATCTCTAGTCTTGTGTTGTCCTTGGTCGTGCGACCGGTGTCAATTACCAGTGTGAATGCATCTTTAGTGCTAACTTGATAATTAAATAGTCAGAGGAGTTACTTTAGTCTATGCATGCGCACAAAAGCATTTGGCTTTATACCTAGCAAAACAAGTTGGTTTCTAAGTAGTACACCTGATAGGGCACTCTTCAGCGTCGATCATGAGATTAAGCCATGTACAGTGACCTGCGTTCTTATTTAAACAACATATTTTACACTTCCCTGTGTCTTGTTTCCACTGAAATTTTATGAGGTTGTATTTTTCGGTCTGCGTTGTTCAATAGAACACTTGGTATCATTGTTTGCCTGACTCGTCGGGACTCTTAGTTGCTGGCAGGCAGCAAAACCAGTCCACATCTCTGCAACAACTTGCTTTTCTGATGACAAAGGGTGCTTGTGATGCTTTTTCATTTTCTTCTGGGTAGACCAGACACGAAAAGGTGCCAAACTTATTATCGAACATGTAGACCAAGAGATGCTTCTTGTTGGGAAATGTCAGTAAGAATGAAGCTGCAGTAAGCACAAAATCTGCTTTTAAGGTTGATAAAATAAAAAGTGCTGTGTGCTGTTTAGGCGTTGATGCAACCTGTAGAATAGTGGCGCTAAACTGGCACTACAAATTCTTGCAGGTGCTTCAGCATGTTCGGCTCCCTTTGCTCAGCCCAAAATTTCTTGTGGGCACAGTGGGCTCAGACCTTCTCATTAAAAGCGATGAAGTGTGTCGCGACTTGGTGGATGAAGCCAAGAATTACCTGTTGCTGCCCCAGGAAAGGCCACTCATGCAGGGCCCACGCACTAGGCCTAGGAAGCCTGTGCGTAGAGGTGAAGTCCTCTTTGCAGGTAAAGCTTTCGTGTTTTTCTTTTTTTTTAAATTCTGCAAAAGAACTTGTATTTTGGTTATATTTTCTTTCTTCCTCTTTTCTTTTTTTGTTAAAAGCATTACTTTTTCAGTTGAAATTAACCCTGACTACATTGCTCAATGCCTTGTTGGTTATATGTACTACATCATTCTTCATGGCCATTGTTGCATTTATGTCCTATCTGCAAAAGCCTGCAGGCCACTGTGAACATGGCTGGAGTGGGCTTTTACCAAAGCAGCTGGGCTGTGCTCACCAGCACTCACCGGAGGCATGTTTACAGACAATGAGAATGCGTCTCTCACCCTTGTCCTATTACTGATAGCAGAGTTTTGATGGACGAAGACAAGACTGACAAAGTGCTGAAAATCAATGCTTTGTCCGTCTTGCCTTCTTTTCGTCCAGTGCAGTTTTCATGCTGTTGTTTGTGGGTTATTCGTGTCTCACAGGAGACCAACCACCGCTTGAGCTGCTGAGCACGAGGTCGCGGGATCGAATCCCAGCCACAGCGGCTGCATTTCGATGGGGGCAAGATGCGAAAACACCCGTGTACTTAAATTTAGGTGCACGATAAAGAACCCCAGGTAGTCCAAATTTCCGGAGTCCCCCACTACGGCGTGCCTCATAATCAGAACTGGTTTTGGCACGTAAAACCCCATACTTTTTTTTTAGACCAACCACCGCGGGTTCAAGCTTAACAAGCCACAGGGCCGTCCGTGTCAGCCGTTGGCACCAGCACTGCACAAACGCCCGCGTGGCGGGGAAGCGACTTTACAATTGCTAGTAGGTACAGCGGGCACGTGGCACTGCAGGTCCCGTGACTTCCGCTTAACACGTGTTGCCATGGCAATCATGGAGACTCAGCGACAAAGCGACCTTGCCAAGCGCAGCTCCTAGGTGCCTAGGGACCGAATCATTTAGGGACTTTTTACAAGACGCGTTGTATGTCTGGCGGTGTCTGGGCCACGCCGCCCGCGCTTTATTATTCTAGCGTTTGTTCTAGTGGCGAAAAGCCGTGCAGTAGTAGTGGTGTGGCATGTAGGCTTTTGAACGAGACGGTCTTTGGAGGGACCGCCAGTATAGTTTGTGCGCAGGTGCAAATACAAGCGGGTGCGAGAGAGAAAATCGGGGGGCTTTTGCTCCTTGCATATCTGACTTTGCCTAGGTACTACGGCGGAAAACTTAGTTTGCTCGTTTTATATGCATTTGTCCCTAGGCTAGCCAGCATGTGCATTTGTGTTGATGACGCTGTGCACATATTTTGCTCTTGTGCTCCTACGATGTTTCTGGTGAGTTTGTTGCGTCTTTTTGGTCCAACGGTAACATAGGAAATCGTGCGATAGTCGCGAGGGGATCATTGAACCTGTGAGATTGAGGACGAATCAGATAACTTTAATTCTAAAGCACTCCATGCTCATGTATTTGTCATCAGTGCATACTGTAGTGCACCGTTCAGGAGATTCACGTGAACGAAAGCACTTCTACGTGTTCAGTTAAAACACATTTAGCACCCTGTAGGTGGCTCTGTCTGCGCAAGCGGACACTGCTCTCGTTTGTGCCCCGGTGCCGTGGCGGAAGCCGTGGTGCCGGGCGCTGACGCGAAGCGTCAGTTGGGGTGTTGCTACGCTGCGCTCCGCAACACCCCAAATAAATAAAATACTGCTCCAGTCAGGTAGACTGCTCCCTCCCTGATAGTGAGATTATATTTGGATCATCAAAACAGTGATGCGTTTATTTAGTTATAGCATCGATCCCTTAACAGCAGCCACAGTTGTACAAAAGGACCAAAGAAAGTTCTTCGCCGTAGTACCTAGGCAAAGTCAGAATTCAAGGAGCAAAAGCCCCCAGATTTTCTCTCTCGCACCCATTTGTACGCGCGCCTGCACACAAACTACTGGCGGTCCCTCCAAGCGGAAGTCATGAGACCCGCAGTGCCACGCCCCCGCTGTACCGACTAGCATTGTAAAGTCGGGGCGGGGAACCAAAGGGGTCCCGCACCAAGGGCGAAAATACAGAAACGGGCGTCTATAGCACGTCGCTGCAAGAGCATAGGCTCAAGCTGGGACACGCCGCTGGGAAAAGTCCCGGCGGTTATGGTACTTGCTCTGGCGATAACCAATGGGTCAACTCGCGAGAGCTCGGGCAATCTCCTTTGGCTTGGGCTTTCGGCAAGTGCGGCTCGGCGTGGTACGACCTCACGCGAGCACTAGGCACCGCTCGTCGGCTTAGCGTCGGGAAAGGGATCAGCCCAAGTACGCACTCCCCGCATGGGCAAAGGCACCGTGTGCGAGCTCAAGTCCTAGTCAAAAAGGTGTCAGCGGACGAGAGGAAAGCATGTATGTACCCTGCGCTGGTCCTGGAGATAAGAGAGCCACGCTCAGTAACTAGCAGCCGAAGAGCGGCCGCGCAGTGAGGTCAGCGCCCCCCCGCCCTCACCGCGAGCCACCGCGTGTGGAGCGCCACCGCTGGAACCAGTTGGGAGCGGGCGGGGATAGGTGAGGGGACGGCAGAACAGGTGAAGCCCGCGCAATGGCGCCAGCGCCTCCCTCAATCCCCACATGTTTAAAGTATGAACCTAGAGGTTTAACTTTGTTGGTGACACATGCTAAGACGTTTAAGCGCAATAAGAGACATTGATGAAGGGTGTGGACACACAAGCACTTCTGTGTGACAACTCAGCGCATCTGTGTCTTTTATTGCACTTGAACACTTTAGCATAGTAGCTATCGAGGCATTCATGTGACAGATCTATCGAGCTTATAATCATGTAGTTCTTTAATAGCATTTAAATAGCCCTTTAGTAGATGCTGCCAGTACCTGGTGTTATGTGGCGCAAGGCAGATATGGTCTGTAGAGCCAGACATGGCTACTTAGGTGTGCTGGTGAGAGCAGCTCACATTGATGCAGAAGCTGCATTTGCCTGCTAGGAAAGAAAGAAGCACTGGTATGACCAGAAAAGCATTGAGCAGTGATAACGTCATCAAAAATGTGAACAAGTTCCGTCACTTAGCACTTAATGGTGCATATTCAGATAATATATTGTATCTACAAAGCCCATTGTGCTACTAGTTAGCACTTATCACCACCAATAATCTGAAAAACATTGTGAACACAAAACAAACACTTGCTCTGTTTGTGAACTAGCAGACACCTCAGACAGGGTCGGAGAGGGTCTGGGGTCTGCCCCACTTCCTTCATTATTTTATTTAACGTTATTTTTCAGTTGTAATATCACAAACGTGATTTTTTTAGCTTTCTGTGGTGCATTCACTTGAACTTCCTTTGACAGTATGGGAAATTTTGCAGAAAACCTTTTTTTTTTTTATCTTAGGCTTTTGCAGCTGTGTGGAATTTTGTTGCATTTGGCTTTTATATCAGCAGGTTACCAAAAATAACTTTCTGTTGGAAACTTGGAAAGTACAAATATCCACTTTAGTAAGGAATTAGTCATATGTTCTGACTGGTAAAGTTGTGCGGTAACGCACAAGCTGTTTGCGCTGGTTCATTGCAGCATTCAAATTATGAAGGTGTCTTGTTGGCAGTGACTAGGAACAATTGTGATGGGCGAAATATGTTCTTTCCTATGATTGTCTTTGTGGTACGATTGTGCATTGCACTCTTGCTATTGATATCTTTATTGTGTTATTTTTTTCTTTCCAGTTTTGTTTATTCTTCTGATGTGCACAAAATATGTCTGATGTAGTCTGCTGTCGCATAGGCCACTAGGCTGTTGGCAGCCACTGGTTAATAAAATTCTGTCTACCACTAGTTTATGGACAGTGCTGACTTCATGTCCTTGTGGTATCTTTTTTAACATCTGTGAACTCGATGAACTGTGACACATACGCCATGTGACAGATGTGAAGGTCATTGCTGCCATCTTTTGTGAGGCTAACTCTGCTTGAGGGCTTGTCTCTTACCAGTATTCTTGCTTATGTGGTACAGCCAGTGCAACTGGGCTTTAAGCAATAGGATGAGGGTGAAAGGCACCCTCTTTATCATATATAACTGTACTGCTGTTGAACATAGTGCCACCGCTCATGTGTTAGACCACTCTGGCACAGCAGCTTATAAACTTGACAAAGACAGTGCCGTGAACCATAGCAGCATTTTTGGTGATCATTCAGTGTCTATCACTGTGCAAAGCTGCACTTGCTTGAGCGCAGGCTTGCTAAGTTACAGGATCTTCTTTTCAGCAATTACTTTGTAAAAGTATCTCACTCACTCTAGCTCTGTCTTCGTTCCTCTGTCGTAACCTTATTTTGTCTCCGCCTCATAAGACGAGTAAGAGTGTGTTTTCTGAACGTTATGGGCAGTACATGTTCTTCATTTATCCTGGTTGCACTATTTCATTTATCCTGGTTGCACTATACATAAATTAAATATATGGTCAAGTAACTTTAGAAGAGCAGTATAAGCAGTATTATAATTGCATGGGTTCATTGATACCTTTGTTGCTCAGCTGGTGCTTTGCTATGGTAACTAATGGGCTGTACCTCAGGCTGTGCTTCCATTGGTGCAGAGTTAAGTAGTTCTGTCTGTATTACCATGTAGTCAAGACTTATCTTTGTTAACAACATCACTCAAATGTTTTATTGATTTGATTACCAGTGATCTGATATAATTGAGACTTTGTAAATCAGTTTGTGTAGATTCGAGTTTAAAGTAGCCCATTGTGTTGGTTAGAAATTATGTGTTGTACGCTTTCTTTTGCTTTAGTACACGAAGCACTTAGAAGTTATTTTGGCTACTTAAATAAATTTTTTATTTTCTTTCAGTGGGTGGATGGTGCAGTGGCGATGCTATTGCCAGTGTGGAACGCTATGATCCTCAGGCTAACGAGTGGCGAATGGTGGCACCCATGAGCAAACGTCGGTGTGGTGTTGGTGTTGCAGTGTTGAATGACCTTCTTTATGCTGTTGGTGGTCATGATGGCCAGTCATATCTTAACAGCATCGAACGGTTAGAATTTTCATGTTTGTTGTATTATCTGTGCTTATCATGGTGACCTATAACGGACAAAAAGTGAACAGAAAAAGCACTTGTATTGCTTTTGTTGCTTGTATGCACAATGAAATGCATAATTTGTAGCATTGGCAAATTGCATGCTAATGAATCATTACAAAATTATGAACAGAGAATACTGTGCTTTTTATTCCAGTGTGTATGAAAAGATACTTGGTTTTCTCAAAGCAATGTTACATAATGCAACAATGTGCCTGTGCTGATGTTGACCTAGAAATAGTGCTATTTCTATTACTGCAGCCAGTACTTACATATAAAATTAGTTGCTACGGCGTCAAATTTGAACTGCGCTACGGTGATGTTCAGTAGGCAGTGTTGTGGGCACCGCCCCTCTGCACCATAGCCTTCGCAGTTAAAGGCATTTAAGAAGGAGCGCGAGCACCGCGATGGGGATCAAAGCTGATCTGTGATTGCGATTACTTCCGTTTCTACTGAACGCATTGAAGTACTTTGAACGCATTGAAGTACTTTTTGCTGCAAAGTATTTCTGAAATAGTCTGTTTTAACTTCAAATGCATTTCTCGACTTCGGAAAATAGTGTTTCAAGGCCCCTTTAAAAATGCGCTGTTGTTCCGTTGACTTTTTTAACAAAATGCCTTTTTGTGTATTGAAGCTCAGAAATTGCTGAAAGGCCAATGTATTTTCTCGCAACCTTTGGTAATGCAAATCTCAAAATTGGTGTCATCCTCAGAATTCGTTCTAAGTAGATATGACTTTAGAAGTAACTGGCTACAATTCGGAAATTGAAATTTATGCGTGAAGTAATTAGTCAAATATTCACTTTGATTTCTCGTGCAAGCAATGTCTGCCTCTGGGTGTAACCTAGCTCAAGGAGTAGAATTGTGCTACTTGCGACGGCTTATTCTTTAAAATTCTGTTAACAATAAAATAATACACCCTGTAAACCTTTTAAAGTCCTGTATAGCATGTGCACAGACCACTGCTCTATAACTGTACAAGCCAGGAAGAAACTAAATGCCATGCGAGCCCCTTTCTAGCGCCATCCACATCGCCCATGATATAATGTATAAGCTTTGATATATGCCGACCCGCCGGGATGGCTCAGTCAGCTAAGGCGTTGCGCTGCTGAGCACAAGATCGCGGGATCGAATCCCGGCCGCGGTGGCCGCATTTCGATGGAGACGAAATGCAAAAACGCCCGTGTGCTTGCGTTGTAGTGCACGTTAAAGAACCCCAGGTGGTCAAAATTAATCCGGAGCCCTCCACTACAGCGTGCGTCATAATCAGAACTGGTTTTGGCACGTAAAACCCCAGAAAGAAGAAGAAGATGATATATGCCGATTTTCTTACTTTTTAACAACTACTGCTTGTCAGGTTATAACCAAATTGGCTGCTGTATATTAATATTGTTAACTCTCATGTATGTGATATTTTTTTTCAGCACTGGAGTGCATAGTGCTATGCCACACAGGATGATCATTTTTAAGTTTTCCGAAATTCTTAAAAATTGCCTGTTGCAGACATAATTCTAATCCTTGAGCTGGGTTCTTTAGAGAGGCGGACATTACTTGCCCGCAAAATCGAAACACATATTCAAATAATTTAAAAAATCCACTAATTAACTTATAATTACTTTATGACACATATTGCAATTTACGAATTGTAGCCGGTGAGCTTGCAAGGTGTATCCACTTGAAATGAATTTCTAGAATCATACCAATTTGGAGGTATGTGCCATTAAACTCGCTTTAAAAATGCACTGTTGTTCCCCTTATATACCAAAACGCTCATTTATGCATTAATGCACAATAGTAACCAGACCGTCCATGTTTTTTGTTCTACACTTTGGGAAATAGTATCTTAAATTGGTCTCATCCTGGAGATTCATTTCAAGTGGATACGTCTTGGAAACCCACCAGCTTTGTTATTGGTTCACACACCACTGTGCTGCCATTGTTGCAGAGGTTGGCCACTTGGCATGACAGATAACATGAAGTGAATAGAATTGAAGGGAAAGAACCCTTACAAAATACGGCCCCAGGACACTTTCTTTATGTGTAATTACTTAAGAGTGCAATGTGCAGTCACTGTGTAGCCAGCAGACATGTTGCAGTCTAGATACATTTAGGAGCCTAGAACAAACCACTGTCATAAATGTAAGCAAACCTGGAAGTGCAGAAATGCATTCAGAGCTAGTAATTTGACTTGTTTGCATTTGGATTTATGCTGAGAGTATATTTGACAGGCCCTTTGGGCATGAATGAAAAGCGATCATGGTTTGTCATTTACACTGTTATTTATATTGAGAGCTCTACTTGTATCCTGCTAATACATCATTTCAACTTTGGTGTAGGTATGATCCCCAAACAAATCAGTGGTCAAGTGATGTTGCCCCGACAAGCTCCTGCCGTACAAGTGTCGGAGTGGCTGTACTTGATGGTTACTTATATGCTGTGGGAGGTCAAGATGGTGTCTCATGTCTCAATTTTGTTGAAAGGTGCGTGTTCTACTTCGACCTGTTTGCATGACACATTTTGATAAAATTTATGAGTGCGCCAAACATGTGATGATAGTTTGCTGAGCAACATTTTCATTCTTATTTGTTTACTGCTTCTGAGTAACTTTCACGCATACAAGGTGTATTCGTAGAGCCTGTTTGTGTACATTTATGAGACCAGTAAGACAATGGGTCATTAGGTAGGATAGTATGAAGGAAAGCAACATACAAGGAAGCAAGAACTCACCACTGTTCCTTAAAACGTAAGGATGTACACAGTGGTGTAGCCAAAAATTTATTTGGGGGGGGAGGGGGAGGGTTTCATAGGCCACTACCACTCCTTCCCCTCCTTCACCCCCTATCTCTCTCCCTTTCTATCTCCTCCTCCCCTTTCTATCTCTCTCTCTCACGCACGCACGCACACACACGCACACACAGGGTGTTTCAGCGAACACTTTCAAAAATTCTTAAAGGTTGCCAGTGGCAGATAGCACAATTCTAGTTCATGAGCTGGTCTATTCGAAGAGGCGGACATTACATGCACAAGAAATTGAAATGCACAATTGCTTAATTAACAAAAATTTACTAATTAAGTTTTGAACTAATTACCTGATGGCCCATATTGCAATTTACAAATTGTAGCCGTGGAGTTCGCAAGGCGGATCCACTTGGAACGAATTCTCGGGATGACACCAGTTTCGAGATGTTAATTCCGAACTTTGCGGAGAAATGCATTGGCGTTCCAGTTAGGTTCTTAACAAAATGTCGCTTTTTGCATTGAAGCCCAAAATTAACTGGAACTCTTCTCAAGTTTATTTACGTAATGAAAGGCAAAGGCAAGGGAAAGAAAAAAAAGGGGGGGGGGAAGGGGGGGTTTATGCGTTTTCTAGACAGGCAAGTCGCAATATTTTCGGAATCCTTTTCTTCCGTGCAGTGCTGTCTGGTCAACGATTCGGTCAAGTACCAGAAATGAGAAGCTCTTCGACGACATGAAGGCCTGGTGGGGAGCAACAATGCCCCCAAGTTTTAAGCACGCGCTCGTCCCCTCTTTCTCTGTGTGTGTAACTTGTAGCGCTGATCGCCCTCAATAGTTATATAGACGAGAAAACGATCGCCAGAAGGCGCTGCTGCGCCTCCTGACAGCGCCCCTAATGTGTAAATGTGCTCACGCATAAATCGCTGCTCATGCTCACGGCGCTCCGTTTTCTACGGAGGCAGATCGCGTGCTTGCTGAACAGCGATGCAAAGACTGCAATGCGGTTTCAAGAAGGTTGCCGACGCCGACAGCTTTTTTCGTGGCGGCAACCTGAAGAAAGGGGAGCGTCTGCTTCCACACATGTGTGGCGTTGGAACAAATTGTGGGCGGTGATGTGACAGTGAAAGCCAAGTGCGTGTCGGAGGGGTCCAACAAGATTGTATACGACATCGAGTTAGAGGTACACACCGAGTTCAGTAATTTAGTCACTTTTATTTCTCTTTGGTGCAGTTACAAAGCGGTCATTCATGCTTGCAGAGATGTGCAGAGACGGTGACGATTGTCGTTGGTTTCGTTGGCAGCTGGGTGCACACACACGGTTGCTCTTATTTTTGCTCCCAATGAGTGGCATCAGCACTGTCAGCACAGAAAGAACACATGCATTAGGCACCAATAAGCCAATAAAATTAACGATGTAAGTACTACATATGCGCATAATGCTTTATATCATGCTGTATAAATATTTAATGTATATCCTGCCTTATTCAATGCAGATGTTAGTCATGGCAACTCATTGCATTAGTGAGCAAGGTATCTTTTCACTGCTCATGAGAAATCGCTCGTACAAACTGCTCCGTGAAATGAACCCAGATCACGGTAACTGGCGATTATCTTGGGACCATAGCACGAGCGCAAGAATTAGCAATACATACCTCATCAAAGCAAATCTACTTTCTCATCGGGCGAACGCCCCGCCACACCGATGGCCGGCTACTACACGCAACGAAGATTTTTGGCAGGAAGGGTGGAAGAATGTGCAAAATGGCAATTACTTTAACCCTTTGCAGTCCGTTGTCCGGCAGGGCCCGACAATGCAACACGGCCGTAGCGGTCCGCTGTCGGGCACCGCCCGACAAGGGTGTTCGGGGGTTAAATTTCGCGGTTTTTCTCACTGTGATTCGTGCGCATTCTCTGTATACATGATGCGCCATCTTTTGAGGGATAAATAAACTTTGTTTGTTGAAGTTTACTTCTCTTTGCACTAGGCTGCAGCACAATGTTCAGCACGGCTTCTAGATACCAGAGCGTTCTCACTTCCGCGCGCAACCGCACGTTTGCGCGGTTCGCTGAGAAGCATGACCACATTTTCACCGCATGCATTTTACGGTGGTGCATTTAGTGAAAGCTTCTAGGGGTTTCCATTGTCAATCACTTTATTTTGAGGCGCACACAGCTGCCGAATCATGCTGAGAAAGAACAGCGACACCTGCAGTACCGCCGCAACCTCATCCTACAGCTGGTGGGCGACGTAAGGGCTAGAGCCAAAAATCGAGGCCCGTCTGCGCGGAAGGAGTGCGAGGAAAGGCTAGATCGGAGGAGCCATTTCGTCTACAAGTTCCCAGGCCGAAGCAGCAAGGACTGTGCCGCTTGTACCGATCGATAAACAAACGGAGGCAGCAGGGAAACTGTGTTTTTCCAAAAAACCTGCAGTAACAACCCTGGCCTGCACCCAGGAGAATGCTTCGAGCGGTATCACACGCTGCTCAAATATACGTAGAGGTGTTGCCTGCAGAATGCAAGAGAAAAAAATATATATCCTGTGAGTTTTTCTTCCACAGTTGGTGGTTTTGTTAGCGGCGCCACAAACTGGCAAAATAGTTTCAGACCGGAACAGCCGGAAAGTGGGTAAAAGTTTCGGACCGCAAAGGGTTAAGGGGGGACAACGCTTTCGCATTGCGAAAAATGGCTAAAAAAAATCGATTTTTTGAAAATCAAATTTTCAGTTTCTACAACTCTTATTCTATCCGATTCCAAAATATCATCCCTGAAAACCATGTAGAAGTGCTCTAAAAAAATTGTTATATCAGCCAAGGTGCCGAAAAATTTCGCGGAAATCGCTTAAGAACCGCGTTTTTCAAGCCACGATATCTCTGGAATGGCGTAGCCGAGCGCCGCCATCTTGGTCTCGTTGAAAAGCGCATTTCTCCATCTTCAAATTTGCCGCTTCAGCTATCTCCTCCATACAGAAACGAGCACACAAAAAGCAAATGATTGAAGGTCGTGCCGGAGTCACCGATTGGCCGCACCCGCCACGTGACTCCAGCGCGGTTCGCCATTGGTCCGGTGCTCGCTCCGTGATGGCGTCGTCTGCACCGCTTGTTGGAGGCGTTGGTTGCGGTCTCCTCGCGTTCCTTAATCTCGACGAGTGTTAAAACGGGCGCTACGCGGACATCGCAGTAGCGTGGCCGATCCCACTTTTTGTGGACGTCTCAGACCCGTGGCTAGGCATTCCGAGCATCGGCGACGCGGACTTCGCAACTAAGCTTTGGGCACGGAATCATCGGACATGAGGCTAAGCCTTTCGCGCGTAGGCGCTTCTGACTCGCGGAATTCTCGGATCCTTGCCTAAGCATTTCGTGCATCGGCACCTCCGACTGCGCAACTAAGCACATCGAGCATCGACTACTCGAGCCCACGGCTACGCATTTCACGCGTCGGCACATCGCTCATCGAATGTCGACTCCTCGGACCCGCGGCTCAGCACTTCGCGCGTAGACATCGCGAGCGTCGACTCCCAGAGCCCGCGGCTAGGCATTTCGCGCGTCGGCACATCGCTCATCGAGTGTCGACTCCTCGGACCCGCGGCTAGGCACTTCGCGCATCGGCACCTCGAGCGTCGACTCCTCGAGCCCGCGGCTAGGCATTTCGCGAGTCGGCACCTCGGACTGCGCGATTGAGCTCACCGAGCGTCTATTCTTTGGACCCGCAACCAGGCATTTCGCACATCGGCACCTCAGACCCGCAACTTAGCACATAGCGCGCCGACTCTATTATCGTATTGCCACGATATCTCGTACCAATACCTATAATACCACCCCTTCATAAGGAGAACCTCATCATATGCTCTGTTCACTAGGCCACTTGAGCTGGCACAGACACCTGGCTGCAGAAGTGAGGCATCATAAAAAAAAAAAAAAAGTACAGGCTGGAAAGCACCTAGCAGCTGCATTGCTGCCTATCTATCAGTGGCTCTCCTAACCTCCATAGCCATTGTCAATGGAAGATGATCCAAAACGCTGCTGAGAGCCTTCATTCAGTACCATGGTCGATTCTACCAAAAGAAAACAATGCCTCACTGACTGTACTAGAGACTGCTATCAATGAGCCAGTCTGCAGGTACAATGCTAGTACTACTGTATATTTATACCCACATAGTTCTGCACCTCACTTGGTTTGAAACCCAGGCACCATGCTCTTTGTAGAGCAGCAGTAAAGAATGCCATACAAACATGAAAAACGCAGAACGAAGGCACAGCAGACCACAGGCCACATGTCCAAGCCCCACATCACAAAACACATCAAAGATTACAAATTTGGTGTGTTTTAGAGAACTAAAGAGAAGTTGAAACTTTGAGAGCCGTTTTCTCAAAACTGTCTTTTCGCCTTTCTGCTCAGTTTCTGGAGCTGATTTCTTCATTACCGTTTAGCCTATTTTGATTCTGTTTTTTTTTTTTTTTCACGTTCCTTGGACTACAGTGCAGGTCGAGACAGTCTTGCATTTTTATCTTGACTTTTTATAAATTTATGGTGTGCCTAGGCAATTCGTTCACCCCGAAAGTGTGCTTGGTGCGAAGGTAACTTGAAAAATGACTATCTAAAAAATTTGGGCTGTGAAAAAAAAAAAGTAAGACTGCCACGACCTCCAGCACGCATTGAGCTATGCAGTCAATACTCAACGAGCCTTCCATCATGTTTTTTAAGCTCCCCAGGCCCTCCAGAAAGTTCAAGAGAGAAAAATTCTGCTCAATAAAATGTTCTCAAGGTATCACTCTGAAACTTTTATGGAAGTATCAGGGAGACATTCTAAACATTTGTGCCAATTTTCATCAAAATCCATGAAGAAATCAGGAAGTTGATTTTTAAAGCCACGTCCCCCCTTAAAGCATGCTTGGATATTGTGAACCTAGAAAGCATGGCCAGGCAACAAACATAACGCGCATGTCTCGGGCTGCTGCTTTCTGATCTGCCGCTTACCGACGCACGCGATGGCCGCAGCTTGCACTAAATACGGATTGCCACCACGTAAAAGACAAGTAGCGCGCGGACCCTTTTGTTGCTAACTTGCTTGCACAACTGACAATTTAAGTTGCAGCGTTTGGAAAAGGGATATCATTCTCTTGTGCTCGTCCTTGCCGATCGCGAGTGAACGAGCAGTACAATCAATTAAATTCGGGGGTTTTAGGTGCCAAAGCCACTATCATTATGGGGCATGCTGTAATGGAGGGTCTCGGGAATAATTTTGACCACCGGGGGTTCTTTAACGTGCACAAAAATCAAAGTACACGGTGGCCGGGAATCGAGCTCGCGTCGTCGAGCTTAGCAGCGCAGCACGTATGCATTTACCGCTAAGCTAACACGGCGGATGTCACCGTACGATTCAACTACGTGACACGTCTAAACAAACGGCCATGCGCTAAATACAGGCACAGTACTATTGCGTTTTTATCGAGTGGCCGTGATATTGCACGCAAATGCAAAAGTACGTGACTTACTTGACTCCGCGCACTGCAGTTATCCACGCTTGTCATCTTCTTCTCGTACCACCTCCCTGGAATGCTGTAGGACTTCATGGGCGGCTTTCGACCTTTCGAGGCTGTTGTGGCAATCAACAACACAGCAGTATCGCATGCCACCTTTCCTGGTTGATGAGGTCGCGCTCGCCGTCACGAAAAGAATGCACACGATCGCTTGTGCCGTAGAGAACACGGGCGTGCACTGGCCCAGCGACGACCTTCGACACTTCCATCCTTCCGCCAGGGGAGCAATCGGCGTTGGTGCCGCGCGGGCAAACTTTAGGTTGCCTCGTCTATAGTTAACACGATTCGAAATGAGGTAGAGGCACACCGTGGCCACAATGTTCTGTCTATTACAGGTGCCAGGCAACACCACCTTTCTCCTTCTTTTCTCTCTGAAAGCGGCACACTTTTTGTGCCCATTTGCGCAAGGAGTGTGGTCCTAAACATAGCAGTCCTAAACATTATATTCAGGGGAGGGGGGTTTCTACTGCTGAAGATTTTTTGTTCATCGCCTCTCTGTCCACTCCTCAAATATGGTTCCAAGCAGCACATATCTTTACAAGCAGCAACGTCAGGCTGTGTATTTCTTATCCACTGAGGACCTCATCAGTGGTGTACTTTGTGTGTGTAACTGGTGACAGGCACAAAGCAAAGGTGGTCATTCCCCAGAGAATGATAAAGTCATCATTCTTTAAAGAAGGAAAAATATGCGGCTGCTTCAGACAGCTTTTTGCAAGCCTGTAGATTTTCTCTTTAATAAAGTTTTTCTCTCTCTCCGCTCCCATAATCACTATGGGCCTGTCATAGGTATACACGCCTGGGGGGAGTGGCGACGCAGGTGAACTTGTGTGTTCACTTTGAAAATGCTCTACACCGGCCGTGAACAAAGCTAAGGCCCCCAAAATTTCTGAAATCTTACTAGACGAAATGGCCCGTCAGCTTGCGCGTCTTGAAATGGGCTCTCTTAATTGTCTGCTCGCCCTATTCATGCCAACTAGCCGGTGTGTCCCTTGCATGGGAGGCAAAATGTCCCAGTAAATTACAATAATATTCACTATTGTAAATACTGTAATTATTGGAAATGGACCCTCTGTACATTTTTGTTCCCACTCTGCTGTCTCCAATTCTGTTCCCTCTTCATTGCACCATCCCCCCCTTTCTGGCCAATGTTCAGGTGTTGGCCATCACCAGTGCTGCCAGCACATTCCTCTTTTTTTCTTCCAACAAGCACATATGTAGTCACTTTTTCCGCAATTGGACGCAAGCTGATGCAGACGCGTAGTAAGCCGCACCTTTCTCCTATTTGTTCTTGGCGCGAGGGCGAAGACGTTTTGTTTGTGTGCATGGGAGAGAGGACTTCCCCATGACAACACCCCCTTTGGACCACTACTATCCCTCGACTTGCATTCGCATTGAACCTTTAATTACCTTTCATGCATGTGGCTCTTTCTGATTGCTGATAAGGAAAATTGGCACTCGCCTTTTGAAACTTTCTGTTCTGTTGGAAGAGGAAAGGAAGGGGTGTTTTGACTCCCCCCCCTGGTGACGTGAACGGATGTGCACATTCAGATGCATCAGACTCGGACATACATATCAACCAGCTTTCGCTGTTAGGAGATGAATTGCCACTCACCAACTCGCAATCTGATTGAATTATAAGTCGCATCAGACATGTTATTGATGTCTTAGAAGTTACCATATTTACTTGCATAATTAACACACTCATGTAATGAATGCAACCCCCACTTTTTCTATCAGTGTTTTTATTTATTTTTTCTCGCGTAATGATCGCACCCCGAACTTACTGCTGTGAAGTAGGAGACACACAGTGCAATTCGGCGTTCGATAAGGCGTTCAACGTGCCGTAACAGCAGCCGGATCTGAGGCGTTTTGTCGTGCTGTAGCGCCAGATCGGATGCCTGCGAACATCTCGAATCTGGCTGCCATTCTGAAGCGTCGGATGCTGTATCGGACCATAACCCGTAACCATAGCCAAATTGCACTGTGTGTCTCCTATTTTTGTCGCACACCCGGCATCTGATCTGGCATTACGACAAGGCAAAGCACTTCAGGTCCGGCTGCCATTCTGGTCCGTCAGATGCTGTATCGAATGCCGATCGTACCGCGTGTCTCCTTTTTAGAGGTGGCCACGAAAAGAAATCGCTCAAAGTTTTATCTTGCACAATGAACGCACCCCCTAACTTTACGCAAATTTTCCTGAAAAAAAATCGGTTCATTATACGAGTAAATATGGTACAATGCAAACTGGACATTCAAGAACAAACGTTTGTTTGTTAGTAGTAATGCAGCCCCAGATGTTTTATCAGATGCTGCACAACTGAGTTTCATTTGGTAACATTTCATAACACTCTCATATGCTCCATGAGTATGTTTCGTGAGTGATTGTGGCCTGTTAACCCTTTCATTACTGATATAGTTGATAATCTAGCTAGAAAGCCTGAATCGTTTATTTGCAACTGCTCTTCATCTGCCTTTGATTGTCATATGTTCATGACAACTTACCAAATGTCAATAAATAATAAAATCAGAAGTGTTGGGCTTTACCATGTGATACCATTTGCCTTTACATTTCTAACCACAGCTTCTAAAGTTAAAACAAATCTTTGCAGCTTCATAGACTCATAATATCATAACGAGCCTCCCATTTGCCAGCATTCAGATATTCCTTCTACCATTCATCAGACCAGCACTCCAGTTCATATTCACTGCCTAAAAAAACTGTGCACCTGCATGCTTCTTATCTTCTCTTGCAATGTGGACCAACCAGCTACTTTCTATGAAGGATACCACTGTCTTGAAAAACCAGTGAGGCCAACAACACCATGCTGTTACTCATTCAGACACTATCTACAAGCCTTGTAGTGCATATAGTACCAATAAGTCTAGAACTGCGGACAAATGATAAATGTCCCCTGTGTTGCACAAACGAGAAAACTTCTTTGAGGAGCTGTGCTCACGTGCACAAGTATGGTAACGATTAAGGTATTAGCATATCAGTATAACACTTGGCCCTACCAGCTCATCTCGGTACCTTCTTTGTTGTACCTCTGCTTCTGATGTCCCAAGTCTGTCAAGCCAGCTCACCATACAGTGAAATTTCTTTGCAGCCCTGCTTATGGCTGAGCAAACTTCGGTGTGGCTGTGCCGCGTATCATTATTGAAACATTGCTAAATCATTTAGTGGGAAAACAAGCATTGAAAAAGAAAGTGTGTGTGGTTCCTGGGGCAACAAGCATATTATTTGTGCCAGGTAATTGACTTTTAATGTGGGTCATATGTATTCTGGCATTGTATTCTCTAAATGAAATGACAGCCAAGTGCATTTTGCTGATGTATCTGATCCTATTCTGCATAAACTTAGGATGCGTACTAGAATTGGAAGATTCTGTGAGTTGTTCTATATAGTGCTAACATTTACTGCCTTTGTTCTTTGTTGCTTCATTGTTACACATGATGGCAAGGCGTACTGTGAAGACACTGCAATCTGATTACAGGTATGACCCACAGACAAATCGATGGGCCAAAGTGGCACCTATGAGCACCAAGAGGCTTGGGGTGGCTGTGGCAGTGTTGGGCAGTTATCTTTATGCCATGGGTGGCTCAGATGGCACATCTCCACTCAACACGGGTAAGATATTGCAGTGCTGCTTTATACCTACTGCTGTTCATTGCACATTGGGCTTAAAAATGAGTTTCTGTGATCTGCGTTCTTATGATTGCACACTGTATACATGCCCATAAAACCACTTTAATTCTGCGCTACTGGCACTTAATTTACAGAACATTTTATTTTAACCCCATCTCTCATGCATGAGTTGTACTCGCCCTAACAGTTCATACAAATTTTCATTTCCAGATCTTAGTTCCATTGTAAACCATGTATTTTTTTTTTTCACAATTTAACAAAGTAATTTCGTGACACGGTTTCGATTTAATGAAGTTTTCATTGATTTCAAGCATGTGCTATGAGCCTGTATAGTTAGTAAATCTAGCAAAAAACTAGAATTGTTGGCCAAGGCAAAAGTTATTTAAATTGTCCTACCACATAAAAAATTTGAGCGGCAAAGACGTAGTGAAAGCATGCGCACCAGGGCTCGGTATGCAGGAAACACCGCTGTGCCATTTGTCACTTCGGTGAAGAACTGATGGACGCTATGGGGCGTAGGGCAGTGCGGAGCGCTCAGAGGAATACTAGAGGGGACGATTTCATCTGCAAGGGGGGTGGGGAGAAGGTGAACGCGCAGAATGTGGTCAAGCACACGCTAGGTGGGAGGGGCTCACATTGTGACAGCAAGTACGTGGTCGTCAAGTGAGATATGTTCATGTTTGCTTGAGCGCACGTGACATCGTTACTACAAACCTTACTTCATATAGTTGACTTTGCTATTGTCATCAATACTCGGCCTTTCACGAAACTGACTTTTTTTTTTCTCAGGACGAATATCTGTATCCTTTACACTTCTATTTTTAATTTGTGGCCACCATCTGATGAGGGCTGCGAGCACTAAAGGCAGTAAGTCATGGTATTAAAAAGAAAAAAAAGATTTAAGGTGCTGGCGTGATAAAACACATGCAAATCTCGGATGCCATGAGCCACGCCAATGCATTGCTCTCGGTGCGATCTGCACCACACGCAGTGGCACTTATAACCGCACTACTATGGCCCAAACTTATGGCGATTTGTTTATAAGTGCTTACTGACAAGATATTATCCACCAAGAATGCTCTAGGAATTTGTGAAGTTGTTCTTACTGCTGAAGCTTTAAAACCTCAAATAAACGAAATTGACGATTTAACAGTTTTTCGTTGCAAGTACAACTTCATTATACAGTATAGACCACTTATAACGTAACCGCTTATAGTGCAGGACCGGATATAGTGCGGTCTTTTCAAACTCCCGTTAATTTTCCCATAGCACTCCATGTATACACGTAAAAAATACCGGTTACAGTGCGGCTGCCTGGGAGTACGGAAGTCAGCGGAGTTAGCGAACGCTCCCCTCAAACGGGCGCCCCAAGGAGTGCTCGAGGAAGAAAGAGAGATGAAGTGGAGGAGAAGGGCACATGGTGCGAACGAACAGCCAGTGAGGCTGAAACCAGAATTTTGAGTGCGAGTCGTGAAATGTCACGGCGCGTATAGCGAGCGATGGCCACGAAACTGCCAGCACCGGCCAACGCTCGCTTTACGATAACGGCAGTAAACGAAACTACAGGGAGCGGGCGGCGCCAGCACGGCACGGCAAAGGGCGCACGCGGAGACCGTGGAATGTGAGGGAGGAGGGCGGCAGGGAAGCGGATTTCGCCTCGGTAACTCCGCCGCTTCGGTGGCTCCCCTCGCCGTCCCTCGTGGCTCCCTCACTTTCGACTGTCACCGTGCGCGCCCGCCGCCGTGCAGGCGCCGCCGCTCCAGACGGCCCGGCGCCAGCTCCCCGAAGTTTCGTTTTCTGTCGTTATCGGGAAGCGGGCGTTTGCCGGCGTGGGCAGTTTTGTTGGCCGTCCTGGGACAGCACCGCTGCTTCCCTCTGCGCCGTAGCCGCAACATGCAAAGTCAACCCGTGACTAGAAAGTAGAGGAAGCATAAAGGAGAAAGAAGGGTTCACTGCCATTTTCTACGCGTGGCTGAGACGTCGGCACGTACACGCATGTTCCGGCGCAACGCAGAATCGGCGACCTTGCCATCTGAGAGAGCGTGAAATTTCCGCCGCGTCCTTTTTTTTTTTTTTTTTTTGTTCGCGCGACATTGAGGGGTCTCTCCTAAGCTTTTACTCTATGGCGGTGCCGGAGCAATGCCGGTCGGAGGCGCACCGCGTGATTTGGTTCGAATTAACGAGATTCAACTGGTAAATTGAATGCAAACATTCTAGCCGCATTCCTCGACTGTCGTATACGCGAGGCGGCTTGGTGCACATGTTTTGCATATGTGCGGGCCTTGAAAATTGTTGCTTTGGTTATAGTGCGGTACCGCTTATAGTGCGGTGGACGTGGGAGCCGGGTGAACATAGGAGAGATGCACTTTGCCCTCTCCCGGTTCTCGCCTCTCGCAACGCGTGTGCCCGCGCAGGAAGAGGGAAAGTATCCAACGGGCGAGGAGGACATTCCCCTTGCGAAAAGGTAAAAAGGTATAAAAGAGCGCGAGAGAGACCCCCGGGCCGCTCTGACCTCGCTACACCTACCTGCCCATACGGATATACCCGCTGCAACCCGTGAGTGACCTCGTTTGCGTGACTACCACATGCGACGAGGCAAGCCTATTTTATTACTTATTATACAGAGCGGACTTACCTCTGCAAGTGTGTTTTATTTCCCACAGCAATAAACGTTGTTGAGTTGACTCACTTGTTGCCTTAGTCGCCCGAACCCTACGTAGCTGCGATTATACACGCTACGGGTTGGGGAAGACCCCCACAGCACATGAATCATCATGGTGCTGGCAATACAGCACTGTGAAATTTGGTAAATTAAGAGCGTATACTGGCATCAGTGAACTTCTATTAAGTTTAATGGAAGTTGACACTCCATAGCAATTTTGTGTTAAAGCTGGGAGCTAGTAAACCTGCCTTTAAACAAGGATTTTTGGTTGTGCAGACTTGCCAACTTCTATGATTTTATCGTAAAATACTCTATTTCCAGAGGTCGCTTCCAATTGTATTGACGCCAATAATTTGACAATTTTTCATTCGCGGCCTATTCAGGGCAGAACTGATTTCAACAGAATGCAAATACAGTCATCGAGTGAATTTTCAGAGCCTAACTTTTGCAACCACTTTTATTATTTGGACCTACTGCAGCAGTGTCCCTAGTGAAACAGCAGGTGATATTTCGGCTGCCAGTACATGGATATTTCATAAATTGATATCATCGACATTTCTTTTTTTCTGTGATGCTGATAACTTTTGCTACGAATATAGAGCAGCGTGCCTTTTCACAGCGTCTCTATTGAACAAAGTCAGCTAATTTCTTTTCTAATAAACAGTACACGTCTTACGTAAAAAACAATTTTTCTCACCAAATTTTATTCTTTGTCTTAGACAGTAGCATTGTTTACATATTAAGGTTGGCAGGTCTGCTACTGCCATCACAGTTGAAAGTCAATAATGTTTCTCTGCATTTCCCTATTTTGGATTTTGTCCTTTTTTTTTTCCAGTGGAGCGATATGACCCACGAACCAACCGCTGGAGTTCTGTGGCATCCATGGGCACTAGGCGCAAGCATCTGGGCTCGGCTGTTTACAGCAACATGATCTATGCTGTTGGAGGTCGTGATGACACTACAGAGCTCAGCAGCGCAGAACGCTACAATCCACAGTTGAACCAGTGGCAGCCAATCGTGGCCATGACTTCACGGCGCTCTGGGGTCAGTAATTTTGGATGTTGCTTGAGATTTGCATATGGCAATGTGTAGATTATGTTTCTGCTAACTTATGCACTGTCTATGGCACCACTACCTGAAGTCATTGTATGATAGGCTACATAATGATAAGGGAACGCCTTCTCGCATGTTGTCTGTCAAGCTTGCTGCTACAAGTACAGTGCACCTGTAGCGACAAGAGGCATTTGCACACTAGCGTTGCTAATATGAGCATACCCTATTATGTCACTAGAATTACTTCAGTGTTTATGGTATAGCAGGAGATTTGCTTAAATAAATTATCCAGTCAAAAGATTTTTCGGAGGGGTGGCGGAGATGTGTTGATGTGTTTTCTGGACTGTATTAGTTAGATTACCTATCAGATGGTCAGTTCTCATTGTAGCGTACTCCTTGCTCTTGATGTAAGGTGCTCAATGTTTCATACATTTGTTGGGACGGAGAGAGAGAGAGACGTCTCGACGGCGTGAATCCCAACTGTCAACTGATTTTATTTTTATTTTGCTTCAGCCGCCCTTGGGGCTGCTCGCCCTTTCCACTCGTCACCATTGGTGGAGAGTGGAGGACACGGAGTGCAACCGGTATGGTGGTTAGTTGCCGAACGGAGTGATCAAAGGTCTAGGCGAATAGGGGCTCTTGAGCACCGTCCACTTTGCGTACGTCACGTGAGCACCTCTGGAGCTTGCACTGCAGCTGGGGGCCCTGGCGAAGGTGGGGGGCTCTCTTGACGGAGACACCGCGGCGGCGTCACTGTCCATGTGTGCTGGCTTGACACGGTCAAGCGACACAACCTCTTGGCAGCTGCATTTATCGATTGTGACATGCTTGTCCCCACGGCGGAAGACCTTAAACGGTCCATCATATGGTGGTTGAAGAGGCCACCGAACAGCGTCATGTCGCACAAACACGTATGGGCACGATGTGAGCCGCGGGTCGACATGTACAGCCCGCGTCCCTGGATACCGCGGGGGCACAGCACGAAGTTTGCTCATCATATCGCGTAGACGAAGTGCGTAACCACTGGAAGCCGTAGGTGTCTCGTCTGAGCCGTGCACAAAGAACTCTCCTGGCAGCCTGAGTGTCGTGCCACAGACCAGCTCAGCGGCGCTGCAACCAATGTCTGCTTTTAGAGTGGACCGTATGCCCAAAAAGACGAGCGGGAGCGCCTCCACCCAGCTATGTTCTTCGGTTGCTTTGAGCACTGCCTTAAGCTGACGGTGAAAGCGTTCCACCATGCCATTACTCATGGGATGGTATGCTGTTGTACATATGCGAGTGGCACCGATGAGCTGAGTGATGCTAGTGAAGAGGGCGGATTCGAACTGCCGGCCACGGTCCATTGTGATCGTGGAAGGCACCCCAAAGCGGGCAACCCAATGGTACAGGAATGCACTGGCAACCGTTTCAGCAGTGATGTCCACGATAGGGATGGCCCCCAATGGGTGAATCTATCCACGCATGTCAGCAGATAAGTCTGTCCACGGCAGGGTGGTAGTGGGCCAACAATGTCCAGGTGAACATGATCAAATCGGGAGTCCGGGATTGGGAGTGCTCCCTGTGCTGTCAAGGTGTGTCGCTGTATCTTGGAATGCTAGCAGGCTACACATTCACGTGCCCAGCGCCAGACGTCCCGATTAATGCATGGCCAGACAAACTTTGCCGTCACCAGTCTCTGTGTGGCTCTAATCCCTGGATGAGAGAGTCTATGCAGCGATTGAAACACGTGGCGATGGAGATTGGAAGGCACAAACGGGCAAGCATTGCCGATACTTATGTCACAGCAAATTCTGTCTTGGGATCTGGGAATTGGCAGCCACTGCAGCTTCAGGGCAGTGGTTGCGGTCATCAGGCTCTTTAGCTCGTCGTCTTCACATTGAGCTGCTGCCAAAGTGGAGAGATCAACCTGCTGTGTGGATACAATGGCTTTTATAGGGTTCCGGGAAAGGGCGTCTGCCACCTCGTTGTCGCCCCCCTTGACGTGGCGGATGTCTGTCGTGAATTCAGATATATATGACATGTGGCGCTATTCCCGCGCTATGTGCGTGCCACCGTTGGAGCTTAGCGAACGCAGGGCGTATGTAAGCGGCTTGTGGTCAATGAGGACAAAGAATTCCACGCCTTCCAGGAAGTGGCGAAAATGTCGGATGGCCGCGTACATGGCCAGCAGTTCTCCCCCGAAAGTACTGTAGCGGCGCTCAGGGGGGGTTAGCTTCCTCGAGAAAACCGATGTCGGGCGCCAGACGAGCTGCTGTAAGACAGCACCGACAGCTGTGTAAGAGACATCGACCATCACACACTGCGGAATTCCGGGCCTAGGGTAAGCGAGGAGTGCGGCGTTTGCCAGGGCGTCCTTGATCTTGCAGAATGCTTCACTTGGCTCATCATACCAGGGAAGGGTGTTCGAGCAGTTTCCTGAAGTGGCCAGCAGGTCGTGAAGAGGTTGGAGGATTTGGGCGCAGTGGAAATTCACTAAACCCAGAAATTCTCGCAGCTGGCGCTTTGTATTTGGCTGCGGGAATCCTTGCACTGCTTCAACCTTGCTGGAATGAGGCCGAACGCCCGAGCTAGAAATTACGTGTCCTAGGAACGACAGCTCAGGTGCACCAAGCTCGCATTTGGCTATGTTCACGACTACCCCGTGCTCGACTAAGCGCTGGAAAACGATGCGCAGGTGCCTTATATGCTCTTCTGGTGTGCCGCTTGCAACTAACAGATCATCAAGGTAAGCGTGGCAGAAGTTGAGGCCGCGTAAGGCGCCGTCCATGAATCCCTGGAAAGTCTGACCCACATTTTGGAGGCCGAATGGCATCTGAAGGAACTCGAATAGTCCGAAGGGCGTCGCGATGGCTGTCTTCGGGACATCCTCCGGAGCAATGGGAATTTGATGGTATGCCCACACTAGGTCTATCTTTGAGAAGATGGTAGCACCGTGCAGACTCGTCGTGATGTCATGGATATGCGGTACCGGGTACCTGTCTGGTGTCGTAACCCGGTTTAGCGCACGGTAGTCTCCACATGGGCGCCAGTCTCCCGGTGTCGACTTAGGGACCATGTGAAGTGGCGATGCCCAGGGGCTCGACGAGGGCCTGATGATCCCCAGTTCCAGCATGGGGTCGAATTCCTGCCGGGCGACTTTCAACTTCTCCGGGCACAGACGGCGAAGCCGCGCTTGCACGGGCGGGCCGCTGGTGGAGATGTAGTGGCATACCGCGTGCTTCGCCGCAGAGCCGGCTGGTGGCTGCCTCGTCAGTTCAGGAAATTCGTGCAGGATGCGAGAAAAATGTTCGGCGCGGGCCGGCCCGAGCAGCGTAGGACTCAACGGAGGGTGTTTTGAGGGGTGGCCCTGCACAGTCGCTTGCGACGTGGGATCGTGGAGTCGTCTGTTGCGCACATCGACGAGAAGACCAAAGTGCAGAAGGAAGTCTGCACCCAGGATAGCGAATTTCACCTCTGCCACAATGAAAATCCATTGGAATGTTTTCTTCAAACCTAAATCCAGTGGCAGCGAGCGATATCCGTAAGTGGCAATGGTGGTATTGTTGACCGCCTGAAGGGGAGACGCACTGGGGACACGGCGCTCTGTTGACAAAGCCGGCACCATGCTCACCTCAGGCCCGGTGTCCACAAGGAATCGCAGGCCACTGTCACGGTCGATGAGAAAGAACACTGAAGGACGACGCTGATATAATCTCGACTGGGTGAGGTGGGTCGTCACTGCAAGAATCAGGAGACGACGATGAAGGCGGGCGTCGTGATGATTAAAAATAAAAAAGATTGTATTCACTTCATTGGTACATGGTTTTGACTCTATCCGAGTCTCGAGCGGTTCTGCTTAACACGGGGGCCAGGACGGCCTTAAATAACCCCTCGTGGTCTTGTGGTTGCCGATGTCTCCTTTGGGGAACTTGTGGAAGTGTCAGTCCTCTGTCGGGTGGTCAAGTTGACGACCTCCTCCCCCTCGGGTCCTCTCCTTTGGTAGCTCGCCTTTTGCGTCTGCTCAGGTCGTAGAGGTGTGACGCTTTCTCGGGGATGAAGGGGATTATCTCGTCACAGGAAAGGCGCTCGGGCTTGTTTCCCACATTTGAGAGGTACAGTCTCCAGGAAGATCATAACCGCCTCTTGGGGATGAAGATAATTGCACCGACACGGGAACGTGCGCGGGTTTGGTTTCCCACAACTGAGATGCAGAGTTCCAAGCCGATCATAACAACGCTCTGAGGTATCCGGAACACTGGTCGCCCTCAGTGCCGGCTGCGGTCGTTTCCCGTGTGATCGCAAGGTGGAATACATTTGCAGGCCGCGTTGCCGTGCTTCCTGTGGTACCAACAGATTCTCTGTCGCAGTTGCTGGGGTTGCGCTGCGGCACGCTGGTGCTCCGCGCACGCGCTGCTGTCCCGTATGGCTGCTACGGTGTCGGCGAGGTGAGAGATCTGCTCCCTTATGTCCTGCAGCTCGTTGGTAGATGTGTGGATTCCCATGTATGTTTGCGCTGCCGCGATGGATGGCGAAGCCACTGCCGTTACTAAGTCGGCGAGTTCGGCGAGCTGAGGAAGCTGTTTGTCGGCAGCCAAGGCGAGGACCATCTGCACGTTTGTGGGGAACCATTGCAGGAAGAGCTCGCGAAGCAGCCTGCTGTCCACGTCGGTGGTCGTCGTGCCGAGCAGCTGTTGCATGTGGCGCAACAATTGGCTAGGGGTCTGGTCGTCGAGCTCAGCGCCGTGTAGCAGCTGTTTCAGTTGCTGAGGCTCTGATGGCGTGAGGCGGCTGATGAGCAGTTGCTTGAGCGTTGTGTACGCGCTCACTGTAGGTGGAGCGACCAGTAGATATCGTACTTCGCTCGCTGTTGTAGGTGGAAGGCTGCCGACCACGTGGTGGTACTTTGTCTGGTCGGCAGTAATGCGTCGGGCGGCAAATTGCGATTCCACTTGCAGGAACCAGAGTTCTGGGTCGGCTGTCCAAAATGGTGGTAGCTTAGCGTCGACGGCGGAGATGGCTGGTGCGTCAGCTGTAGTCTCCATGGCGTCGATATGTGGTTGTCGTTAAGCCTCGTTCGGGTCACCACTGTTGGGACGCGAGTACGCGTAGAGCAGAGAGAGAGAGACGTCTCGACGACGTGAATCTCAACTATCAACCGATTTTCTTTTTCTTTTGCTTCAGCCGCCCTTGGGGCTGCTTGCCCTTTCCACTCGTCACCATTGGTGGAGAGTGGAGGACACGGGGGCGCGGGGTGCAACCGGTTTTCGGAGCTGCGCTCGCTGCTCGCCCTTGCCTGTACGTAGTGGCCTTCTCGCGGCCACTACACATTGTAATATTTTTATAGACATACTCATGTAAAAAGTTAGACCGTTTGTATCTTTAGCCACCTCTGTCACTCATTTAAAGTTCACTGTGCTTAAAGGAAAATTTTTTTCACTGAGCACCCATCATGGCGATCGAACAGATTTATCACAGCTGCACCGTGCTGCAGACAGCAAGCTTAGCAGAACACTCTTGTGCAGAGTGTGTGCCAATTTCAAACAGTCATAGTCTCATGGCAGCACTACCCATACTGTCAATAAAAAAAATAAAAGAAAGTCTAGACAACTTCTGTGTCAAGGCAAGGCTATGGGAACGAAGGTTCTGCACTTGTGTTAGAGCACCAAGTAGTCTGATGTCACTTTCAGTTTTGGTTTCTCCACTTAATGTCACTGTGACCAAAAGTTGAAGCTTTTCTGGGATTTTCCATGCCAAAACTACAATATTATGGGGCATACCATAGTAGGGTTGGTAACGTGCACCTAAATCTATGTACAGAAGCATTTGCAATTCCCCCTATCGATATGCGGCTGCCGCGGCCAGGCTCAAAGCCACGACGTCGAGCTCAGCAGCACAACACCATAGCCCCTAAGCTACCATGGTGGATATCAAAGCTCTTATCAAAAACTTCCGCAATAGTTTCAAATGTTTTTAGACCAAAAAAAAGAACTTGCACATTGGAATACGGCTATATCTCAACGCATGTTTTCATGGCGACAAGTGTCACTAGGCCTAGTCACGCTGGAAATTGCGATGCGTCCTTCAAAAGTAAGTTATCACTTAAGAGTTTATGGTAGAGGTTGGATGGAAAGGCCTGTGGTTTCATTAATATGTTGTGAATGTAATGCACACCCCGAGAACAACGGCAAATTCATCGTTAGGCAGGAGGGAGTGGTGCTGCAATGAGTCTTACTCATTGAGACTCATTTTTGGATGCGCAAGTTATTTTAGCAACATTGCGTTTAAGCCAAAAAAAAAAGCGAACAGTAGCATATAATTTTTACACAAATACCGTATTTGCTCGAATCTAACACGCACTTTTTTTCCAATAAAACAGGTTGAAAAATTGCGTGCGCGTTAGAATCTAGTACGACCCTAAATCTGCGTTACCATATAGCCGTCGGCATTTCAAAATGGCCGCCTCGCACGCGCTTCGAGTGTGCTACACTCTAGCCTAGCTGCCGCAGCTTCCTCCATGTGCTGCAGTACGTGTGTTTACGCAGTAGTCTACCATCTGTCTTCCCTTCCCGTTTTCTGCGTCTGCTCTATCAGCATGAAGTGCTGAGTTCATCATGAGGCCGCATTTAAAAGGAAAGTGATCATGTGTGCGGTGACAGACGAAAATCGGGCCATATTACGGGCATTCGGAGAATCCGAAATTTGCGTGTGGCACTGGCACAAAAAGGAGAGGATTTTCGCCAGCAAAGCAACGTGGAAGGGTTTCAGTGGACTGAAGCAGAGGGTGTATTCCGCGACGATCCACTTCGGTGATACAATTGCCTTCGGGGGAGAGTCTGCCGCGCGCTGTGTTTTCGCCGCTTATAGGTCGACCTGCGTTGAAGTGAGAGGCGTGCTAGCACGAAGGTCAATTTGCTCGCCGCGCTTCGTCACTCCTGCGTTTTGACAGCGAGTTTCTGTGGTCAACGAGCAAGATGTGTTCATGTTTGCTTGTGCGCACGTGATACCGTGCTTGTTAATTTATTTAGTATGCGAATGTTTGAAAGTTTATACGGCCGATCAAACTGCTATTCTTACTTTGTATAGCGGTCTACTAATTTGGTCTACTAATTTGATTTGCTATCGCAATCGATGCTTCGCCTTTCTGGCGAAACTGTGACTTATTTTTATTCATCGCAATTTGAGTGCATTGGTAGTAAATCTTTGTTTTTCCAAATGAGGGAAAGTTGTATTTCTGTATAAAAGGTTTTTATTTGGTCACGGAAAACGGGTGCGCGTTACAATCGAGGGCGCGTTACAATCGAGTAAATACGGTACTAGAAGTATATTAAATGACATTTTATGTTTATTACTTTAAGAGCTGCAATCAAACTCGGGACTATATTCAGCAGCTGTCTTACATGTGTGCTTCGGTTCTGTAGCTTAGCCTGCATAGTCGCAGAAGGTTGTTTGCAAGTATGAATTTTACTGTATCAAGAGCTCCGCAATCCCATGTTCCCTCTCATAAATTGCATGAGTGTATCCAGATTAGCACCTTATACGACTTGTGGAATGCAAGAGGCATCCACAAAACTGTGATGCTTTCAGATGAGCTGAAATACTGTTGTTGGATAGAAAGGCCATGATAGTGGCACCCTAGCACTTTCTCAGCCTTGTGTGCTTTGAAACATTTCAAGATCTTGCAAGATGTGCCTCTTGCATTTACTTTATGAACTGCTTCTTGTTTATAGCAACACTAAGTGTTTTGCTCACAGTTCTGGTACTGACCTCTGTGTACCACTGTTATTGTTCAGACATTGTAGGAGCCATAGAAACTATACAGCCCCTACACCATATGATGTGGTACTTTTGCAGGTTGGACTGGCAGTAGTGAATGGACTTCTTTATGCTGTGGGTGGATTCGACGGCACCACATACCTGAAGACAATTGAAGTGTACGACCCTGAACAGAACCAGTGGAAACTCTGCGGAAGTATGAACTACAGGCGTCTTGGAGGTGGAGTCGGTGTTGTAAGACTTCCACAGCACGAGGCACACTACTGGTGAAAGCAAATCTTTGGGCGTGCCCAAAAACCTTTGTGTGGGCCTGTGCATTCAGAGACTTTGAATAGGTTGAAAGGTTGCGACCAGGCATCTTGGTGATTTTAAATTGCGTGCCAGCAGTCGAAGTTAGCTACAAGGCTCAACCAAATATTGACTGACCACTTGTGCTGTGTACTGCTCTGTGGTCATGTTTACAGCCCAGATTCATAGGTACTGGCAGGCATTGACGCATGCTATCTTGAGTTGCTAAAAAGTAGTTCTTTTGTACCACACCTGCACAAGTCGTTTAGTACTGTATATTTTTAAACTAAGTGTGTATATGAGACTACAGACCATTTAAGTATTTTTTTCCAGTTTTAGCTCTCAGGGAGCTGTATTCTTGCAGTTGTGTTTCAAAGCAGTTGCACCTGCTTTGGCACTATTGGCTATGCCTGCACAATTATTGCCATGTATTAGCTTGGCAAGCAGTTTTTAATACTCATAACTGCAATGCTGTTAGGACCTATGAAGGGAGGGTTCAAGAACAGTGTACAATGTGTATGAATGTTTTTAGAGTGCATGGAAATGTTTTTAAACTTCCCCACTATGCACAACCAACTCTACTATTCACACACTGACGAATGCAATCTCCTCGATTTTGGTGTACTTTCTGCACTAGTACAGGCACTTGAAGTTTGAAGTTTATTTGTCCTGCCTGCTTACAGGAACGGAAGCAGAGGCTAAAGGCTACATAGCCTGACAAAAGACCTCTGCTCCTATTACAGTTCGGCACGCAGGCCGATGTACATTACACAATATTGCACTTCGAAACATTTCGAGAAAATATTATCTTTCACAGCAGAGAAGAGAGCGTAAAAAAAAAACAAAAAAACAATGGCACAAGTCATGGTACAGTGTCAACATTTATACAACTAAGGTAACACATAAGGGTACATCAGGTGCAAAAAAAATTGTATCACACAATGCAAAATGACAAAGTATGACAAACAAAAACATTTTTAGGGGCTAACCACCCATATTTGGCATTTTGGAGAGCTACAGTGTAGACCACTTATAACGTAAGTCGCCGGAGTCGCGAATATCCGCACTATAAGCGGTACCGCACTATAACCAAAACAAGTATTTTATTGCGATAATGGATACTCCAGGCGCATTTCTGCCGTCGCTGTTACCGTGCTCAAGGTTCCGTATTCGCTTACTAAAGCACAGTGTCACGCGCGCACAAGCAAAGATGAACACATCTCGCTCGTTGACAACGGAAACGAACTGTCAAAACGCTCGAGTGACGAAGCGTGACTAGTGAATTGACTTTCGTGCTATCATGCCTCTCCCTTCAACGTGACCTATAAGCTGCGAAAACACGGCGCGCGGTGGACTTTTCCCGTCGCAGATTGCTTTCAAGATAGGGCCAAGGCGATCGTATCGCCGAAGTGGATCGTCGCAGATTACGTCCTGCTTCGGTCCACTGAAACCGTTCCGCATTGCTTTGCTGGCGAAAATCCTCTCCTTCTGTTTGCGCCAGTCCCGAACGCAAGTTTCGGATTCTCCGAACGCCCGTGATGGGGCCCGATTTCCGTCTGTTTCCGAACACATGATCACTTTCCTTTTAAATGCGGCATCATGATGAACTCGGTACTTCATGCTGATAGAGCAGACGCAGAGAACGTGAAGACAGACGGCAGACTATTGCCTAAGCACGTGTACTGCAGCACATGGAGGAAGCTACGGTAGCTACGCTCGACGCGCGTGCGAGGCGGCCATATTGAAATGCCGACGGCTATATGGTAACACAGATTTAGAGGCGTACTCGATTCTAACATGCATGCAATTTCTGGACCTGTTTTATCGGGGAAAAAGTGTGCGTTAAATTCGAATAAATATGGTATTTGTGGCTTGAGGGGAGCATTTGCCGTCTAGGTTGACTGCCGAACTTTCAGGCAGCCGCGCTGTTACTGGTATTTCGTGTCCCGCAACTGCACTATAAGCGATACGCATATACATAGAGTGCTATGGGAAAATTAACGGGAGTCTGAAAAGGCCGTATTATATCCGGTCCTGCACTATAAACGGTTACGTTATAAGCGGTCTATACTGTAGTTCTGTACAAAATAGTGGAACAATAAGCCACTTGTTTTAGCTTCTGTTGCATAAACAATATAAATGTTTAACAGAGAAATGCTTTTAGTTTTAACCATTTTGGACATTCATATAGCTATGACGGAAAACTGTGTGAAGCCAAGTGGCATTGCACAGACCTGTGAAGCTGCTATGTCAGTCGAGAACCAGAGATATTACTTGCTCAATGATGTTCGATGTTTTTAGCTGCAGCAGATTTTTAACTGTATTTTACCACTCGTATATGTTTTTGGTTTACTTAGCTCTTTCGTTACCCTGCCTATTCGAATCTTATCACCGGTGATTGACGATTTCGACCGCTAATTTCAGCATGTTGAAATAGTTTCTCAGATACATAGCGATATTCATTAAGTAGTCAAGGAAAAGGGCTTTAAGAATGTTTTTTTTTTCTGTGATTTTTGGCGCACCTTTTAAATGTGTTTGACAAAATTTTGCCCTTCGCCACTTCCTAGAAAAAAAAAAATAGTTGCGTGCAGCTTGTGACTATGGCCCCTCAGTGTTGAATTTTAGTGATCAGAGCATCAGCAGATCAACAGTAAGTCTTAAAACGACAATACAGTATAGACCACTTATAACGTAACCTCTTATAGTGCAGGACAGGATATAGTGCGGTCTTTTCAGACACCCGTTAATTTCCCCATAGCACTCCATGTATACACGTATCGCTTATAGTGCAGTTGCGGGAAACGAAATACCGGTTACAGTGCGGCTGTCTGAGAGTACGGAAGTCAGCGGAGACGGTGAATGCTCCCCTCAAACGGGCGCCCCAAGGAGTGCTCGAGGAAGAAAGAGAGACGCCCGAAGTGGAGGAGAAGGGCACGTGGTGCGAATGAACAGCCAGTGAGGCTGAAACCAGAATCTTGAGTGCAAGTCGTGAAATATCACGGCGCGCATAGCGAGCCAACGCCGGCCAACACTCGCTTCGCGATAATGGCAGTAAATGAAACTTCAGGGAGCGGGCGACGCCGGCATGACACGGCGAAGGGCGCACGCGGAGACCGTGGTAACCATGGAATGTGAGGGAGCAGGGCGGCAGGGAAGCAGATTTCGCCTCGGCAACTCCGCCACTTTGGTGGCTCCCCTCGCCCTCGCCTCGTAGCTCTCTCACTTTCGACTGTCACCGTGCGCGCCCGCCTCCGTGCAGGCGCCGCCGCTCCAGCCGGCCCGGCGCCAGCTCCCCGAAGTTTCGTTTTCTGCCGTTATCGGGAAGCGGGCATTTGCCAGCGTGGACAGTTTCGTTGGCCGGCCTGGGACAGCGCCGCTGCTTCGCTCTGCGCTGTAGTCGCAGCGTGCAAGGTCAGCACGTGACTAGAAAATAGAGGAAGCATAAAGGAGAAAGAAGGGTTCACTGCCATTTTCTACGCGTGGCTACGGTAGCGTGGCTGAGACGTTGGCACGTACACGCATGTTCCGGCACAACGCAGAATCGGTGACCTTGCCATTTGAAAGAGGGTGAAATTTCCGCCGCGGTTTTTCTTTCTTTTTTTTTTGTTTTGTTCGTGCGCAACATTGAGGGGTTTCTCCTAAGCTTTTACTCTGTGGCGGTGCCGGAGCAAAGCCGGTCGGAGGCGCCGCCGCATGATTTGGTTCGAATTAACGAGATTCGACTGTAAATTGAATGCAAACGTTCTAGCCGCAATGCTCAACTGTCGCATACGCGTGGCGGCTCGGTGCATGTCTTGCATATGTGCGGGCCTTGAAAATTGTTGGTTATAGTGCGGTACCGCTTATAGTGCGGATATTCACGACTCCGGCGACTTACGTTATAAGAGGTCTACACTGTACATGGTCCGATTAACAATCTCGCATCGCTGAAGGGTGGTAATTCGAAGTAAATGTCGGTAGCTCTCCACCAGTAAGTTTAGGTTTCGACTCTAACCATTTTATTCCTCTCAAGCACATTTCGAAAGGTCTGCCACATGTCTAACATGCAGAACTGGGCATTTTTATGATGTTTAGTACATCTGCAGTTTCATAAAACCCCAACATCGGCTAGTTGTTGAGAATTGAGCTCCTGCAGCAGCTGCTAAGCCCTAACAGAGAAGATCATGAAGACCTTTTTGCTCTAAAACCAGTGCCAGGTCATCAATAATAACCCAGGAAGATGTACAAGAGGCAGTAAGGCAAGATCTATTGTCTGGAGCAAAGTCTATCAAAAAACAAATGTTTACAATCAGAAATGCACTGTCTACCTTTAAAGGGCCCTTCACCAGCCCACATAGCAAATTTTGGTTATACGCTGGAAGTTGTTACGTGCCCTGCAGTTAATTCCTGCAGTTAGACTGCAGGAATTTTTAAAAAGTTCTTCTGCAAGAATTTTTGCTGCAAAAAGTCCTACTGCAAGAATTTTGCAAAGTGGTTCATTAATAGCCAAGATAGAAAGATTTTAAGTGCTATGAACCCATGATTTCAGGAGGCGAGCGTTACCACCAGCATAGACATAGACACTCTCTCCACGTAAAATTCAAGTAAAATTCCCTCCCTGCATTCTCCCATACAGGAGCTGAAGGATCGCATGAGGCATATGTCACAGGTCCTGCCTTTTTTTTTTCTTGCTTTTTTGCTGCACGGCGCACTTCTGGCGATGGTCTCGTGCGTAAGCTGTTGCATTTGTCTCATTTCACACAGCGCATGATTGTGCGTGGTGTGCACGATAACACCCAACAGTGAGGCAGGCACAAGTGGATCACCAAGCATGATCGCGCGCTGGAACACGATAGAAAATGACAGTTTTATTCCCTGCGCACACAATTACACAACATGGGAACAAGCAGACGAAATGGAAGTACATCTCTCTTGCTACCATGGGAAGTAAAACAAAGACAAGCAGACATTCAATTTGTAGGTTTTATTATTTCTCTAAACTTTAATTCGTCTATTGAAGCAACAGATCAAAAAAATAACTGTTGTTGCCTTTAATTCTGTCACGTGCCACTGTGAGTGACGTCGCAGTACTGCGAACTACGTAGGCGCACTTGTGTGATTGACGTTGACTCTCTGGCTTGGAGTGCGGCGCCCGGCGAGGAGAAGGGCGCAGGGCATTTGGTTTGAAATTTCATCTCTTTTCGCAGCGCGTTTTGTATGCACTGTGCTCCAGTTCAAAATGACTATACCTGGTGAGGGGCCCTTTAACCTACAGAGTAGAGGAACTGCTTCACTCCATGGCATGGCCATGGGAAAGACTAACCTTTTTGTGTTTCGTACTAAAAGAACAGTTCCTGTGCTGACTGTTTTTTTTTTTAGAAGTGTTCTTGGAACATTTATCTGTGAAATGTATTTATTCTGAATTAATTTTTACATCAGGTTTTTTTGTAGATATATCAATTTTTATAGTATCTTTTTCAAACGGCCATAAAAATGTTGGCTTCGCAAACATTTATCTATTTATTATTTTTCCTTGCAACCTACGTATTTGGAAATACCAATTAGTTTTCTACAAGTTATAATGCTGCATTATATACAAAAGCAGTCTATAGTGATAAAATGTAAAATTATTGTTTCATAGATCCCTAAAAAATTTGTTTTTCTGCTGTAACAGAAGTAAAGAACTGTGGCACTCTTATTCTTGATGTTGCCTATGGATGCGACATGTGAAACTGTTGCTTCGGAACCTCTATTGAACAGTTTGTCACAGTGTAACCTGCGCTTCCCACTTCTCAGGTCAGCTTCACTGTGCTGCCACTGTAAAATATAATTGCTGTTATGCTTGTCAATATTTTTCTGCACAGTTCCTGGGAACATATTCGAACTTTTCTTGATCTGTGAAGTGGAATCTTCTACTGAATGTTTATTTTTCTCCTGGGCTGCTTCTTCCAAGCGCTTCTCTAGCTCTAGTTGAGATAAATAAACTGTCTTTTGACTAAAATACTTTTTCCTTGCATTACAGCATGCACAAGAAAAGACTAGGTACATTTTCTTTTCTTTATATGCTCAATGAAAATATGGCCAGGTGTACTTTCATTTCTTAATCTGAGAAATAGCTCACGCATGTAGAAGCACTCGAGTTTTTCTTCAGTGTGCCAGAAAATTGCAAGGGTAACACATTCTCTAATATGTTGAGGGCTCTGAACTGCTGCCAGACAAGCCCCCTGATAATGGAGAAATGGCAGACGAGCCTTCCTGTTTGAGCAACTAGTACTAGAGAAACATGCTTCTTGAGCAGGAACAATAGAAAATTGTGATCTGCATCTTTGTTTTAATTTCAAAAATATTTCATGCTTACCCTTAGTTTGCTCTCTAGTTTTGCTACAAAATAGCATTTTTTTATCAGCATTGTTCAATGTAACACTTGGCATCACTGCTTGGTTGGTTCATCTAGAAAAAATTTGCAAACACCACTGGGGGGCCATATGAGCATAAATGAGCTGCTGCATGGATGTGGACTAGTTTCACCACCTCTTAACAACTAAATAAAAGTGTGTAGATAACTTAACTGGTGCCGTAGGGCAACTTTGTGAAAGCACAGTTGATGCGAAAATTCAGTTTTATCTTCCCGCCTTGATCGAAATCATGAAATGGTTTCACATTATTGAAATTGAAGTACCCAAGCCCATGAAGTTGTCCCATTTTTTTTAGTTGCTAACAGGCAGTGAGACCAGTCCATGTCCATGCAACAGCTCGCTTATGCTCATATGTCAACGGTTCCCTTTTTATTGAATAAGCCAAGAACAATGAAGAGTGCTGCATTGAATGATGTGGACCAAGAAATGTGATCTTGTTGCTAACTTTGGTGATAGACATAGCCTTTCTACTTCCCGAGTGACTGTCATGTCAATGTGCATGAAAGTGCACAAACTGTGTTTGTTCTCAATTCATGGTGTAAAAAATTGTGTTTGGGAAGAACTAGATTTATACCTTCCTTATTTGTGATGAAAAGCCATGGATGCTGGGACGCCCAAGTTCTGGCACTTCGCATTTGTTGCCGGTGGTGAACATTGTTAGCTGCAGTTTGTGTTTAATACAACCTTTTCACTTGGAAATTAGAGCCAGAGACTGTGGAGCATGTGCATCTTCTTTGTGCTATGACCAAGCAAGTGGTGTGTTGTATGCTTGAACTTATTTATTAACTGTAGCAACAAATTGTATGGGGTGGTGGGCTGCAAATGAACGTGATGCTTTCTCACTGAGCTCTGTTAGGCTGGCCTGCAGTGTACATAATTGCCTGTGGTTCTGTGTGAACTTAGGGAAGTTTGACAAATGCTGTATACCACTGCATTCACATTTTGAAGCTGCAAGGCTGCCAAGTTTTGTGCCTCTTGCTCCCCATCCTGCATGCTTTTCTTGCCATCACTTGTTGCATTTACTTAGGTGCCATTCTTGGCTTGTATTTGAGGAACTTGGTGCAAGAAATGCACCAAAACACTATAAATGCTTTCTCACTATAAAGAAAAATTGTCAATGTGTGAAAGGTTCATGAGGCCTTGGCTGTCCGCAACAGACAAGGCTTCAGTACTGCTGCACTAATCCATTCGATTTATGCATGCCACGTAATGTACGTGTCATGCTCACATACATTATGATGTGAACTAGTGTGGCAATGTAGACCATTTGAGGAGATTACTATAGAGCCAAGCTTTTTTCAGCAATGAAAGAACATTAGCATTTTACTAGTGTTCTTATCAGCTAATGCAAATAAACATATTTCACACGATCCGTCTTTATTACTCTCTTGGATTGTTTGAAAATGGCTTTGGCAAGGTTATCTGCCCACAGCAGAGGACAAAGTTTTGAATGTTTCATTTTCTTTCTCCATTTAGACAAGCTGCAAAGAGAATGAATGTTTTGTTGTAACATACATTCTCACAAACTAAACCAAATCAAGGAATTTCGAGGTAACTTTCAGAAACAATGTGGCAGCACTAGCTTTGCCATTGTTTCTGGTTAATGCATTGTGTGTCTCATTATTTGTTCTGGTTCATTACTCTTTGCAAGGGTCATTTGGCAAAGTCTATTTGCAGCTTAAATGCAGTGTGTGGATGAAGCAGTGAACTTGAAAAAAAGAAACTACTTCAGCTTTCTTTTTTGTAGTTTTATTGCTGGTAACCAAAAAAAGTATAGAAAGTGACACATGGTTTGCATAATGATAGAAGTGTTCACAAAAACTCTTAGCATGTCTTCCTATATGGTTTGGCAATACGCTGCACAATATTGTGGCCCCTGTAGTGCAGAATTCCATCAACATACATAGCAATCTGATAATGCAAACACAAGCATGAAAATTTCATAGCTTCAGTGTTATGCTATGGGGACAAGCCCATCTGCACCACACACCAACACCATTAGCGTATTAAGCACATAAAGGAAAAGCAGCAAAACTTTCTTCAACAGGCTGGTCAAAGAGAATTCACTTGTAATGATATCCACAGAAAGTGAATTTCCTTCTTTAGCTGCACTTCTGCTGCTGTTTTCATGTTCACACACACACAGCTTCGAATGGATTGGTACATTTGGTACATTCGCAACAAAGTAAATGTTTCTTTACAGATCTGGCAAGAGGCCAGTTCAGTTTTCATGGTACAATTGCTTGGATATACTTATCAGTGTGTGGTGCTGAAGGTGTACAATTCATGTGATAATATTATGACACCAATTACAGTGGAACCTCATTACTACGAACACCAGATTAATAAACTTTTCAGAATAATGATCACTATTCAGTTTCCGTGTCGTGTTAACAATACCTCAGTACTACAAATTGATATTCTGAAATCTGGAGAATTTTAAGATTTCCGTGTATCCTTCACGGCAGCTGTAACAATAGGCTAGCAGACAAGGCACAGAAAGTGGACGCCACGGCGCATGGGTTTGGAAAACATGAGACGGCACCAGAGGAGAAAAATGCAGGAGGGGACTTTTTTTTTTTTTCTATTGCGGAGGCGACAGTTGCAGTGTCTACAGCAAGGAATGTGAAAAAAAAAAAACTTTGCGCTTTAGAGGCAACATAGAGTTTCGTCTTTGTCAGTGGTTTTCTCAGCGTCTGTTTTACACGCGCCACTCTTGCTATACGGTGCTCGGTGGTGCGTGGCGGCAGAATCTATGGAGAATAGCAACAGCACGAGCCAAAAGCGACGTTTTTGTAAACTCATATGGTGACGGAATGGTAATTTTGTGGCTTTCACTATAACGACGTTTTGGAATAAACAATTTGCTGCAGTCCCCTAAAGTTCATTATATCAAGATTTCACTGTACTGTTTTGGCCATTTTTCATTTTGGGCTTTCAACAAGCCTTGGGCATAACAGGGTTAAAGAATGTATTGTCAAGGCACAATGCATCCATAAAAAGTCGCATGCTGTGAAACTGGGAAAACGAAATACTAAAGCACACACTAAAAATAGGTATGTCATGAACTTGCAATACAATGCATGGGGGAAAAAAAATCTAGGGTTTTACGTACCAGAACCATGATCTGATTATTACACACGCCATAGTGGGGGACTCCGGATTAAAACAATGCACAGATGATGTGTATACATTGACAGAATTCATCTTCATCTAAATGGAAAGTTTCATTTACTGACTACTATACCAATGTTTCTAAGACACATAGAAAGCAGAGTTTTTGCATATGGAGCAAAAGAGCATTCTGTTTTCTAGACATACAGAGCACTTATTTTAGTTTGTGGTAAAGAGCAGGGAGAAATTCCAGTGCTTATCTTGTGTGTGTGTAATTGTGTGAAAGAAGGGACCAATTTCCAAAGCCAAAGGTAGGGAAAAATATGCTTCAGAAAAAGACTGCTTGATGCTATGTATAGAGAGAGAGAAAAAACCAGCAATGCAGGCGTAAAGACATTCCACAACATTTTTTGAAGATGTTTACAATGCAGTGGCAGAGAATAATTCCACACCAAGTGATCCAGCATTTTTGACCATAACATATTCCAGTTAAAATATTCTATATGTTCATGGCTGTGTGAACGAATTCTGTTTATTTTAGCCATCGAAGAATTTATTATCATATGGCGAAGCTTCCATTTTTCGCAAGATGATGTCTCATTTTAGTTTTATTTCATTCCATTTCCATGGGGAAACGGAAGAGGCTTGGACAAAAAGTGAAGGGTAGTTCACTTGACAGGTTTTCGTGCTTTTTTACAAGTCAAATGTCTTTACAAGTGACATAGTGCAGAAGTAGGTCCACAATATATGCGTATCTTCTATACTCCATTTCATACATAGAAGGGAAGCTACGCAAGCAAGGCAGTCATAGAAGTCTCACTCCAAGCATTTCACAATGCATTTGTTCTTGATCTGCAGCACTTTGTACAGAATAAGTACATATATTACAACTACAGCTTGCGGACGTAAGATTCCATCAAATTAAGTATTTCTGCACCTCTGTGCTTCCGGTGTGTGACTTATTGTTTTAATACGTTAGCATTAGGAGTGTCAAAGTGGAAAAAAGTGTGTATGGGAAGCTGGTCATGCGGTAGATATATGTATGCACGCATATATGTACTTATGTATGTATATATACATATATATACGTATATATATATATATAGTGCAACTGACGGTGGTCTGCTCCGAACCACCGTCAGTTGCACTTCGATCCTCGAAGAGGCAGGACGTGTGCCGAGCGAGCTCTTGCACAGCACTTTGCAATGTGGTGAACACGGTTTGAATCGGATCCAGGACTTCAGAGAGATGCGACGTAATGCCCTAGCGCATTTCTTTTGCATTTACTGCTAAATCGGCATAAATTTTTGGTCATGAACATCTGGCCACCCTGTTTGAGGACGTGTTAACTGCAAGCACTCCAAGCTTCCGAAAAAGTCAGCTAGCTGCGTGGTTCACAGTGGCGACGAATGCTTCTGGCGCCAGCTGCGTGCGCCGTCCCGCCTTTCCCCCCGATGTGGGCCCCCGGTTGAATTTGTTGCTGGTTGCTGAATTTTTATGTTGATATATTAATAACTTTGTTTCATGTCGAAGCACATTACAGTGATGCAAAAAATAGTCGTTTACACAGATATGTATTTGAACTTCAGATTTTATCAGTTACTCTATTCCCTGTTTCAGAGATGACAAAATATTGCAAGAGAAAATTTCTTGCCAAAAGTTAAAACATACATTATTGTAGTTAATTTCTCATCGTGCTGTGTCAATCCCGCCCGATCAGCATGTCCCGCATTTCGCTAGTAAGAAGGTGGTCACCCTGATTCCGCTCACACCAGTGTATGCACACAGCTGCTCAGCAGGAATGCTCATGTGCGCGCACATGTCAATAGTCGTTTACACAGATATGTATTTGAACTTCAGATTTTATCAGTTACTCTATTCCCTGTTTCAGAGATGACAAAATATTGCAAGAGAAAATTTCTTGCCAAAAGTTAAAACATACATTATTGTAGTTAATTTCTCATCGTGCTGTGTCAATCCCGCCCGACTCCAGCTGCATGGGCGTTGCCACAAAATCCAGCCCGAGTTCGCAATATTCGCACCGAAATGTCTTTTCGAGCGTGAAAAATGCACTGTAGACAAAATCCAGAATGATTCCCGGCGCCAGTGGCGGTGCTGTCAACCACCACCCCCAATTTCAGGAGTGGGGCTGAAGCCCCATCAGCACCCCCCCTGGCTACGCCCCTGTACATGCATGCTGCCTTTTGCAAGTATGCGAGTTGCTCTAACTGTTAAAATGTAGTTTCTTTGTTTTTTTTTAACATTCAAGTATATTAAGCAATTATGATACAGAAATGTGCGGTCGAAATTGATCTTTTTTTTTTAACAATGCTTAATTTGCAAGGTGAGAAATGTATGTGTTGATAACCATATTTAAAAATGTATGCCATAAACCATATAGTAAACCATATTTTAAAAATGTATGCTTCAAATATTTCATTTAGTCTGCATAAAAACAATCTCAAATGCCGTTCTTTTCAACAAAAAAGAGTTTTCAAGGTGGAAAAAGTCACACTGATGGTCAGAATAAAAAATCTAAAAAAAAGTTCTGCACACTTTAGGATATGTCCTACAAAGACAAAAGTTACGGGAACCTATATTTTTCCAACGTGAGAATTTTGTTTAAATTACATGTTATCACCAGCGTCACTTTCAACAAAGCAAGAGCTACAGTTAGGATCATGGCAACGTCTGCCTAAAAAGCAGATGACATTATTTTACAACACTTTTGATAACACCAAAGTGTGTAAAAATGTATGACCTTATCTGGACATGATTGCAACCAGTAGTAGGCCGGGTCACATTCACAACACAAAGAAGTCCCCATGTAAGTTTTTATGGTGGTACAAGGTACTATTAGGAAAAGCATTCCAATCTACAGCCAAGGTCTCTTACGAAACTAAAAGTAAGTCGACCTTAATGTCTAAAGTAGTAAGTGTCCACTTGCACAAAATTTCCCAGCCTGCTGATGTATATGCCAGTGGGCAGCCATACAAAATTGATGTTTTTTGTGACACTACATTTAAGAAATTTTCTCACATTTAAAACAGCAATAATGTTTTGTAACTTCTCTCATTTATGACAGATTCGTCCTAAAACATGTACATATACAGTAGCTGCTTATTGTAGATTTTTTAGTACGACAGCGAATGCGACATCTTTCAGCTTGAAAATTGCCTTTTTATAAAAATTATAGCATTTACAATTTCTTTCAAAATTGTCAAACCATAAACATAATATTTTTAGAACTTAGTTTATTGCAAGCACATAAGCTGACATACTTTCTTTACCTCATAGATTTAGCATTCTCCCCAAGAAAAATCACTGAAGTAATCAATTCTGACCACAAGTTTCTCTGCCATTGCTTTTGATATTGACACGTGTACTTGTTTATATTTATCGGGTGACTGCTTTTCATCACTTAACAAATGTTATATTATATAGTACAGTATTGCTACTGTGTCGTTGACCGTAGCTACCACATGCCAATATGCATGATTATTTGTAGCAAATTATATTTCAACAATTGAAGCAATTTGCATGCTTGCAAAAAACAGCATTAGCATAAATCAGTCACTTAGCAATGACGGAAAGATAATGTTACATAGTACATGTAGACCAAATGGAAATGGAAGCTTCGCAGGAAATGGAAGCTTTGTCACTTGACAGGGAAATTTTTGCTGGCTGGAATATTGCGGGAAATTCACGTTCATACAGCTGCCAGTATGTATACAGTTTTTCACCAAAATCCATAATGTGGGAAAAAAATGCTGGATCACATGGCATGGAATGATCCAGTATTCAAAGTACACGATTGGAATGTACGACTCTACCTTTGCACAAGTGAGCAATTCACAACACTGAGCTATAAGTATGTAAACTTTACATCTCACTAGAGAAAATAAAATTGGTTGGAAATTGTTATTTTTAGAGGAGCACAAAAAATAATGATACACGGTCTAAATTAGTTTGCTGCATCACCCAGCAACTATGCTTAGTTCTGAGAATAATGTGAGTAAAAGTCATAAATATGCCGTGATCATTAGCACTGCTGACATGATGAGAAGCAAAGGAAAAGTTGCAGTGTCTTCGCATATTTTGCAGTAAAAGAATGCAAAAACATAAACAGGTCAGATATCCTTCCCCTTGTAATCAACCATGGCCATACCATGCTACAGGTCGGATCAACTGATAGTCAGGAAACATTCAGTAATTCTAAATATGCCCCAGGAAAACTCTGCAGTGAGAAACCCTGAGAAAAAAGAACTGACAAGCTAAGCTTGTCATTAGGAAAATGTTTAAACTAAAGTAATCAGGTGTCCAGAGTTATGCAAGACGTCCCACTTTTACAACTGTGCACCCAGCCACCTGACACTGTCCCACTGACTACCTTGCGCCACTACCTAGCGCCAAGCTGTGGTGTCAACAAGAGAGCAATATGAAGCACAGCTTGGCATCGACAAGGCAGGAACACTTCAGACTGCACGTACTGATAATGTTGCAGTTAAACAGATATTGCCAAGCTAAATTCCGAACAGGAAGTGTGCACAACAGCTCCCACAGTTGAGTTGCAAACACTGAGAAAGTACTTCCATTAGCCTGTAAGAGAAGGGGTTAACAGCTTACTCCACCAGCCAGTCATGGGCACAGGCTTAGATCTAAGCTCATGGCTGAAACATAATGCTCTCACGTAATGTCAAATAACTATGATGCAGTTACTGGTGCTCTTGCATACAAGGCATGGCTCATTCAGGATGTTCCCTAAACAACAATTTTTCACCCATCTCAGCCAAGAATCAGCTCCAGAAGCACTATGTATAAAAAACATAAAATGGCATTAAGCCTAAAAGCTGAATTGGGGTTCAAACTTTCCGCATATCTATAAAACTCACCAATCAGCCCTTAAATTTATGTTAACAGTATAAAACTGCCTTCAAGTTCACTTATGCATTACCCCCCCCCCCCCCCCCCTTCACAGTGCACAGACTACCCCGTGTCCCACATTAGTCTAGAGAACCTGGTCACTCTATTACAGTATAATAAAACTAATTTAAAAAGCTGCATTAAAAGAAATTTTCATTATCAACTTGGAGAAATCATATGAACCATCAAGTCAGCAGTTTACCATTATAAATATTGAATCACACAGCCATTTGCATTTTTTTTTACCTCAACAGGTCAAGGTACACTACACTGCATACATACAGCTGTTGTGGCCTGTTTTATTTATTTATTTATTTTTATGTTTGTATGCATAACAAAAGTTTTTGCATGTACATATTAATGGATGAGCAAAAGAAGACTTCTATAGCAAAAGGGTATACACCACAAGTGTACTAATGTGCTCTCATTGTCTAAAGAAAAAGTATTTATTTTGGCAAATTAAAACAAGAATGCAGGCACTAGTGAGAACTCTGCCTCCGAACAATAAGGTATTGTCCAAAACAACAAAATGATGTGGAATACTATTAACCTTCAAAGATTCACCAGTAATAGGTGCCACAGGAAATGTCTGCACTACTCATTACTCGTGCAAGCTGACAGTCTAAAATCTAGCCAAAATGTAACTGGATAACACAACACTTGTGTATAGTCATGCAGAATGAGAAAAACCCACTTCTAGCACAGCACATCAAAAGCTTTCACATTACAGCACACACTTGACTGGCTTTAAGGCTCTGTCGAATTTCAAGAGCAGCAGCCCGCCTGCGTACAGCTGCATGGCAAAAGAATACAGACTTTCATGAGCACTTCATTCAAGTACATAAAAACATTGCAACCAAATTTTTAGGTACAGTAGAGTTCCATTTATAAAACAATTAATAATTTGATATTTCACTTTGTTGATTTTGTATTGTAATACTAGTGCAAAATTAACATAAGGGGGCTCAATGTCATTACTTATTGGAGAAATGGTGCATTTTATGGAGAAGAATTGCATTAATAGATCTCCATTAAAGAACACTGAACACCCTAGTAAGTAAAAACACTTTTTGAAGTATGGTAGACTTGAATTATTAAATGAAAAAAAAATTTATCTTATTTGGCTGGGGCATCAAACAGCAGTGTGAACGCTACATTTTCCTGTGCTGTGTCTTTTGTGCTTTCTGTTTCTTTGAAATATGCAAGGATTTCAACACCCAGCATAGGATTTCAGTTATCACCAGATATGTACACTGGTGCTAAAGCATAAACATGTTAATGCGATTTCTTTGCTTTCGTGCTCAGCAGAGTCCAGAAAACTTTAAAAATACGACGAATTACATAAAGTAACAGACAGGGAGCCCACAGGTGTCTCAAAGATACCTGCACAGTGTGTTTACAGGTGAGAGCACACGATGTGAGCTCTTTAGATAAAAGAAGTAACTGTACATCTGCAATAAGACAAACATAACTCAGAATGCTAACAGCATTGCCAGATAATCCCTTTCAGAACCTGGCTGGCCACTTGCCTTCCTTTAATTTAGTCTTTCCAAATAACTGGATAGCTTTTTGACATCCTGCTGCATTTAAATGAACAGAAGTTCACTGTGTATGTCTTGGTCAGACAGAAAGCAACTTTGTTGCTGTTCAGAGTACATCATGAACCATTAAACTGTGATGAATGAAATGAAAACTCTCCTGCACCACAATAAGAGATTTGGGACTTCAAGAAACATTTTTCCGTTATAATTACTATTGCTCGCATATGTACTGGTTCATAAAACGCAAGGCAACAGCAGCTATAAGCTCATACCTTCTAAATAGATGTCTCTGTTGAACAAGCCTGCTGACAGTCGTGTGCTGCAATATAAAAGAGAAAGCATAGTTCATAACTCAAAACAAAAATTTTATTCAAATTAACTTGCTCTTGGTAGCAAAGCTGCGTACAGGAGATCCTAATTTAAATTCTATTAGATAAACATTTCAATTAAGTGACTTCTCGAATTTCCCTGGCAGGAAGATACATGAGAAAAGAACAATACACCAATGCATAAGGATATGTAGCTTCATGTACATCAGCAATGCAGTCATTGAAGCAGTCACTGATGTGGGACTGCTTGGTTCCACAGTTTTTGACACCCCATGGTTATAAAGCAGAACTTCGTCATTACAATCCTGTTACGTACGATTTCCCGGTGTCAATGTTTGCGATCGAGAACACAAAAAATGACCCAATTAATTCCGAATCTGGGTAAGCATGCACAGCATCTCGGAATTGCCACTGCTACTCTTGCAAAACTCACAAAGGTCATTTTCGTATATATTTCTACTACTGTGCACTGGAAATAGACTACAGATTCCAGCCATTTCAAACTTTGCCTGAGCTAAATCGTAACTGTCAAAAGTTATGAAAGAAGAGAACCAGTTACTGTACCGAAACTTGGAGCGCAGTAAAAGACAACAGACGAGGAAGAGGCACACCGCACAAGTGCTCACTCACAACACAAGTGCTGAGTGAGCACTTGTGTGCCTCTTCCTCGTCTATCGTCTTTTGCTGTGCTTTAAGTTTTGAAACAGTAATGCAATACCAACTAGCCGACCTATCCATCCTATTGCAACAACCAGTTACATGACCAATGCTGGACCCATCAAATCCACTTTGTGCATATTAACCTATTTCTTAATACATGTCCAATAAGAAGTGTCTTAAAATGTATGCAACATGCTTAAACCCCATCAGGGGCCGATTAATTCTGTCCATTGAAAATGTTTCACCACATTTCTTGCGCTATCAAAATTGTAAAAAAAAACACTTAACTCTAGAACGGATTAAGAATTTTTCATTCGTCAGTGAGCTTTGTCAAGTTTACAAAATGTGGACTCTATGAAAGAAATCTATACAAGACCGTCAGATATGAAAACATCAACTATTTCATGTCTAACATACAGTTAAACCTGCTTATAACGAACCTCCATATAACGAAGTTTTTCTATTCCCCGCCATTACTCCATAGAAGCACATGTATTTGAGACCTCTACGTAACGAAGTGGCAGCAGGAGACCCCCTAGATATAACGAATTTCCCCCTCCGACAGCCTAGAGATTTCGCCCCAAATATTGTCATTTTTGCGCGGGCGGCAATCGGAAGCACCTTGTCCGCCGCGATGGAATGCGAAGCGAGCGCACGCGTGTGTGCGTGTGCGAGGCGGGCTGCATCCCTCAACCAGGCGATCTTGCCGCCGCGGGCGTGACCTTTCCCCCTCCCTTCATTCAAACCTGATCCTGCCGCTTGCTGCAGCTGACCAAGCTCGCCAAGCTGGCACTCTCTCCTTTTCCAGTTGATGTTCCCGACGCGCTGGTACACGCTGTGACACATCACACTCGATGAGCGCGGACGCGTGCTGTCAAACGCTGGCGGCGTGTGGAGGCGCCGCTGGAGAAGCGAGCGAAGTGACCTTCGTGCTGTTGTCTATCGCTTCAACGCAAACTGAGCGCCGAGAACACACAGCATGCACAAAGCTACGAGCCGCCGACACACCTACACTGCTAGGCTCTGCCCCAACGCAGATCGCTTTCAAGATACGGCCCGCGTGACCGCGCGCCACCGCGCAGTACGCCGTTGATGCCAGAGTACAGTACGCCGCCCCACTATCCCTCCCCCCTCGCTCCCTCGCCGGGGCCTCGAACGCAACAGAAGAAGGCGCACTTCCTCCCTGCTTTTCCTGCGCGCGCGAGATTTAGACGCGGTCGTCGGCTCCCCTCGCACGTTTTCACTCACACATACAGCATACGGCGCGCAGTGACTGCGTTATCGCCCTTGGACTTTATACGGAATATCTATGAGCCAAAACCAATTTTAGGGCCACAATGCGTCATAGACAACATCTTTACATAGCAATTACGGACCTCAAGGGCCATACTTTTGCTGGCGGAAACTGAAAATACGTCATAGTTGTCGCCCCCGGCACTTTCGGCGGCCAATGCCATCGTCAAGCCACCAAGCCAGGCGATATGAAAAGTCAAAATGGCCACGCGGGCTGGCGCGGGGTGTCAGTTCGTAACGTATGATGCGGGAACGGTCCCACAGTTGCGACGCAACAGCGGGGTTACCAATGCATTGGGTATCTATGGGAGCTGTGCCGGGACCGGCCGAAAACGAACAGCCGGGAAAACGCAGCCCCCGGGAACGTAACAGCGGGGTTCTACTGTAACACTACTACGACGCTACAATGCCATCGTGACGCTCGCTCTTTGTTTCCGATGCCTCGCGCTTGTGCGGAACGACACGCGTCCACGCATCCGGTACCTGGTGTGACATTCCAAGGATGAGTGCTTCGACGAAAACGGAAAACTGGTGCGTGTTACAATTGAGGGCGCGTTAGAATCGAGTAAATACGGTAAGCATTTCTTTTTCGAATTTTCGTGCCGAACCTGCATATAACAAAATCCTCTTTATAACGAAGTTTTTCGGGAATTTGTCAATTTCGTTATATCCAGGTTTAACTGTACTTGAAAAAAATGTGTCCAACCACTTGAAAAATATGGCTGACATAAAACACTGAAAAAAGCATTGCAAAAAGCGAGCCTGCAACACGATGCCGTACTGATGCCGTGAGCAAACACCCAGCCATCTATCTACCTTCCAACTTGTTTTATTGAAATACTTTGCACCTGTATCCAAACTTTAAGTACAGGTCCATCATTATTTTCACAACAGCTTTTGATTTTGATGTACTATCTTGGCAGGCACAATTGTGCACACAGTGCCTGAAGGGTTTAAAGCATCACTATTTTCATTATTTCTCGTTATTTCGAGGCATTATTTTGGCATACATAATAGCAGATGCAATACCATAACATTTCTCAAAAAGATATGAAATAAAAAAAAAAGTCACAGTTTCGCCCGCAAGGCAAAGCATCGATTGCGATAGCAAATTAGTGAACAGCTATACTAAATAAGGATAGTAGTTTTATCGGCTGTATAAACTTGCAAACATAGGCAAACTAACTAAATTAACAAGCATGGTTGTCACGCGCACACAAGCAAATATGAACACATCTCACTCGATGACCACGGAAAATCGCTGTCAAAACACTGGAGTGAGTCAGTGAGGCAGCAGCAGCGAGCAAATTGAGCTTCATGCCACCGCTTGCATCAGCGCGATCTTAGGTGCGAAAACACGGGGAAGGTGGACTCTGCCCCCGCCGTAGATGGGTTTCAAGATACAGCCGCGCAGGCGGGCGCTGCTTGCCCCCCAGCGCAGAACGCCCCCCTCCCCCCGTAGCCTTCTGGCCGGCCCGGGGGGAGCGTGCGGCCGCAGCAAAGCGCTGCCCCTCCACCTACCCACCCTCCCCCCGGAGCCTTTCGACCAGCGGGAGCGCGCGGCCTCAGTAAAGCGCGGCCCCTCCACCTAACTAACCTCCCTCTGGAGCACTGTGGGCGACTTCCCCCCCCCCCGAAGACAGCGCGCTTCCTTACCACTTCCCGCCCTGGCGTGCACGAGCTGCGATTGCTGGCTGGCGGCTCACCGTCGCATGCTTTCACTCGCACATACAGCATTCACTCGCATTGGCGCACGGCGACAATTTTATCACCCGTGGACTTCATACGGAACCTCACGGCGGCGGCAACGACGGTGACGGTAGAAATGCACCTGGAGTGTCCATATAATTGACATCGCAATAAAATGTAGTATACTGCTGCAGAATTGCCAGCTTCGGGTAAAGTCCCTATTCTAGCAGCTGCTGTTTTTTTTTTTTTTTTTTTGCACAACACTGACTTCACAGTAACTGCAAAACACGACATATCATGCACATTCATGCTTCTATCACTGCCTGGTAAATACAGTCTATAGTACATGCTATTCTTCAATAACATGAAATGAAGTGCCAATAAAATTAAAGGAATGGCAATACTCAGCAGTTGCTTTTCCCAGAGTATGAATTTGCAATGAATGCTTATAAAAATTTCCAGTACAGTTCCATGGCTATGCAGAGTTAATTACTGTTGCCTAAACATTATTATGGCATACGTGTCGCACACATACTGCAGATATGTAGCTCCTGCTTTGAGTAATCAGATAACAATGCACACTCTATTGGGCCTTCAACATTGATATGTCAAAAAATTTAATTGCGGGTTTTAAAATCCCGAAACTGCACAGTGTGTTATGAGGGATGCCGTAGGGCAGCACTCCAGATTAATTTTGACCATTTGGGGTTCTTAAATGTGCACCCAAAGCATGGTACATCAGCATTTTGGCATTCCACTACTATTGAATGCAGTCGCCATGGCCAGGAATAGAACCCACTACCTCGTAACTGCTGTTGCAGTAAGTAAATTCAGGACTATACAGAAATTGTTGAAGTCTGCTGACCTGTTTTTTTTTTTCTTTTCTCTGCTGGCAAAACACCTTGCACATTAGCAACAAATATAAGAATCAGCACTAGGACGAAAATGTTGCAATGCTAGTCTGAGTAAGCCTAAATGGTGCACTCATGTAAAAAGGCCGACAAAACTTTTAAACATTGAAAATGAACTGAAGAAATAAAATTCAGCTATGCTTCCAAGACAGAGATATAGAATTAGAACATTGCATATTTCAAAAGATGTGGCATGTTAGTTTCTAGTAAAGATCATAGACTCAACGGAGCTTCTCAGGACCTTCATTAAAGTTCTTTGTCTGTCTATCATAGACTAAATGACTGTCCCCCCCCCAACCTTGTTCACAGGTAAAGAACTGCATGCAACACAAGCTTGCAAAGATGCATTTCAAGGGGAACTCTGCAACTGGTAGTCAAACAAGACCGTCTCATTATAACATGTTAATACAAAAGATGTTCTCACTTGTCTCTTCCGGGTCGAACCACCGTCTCATAGAGCCCATAGACTGGTCGATGATCAGAGGTTTGCATTTGTGGAATTGAGTCATAAAGAATGCACTCTATGTGGCCTTTTCTCTTGCTTCTATAAAGTATTCGATCCTAAATGAAAAGAATTTACCACTGAAAAACAAGCATCGTAACACCAATACCATGATCAAAAAAGTACAAATAGAAGTTGTTACCGTATATGATGGCACCCTAAGCTTCACACCATCAAACTGACTTGAGCCAACTTCAAATTTGTAAGTAGGGCCAAATTTTATCTTTCCTTCTTGGAAGCCAAAGAACGCCTGACCTAATGATCAGATAAGAAAGAGAGATGCTGCAAACAACATTCTGATGAATGGATACATATACACCTGGTGCATGTTTTTTTTTTTTTTTTTTCAAAGAGCTGTTTAATAACTTATATGGAGCATACAATGCAGTTTAGCTAGTTCAGGTGAATTACCTGTAGAGGCAGACATTCCTTGCACAGTAAATCACAATGTCCCAGGTAGCTAACTAATAATATTCACTAATCAACGTTAAGTTCGCTTTATTCAAAACTGAAGCTCAGCGTAGCGAAGTCATGTCTGCTTAGCCGAAATTCTAAGACTAGTGCCACTTTCAAGATATCTGTTCCCATAATCTGCTAAAGCATACATTTGTGTTTCAGGTCAGATTGTCCCAAACTGCTTGAGGGACTCTTTTAGGAAACTGCTAACTGGAAAGCCAATGCATTTTGAAGAACATTTTAAGTATGGATATTTCAAAAGTGGTGCTAGTCTAGGAATTACTGCGAAGCAGAAATGACTTTACTACTGCTCTGCGACAATTTTGCAACTGCAACATGCGCCCTAAGAAAGTTAATTAGTGAATTTTTATAATTAGCTACTTGGACATTAGGACTTTTCATGCAGGCAATTTCTACATCTTTCAGAACTCCACCTGAAGAGGCACAACAGTGCTACCTGTCACAGCTGATTCCCTTTTAAACAGTCCGAACTAAATGGGGGGGAAAAAAGTGGGTGGTATACAGAAGATGTAAACATACAGACCATCATGCATAGCACTTCTCAGCTGATCAAATTTCAGGAGTCTTTCATATGTAGATTGCTTATCCTCATGGTGATCCTTCAGTAAACCAACAACAGTTGAACGCTCATTCATAAGTCGAAAATTAAGGTCGCCACACCAAAATACATGGTCAAATCTTGCAGTCACATCTGCAATAAATAAGCCCAACATTGACACACCTTCTACAAAAAGCAGCAACTTAGCGAAGATGAAAGAAAGAATGTGAGCATTTCAGCATAGTGCATTTATATGAATGCAGCACAGTTAGAAAGGGCACCAGATAACACTAAAATAAAGCAAGTGCTAGCAAGTAGTTAGGCTTCACCCATAGCACACAAATATATTAATTTATAAAATGTTATTGTTAAAATTTTTTTCATGGGCAGCTGGATTTCTAATTATAAAACAAACTCCAACCACATTATAACACTACCGTCGTCAGCTTTATATAAAACTTTCACACCTAAGTCGCTTCTCCATTACCCATGTCTGAAAACAGTAACTAGAAGCTGTACTACCAAAGGTAAGTAAGCATACAGAAAGAATCAGCAAGCTTGATCTTTCAGTTCATAACTTGTATCTCATTAGACAATTTTTACAAGAAACAAATGACAAGCATGAAGTGTTCAGCATTGGTTATTACAGGGTCTTGCTCAAGAAAAAAGCCTTGGTACAACAGCCAAACTTCTATACAATGATTCCCAATTTAATGAAGCTTGTGATGTAACGACTTTTTCGTACATGCTGACGACATTCAGAAATGTGCATATTTTTCTAATCACGCAACAGAATTGTAACAAAGCCTTATACACTGTATTTATATACAAGGTGTTTCAGCCAACCTGTGCCAAGCCTTAAAAAAAAAAAAAAAAAAAAAAAAGCAAATGCGCACTATGTGAAAGCAACTGACGCTGCAGTGTTGACTGTCTCTTGAGTGAATCAGACTACTTTTTTGTGATAAGACTAATAATTTACGAACAGATGAATTAGTTCACATTTAAAATATTTATTTTAAAAAAAAAACCTTCAATAGACAAGCTGTAGAGCATATTGATAAGCATTTAACTAATTTCATAAAAGTAGCTGTTGTGGATTTAGTTTTTCCAAACTCCAAGAAAAGTGCACTAGATCTGAACAAATATCTGAAAAAGTATGTCTGTACAGCATTACTGCCCACAAACATGGTCTGAATGAATAATCGCTCATGAACGCAACATTATGTATGAACAAAGCTGTAAGCAATGATGAATGATTGAACAGAATGATTTTAGCCACTAATTTTGCCGAGATAACTTGCCTGCTGAAGTGATGCAGTCATGAGATAGCGATAAAGTGTGCATGGCAACTCGGCGTTTTCAACACAGACAGACTGCAGAGAGGGTGATGAGGTTGTAGCAACTGGTGGCGACGCATTGGATGAGGCAGTCCTAGCCGTCACCTCAGAACCATTACAGCTTACAGTCTATTCACAAGTTCACTATGTGTGTGACACAGATCATAAATTTGGAACTTGTCCAAGGGCAGTAATATCACTGCACGCAAGCAGCTAGTCACATGGTGGTACTTCAAATCTCGCATGCTTTCGAGGGACGTTGGGAAAATTTTATCCACAAGTATCTTCATGGAAACAAATTATTTTGATGTTTCCCTATATCATCCAGAACATCTTTATTAAAGGTTTGTTTTCAAATAAATACATTGAAATTATATAATTAATATTTGTTAATTAGTCAATTAGCTCACATCAAATATACCCTGAGCTGCTCCAAGTGGACAGTAAATAATAATGCGTCAGTTGCACTCGCATACTGTGCCTCCACAAGGTGCGGCACAAGTTAGCTGAAATATTCATGGCATTTATCAGCAGGCGTGCAAGAGGGAAAAGAACAGCAGCCAAAAAAAATAACCTCTGGCCAAGTGTGTTCATGAATAAACTTTAAGACATCAAGGTAGCAAGCACAATATGCTGTTAAATTAGGTTAAGACATGCAGTGGGTGCATTCCATTCATGCTTAAAGGGCCCCTCACAAGCTCTGGCCATTTTGAGATGACAAACGCAGTGCATACAACGCGCGCTAAAGATAGCGTCTGCTAAGTACGTGCAGCAGAAAGAGCTGAAATTTCAAACCAAACGCTGTTTGTCCTTCTCCTCGTGGGCGCCGCACTTCAAGCCAGAGGGTTCAAGCAAGCGCGCCTACGTACATGTGCCTGTGCTGTGACGATGCTCATAGTGACACGTGGCCTTGAGAATTATTCAAGGCAACATCTGTTATTTGTGTAATCTGTTGCTTCAATAGACGAATTAAAGTTTAGAGAAATAATAAAACACACAAACCGAATGTCTGCGTGTTTTTGTTTTACTTCGCACCGCAGTAAGAGAGACGTACAGTTAAACCTGCTTATAATGAACCTTCGTATAACGAATTCCTGGATATAACGAAGTTTTTCTATTCCCCACCGTTACTCCATAGAAGCACATGTATTTGAGACCTCTATGTAACGAAGTGGCAGCGGGAGACCCCCTCGATATAACGAATTTTCCCCTCCGACAACCTAGAGATTTCGCCCCAAATTTTGTCATTTTTGCGCGAGCAGCAACCGGAAGCACCTTCTCCACCGCGACGGAATGCAAAGAGATCGCACATGTGCGTGTGTGCGTGTGGGAAGCGGGCCTGCATCCCTCGACCGGCGTGACCTTTCTCCCTCCCTTCATTCAAACCTGATCCTGCCGCTTGCTGCAGCTGGCCTAGCCCGCCAAGCCGGCACTCTCTCCTTTTCCAGTTGATGTTGCCGAAGCGCTAGCTGGTACACGCTGTGACAGATCACACTCGATGAGCGCGGACACGCATTGTCAAACGCTGGCGGTGTGTGGAAGCGCTGCTGGAGAAGCGAGCGAAGTGATCTTCGTGCTGTTGTCTATCGCTTCAATGCAAACTGAGCGCCGAAAACACACAGCACGCACAAAGCTACGAGCCGCCGACACACCTACACTGCTAGGCTCTTGCCCCAACGCACATCGCTTTCAAGATACGGCCCACGCGACCGCGCTGCCGCGCAGTACGCAGTTGATGCCAGAGTACAGTACAACGCCGCCCCGCTATCCCTCCCCCCTCGCTCCCTCGCCGGTGCCTCAAGGCACACTTCCTCCCTGCTTTTCTTGCGCGCGCGAGATTTAGACGCGGTCGTCGGCTCCCCTTGCACGTTTTCACTCGCACATACAGCATACGGTGCGCAGCGACTGCGTTATCACCCTTGGACTTTATACGGAATATCTATGAGCCAAAACCAATTTTAGGGCCACAATGCGTCATAGACACCATCTTTACATAGCAATTACGAATCTCAAGGGCCATACTTTTGCTGGCGGAAACCGAAAATACGTCATAGTTGTCGCCCCCGGCACTTTTGGCAGCCAATGCCATCATCAAGCCACCAAGCCAAGCGACATGAAAAGTCAAAATGGCCGCTCGGGCCGGCGCGGGGTGGCAGTTCGCAACGTACGATGCGGGAACGGTCCCGCAGTTGCGACGAAACAGCAGGGTTACCAATGCATTGGTATCTATGGGAGCTGTGCTGGGACCGGCCGAAAACGACGTAACAGCCGGGAAAACGCAGCCCCCGGGAACGTAACAGCGGGGTTCTACTGTAACACTATACGACGCTACGACGCCATCGTGACGCTCGCTCTTCGTTTCCGATGCCTCGCGCTTGTGCCAAACGACACGCGTCCACACATCCGGTACCTGGTGTGACATTCCAAGGATGAGTGCTTCGACGAAAACGGAAAACGGGTGCGCGCTACAATTGAGGGCGCGTTAGAACGGAATAAATACGATAAGAGTTTCTTTTTCGAATTTTCGTGCCGAACCTGCATATACCGAAATCCTCTTTATAATGAAGTTTTTCGGGAATTTGTCAATTTCGTTATATCCAGGTTTAACTGTACTTCGGTTTCGTCTGCTTGTTCCCACATCATACAGTCGTGCGCGTTGACAACGAAATTATGCCATTTTCTACCATGTTCCAGTGCGCGATCATGCTCTGTGATCTAATTGTGTCTGCTTCACTGTTCGTGCAGCACTGACTTATATTGCTAGACGCGTGTTCTCGTGCACAGTGCATAAAATCATGCACCGTGCTAAACAACACAAACGCAATAGCTCGCGCTCAAGGCCGTCACCGGAAGTGCGCCACGCAGCAAAAAAGCAGGAAGAAAAAAAAAGGGGGGGGGGGGGGCGTGACGTATGCGTCACGCAATTCTCCAGCCCCGGCATGGAAAAACGCAGGGAAGAAATTTCGCTTGCGGACGCTAGATGGGGCAAGTGGAGAGAGTGTTTCTCTTGGCGGTGGCACTCGCCTCCTGAAATCATGGGTTCGTGGCACTGAAATATTTATATCTCGGCTATTAATGAACCAATTTCAAAAATTCTTGCAGTAGAACGTTCCCTAGAGGGCACTGGTGGCCTGGTGAGGGGCCCTTTGAGGGAGGCACCCAAGCAGTTTTCAGTGCGAATGGATGAGAGATTTTATGCATTGAAATTGACAACTGCATCTAGCTGTGTTCATATGATCAACTGAAGAGCCCACCTAACAATAATTACAATCTAAGGACACTATATGGCACATAACAACTCAGCATGCGCCAAGGAAGAAGTAGTATCTATCACGGTACAGCCAGTTTCCAGCTTACGCCATATGCAGCAGTCATTGGTGCAAGACGGTGTCTGTAATGTCTTCAAAAATCATTAGCTGTCATTAAATTTCACTATGGCATTGCTGTAGTTTCATTCCACACAACTGCATGCACATGTGCTGTGTCGGAAGGAGCAGGTTTATGGACAAGTTCTGAAAGTTTCATAATGCTCAGGACTCGCACACACAGAGGACACATACAGCACTGTAATGCTCTAAATCAGTTATAAGCTTGTGGAAGAAAGTACAATGGTCTCGCATTATTAAGGTTCTTAAAAACATTGTTTACATTATATATATATATATATACTTTTTTCTTAAAGCATCATTCACTCAAACAAAAGGCAAACCTTTCTTTCTGGGTGTCCTTCCCTCACCAAATTTTTTTGCCTGTTGATCACCCCCTTGCTCTCATGACATATAGTTGCATGATCAGAGTACACCAGCTGTAAATTACCAACTAGATTGTAGTAAAATTTTATTGAGAAAACATCATTTACATGCCCTTGGCCAGCAGGACTCCTTTTGGGATATAAAATATTACTTGCTAAAACGAGCTCCCACTTTAATAAAAATGTAGGCTAAAACAATAACTTTGATTCGAAAGTATAACTGTTCAAATAGCAGTTATTGCAACATTCACATTTAACAGTTTTGTTACAAAGCTCTTCATGACAGGGGTATGGCACTTACGTCGTCACATACAGTTTCACATGAGACAGACCAACCTTTGCTTTGGTACTGCAACTTAAGTTGTGCTTGCTTTGGTAAGTCGATCTGATGACAGATCTTTTCATAATCCTGGATACGTTCCTTAACTCTTTTTTCATGAGCTAAAAAAGAAATAAAATTAAAAAAAAAAAACATCAGCATACTTGAAGGTAATACAGTGAAACTCTAAAGAAGCACAGACACAAAATGTTTTGTCTGTCTTAGGTATTGACAAGTGGCTATTGACCAGTACAAAGCCTCATTTGCTCCAACATGCTATGGATGATAAATCACATCATCCGTTATTAAAGGCGTATCAACACAATTTTAACTCGAAATAACTGGTACATTACACAGCTGTGAGCACATAGGTATCATCTGTGCAGTACCAATAGCAAATGCAGCTTAGAATGCATTTTAATTAATTTCAACGTTCATGAGAGCGATGAACCGGGAAGTGCAGCACCTATCGATATAATCATCAGCGTAGGTCCTGTTGGTAAACAACGTTACGTCACGAGTTTCAGCAACTGATTTTGGTGACATGCGATGTCACTGGCTTGTCTTGCCGTTCGGAAAACGTTTCAGCATTCTTTGTATTGGGTGTCTTGCACTGCCAGCACACGAGGCGCACGTACATGCACACACAAAGTGTACGCACGTACGTACGCCAACCAACCGGTTTTCGCAGTGGCGCACCGACGGGGGGGGATTCGGAGGTTCGAACCCCCCTCTGAGGCCGAGTTAACTCCCCCCCCCCCCTTTCGTTTCACCCCTTTTCTTTCTTTGCGCCTTTGAGTACTGCAACTAAAATGTACGTAAGACGTGCAATCGTCTGCACACTCGCAAACTTGCGCAAAAAGCACATTTTTTTACAATTTCCCGTGAAGAAATTGAAATTAGTGCTGTTTAGATGGTATTGGCAAACTAAGGCAAACTGCCAACCAGCCCCCCTGGCAGAGATCCTGGGTGTGCTACTGGGTTTTCGCAACACTTTCTGTCATTGCCACGCCCAGCTAGCATGTCGGGACGTGCCGGCAGTTGGCTAGAATTTGCTGCGGGTGTCAGTTCGCTGAGCGATGTCATGCAAAATGCCCGGCTGCTGTGTACCACTGTGCTCAAACCACTCCAGGAATAGTTGGCAATTGTTCCATTTTCCGAGAGACCCAAAAAGAAGAATTGTATTGGTTGCTAGGATAAAGCACAACAAATGGCCAGCCTAGGAAAACCTCATCCATATGCAGTGTCAGCATTACGGCACTCCGTGGAAATATATATATATATTTTTTTTCAGGAGTTTTCTTAACGCAGGAGCGGTGATTGAAACAGATTTTTCCTTATACTTTACACTGCGGAGAATGTTTTCTGAGGGCAAACAGTGCGGTAAGAAGTAATTTACCAGTTACGCAAATTAGCAGCAGTGAGTTCAAAGCGTTAAGAAATAATTCCATCTCGACCACCTCTTTCACGTTTTAGAACTAGCGTTTGGAACTCTAATCCATACTCAGTGTACACAAACTCACACGTGGAAAGCTACGCATGCTGTTTCTTTTAGTACGCTAAGCACCTTTAGCTCACGCAGACCTCGTGCTCTATTTATGGTGCAGTGCTGTGCGCGTTCATAGATGTTTTTCGGCTTTTGGATGCTACAAGCGTCAGGTCATGGCGAAGGGACCTAACAGGCACACAAGCAAATCTAGTGCAGAAGTGAGCCTACAATGAACGTCAAAATTGGATTTTGATGTACATAGCCACAATTCAGACACTTTTGCTTCAGTTTTCTTACCCTGTTTGATGTAGATTTTGTTCGTGCATTCATTTTTTTTTTTCACTTCCATTCTTCTACTTATCAAGTTGAGCCACACAGTACTATTGCCATATGCTTTGTTTAAATTTATTAAAAGCTCATTTTCCTAGTTTATGCTTTTTGGTCCGAGGAGCTATGCCAACGACATGTGAGAAATGACAGTACATATTAAAAACATGTACTTGGATCAACACTTCGTAACAATAATCAGTATTCATTTGTCATTTATTGACTGGTTCTCTTTACTAGTATCAGCATGTTCTGAAGGGATTTCATTATTATTGCTGCATAATGATTTGTTTCTAAGCAATGCAGCTTCGCCACGCAGATCTGCCTGAAGAACAGCAATGCTTAATAATATGGTCATTTGACATTCAATAGTCCATTGCTCTGTACGAATGCTTGAGTAAACGCATTATTTCCCACCTGTAGAACAAAACAGCGGGTATCATGCAACCTAGTTTCCGTTTGACGGTAAACAAACTATCACGCCAACGAACGGCCGTAACACGTTTCAAACCGATTTCAGTCAACAGCATTAGATGACAGCGTGAAGCAACTTATTTAATGATGCTGTTAGACTCTAAACCGTCAAAAACATTACCTGCTTAACTACAGCATGCATTAATGCCTTTCCACAGTATTTATGTCTACATAAAGCCCCCGTGCTGCCTATACACGTGTTCATACACATGTGCACCTGCAACGGGTCCCTTGGAGTAGGCGTGGGAATGGCGGACTTCTTAGCAGACGATGCGGTTGTTTCCGCCCTGTTCGGAGCGGCGGGCGAGAAGGACATCAAGGTACTCTATGTTCCTGCCATACACCTCTCCGGGAACCCAGCAAACCACAAATGGTAAAAAGTTTGCAGACACGCTAAAACGTGGTGAAAACGCTGTAATGCCGAGATCATATTGCATAGTGGACTTCTGTACAATGAAGTATCATGATGGTGTAACAATGCACAGGTTTCTTACCGAACTAGCTGTCAAAACAGGAGCATAGATGGCATGGTAGACAGTGCGCTAGCGTGCGTCACAAGTCTGCGTGCTCACGTGATCATCGCTACTTACGAACATGCATTTCACATCATGGAGCACGAAGTGCTCTTCGAAATCAAAAAAAGCGACCCCCTGGTCATGAGATACAAGCATATAACTAAACAATTGTCACGCAGTGGAGTAAACAAGTTTCTTTAGCATGATTACTGGATTAATAGCTATTGATTAAGCACAAAAAACAGAGCCCAAAGAATTTTGTGTCAGTACTCCTTTAAGACAAGTCATTAATAGCTGGTCCTTGCATTAATGCAGCTAGTGATCATGTAGTGTCTTAAATTGCTGACGAGGAGACATGCCAGTCAAACTATTGCATTAAGCGGCCTTTCGCCATGTGATGTGGCTGGAAGTATAGCAGATTTAATCCTCCTAAAGAGGTCATGTCACCTCCTGCACCATCAAGACAGTTCTCTCCTTTTGCTTCACCCATTTCCTTTGCATTACACACTAGAGAAAAGTGGCACATCATGGCAACAAGGGAGGGATGTGCTCTACTTTTAATGCAACCAGAGAGAGAAATGTTTGGCTCTTTAGCCTTTAAGCCCAAACCGCATGAGAGCGATTTTGTGCGCGACAGCGACCAGCGACGGCTTCGAGCGACGAAACGGGGCCCGGTCGCGCAAACAGATCACTCGGTCTTTTTGCTCAATCGCTCGGTTCTATAAATCTAGAATTCGTCGCTCGTCGCCCGGAAGTCCTATGAGCGACTAGCAATAGCGCGAAGCCGGAACTGGATATACATCAGTCAAGTACTACCAATTGTCGCACGGAATGAGCAAACGACTAGATTTTGATACGTACTAGGATAATAACGTAGTGCAAGACCTTTAGACATATTTATGCTGCTCTTTACACTAAAACACATCAACTTAAATTAATAAAGCAAGCGTCACGCCAGTTTCGGCGAGTATTTGCTGCCCTCATACCGGCAACACCAGAGAGACGTTGCTCAAAGTCGTCGCTCGTCTCGTCGCTCACATGCGGTATGACTTGTAGGCGACGAGCGACCGCGACAGCCATCTCCATCACGCCGCTTGTCGCTGTCGCGCGCAAGATCGCATGCATGCGGTTTATACTTTAAGAGCTTGAGGGGGAAATTACAGTTTTTAGACACAGTTTTCGCCTGCCCTCACATGTGCCCCTGTCCTAACAATTGTCTGCAAAGTTTACTCGCCATCATAAGCATCATAAAGGTTTATCTAGGTCGCAAGTTGTCCGTCATGCCATGTTACAATCTATGTCATAAGGTGCTACACTTTGAAGATAGCTCCACACGTGGCTTTAAAAAGCAGATTAAAATATGTTCTCACCTTTGTTTGCCATTAATATTTGGCTGAAAGTGTCCACATGTACTAAAGAAATATATGACACAAACACTTCAAATTTTATGCCAGTACACCTTTAAAATATTTCTTGGACACTAATTAAAAATTCAACTGATTACAGAAAGTTTACCTGCAAGATGGGAGTTGATAAACAACATTGAGGACCCAAAAAACTGGAAAGCGATGGCGACAGCTCCCTTTGTCTTAACAGAAGAAACAGTACGTGTGGCGTATGTTGCTTCTTCAGCCGCTTAAAAAGAAAAAGGAAAAATTTTACACCACAAAAATGCAAGAAATAGGCAGTTTTGAGCATGTCAAACCACTTTAGCGAGTGAGTCAAACATGACCAGTGCCCATTTATTAATGCACTAGTTCAAAATACAATGAATGCAAGACAGTAGAGAAAAGATACTGCATGCACCCAGAGATTACCTGAGCAAAACCATATCAGATCCCGACGCAAAAAGATGGAGAGGTTCAAGACACCCAAAGAGACAGAGTAGAAGAGAACATGCGAAGGACCCAGCGTGAATTGAAGTCTAGTTTCCCACTCCTTTCTAAGAGAGAGAGATGAGAGAAAAAAGCCACGCTAGACACCCCGAGACCACAAAGAGCAGCAGCATCACTTCACAGATAAATGTGCACAGACACAAGATAACCAAATAATTGAACAGTAGTAAGGAAATAGATAAATGCAGCATAAAATCACTAAAAACCTACCTGTCACTCATGGCTTCTTGCACACCAATAGCATAAATTTCTGGTACATACTCTATTGTTTTAGGGAGTAGCAAGTCATCTAGGCTGGCAGGGGATGCCTAAAAGTAAGAACAATGTTGTGAATACCAAACCAAATCAGGCAATTCAGAAGGACACAAACAAGGAATTTAAAAAATAGACTTTTAAATGCAATAAACAATATTACCTACTAATAACGCATTTCATGCTACAGTCCCATGTGACTATGTGCATGCACAAACATTATGCCACATATATGACAACACTTGACTACATACAAGCGAGACAACTCCACCAAGTTCCTGCTTAAGGAGATCTATAGCCAGTGCTAATAACACACATACTATGTTTTGCCAATGCGTTAGTGGCATGTGTTCACTTTTTTATCAAGTCTTTTCAAGCTCTAGCTACTTTCCAAAAGTACACAGTGTAGCATACTCACTACATCATGCCATTTAGCATAAAATGGTGGGTGCAAAATAGGGCCATCAATATTTGTTTTCATGCCAGATATCGCACAATGCACAAACATCATGGTCTTGCTTTGAATCAGACATATTTCGATGGGCAAGGGAAAAGCAGCTCAGATCCAACAGCTCCTTCAAAGTTGCAAGGTTTCAGATTCGCCTTTTTCAGTCAGTCACACACAATGTCAAGCTGGCAAACGGCCAAAAGGAAACTTTGGCACCCATTGCAAAAGTCATAAGTATGTACCCCAAGAACTCAAATGTAGATTCTCCCGCCTTTCCTCAAATTAAACTTTCTTCTCCCTCTTCCAAACGTAGAGCATGTAATACAGAGTGGCCACAATCAACACCTGAAACATCACATTTTTCAAAAACACTCATATCATGGCAATGAGCCAGATGACCTAATGATAGAACATGGCAATAGCTACTGTGGTGCAATAAACTATTGAGTTATTGCAATCATAGAGTACATGCTGTTGTATCCCTCATGTGGAACCTTTCCAATGTCCCAATTTGAAATAATTGTGAAACATCATTTTTTATATATTTCCAAGAAAACGATATATTGAGTAGAAATATTCCTTAGTAAAAGGGTAGACAACTGGGCTAGTTAGTAGATGTTCATGGTACTGAAGTGCTAGCAAAGGGACACACTGAGACCAAGACACAACAAGTGCTTCGTGTCTTGGTCTCAGTGAGTGTGCTTGTTTGCACTTCAAGACGATGATTATTTCATTTGCATTGAACCTAAGCACCTGCTCTATACTTGGTTGTAAATGATGCCACAAAGAAGAAAAACAGTGCTAATGTAAAAAAGAAAAAAGTAGGCACCACTTTCCGCACATATTCCTAAATACTTTAATGTTACATTTATGTTGAATGTCCTATAAGCAGGAATGAAAAATTAGATAAACGGCAGAAAATGCTAAAAGGTAGAGAGCACAAGTTGAAAGTTCCAGATATCTACTCCCTTAAACCCTTAATCCCTTATTCTGAGATATCACACATATCTTTTACATCTACAGTGGAATCTCGATGATACGAATCTCACGGGGTCACGAAAAATATTCGTATTAGCCGAAATTCGTATCATCGAAACACAATTAAAACTAGCTAAATTAAAGAGTCGGAGGTGAACTCACTCAGGCACACGCACGTAAAAAGCATTTACAGTATAGATTACTTATAACGTAACTGTTTATAGTGCAGAACAGGCTACAACGCGGCATTTTTGTATACGCATACCGCTTACAGTGCAGTCGCGCGAGACGAAATACCGGTTATAATGCGGCTTCCGCTGGAAAATCTCGCCGACAAGGGCGGTAGCGAGCACGCTTCTCAACGAGGTGCGCCCACCGACGGGAGAGGAGATCAACGAGGGCGATGCGGAGGAGGAGCATGAGACATGGAGCATAAGTCCAAGGGCGATAAAATCGTCGCCGCGCGCCGTATGTGCGAGTGTAAGCGCGCCTTTCGCGCGGAGGACGCGCGCCTTCACGCACCGAGAGCGAACGCACAGCGGAGAGCAAACGCGACTTCCGTCACAGCCGGGCGCGCCAGTCGAGCCCGGCCCTGCTTCCGTCGCGCGAAAGGCCGGGAGGAGGGGGTATGGGAGGGAGGGAGGGGGGATGATGCTGCGCTCTGGGGCACCAAATGCGTATCTTGCAACTGGGCGCAAGGGTAACTAGCGACGCAATCTCCCATGCGAAAGGAGCAAAGCGGGAAGGCAGCGCAGGAGGGAGGGAAGGAGAGGGGGGGGGCGGCTTCAACTCTGCCAACAAATGCGTTCTTGTACTTTGCGCCTGTGCCGGCTGTCGGGGTTGTCGCGCGCACCGTATCTTGAAAGCGATCTCCACACGGCTCTGACCTTTGTATGCACTGTGCTTACACCGCTCAGTTTCCGTTGTAGCGATAGACCACACTTCCCCACGAGCGCAAAAGCAAGAAAAGCGCCACCGCGTCAAACTCTTCGCGCCCAGTCACGGCCTCCGTGCTGTCCGGCGCCACGTCCGCGCCTCCGCACCAAAAGAGAAAAGAAGAAAGCGCGTGACTGCGCGCTGTTCTCTTTCGCGGCCGTCGGTGGGGCGGCGTTTATTCGTATCAACCGACGTGGATCGAAAATCGATTCGTAACAACCGTTCTCTAGCACGTTGCAAAGTAATGGGGCTCGGCCGGGACCACGGAAAAATTTGTATCCGGAAATTCGTATTAGCCGTGATCGTATCATCGAGATTCCACTGTACTCCCTTAAACAGCTATTTAATGCATTACCAGATATGCCAAGATATCACCAATAACTAAGATTTGAAGAAGCAAAAGTATCACACAGGGACTCCGGAACGTTTTTGTATGTTGTTATTTTTTTTCTCAATATTTGTCAATGCTTATTTATTTACATTACATTTTATTATTTTAATGAATAGTATAACTTTAATTACATCAATTATTATATTTAATTCATTTTAGCCATATTAAATTTTACATATTTGCATCCTCGCTTATTCTGCATTTGTACACACTTTAAAAATGGTTGGAAATTTTAGAAGTACTGAAAACCTGCGCAGACCACGCAAATGACAAAACGGGTTCGAAAACTGCAAAAAATCATTTTTAATATTTCTCCCATTCGCTCCCGCAGTGAAGCAAATGTAAACTGACACAAGTACACAAATGTGATACAAGTAGACAAGAAAGTAGGCACTAGGTACAAAGCTATTTTCGCAGATTGACGAGCTTCATGGCTGCAGCATGACAAGAGGGCGTTGGGCAGGAGAGATTGTCAGAGGCCAAAGCTCGCTGTTCGTTCGGCCGTTCTAGACGCGAACTCTTTCATCATCATCATCATCATCAGCTCTTTCATAACGGCATCCAAGTGCAGTTCCGCAGCTCTCTTCTTGTGCACGTGGAGGAGGAGAACGTGTCAGCCTCTTCTGCGTGATTTGATTGCGCAAAAATGTTTTTACTTGCCTCAGAGCACTGAAAGATCACTCTCCTGAAGCAGCTGACGCAGGTACAGAAGACACGAGTTGTAGGTACTGGACAACCTGGTCCATCATCTTACGCATATCTGCAGACTTCCCCTGCAGAATTTATAAAATGCGTCCACTTGCAGCCGGACCCTCATCACGCAGGAGCGTTGGGAGAAGCACGAGTTGCGCTGAAAGCCTCCCGATGTCAAAATCTTCAGCGTGTGCTCCTAAAAGCTCATTTAGGTCGTTTGCCGCGAAGTATCGACCTTCAGTAGGGTCAGTCAAAATGCGCTCGAGGCTAATCAGCTGCTCCATGCCAGGCTGTTCAAATCGCCGTCAGATCTCGCTGGTAATACAATCGATAGCACCAAAAAACTATTTTCTTTGTGACGACTTGCCATCAAGCGCTGCAGGCTCCTCAGGCTTGTATGTGAATTGAAGCCTTCTGGGCAGCTGCAAAACTCTGGGCATACGAAGTTCCTTTAGACCTAACTCTGTTACTCTTGAGTTCGTCCGCTGCCATAGGACGTCAAATGAGGCATCAGACCGTAGCCTTGACAAGCGGTCACAAAGAGCCTCTGCTGCTTCTTTTGCTCTTGCAGCATGGTAAACTGGGCGTTGAAGCATCCTCGCTAATTCCTCGCATGGGCCAAAGAGGGCTATAGAAAGGTTGATACCCAATAAAGTTTCGAACTTCTTTAATACTTTCTCATATCCTTTTATGGCTGTCTTGCTGGTGGCAGTGAGAGAGCTTTGAACTGAGGATATGCTATTGTACCCGTCTGATAGGTTTCCGTTCAATAGAGTTACCGAACGCTGGCTGCCGTGGAGCCAAGATTGGGGCAGGTAGGCTTGGTCAATGATCTGGTTTATTTTTTAACAGCAAAGCTGTTAAAGCTGGAGGAGAAATGGCCGAAGTCCGCAGAAAACTCCGCGCAGTTGCCTATCAACAACCAAGCCACAGCTGCGCACCACTTGGCCCAACCTCGCCTAGCCACGCATGTGCCGAAGCAGTAGCGATGACGTCACCTCGCGTTGCCTAGTAACTGCCAGCGCAGGTGTGCGCTTGCTTCGCCCAACACAGACACGGCTCCGCCGAGCTCCCGCCAGCTGCGCAGTACTGCGCATGCGCCACGACGTCATCCCGGTGTGTCGTCTGCTGCGCGCCGCCCGTACACTGTGGATAGCTTTCGCCCCACTTCCCCTACGTGTGCTCGGACTGCTAGTGCTTCGCGAGGTGTTCCCCCAATGCCACGGAAAACGAGGAAATGCTTATACACTTTGTATAACTTAGTATCACTTGGCATTACTTCGTATAACTTAGCATCACTTCGTATAGCCACGACCAGCTAGGAACCAATCAGCTCCGCTGTGTCTTTAGCCTTGTGCCACTAGTGCAAGCTACCCCGAATTCTTTTACAAATTCTTCAAGGGCTTGGTATGTACCCTGGTGTTTGATTATTTCAGGTTTGTATTCTGTACGCTTGGAAATTTGCGCCAGGAGTACTCTTTCCTTTCTTGTTAGGGGGCAGTCTATGAGCTGGTCATCAATCTTTTGTGCAGGTTTTCCGCATTTGCAAGAGTTGTGGTCAGTTTTGTTGGATCTTAAGAGGTAGTTTGGAAATATACAGTGTCTGGTGATTGCCTGGCTTGTGTATTATTTTGTAGGCAAGTGCGGTGGCACGAGGGAAATGTTTCTTATCCATTGATGTGTTGTTGTTCCCTCTCAGTGTGTAAGTCAATATTCCGCCAATTTTTTTGTGCATCTGTATGCACAGTTGTGATTTAATCAAGAGTTTGGTTACTGGTATGTTGAGTGGCGTGCCTTAATTTCTGGCTTCTTAACCAGCCATCGTGCCACCATTGTACGTCCAGTTGATCATCGGCCTTCTGGAAAGCATTGGACCACACAACCACCAGTTTGAAAACGCAACTATAGCTCTTGTCAAAAATTTGATTTCAGTGTAAACGGCCGGAAAGTGGGGGGGCCCTGCCCCCTCTGGAAAAATGTTGGGGTCAGCCCCCCCCCCCTGCCCCCCCGGTTCCGGAGTCCCTGGTATCACACTAACGTAAGCATGTATTGGTGATAATGATATATAGTGTTTTGTGGCAGATGAACTACATTACATAATGTATCTCATATATGAGAATTGTTTTTTCAAAGTAATCCAAATCCATCAGAAGCAAAATGGAGAAAAACTCGAATTTTTAATAGTGAAGCCGCTAAATGTCAATGGCAAATAACTTTTTCTGGGCTCATTGGCAGCAACGAAATATGTAATTGGGACTTGCAAAATAAATCTACCTTACACTGTTTAGGTTCAATTTGACACCAAATCTTGGATTTGGTTCTTTTTGTAGTGCCACAACAGATTGTCACACTTTTAATAAATATACATATTTAAAAAGGTCGGAACTTGAACTTGTTGGTCTTGAACTTGTTGGTATGGCTTCCTTGTGGGGAAACAGCTAAAAAAAAATGAGACAAGAAAGTAGGACAGGACAGGCTCTCACTACCAACAAAGCGTTTATTTTTGCGAGCACAAATATATGCATGCATTCCAGAGAAATCCATCCTACCCTATCTAGGAGAGTGAATTGCTCACCTGCGGAGGTAGTCAATCTCTTTGTCTGTTAATGCAATTTATGGTGAACTAACACATGCAGGCCCTATAGAAAGCAAGACAAATGCCTAGATTTCACGAGCACGGATATCGCGGTAGCTGCGGGCGATACGCGTCTGGTGGATGTGAGGGTTGCACCCGCACTGGGCACAATGAATCGCCACATTGCTGCTGGTCTTTGCTCCGAGGTTTTTGGCATGTTCACACAAGCAATCGTTTACACACTGGCTCATCTGGCCAATGTACAGGCCACCACACGACATGGAAACCTCATACACCACTTCTGCCTTGCAGAGGATGAAGCAAGTTGCATGTTGTTTTCCGCAGGTGGGTTTCTCTAAGCGAGAGGCATTCACTCACCTGCAGAGGCAACCCAGCTTTATCGGTGCCGAGTATACCACTCTCACTCCTGTGTGCACAGCAGCCTTCTTCACCCCGTAGGAGACGCCATGCAGGTAGGGGACCACAACCACTTTTGCCCTGTCAACCTCTGGCTGAACTTTATTTTTATTGCGATAGCAATTATATGGACACTCCAGGTGCCTTTCTGCCGTCGCTGTAATGTTCTATATAAAGTCCAAGGGTGATAACATCGTCGCTGCACGCCGTATGCTGTATATGCGAGTGAAAGTGTGCAAGGCTGAGCCAACGATGGCGGTTCAATCTTACTTACACAAGGGAGGAATATGGGGAGGAAGAGTGCCATCTTTGTCGTGCACAAGGCATCGGGGGGAGGGGAAGGAGGAGGGAGGGGAGGTTCTACTCCAGTGGTTGTGCGTATGGCGCGGCCACAGGAGCCCTATCTTGAAAGCGATCTGCGATTGGGGCAGTGCACCGAGTGCTGATAGCTTCGTGTGCACTGTGTTTTCGACACTTAGTTTGCGTTTAAGCAAGAGGCAGCACGAAGGTCAATTCGCTCCCTGCTCCTGCTGCACTTGCTCACTCCAGCATTTTGACAGTGAGTTGCTGCGATCATCGAGTGAGATGAGTTCATGTTTGCTTAAGCACATGACATCATGCTTGTTAATTTGATCAGTAAGTGAATATTTACAAGTTTGCTGACAGAACTACTATCCTTACTTCGTATAGCTGTCTACTAATTTGCTATCGCAATCGATGCTTCGCCTTTCGGGCGGAACTGCGACTTTTTGGCAAACGGGATTCTCATAAAATTATTTCTGCCAGCCTTGACAGGAATTGCTCTGGAAAATCTGCCTTCGTCAATCTATCAACTTGATCAGTGAAACTTGGAGCGAATTGATAAGGACAGGAACGACCCAAGGCATTCCTCAAAGCGGTTAGTGCAATAGCGCGCTTCACAAGCTTTGAGTGGTGAGACGAGAAAGTTAGAAGGTCCGTCTTCGAGCGCGGGGCGTAGGTCCAGCAGATACACTTGTCACAGAAGTGAAGCATGAGGTCGAGAAAGTGAAGTTAATCACCTTCAGGCAGCTCCCTGGTGAAGGAAAGTCCAAGGAAGCTTGCATAGAAACTGTGGAAAATCTAGTCGACCTTACTCCTGGCTTCATCAGGGTTAGTGCAGAATAGGACCAGGAAATCATCAACATAACGAAATGCCTTCACCAACCGAGTTGAACTTAGCCAATGCTGAGAGATTCTGCCTGTTGTAGCGCGCTAAAGGAAGGTTGCTTAAAATCGGGGCGATGCATGACCCTATGCAAATGCCCTCTTTTTGCACGTAGAACTGCTTGTTCTTTCTGATGATGGTGGAGCTGAGATAGAATAACATAAAGTCCAAAAACCTGGTAACACTGGTGCCGACGGCGTTCTGGAAACATACTGCGCCATACTCTTCAATCCTTTCTTGCACAGTATCAGCAAGGGCGGCCTGAGGCAGAATAACAAAGGCCTTTGATGTCCGCCGAAAATGCGGTCACTCCTGGGGGGCAAGACTCCTCCAAAAACTGTGACACCTCTGACAGTTTTCGGACAACGAATGGGTCACTGACGTCGAGCAAAGACAGGCCTTTTTGTAGGTAAGCTCCCAAACAGCACTGCCAAGCAGCAACTTCCGAAACAATCCCCCAGAAAGGGGAGCCCTCTTTGTGCGTTTTCACAGTGAATAACGCATACAGAATTCTTGTGGAAGAACCTCCTCACCACACTACCCAAGAAGACACCGAGCACCCTGCCTAAGGCCGACCGTTCAGAATACGGGTGGCACATTCATCCCAGGAAACGGTGAACAGATCCTGGGACTTGGACGTAAGTTTTCTGTTGCCCCAAAATTAGACAAAACTGAGCTTCTCTCGCTTGTCAGAGCCACTGCCAGGAAGGCAGTGCCAGCTGAAAGTGAATGTGTCGTCCTTCGATGCGTTGAAGCACTCCCGGCTAGATTAACAAGCATTCGGCAGCCGTGCCTGTCAAGTGTTGTTGCCTCACTTTGCGAGGATAACTTGAAGCTACTTAAGACGGACAAAGAAGGAGCGTTCATTGTCCTTGACTTCCTGTGTTTACATCGAAAGTGCCCACAGTGCACATGTGCAATTTGGCGATCCATTGTACCCAGTGCAGATGCAGCCCTCACTTCCACCAGACGCATATCGCTCGCAGCTACCATGATACCCGCACTCAGGAAACCTATGAGGCATTTGTCATGCATTCCAAAGGGCCTGCACGTATTAGTTCACCATCAGGTGCATTAACCGACAAAGAGATTAACTATCTCCACAGGTGAGCACTTCACTGTCCTAGATAGAATAGGACGCACGTGTTTCACACCCCTCCCTCCCCCTCTCTCCTGGAATGCGTATATATTTGTGCTCGCAAAAATCTATGTTGGTAGTCAGTGCCTGTCCTGTCCGTCTTGCCTCATTTTTTGTGCTGTTTCCCTGTAATGAAAACGTATTTAATTGAGGTGCTTTGCATTATCTCAAATTTCCTCTTTTGTCTCGCTTTTGTCGTGTCTATGCATGAGAAGTCATGCAAATATACTATGGCCAACCGCAAGCACAGCACAAAATGTACATGTCTCTGCAAAAAGCCACCTCGTTCTCGAGGCATACCTTCTAGCGTGCTGCTAAACCTTGAAGAGATGTTTGGTTTTTGCTAGGCTCTGAATGCTTCGCCTCACAAGTTTCACAATCCATTAAATTGAAGTTTTGTCGCTCTGTCAAACTCTTCACAGTTCAATAAATTTTGCTCAGGCTTTACACTGGCGCCTCCGATACAAGCATGCATTTCAATGCTTTTTTTGTGTGTGTGTGGTCACACTTTGGTAGACGAGCAGCTTTTAGAGTTCTCCTTGGCAGACATACGCTCACCCACAAAATATGGCGGCAGAGCACTCGAGATTGTGGCTGCGCAGAGCGGACTAACAGTGCAGCCAGAGCAGCCACGCATCGAAGATGCGTGGCTGTGTGGCTAGAGGTGTGACCGCATGACTTCGTGTTGTGTGCTGCATTACTTGAGCCCATGAAGCCCGCATTACGGAGGTGAAGTGAAGTTTGCTTTCAGTAGCATGTTACTCTCGCGGTAAGCCAGCCTAGCATTTGTGGGCTGGATGTAAAAAGACAGTGGTTTTAGCACATTGAGCCCATCACACTGCGTCACAGACTCCATTGGCAGCAATTTAGCAGACGGCATGAAATCACGCTTCAAGCCAACACTGTGTCTGCACAAGTTTACTTTGATGCGCAGCTTCGTACTGTAGCGCCACTGTGCTAGCTGCACTGGCGCATAGCGTAGCACAGCCACTTTGCTCGCGTGCCCCATAATATTTTTGGTGAGTGTATGTTCAAAAGACACTGTCTAGGTGCCGACCTGTCGCCAACTTCTTTATAGCCGTCATAATCCATAGCCAGGGACCATTTCGTCAGCGAAAACATGCAAAACTTGACCATGTGCTCAAGCACGAACTTTCATAGCAGATGCCCTACCAGCGCAGTCCCATGGTGCCGTTGTAGCAATGCAATTGGATAAGTGATTTTGGCTCATATTGATTGGCACAGATAAAGGATTTGGCTTATTTTTGATTGAAAACATGTTCTTGTAAAATGTATTTGCAGCTTAAATTGGCTAATTTTGAAATACCTGATTGTCCAAGTGAAGCATATGAAGATGCCATTTTGAATTCAAGCAATTTAGGTTTAATTTCGGTTTCTGGATTTGGCTCACATTGAAAAAACGCTCCTTTATATGAACATGGTACTACTGTTGGACTCCAATCTAATGAAGTTGACTGTAGTGTCGTGCCTTCGCAACAGATGGCACTGCCCACGTGATGCAGGTCACATGCGACAGAGGGCGCCACAGCGCTCTTGAAAAGACTCTGACGAGTGAAGCCGACGGGAGCGGATGTGTCGAGTTGAGGTGCCGTTTCAGCGCAGCAGGAGCAGCGTGCCAAAGAGATAAGTTTTCTTATTTTATATTTCCTTTTTGTTTTTTTAGGAGGGTTAGCCTAGCCAAGCAATCTTTATAAATTATTTTCATGCTTTTTCACTTTCTTGGTCTTCTCGCTTAGGTAAAAGTAGGTAATTTTTTTTTTTTTTGCCACATCTACGCCTTGTTAGTACGAGATGATGGTTGGTACTAGGGGAAACCCACGCGTGCATTGTTCTGAGTGCGAGCGTTCTTACGTGTTGCAAGAAACACGGTTTAAGTCTGCACGCGAAGCAAACGGTGCAGATTTTATCTGTAGGATGTGTGTGCTAGGGCCGCGGCTAGACCGTCTAGAGCAAGAGAAAGATAAGCTAGCTAAGCGGGTTGGAAAGCTAGAAAAGGAACTTAAAAGCGAGCAGAAGCAGAGGAAGGAGGTAGAAGAAAAGCTAGTTAACGTAGAGATGCAGCTGAGGGCCACCATTCAGCAAAGCAATGGTGAACCCATCGAGGAGAGCACCGTGAATGGAGCTGGCTCCAATGCGAGTGCAGAGACAGCCGAACCCGCCACGCCGGGAGGCAGTGGCGGAACCGTCAGTGATAGTCACGATGGGGATACCACTGACGCGGCCGCGGAAGAGAGCAAAGCCAAGGGCAAGGATAAGACAGGAGGGGAGGGCATTGTGACCTCGGGGGCAGCTTTCGGCAGTGAGGGGGAAGAAAAGCGTCGAGTAGTCTTTGTTGGGGATTCCAACATGCGTAAAGTAGAACCGGCAATAACAGAGAGGGTAGATGCAGGCGAACGAGTCCAGGTTAGCGTGCTTCCGGGAAAGCCGATTAGAGAGGTGATAGCGAAGGCCAAGGAACGCATGTGGGACACAATGGAGGAGAGACACCTAGTGGTGATAATGGGCGGAATGATTGACATACTGCACGGACGAGGAGCAGGGATCACAAAGCAAATAGCCAAAGGGGTCACCGACCTGCGGAAGGTTTCAAAGGAAGTGCAAATCGCGGTGTGCACGGTGCCAGAGGTTGAAAGGCAGGGCTATGAAATTGAAAGGGCAATTCTTGCAGTAAACAGGGAAATTTGGACTCTAGCTAAAGCAATGAATTTTACGGTCATTGACATCAACCGAGAAGTGCACCGAGCAGGCCGCGAAGGCACTTTTGTGCGTGACGGGATACATTTTAGCGAAAGGGTAGCAACACCGGTTGGACACCGATTCGCAGCGCGAGTTGTAGCTTTTTTAGGCGGGCCCCAGGCAATCAGGAAGCAGGATTAAGCATTGAACGTAGCGAAACACCAGTAAAGGGCAGAATTAGACGACCAGGAGTCAGGAAAAGACGCAGAAAGGATAAGAATAGAGAAGGTAAAATTTGCTACATTAACATGCAGGTGGTCGCAAGAAGGAAAAGTGGCTGGAAATTCAAACCCAGCTGAATGATGAAGCAATTAGCGTGTACGCCTTGACCGAAACGCATCTAAGAGATTTGGAGCAGCTGCCTGTTATTGACAATTTTGTATGGGAAGGGTGCAACAGAATGACCGGGTCAAGGAAAGGCGGAGGCATAGGCGTATTAATTAGACGAGGTCTGAAGTGGCGAAGGGTAAACGAGACATGTAAAGAGCATTTATGGATTAGCGGCACATGGCAAGGTAAAAAGACGTGGCTGGGAGTAGCTTACCTATGGACAGGTAGTGATAGCAGAGAAAAAAATAAGGAATTGGTTGATTGCATTAGAAGCGATATTAATGAGTTCAGTAAATCGGGCCAGGTGATAATAGTGGGAGATATGAACGCACACATGGACGATTTAGACGGATATACTGATTACAACGGCTCTAGTGCTGGATCTGTGTGATGAACAGAACCTTATAGTAGTTAACAGGGAGAATAAGTGTCATGGACAGGTAACGTGGCAATGCGGAAACAGGCAGTCATGTATCGACTATGCCTTAGTCTCGGAAATGGTCTACGAACAACTAGACAGACCAAATGATAATAGATGAAAATGGAAAAAATAGCCTAGGAAGCGATCATAGACGTTTAGCATGTAAAGTTTGGGCGAGATAATAGCGCAGAACATGAACCAATAGCCTCAGAGTTTTTAAAAATGAATGACGAGCAAATAACAGAGATCACAAACAACGTAGAGAAGAAAATTGAGGATTTTCCTACAACAGTCCGGGAATATAAGGAACTGGTGGACGTTATGCAGCATGAAATAAGGCGGACACGGCAAAACAATTGTTGGATTGGCAAGAGGAAACCACGTAAGTGGTGGAACAAGGAAATAAAACAAGCTATAGAAGAGCGTAAAGAGGCATCTAGGGCTCATCGAGAAGCCAAAAAGTTGGGATTACAAGAAGAGGTGCTCCTTAGATGGAATACATACCGAGAAAAGAAAAGGGTTGTGAGTTCGTGCAAGAGAAAATTAAATGCGCAAGTGAACATTGGGTGCATAACATTCACAAAAGAGACAAAGGCGCTCCAAAAAGATTCTGGAACCATATAAAAGCACTCGGAGCTCCAACTAAACACTGGCAAATGGCTATAAGGGATGAAGACAGTAACATCTACGAAGGAGATGATGCGATGCGGTACATCACAGACGTTATTAGGGATAACTTCAGGCACGAGAAAAAGCGTAGTTCAGACAACTAGATCCAGCAACAGGAGAGAGGCCAGAGAGATCAAAATTTATTCAGAAAGCTTTTATTGAAAAAAGGCAGCAGAAAATGTCCCTAACAACACCGGCAGCAGGATCTGATGAAATCCCAATACCAGCTAATCAAAAACCTCGGTCCAAAAAGCAAGGCACTGCTGACTAATGCCATAGAGTAAGTGATTATAACAAAGAAAATTCCCGTTGGATGGCGTGAAAGCAAGATGAATCTCATCTACAAAGGCAAAGGAGATAAGGATAAGATGAGCTCGTACAGTCCAGTTACAGTAACGTCGGTGATATATAGAGTGGCAATGCAAGCCATAAAATTAGAACTGTCGAAGTGGGTGGAGAAAAACGATGTATCGGGGGAACTACAGAATGGGTTCAGGCCAGGCAGATGCTTAGAAGACAATATGTTTGTACTAACTCAGTGCATTAAGATTTCAGTAGCTCAGAAAAGACCTTTATGGATAGCATTTCTAGATATTAAAGGAGCTTATGACAACGTAGACAGGGAATTGTTGTGGGATATTCTTCAATACGAAGGCATAGATGACGATTTTGTGGAGCTGCTGAGGGAGATACATAGAGACAACCAAGTACAAGTGGTATGAGAAGGTCGAAAAGGAAATGAAATGGTGGGAATTCACCAAGGATTGAAGCAAGGATGCCCTCTGTCACCATTGTTGTTCACGCTTTACGTCAATGGTATAGAAAGACGACTGGAAAACAGCGAATTAGGTTTTGACTTATCCTACATGCTAATGGACAAATGGTGCAACAGAAGGTCCCCGGACTGATGTTATGTCAATTTGTCAATTTGTTAGCACAATAATTTAGTTGGCCGCCACAAGCAGTGACGGATTTTTTGGTTGTATGCATATAACCTGCGTTCTCTTATTGAGGGAGGGCTAGATGTAGTGTCGTGCCTTCGCAACAGATGGCACTGCACACGTGACGCAGGTCACATGCGACTTATGTATAAGTTACGTTCGCCAGAATAAAGGGGGTGATCGGCATGGAGACGACAATGGTGTAGCGTGCTCACTCCGTGTCACTGGGCCGGCGACACGACATTGACAAGTGCTCAAAATTACTTTGTTATATTAAAAATCATTCCAAAAACATAATCAAAAGTTTACTGCAAATGAGGAAAGCCTTGACTTTTGCCTGCAGAAGATCCAGTAGCAGCTTATGTGCACAAACATAGTTTTTCATAGTATGTTCAGTGAGCCTTTGGCTCCATCAGAGGAACGAGCAAATCCACCACTTGGCTTGACGCCTGTGCCAGGAGTCATCTTTCATATTTGACTGCTCATCAGAGCTGGCAGCATGTTCATAATCTCTTCAACTAAAACATCTGTTGCACTCTTGCAAATGCCTGCTGAATTGCCTAAGTTCATATCTGCTGGTGCTGGATCCAGACACTGCAGATGTTCCTAGAAACTACAACTGCCACCTTTCTGCTTGCATAAATCACCTATGCAGCCCAATACCAATTTGCCAGTACTGGCTACAAACCTGGGCTCACATTTGCAGAACTTCTCTTACATAAAAGTGTTTCCTCATGGGCCAGCATTTGGGCACCTGCTCTACAGCAACCTGTAGCAATTTGTGTGATGAAACGACTGCTACAGCACTGGCCAATCACTAATGACATTTACGCCAGAGGACTTTTGTGAATTCAAGCCCTGGCATGCAGTTACATAAAAGCAAACTGCAATACTTCAATGTGTTTATGTGTATTAAGAGGCACTTCACACCCAACAACACTGCAGTAATCTCTTTCCACACACATTTTTTTTTTCTTGAAAGTATGAAATGAAATAATATTATGGAAGCATGGATCCTTATAATATTTTGGAGTGTTCAAGTTTGTTCATTACTTTGAAAAATAAATAATACCCAGGGTTCAAGTACATATATATTTTACTTTACTTTTACCCAAGTGAATGAAAATATTACTTCTGAGTGCATGAAAAAAATTGTGGTTTACTATAGCCCTTCTCACATGGCAGCCCTTAGGAATTTAGTTATGCATAAAGTCCTTCATAACAGTAATAGTAACAGTAATATGCAATGGCAATTTTTTTTTATTAGAAAAACATAATATACCAGCACCAAGAGAGTTGCCCGACACAAAATTTTTAGAAGATATCCCATTTTGGTGTTAGTTTCTTCCGTGACACAAAAACCTATGAAGTATTCCAGAAGCCCAATCTTAATGACCACCCTTACAAGCAGTGGCTGAGGCAGAAGTCAGTAGTACACCCTTTAACTGTACAGTGGCCAGATGCCCTTGCTTGAGGTTTCTTAAACTTATGCATCATCAAGTTAAAGTTTATGTAATAACAAAACATTTCAAAACCCAAGAAAATAAATGTTGCTATTCTTCTGTAACTTTTACAAAACATTTATGTAGGAATTCCTCTAAGAGTTTTCACAGATAATCTCAGTAGTACCCAGATGTAAGGAAATGAATCATTCTCAACTAAATACTGTATGCATGACTAGTATGGCAGAGCAAGCATTGCACAAAAGATGTTTTAAAAATAACACAGCTCAAATGCTTGAAAGGGAGTGCTACAACATCCACAATTAAAAAAAATGGATTGAAAGAAACCTCAACAAATGGAACACAGCAATAGAATTTCAATGAGCTCCGAATTACCAATGACATTGTTTTGCACAGAAATACAAGTTCTTTATACACAAAGTGAAAAAATACCTGCATGAACTTACCAATCCATTCATGTTCCAGGTAGCCACAAATACATTCACCTTTCTGTCCGGAAAGTAACGATTTAGTTCTTGTTCACCAAGCAGAGAACCCTTGCCACTGACATTTCCAACCAAGTAGCTCCTGGAGATGCATCAAGACAGCAAATTTCAGACAGTGAATAATTTGTATTTTTACTGTAGCTTGAGTCAATATTTTTACTGCGACTGCCACCACTCACAACTCCTTATAAAGGTAATTCCAATAAATGTACATTTCTACATTTACACAGAGGCTGCTGGTACAGCACACATACTAACTCATTTTTAAAAAGTGGAAATGAGAAAGGCACAATATAAATGATAGCATTGCTGTCGCCAAAACATTTCAAGACACACACACAATACATTAAACAAAATACAGTTAACTGCAATCCACAACTCAAGACAACATTATTGTTCATGTCAATCAAGTTCCATTTAAAAAAAACTCAGCCACTGTGTGCACAACAACATGCTTGTGTTTGTTCCTTTGAAAAAGAAGCTGCAAGTATTGTGTAATGATTTGAATGTTTCAAGCCTAGTATAAAAGTTATTTCACTGGAAAAGGTGAAGAGAGAAAGCTTGTTGATTATGACATCATGCATGACACCTGCTGCTGCAATGTGCAATGGCTTCACTAGTTAGAAGCAGGGCATAATGACTTTTTACTGGTATTGTGAAGGCACTTTTACACCGCATGGCCAGTCCTTCCACCCACAAAAAAGAAAAAAAATTCAAGCTTCACAGACAAGCAAGATTTGTACAGTGCCTGCAGACACTAAGATTCCAATAACATGTATTCAGACACCTAAATAATTTATTTAATTAAATGTTATTAAAGAGAAAGTTTAAATACCTCTGTGCACAAGCCTGGCATATGGGCACATGTGAAATTTAGCATAACAGAACCGCGGCATAGTTATTAAAACAAACCGTTTCTCCAGATTCTAAAGCAAATCTGAAAATGTGGTGTAGACCACAAACCTCAAGCGAGCATCCTTAGTTGAAATTTTGGGGAGAATACTTGGTTGATCCGGGGGAAAGTCAACACTGTCCTGAAATTCTGACATTCCTGTAACTGTCCAAGAATGGTGCAGCTTCTTCACCTCAGTAACGCAGCGTGTTGATCCTGTAGATGACTCAGTTTTTGCTAGGGCAGCCAGCTGATGAGGTTTGTTCCCATAATTACCATTAGTACCATCACTGAGGGACTTGAGGCTGCCTGTGCTCACACAACTGGTCTGGCGTAGCAGTTGTTCCGTTGCAAAACTAAGAGGTCGATTCAGGCTGGTGGACGATGGGCACTTGACAAGACTAGAAAGACGAACCAATTCCATCTTAGGTCGCAACGATGGCGTCTGTGTGTCAGAAGAGCAGTTATTTTCTGCCAAAGAGCTGGGTGCAAGCTCAAAGGCTTCGTCATCTGACGACGAACTTGCTCTGCCGTGTGTTAGTGAAGCTGTAACAGAGTTGTTGTGTACTAGACGGAGCTCCTCAAGAGGCGTTTTTATAACAGGAAGGCTTTGACTCTTTTTCGTGCCGCCTTTAATTCTTTCCTTTCGGTAAGTCAGGCGGGAGGGCCGTTTGGGAGGGTTATCTTCTTTTCCGGCTGCTTGGAATCGATCCATTCAGGTATACAGTTTTTACCTGCAATTACATGTCTGTAAAGAAAGGAGGAAAAAGCCAGATGACGTGAGCTTCGAAACGTAGTATGCATAGCCAGTGCCAAAATTTTTAAAGCAAGATTTTTCTCGGTATAATGAACAAGCTATACCTAATACCGGTAGCTTTAGTACTTGAATGCGGTCACTGCATTACACAGCAGCACGAAGTTAACAGCGCCGTTTAATTACGAAATCTACAATGCGGACAAGGTCCCAGATAACACAAGAAACGAAAACAAACCAGTAAAAGAGCACTGCGCGAAAAGTTAGCCATTGGACGCAACGTACCCAATTAAATGCCAAGGGCACGGTAGCAACGTCAAAAGCCCAGATACAACGGATTGGCACAATATTAACTTTTTACGCTGTTAGAGTCTACGCGAGCAGTAAACAATCAAGCATCAGACACGCGAAAGACGACGAAGACCCTGGCAAAGACGGACGATACCACGGACGAAACAAAAATGACTCACGTGAACAGACAAAACAAACGTGATGCGCCTAGCGATAGTGCCAATGGCGCCCGTACACAGTTGCAATCGATTGCACTGCAGTACTAAATAAATTCAATGCAAATATCATCGCACAAGCTTGAAGTTTACTCGCATAAAAATTTTACGATATGTATTCTTATTGAATTAAGATACCTAGGCAGATGGTGAACGGATCGCTACTGAGCGGGAAGTTTGAGCGTGTTACGAGTGAGAAGGACCGCGTACTCCTTCCCATTGCAGTCATTTCACGTTTGAGTACTACAGCATCTTTTCGGACTGTTACAAACAAGAAAGCCTTGCGGTGCCACTTTTCCTAGGTCACCGCTTGTCGGACACTCGCAAACCTCAATTTTTCCATTTAATGCCGCAGTAGCTAAGCCCGTATCCGCCAGATGAAAATTGGCAGGGCCTTACGGGAAAGTTGTGAGAATTCGAATAAGGATCTATTCTTTTTTTTTTTAAGTTTTGCTTACGCTGCATGAGTGAGCACACCCATCTCTATTACAGCGATGCGGTTAATGAGACTAGAATAATGTCGTCACCTTTGCCGAGAATAAAAACAGGTACCAGGGAGGATGGGGGTCGTGTTTATTGTGAACATTACTGTTTGCAAAAAATACGAACAGAATAAAACAAGAAATGAAATGGCGATACGCCGAGTACAAACTTTGCACCACTGATATTTGTTCAAACTATGAACAAATATCATAACTGAGGTTGCATAGAACATAGAAACATAGAACTGAGGTTGCAGTATACCTGCAACCTCACGTCTTTTTGAAGCATGCGAGGCAGCGTCCTTGGCCCTATGATATTAATTATTTTCTAATGACATACCCACTATTGAATCATCCTAAACAAAGCTTTTCGCTGACTGTATTGTATATCGTGCAATAAATTTACTCACGACCATTTAATCTTACAGAACGACCTTCACCTTATACTCGTAAGCCACTGGTGCAGTACATGGCAGATGACCCTGAGCTCTGACAAATGTAAGGTCATGTCGTTCTCGCGCAAACGTTCTAACCCTAACCCTAACTTATAAGTACCTTGTAAATAATCTTAGGCCTGCCCTTTCCTGGAATACTCACATAGCGGCTATATGCGTGAAAGCTTCTAAATCTTTAGGTTATTGGCGGCGAAACTTGCGAAATTCCTCGGCTTCTCTTTGCAAATTGGCATACCAAACTTGTGTTCGCCCACAATTAGAATTTGCTTCTCCTGTTAGGTTGCAATTGCTTTTTCGTTAATAATGTATAATGAAGTTCGCAAGTTACTTTCTATGTTCATCTGCTCTGCTAACTAATGCTAATGCTAACTTGTATCATTCAATGTTTTCAAATGTATATAAGCACAGGAATCGTCCTTTTTATAAATATATACGTCTGCTTTGTCTGATAATGTAATATTCACTGTTATTTGCTCTCTTTGTAACCTTTTGCTCTGTACCCCCTTACTCAATGCCCTAAGTTTACGGGCCTGTAAGTTAAAATAAATAAATAAACAAATAAATAAATGAATAAGTTTGGTACACTTCAGAAATCGTCACGCTATTGTGCCAAATAACTTATTTGTAAGGCATATTAGTAGTCTAAACAAACAACCCAACAATATTATGCACAAACCATTAACAACCCGTGGTAGCTCAATTGGTAAGAGCCATCGCACGTGTAATGCGAAGACGTGGGATCGTTCCGCACCTGTGACCAGTTCTTTTTTTTTTTTATTGCGATAGCAATTATATGGACACTCCAAAGCAGATTTCGGCCGTCGGCGTCGCCATCCTCGTCGCCGTCGCCGTGAGGTTCCGTATGATGTCAACGGTGATGAAATCGTCGCCGCGCTCCGGACGCTGTATGTGCGAGTGAAAGGGCGCGAGGGACGCGCGCTTTCACGGGTAGCGAACGCACGTCGGAGAGCAAACGCGCGTTCTGCACCGTGCTCCCTGAAGGGCTGCAGAATTAAGCGTCTCTTTCCTCCTTTCCATATATAGAGAGCAAACGCAACTTTTTCCGTCGCGCGAAAGGCTGTGGGGGGACGGGAGGGAGGGAGGGGAGGCGACGTTTAGCTGCGGCATCAAATACGTATTTATATAAAAACGCCGCGCGCGTTCGGTGCGAACGCGGGCAAAACGCCGACGGCGTCGGCAACAGTTCTGCACGTTGCTGGTGCTGCTGCATGTCCAAGTTTATACAGCTGATAAAACTACTATCCTTACTCCCTACTAATTTGCTATCGCAATTGGTGCTTCGCCTTTCGGGTGAAACGGCGACAATTTTTTTTCAACCACTTTCATTTCCATTTATTTTATCATTTCGTCAATTCAATTAAGAACTACAGATAATTTCCCCTATGTTGTCCTTGGTGTCAGTGTTTGTTGGCTTCTTACGATATCAATTTGTAGTTGCTGGTCAGCGAGATGGGACGCAGGATTTTAATCGTCGCTGGCTTTCCTTGTTTCCTTGAGCCGGGCGAATCCTGACGCCCCCCAAAAACGTTTCCTGGTGCGCTTGTTTGTAGCACCGAGCCGAAACATCTAAAAATTAAATTAAATTCTGAGGTTTGACGTGCCAAAACCGCAATTTGATTATGAGGCACACCGTATCAATATAGAGGGGCTCCGGATTAATTTTGACCACCTAGGGCCTCTTTAACGTGCACCCAATGCGCGGTACACGGGCGTTATCGCATTTCATCCCCATCGAAATGCGGCCACCGTGGGCGCGGGATTCGATCCCGCGACCTTGGGCTTACTGGCGCAATTAATGCCATAGCCACTATGCCACCATGGCGGATCGTGTCGAACTATCCTGCTATGTTAAGTGATTGCAGTGTCATCGTGCAGTCCGGCTAAATGCCCATATAGAATTCCCAATAGAATTGGGTGTCTTTGCAACATGGCGTTGTGTTGCGTTCTGTTTGGTTCTTGGCTCTATTATAGCTTGCTGTATTTTTCAAATCAAAATTTGTTGAACAGTACGCGAACGTCTAGGGGCGCATACAAATAGCCTATGCAAAGTCGGATCCGTTGCGTTTATGGAGTGCAAGCACTGTGAAAAATTTGCTTATTGTGTGCATACGCGTACGTGTCAGAATTATTATTTCAGCGCGGTAAAGTTCGGATTCGCAGAAAGCAATCACACTGCGTGAGAGGGACAGAATGCGAAACGTAAAAAAAAAAAAGTAATTGTGCGTGTGTGTGCGTACTATAGAATCAGTCATTCTATGCCAAGCGTACCAGCTGTTCTCTCTCTCTCTCTCTCTCTCTCTTATAACTGTTGTGATTTCGAAAAAAAAAAACTATGGATGTTTACGTTGATGCGAGAAAAGAAATCTCCAAACATTACTGTAGAAAAAAAAATATTTTATGTCGTGCGCGGTGAATGAATTGCAGCATAAGGGACAAAGGAGGCGCTGCATGAAAAGTTTTAAATATTCCTCGTACGTGGGCGCCGTGGCGAAATTTAGTCACGTAAGACAATGGCTTATAAAGGCCGCCGCGTAGTGGCTTGGCGGCTATGGCGATGCGCTGCTAAGCACGAGGTCGCGGGGTCAAATCCCGGCCTCGGCGGCCGCATTTCGCTGGAGGTGAAATGCAAAAACGCCCGTACGTGCATTGGCAGAAGCACGTTAAAGATCCCCAGATAGGCGGAATTATTGCGGACTACGGCGTGCCTAATGAATAGATCGTGGTTTTGGCACGTAAGACCCCAGAATTTTTTTTTTCATACGATGTTTATACGGATTAATGCAATTCAACATCATTATATGTATATATGTAGTCGCCGCTGAGCACGCATGTATATATGTATATACATGCGTGCTCAGCGGCGTCTACTTGCTTCATTTTTTTCACCATGAGAACCACATAAGCTACCTAATTATTTTTGGACACCAGTGGCTCTGTATGCACACGCGTAGTTATGTGCATGCATATGCGCTTATGTGGGTACATATATGTGTATGTCTATATAATACACATGTGTATGCATGTATGAATTGTTGTTGCCGAATACTCTGAAAGGGGGCTGCGGGCCTCGTCAAGCTGCCTCTACTGGAGCAGCTTTTACTTGCAGCCTCCTCCACCAAGTTGATGGAAATAAAATTATTATTATTATTATTATTATTATTATTATTATTATTATTATTATTATTATTATTATTATTATTATTATTATTATTATTATTATTATTATTATTATTATCGCACACGAAAAAAAAAAAACAAGAAAAAAATTCTGTCAGTTTTTTTTAAAGAAAAATATATATTTTTTCTTCGTGAGCATTATAACCATGTTGAGGGAGTTTAAACAGCGCATGCTATACATGGTAAAAATGTTTTCACAGCAAATCATACAAATAAGGCAAATAAGACGTTTCATTAAATAAACGAAAAAGAAAGCGTTATGGCTCAAGTTTGGGCATGAATTACTCAATGAAGCGGTGCAAAAAAAAAAAAAAAATAGCATATGCTTTTTTTTTTACATCCTGATTATGCATATCGTATCGCAGAAAAATGTTTCAGGTGAGAAGAAGATTTTTGAATTGAGGATTCACCAACGTCACTCGTATCTCTTGTAGCAGCTCCGCATTTTACCTTCCCTGCATATTAGGCTAATTAATGCATTGGAGCATCTTGCAGAGTGCAATGTTCCTAATTGTTATGGGCTATTCGACGAAATAATGTTAACGAAATGTATCTTTTTTATTTATTAATATTTCTTTTTGGGTACCGAGAGGCTCGGCCTTTCTGTACCGACGTGGGAGCGGCCCGCTATACGTGCTGACTCGCGTTCCGAATGACCGTAATAAAGTTTGATCATACCATACCATACCGAGTACACTGACTAAAGTTTAGAGTCGAGAGTATATATATATATATATATATATATATATATATATATATACTCTCGACTCTAAACTTTAGTCAGTAAATTTAGTCAGATATAAAGATATTTAGTCACTCTAAACTTTAGTCAGATATATATATATATATATATATATATATATATATGATAACGTTACATTTATGGCTATTTTGTTAGGCATCTCTCAATGGCTACCAGTCGACCGCAACTGGACGCAACTTTTAAAGCACAGCGGCCGGGATTGCTACAGCTTGCGGGAAACAGCCGGATCCAGTCGTAAGATGTCATTATGGAGTGCAGCATCTACTATAGGTGCATGAGCCACCGCATCACCATGCACAATGCACTCGCAACCAGTGGCCAGTGCACGCGACTATACAGCGCCAGAATAACCCATACGGTGAGGCTTCAGAGAACGGTCGTACTCCATATCATACTACTAAGTACGCGCCGCATAAGGCCCTCGCAGGAAAAGCCGAAGCAAACGCCCTGCGCGCGTCCTCGGAAATGGCGTGCTCCACGCGTTCTCTTCCTGCGCGAGGGATATTTCGCTGCACGCCCACTCTCGAAGCCCGTGTATATTTCATTCAGTGAAAGTGGCCGCACGAGAAATCACTGCGCATATAGGGAGCGCTCGCGACCAAGCACTTCACCGCAGCCTGTCTCCCTCTCCTTCTCGACTTCCTGCATACGTGCAGCGTGACTTTAAAACGCGTTCGCGGGCACGCGGGCGCAGAGGGCCGTGCGTTTCGGTTCCGGGCAGGCCGCAGTATACCAATTAAAGCGAAGACGGGCGTGCGCGCGGGGCCGGCCGGCATCAGATCGAACAAAAGGGCTCACTGAAACCTTGGATGCAGGAAGGCCCAACCACGAAGAAAGCGAGAGGCGCTTCGCTTTTAATTTTGCTTCCGCGGTCGCTTCTGTTTCCATTGTTCCTTTTTATTTTGATGTCGCGGTTGGCCGCTGGAGCAGAGAACAGGGTGATTCGGTCCGACATGCAGTCGAGAGGGGGGGGGGGGGGGGGGGGGGTTGATCACGTGGGCCACTGACGCGTTCTCCGAGGCATGCCGCATGTAAACAGCGACGGCCACTGCGCCTTGACAAAAGGCGGCTGTGTCCGGCACGCGATACCCACAGCTGTGTCTCTCAAAAAAAGCGTATACAGGGAAGGGGACGATATACAGTGCGGCCTGCGGGGGCGGGGACTCGCCCTAACGAGCGCGCTGAACGTAATGAGGAAATGCCGCTCGGATCTCGTTTCCTCCAAGGGCCCTCAAGAACCATTGTTCGTTACGCGCTTGAAAGCGACTATGCATCACACTTAACGGTATGTGCTGTCATGCGCCACAGTAGATCTGTGTGTTATAGAGTACTCGCGTGCGTCGCGCGCTTTATTTGAGCTCTTTCTGCAGAATTTCGCGCCGCTGTCTGCAGTGCTACAAACAAACAAACAAACAAACAAACAAACAAACAAACAAACAAACAAACAAACAAACACAAATAAATAAATAAATAAATAAACAAATAAAAAATTCACATCCAACGCACATGTTAAAATATATGTGAAGGGAAGCTTTCGTGGAGTGCTTTGTTAAACGCGCATAAAATTGAATGCATTGTATGTGTTTACGCTCCGCATCGGTCACAACCTTGCTGCCATGACATGCTCATTTTTGTCCTATAGACCATTCACAAGCGCACAAGCAATGCCTAAACGTAAATACCAAATTAGGCGGATGCACAGTCTGAGAAGTCTAAACAGTCTGTGATGCTTGCGGAAGGAAGAACGGCAATAAGAGGTGTATGGCAATGGGTGGCAGAGAAGTAGTACGACGCATATATATGTAAGTACATTTGAGCATTCCACACCCCGTGTGTGGCAGTGGTAGATTTACCCAATGGCCACTGGGTATGAGTATAGATCTTCTCTACGCCACACACCTCACATTAACATTCTTCCCTCCACAAATCATACATCGCCTTCGCCCTCGTGACATCGCTGCGTCGACGTCTGACACTGCGCATGCGTCTGATTTGGTATTTACATTTCGCCATAGCATGTAAACGGTGTAGGGCGTAAACAAACATTGCACGAGATTACACGTTAAATCATGATGATAATACACCTACTCGATACGCATCGCATTTGCTTGCTTATAGCATTTAATTCGTTAGACGTCAGCATTCCTACATGTCTCCGCTGTATGGTGGCGCTCGCGTCGTAAGACACGCGCGATTCCCCGAACACACGCAATACCACGCATCACGTGCGTGGCGTTCAGTTTGCTGTGGTATTGTGAGCAATGTCCGAGTAAGCAACAGGCAAAGGCATTGGTTCCGATGCGTGCGGCGCGGCTCGTAGAAACACACTTCGCCAGCTCAGTGCCGCTGCTATATGCTGTCAGCTTGCTGTGCAGCCAGCGTTGGATACGGTGCCCCAACCCCCATAAGGCTCCCTAGGATTCTCACACATCTAACTCTTATTCTATATATATAAAAAAAGGAAGTGAGGTGGAACTATTTCATTCCGGAATAAGCTTAGGTGAACGCATAATTCGCATTTGATTTAGATATACACACACTTCATGATAATAACTCGAATATACCAGGCAAAACTTAAGGGTGTCGCTAGAGAAAGAGAGAAAGAGAGAGAAATAATTTATTGCCTCAAAGGCCCAAGTCTGGGTCGACATTCCGCTACAGGTATTGACAAGCTTGTCTGAAACTTATAGCTATAACATACTTATGCGTTGGAAAAAGGAAAGAAAGCTTGTACACGTTTCAATTCACTTGGTCGCCTCGATGCCACTTAATAATAAATATATGCTGTTTACGAATCGGATAAAGAAAATTTAATTATTGATCACTCAAAAGTAAAGTATAAGTATACAAGCGCCGTGCTTTCTTCAGTCATTAAAAACAAAGACAGAGGCAAGAGAAATCCGGCGCTGGGATTGGCAAAACTTATGTCGCAGCTGTATTAAAATTTATTTGTAGGAGGACCACTAAGCCAATCTTACAGGTCACCCCGGCTATTCGTCCAAACTGTCAGAGCGCGCCGCCAACGGCTGATATCTATAACGGCGCCGCGATAAGCGCATGGTCACGGCTATTAACACCTGCGCGCAATCCTCTAGAAACACAAGGGGGAAGTTTGCTTTCTGAGCGCATTTTCGACCGGCCTCTCTCTTTCCTGCACACGCCTAGCTGCCGCTGTTCTGCCCTCGGATACAGGTATACCGAGAAGGAAAACAGTGATCGCTGTAACGAACCGTGAACATGGGCGAACGGTTTTCCGCCACGGACACGTATCCGCGCTCCTCTATTTATACGCACGGCGGTTCGAGGATGACTATACCGCAGGTGGTGTCATTATACGCACCATGTTTCCGATATACGACACGTGCAATTTCGACTTGTTCATCTTTGCAGTATACGGTTTGGACAATTACACGCCCGCCGACTCACAGAAAACAACACTCGGAGTGACCAATAAATTTAAATGTTCTAATTATTAAAAACTGCGACTTTTAATATTACGCAAGACGAGAGCTGGGCCGCGATTTCGTAGCTATTCCTTCTCCGATGATATTCCTTTTCGCACTTTTCGCGCCTTGTCAGTGGTCAAAGACCACGGCGGCCGCATTTCGATGGGGGCGAAATGCGAAAACACCCGTGTACTTAGATTTAGGTGCACGTTAAAGAACCCCAGGTGGTCCAAATTTCTGGAGTCCCCCACTACGGCGTGCCTCATAATCAGAACTGGTTTTGGCACGTAAAACCCCACAATTTAATTTTTTTCAGTGGTCAAAGCGACGTCCCGCCCGCGTTATCAAAGCGATCAGCCGGCCGTGAACGGTGGATGATAAGAGTGGCATATAATCGAGCGGAAGGCATCGCTACAAAATCGCGGCCTTGTTGACAGCATGCGCCTTAAAACGACGGTATACACTCCGGCTGTAGTTACACGTTGACCAATTTGCAAGGTGACGGTTTACTGTCCTCGCCATTAAAGTGTATTTGTGTCTAATAATCCCGGAATGAGACCGTAAATGCTCCGACGCAATGAATAATTAATGATACTATCATTAAATATCATTAGCTCTGGCGTCACTTCAAAGCAAGATCCAAAAACCGTATAGCAAGCGGAGCGCCGTACCGCGGCCGTCGCAACTGACCGGACTCGTTTAAAACGAACAGGGGATGGCCTTGGCAGACACGTAACCTTCCGAACCTCTTACAACGTCGAGTGCATAATGATTCAGACTTCTCCATTAGAATGGAACTGTGAATCATGCCATATGCTTCAATATAGAAGAGTCAGGCTCCTTAAAGGCAGTGTATAGTGGAGCTAACAATGTATGTTACTTTGCAGCAACGCGTTATCAGAGGTGGCGAACCTCAGTAAGTGTGTGATCACAGATTACCCCCTTGATAGTTACCGAGACATAGACAACACACTTTTCAGGACAGCTGCATTTTGCTGTGTAGCGGTGGAATGCAGGTGATGTGTTCTGCAGTGGAACGCTAACTTGCTGTGCGAATAGGAAGACATCATCATCTCAACTGCACTGCATTCATGAAAAGTCTATCTTTTTCATGAAACAGATGGCTATATCGTCTGCGATGCAAATGATTTTAGGTCTTTTTTTTTTCTTTTGATCTTAAGAAATAGAGCTAATTCACTGGCTGAATGTAGCATAGCATAATCTGTGTAGCGCAAAAAACATTAAAGAAACATGTATCTGCACTTAATCATGCGGTCAGGGCTCTCAAAGTCTGAGCCGCTATGCTCCAAAAGTTCTGCAGCGCTTATGAAGTTATGACACCACACAGACAGTGCTTGAACCTATAGTGGTGCCATCTATTTCCCTGCATCCCCGTCTCAGAAAATGCAATACAAATTGAAATTTCAGAACATGCAATACCAACGGGCACAACGTTTGCGCTTTGACCGCGTACGCGGGCCGACTTCGAGGTCATAGACCAAATTTGCGCCAAAGGAGGAGCGTTGCTGGCGGACCTAGCCTTGCCCAAGCACTACTTATCAAACGCGTACGACGCTATCGGTTTCGTCACTGCTTATCTTATTCCCGTCGCTCTTCCACGCTCCAAAGAATTATTTATGAACGTGTATGTAACTCACGGGACGGTGCGCCAAATTGGTCACTGTTCAGCTGGTGGTGAATGGAACGGTCGTCCGGCCGGAGTTGCTAAAGCAGAATCGGTGTAGCAAAAAAAAAAAAAAAAAAAAAAAAAAAAAAAAAAAAAAAAGAGAGAGAGAGAGAGAGAGAGAGAGAGAGAGAGAAGGAAAACAGTGCTTCCTTGATGTCGTGTGTCCCGGTACTGCAGGGTAGCGATTTCCGGTAGGCGGTACGCCAGTCGTGCGTTTACGCATAAGCGCGCGCCGTATAATTATAATATATCAAGAAAATGCGTGCGGCTCTCTCGTTGCACTCCCGCCCTTTGCACAATCACCCCGCCATTCCACTCCTATTAAATACAAAGCGTGAAGATTCTAAATTGCTGACGTTGCACTATATACCTGACAGTTTGGGTGACGCGATACTAACCATCCAAACAATACAAAAAAAAAAATCGTTTTGTTAAGGGACTCCTTTCTCTCGCTATGATGTAGTAGTTCGTTCAAGAAACACACAGCGCGGAATTGCCAAAATCGCAATAGCGACGCTGAATAACCTCGAGAACGACGTGAGCGATGATAAACGATGAAAGGCAACACATGAATGACGCTTCAAGCATGGTACCTCAGCGGCGTATTCATCAATGCGAAAAATGCCCCATAAGAAATTTCCCTGTCGCGCTAATTTACTGATCACTAAACCGTAAAAAGTGCGTTCATTGTTTAATGTCACTCCGAATATGTCAGGTCCAGCATCGCAGCGGTCAAGTGGACGAACCTCGGGGTAGACTTTGGTATCGACCATTATATCTTGGCCACACACCTCCAGGTCGAGCAGAATAGACAGCGCATGTTCCAGTACACAGACTGGGACAAGTTTCGCAAGATTAGGGAAGAGCGAACGGAGAGTGAGGACAAGCCTAGCCTCGAACAATGGGTGGCACAGGTTAGAGACGACATCAAAGCTACCACCAAGGAGGTTTGTACCGACCTCCCGGTGGAAAAGATGGAATGTCGTCTGGCTCACCTGTTGGAGACCAAACAGTCCCTCCTCGCCAGGTGGAAGGGACAAAGGCTGACCCGCAGGCTCAGAAAAAAGATCGCAGAAACCAACAGAACTATAGAGGAGCACTGCAGAGCCCTTTCTAAACAGCAATGGGATGAGGTGTGCAACTCGATCAACGGGCAGATGCGCAACGGGGGAACTTGGAACCTCCTAAAGCATCTCCTCGACGAGACGAACACTAAAACCAACCAACACAACACACTGGCGCGCACCCTACACGAAGCCAAGCGAGAATATTCGAGCGAGGAAATTTTATCCAGACTCGTGAAGAAATACCTGTCTGTCGCATCGGACCCTACACCACCTTCCCCTGACTACGAAGGCTCCGGGAACCCTGAGCTTGACGCAGAATTCGGGATTGAGGAGATCAGGCAGGCGCTCCACGCCCTCAACGGCAGATCGGCTCCGGGTGCGGACAAGATCACGAACAAAGCTCTACGAAACCTTGACGACAAGTCCATCGAATACATAAAGGACATCATTAACCAAGCATGGAGCATTGGTATAATTCCGGAAATGTGGAAATCGGCCAACACCATTCTCATCCCCAAGCCAGGCAAGCCGCCCAGCCTCGATAACCTCCGCCCAATTTCGCTCACATCGTGCGTGGGGAAGGTTGCTGAGCACGCAATCCTAAACAGGCTTTCTCGCTACCTGGAGGACCACGACATTTACCCATACAACATGATCGTCTTCAGGGCTGGAATATCGACGCAGGACACGACGAAGCTCATCAAGCATCACATTATTGGCTGTAATACGCGGGACACGAGAGCCATACTAGGTCTAGATCTGGAAAACGCATTTGACAACATTCTTCACTCGTTCGTTTTAGACACAATCTCGAGCCTTAACCTGAGGAAGCACTTCCATTCCTACACGAAATCTTTCCTGTCAGACAGAGAAGCCACCCTTAAGATCGGGGACCTGACTTCAGACAGGATCAAGCTGGGGTCTAAGGGGACGCCACAAGGGGCAGTCATATCCCCAACCCTCTTTAACCTCGCCATGATTGGTCTATCCAGGAAACTCTCTGCTATCGACGGTATCAGTCATAGCATATACGCAGACGACGTTACCATCTAGTGTACGGGATGTAGTGATGGACAGGTAGAGACGGCCCTGCAAGAGGCGATTGATGCTATACCGAGAGATACCTCGAGTCCACGGGCCTTCGGTGCTCACCTCACAAATCGGAACTGCTACTATATCGACCCAAGCGCATAGGCCCCAAACCAAAGGGATGGAAGCCACTCCCTGAATGCGACATCAAACTACGGACAAACGACGGAGGCGACATTCCGAGGGTGGATGCCATCCGGATTCTCGGCATGATGGTCGAGTCGAGTGGCTCTAACAACCAGACAGTGCTGCGACTCACTAAGAAGACGGACAATGCCATCAGATTAATAAGAAGAGCGGCCAACCGGCAGCAAGGCCTCGGAGAAGACAACCTCGTGAGATTGGAGCATGCGTTCGTAATGTGCCATTTCACTTACGTCGCGGCCATGCACAACTGGCAAAGATCGGAGCGGGATAAGTTCAACGCATTAATCAGGAAGGCAATCAAGAGAGCCCTCGGCCTCCCCATATACACACACACGGAACGCTTACTCAACTCGGCATGCATAACACGCTAGAGGAATTGGCGGAAGCGCAGGAGAGGGCCCAGTTCGTCAGGCTATCTACCACACAAGCTGGAAGACACATCCTGCAGGAGCTGGGTGTTCCCCCCACAGTAGTCAAAACAAAGTTCTGCATCATTCCTCGAGAGCAGCGGGACCGCATCACTGTCGCCCCGATCCCACGAAACGTCCATCCGGAACACAACGTGGGAAGACGTCGGGCGCGCGCGAAGGCCCTCCTGGAAAAGGCTCGTGAACGGGCTTCGGAGAACAGTTTCGTAGACGCAGCGCGCTACGCCGACGGACAGGCCTTCGCTGCGGTTAGCGTAGACTGTGAAAGTAAAGTAACGAACGCAATCTCGAATAGGACGATGTCCTCTGAGACCGCAGAGCTGGCTGCGATGGCCTTATTGGCCGACAAGAGGGCATCAATCTACAGTGATTCGAGATCAGCCGTTCGGGCGTTTTCCAAATGAACCATATCCGAGCTGGCCCTAGGGATACTATAGGAAGCAAGCAGATCAAGCCACATACAGTGATCTGGTTTCCAGCCCACATGGGACAGATCGAGGGTGCCCCGCCCAACCTCAATGAGTCGGCCCACAATGCTGCGCGAGAGATTATCAACCGCGTAGCTACGAGTACCGGGCAGCGCGACGTTGGGGGTACTGACAATCGGGACTCTCCTTCCTCGTACAACGAAATTACTAAGCATTTTTACTTGGCTCGTAGGATGTACCCCCTCCCACATTGTAAACTCAATAGACCTCAGGCTTTAAGGCTTCTACAGACGGGGGTATACCCAAACCCCCTACTTCTTCACAAAATGTACCCCGAAATTCAGACAACAAATGCATGTGCGCTATGCAATGACTTAGCGAGCTTACCTCACATGCTCCGGCGGTGTCCGGCGTTACGCGGCGATGAAAGCAATACTTCTTCACGTTGGGATGCGGTTCTACGCAGCCCCAACCTCGAAGAACAGTTATGGGCTGTCCGACGGGCCCACGACGCGGCGGAGAGGCTCGGCCTCTCTGTCCCGATGTGGGAGCGGCCCGCTGCGCGCTAGCGCGCGCTCTAAAGGACACTAATAAAGTTCTTCATCCATCCATCCATCCATCCATCTTCTTTTGTTTGGCGTGTTACCACATTTCCGAACTAGGCATGTATACTTCAAGGGAAAGCGTACCATGTACCGCTGTACGACGCCGGTCGTACAGCGTCATACACTCCTTGAAGTCCACTACAAGTATGTAATATTTGCTAGAGGGCGGAGTGCTTGTCACTACGTGATCCTCAAAACATCGCACCGGCAAGTAATACTTTTGGTTGTCAGAACCTATATCCTATCAACTCTTGGTATCATGGTATCGTGGTATATATATAATCCTTGACTCGATGTAACAGAACGAGCTAACAAAGTTTATGTGATGTGAAACGTAGGACCTAGATAGGCAAATATGTTGTGTTTTAAAGCGAAGCTTTCTTTGCCTCTTCCTTCGACTTTTCCACAGCTGCTGCTGCTGTCTTGCACGCCGCGTCGAGAGGTGGTTCAGAGAGTGCATACACGCGTACATGGCAGGAGCGTGTAAGAGAGAAAAGGCGACGCCAGAAGCTCGTTTGGACATTTGCGCCGCGTCGCATGTGCACAATTCCCTCTGGAGCTCCCTGGGCGTCGCCGCAATACCCTCTTGACGGCTGTATTTATCCGTGACCCGCCGCAAAAGCATTTCAGAAACTCCAACGCTTACCTTTCTATAACGCGAAACCGTCCTGCAGAGGCGTGGATAGAATGCTAAAGAGGAGGTAGGGGAGAGCAGGCAGATAATTGGTAGAACCGACACAGCGAAGAAACGTGTGAATAACAGCCTTGGCACTCTTCGCTCGCAACTCGCCACATATGAGGGGAAGGCGGGAGAAGGAAAAGGCGACGTGAGAAGGTGGGGAAACGCTACTATTAGACACGACAGCGGTTGCGGACTAACTGGGTAAATTTACGTTCAAGGTACGGCGCGGTACGTTTGTGATATTTCTGAAAAATGAACACCATGGACATTTGTCTAACGGACAACTGACGCACGACGAGCAGACTCAAAGCCGCATAAAAGGACCGTAGTGTCTAGGTGACATAGTTGCACTGTAGCATCTAGGCGTCGCACGTCATATCAATACTTGTGTGCTCACTGTGGTAGGTTTGCAGCTGTGGCATTGCTCGAGGTCGCGGGTTTGATCCCGACCGCGGCAGCCACATTTCTACGGGGGCGAAATAGAAAAACGCTCGTGCACTTGGATTTAGGTGCTCGTTGAAGAACACCAGGGGTCAAAATTAATCCGTAGTCTGCCCCTACGGCGCGCCTCATAATCCGATCATGGTTTTGGCCCGTACAGCCCCATAATTCAATTAAAGTTGAACACTTCTGCCACGATGCGATATGCCGTGCGAGGGAATTAACCTTCTCGGGGGTTATGAACAATTATGAACAGCGCATAACAACGCCTCAAGCAAACACGTCTCGCCGTGTGTTCTGTGTACTACGCAGACAACCAGCAGTGGTGCACGGAAAATAACATTTATCACCAACTCACCACTCTCGTATTGCACTAAACGCCAAAGAAATTAAAGATTTTATTTCAATATTTTTTTTAGAAATACCTCACAGGCCTATGAAGAGGCATGCGAAGAGGCATGTGCCGTCAACATCACCGCTAATTATCGTCAATCAAAGCTAACAGCACAGAATGCTTCGTTTACGTCGATTCCCACAGTACGTGTGATCCGCATAATTTTTTTTTTTTTTGTTGTAAATAAGACTCCTGATCGGCGTGTGAAGTACTTGGTTGGACGTCAGTCGAAAAAATAACGTGTAGAGACATTTCACCTCTGTGACATAATTTCCACTACGCAGTTTTACGTTTTGCCTTTCATGATTGCTGCACGCCATTGTGCAGCAGGTGATATGCGCATTTTTATGGCGCATTTGCTTGTGAAGAGCGAGAAATGTCACAATTAACACTTTCCGTACAGCTTCATGTTGTGGCGCGTTACCTGCATGTACACTCTTGTCATCAATTCTCCACAACGAAGAAAATTTCTTATGAGTAGACCGTACGAAGAGAAGCAGCTGGACCTACTGCCCAAGGGAACGTACCCTGAAGCCAATAACCTGCCAGAAATACGCGAAGTGGCCTTAGAGAAAACTGCGACTTGGGACTTGAATCGGTTACTTGGTCCACGCGTTGCATATTCTTGCTCTGTCGGACTGCATAGTCGTCAGCAAGCGGTATCGCACAATTTCGATCTCCCATTCAGCCGTGTCGGGATATAGTACTAGCGAAGTTTCCCCTCGGTGCAATACAACACTCCATTCGAATCTGTCTATTCAGCGAAAGAAACAAGCCACGATGTGTCATCCTGACAGCCTGCGTCAGCCTTTGATATCGTTTCAGGCTGCATGTCGGCCAAACGGTTTGGAGGCAGTGGCGCACCGACGGAGGGGGGGGGTTCGGGGGTTGTAACCCCCGCTGAGGCCGACTTAACCCCCCTTTTGTTTAACCCCTTTTCTTTCCTTGCGGATTTGAGTACTGCGACTAAGATGTAAGACGCGCAATAGTCTGCACAGTCGCAAAAAGCGCATTTTTTTTTTTTTTTTTTTTTTTTTACAGTTTCCCGTGAAGAAATCGAAATTAGTGCTGTTGAGATAGTATTGGCAAACTGTCCCCCCCCCCCCCCTTCCCCCCTGGCAGAGATCCTGGGTGTGCTATAGTGTTTGGAGGACTTCGGACTGAGATAGCGCTACCCTTTTCGTGATTGAAAAATGCCAGGCGCAGCGTTGTTTAAAAAATAACTGTTTGCCCCCCCCCCCCCCCCCCCCCCCCCCCCTGGATCTAAGTTCTCACGCCGCTTCACGACTCCCATTGAACATTTCGCGGCCCCTCCATATGTACTCCATAATCATCAGGCACGAGATATGCGCAAGTTTTATAGCGACGTGAAGTTTGTACCAATTGAAGAAGTTGCAAAGAAAAGGGAAAAGTGACCAATAAAGAGGCACATTAAGGGAAAAAGGAAATCAGTAATAAACTGCAGAAACTCGTGCTGCATACGTCTTTTAGTTATTTATTTATATACATTCTGCAGCCCTGTTGGACGATATCAGGAATCGCACGCACGCACGCACGCACGCACGCACGCACGCACGCACACACACACACACACACACACACGCACACGCACGCGCACACGCGCACACACACACACACACCCACACACACACACAACACACACAGCACACACACACACACACACACACACACACACACACACACACACACACACACACACAACACACACACACACACACACACACCACACACACACACACACCACACACACACACACACACCACACACACACACACACCACACACAACACACAACACACACACACACACACACACACACACACACCACACACACACAGCACACGCACGACAGCACGCACGCCACAGCCCACGCACGCACGCACGCACCGCACGCACGCACGCACGCACCGCACGCACGCACGCACGCACGCACGCACGCACGCACGCACGCACGCACGCACGCACGCACGCACGCACGCACGCACGCACGCACGCACGCACGCACGCACGCACGCACGCACGCACGCACGCACGCACGCACGCACGCACCGCGCACACGCACACGCACACACACACACACACACACACCACACCACACACACACACACACACACACACACACACACACACGCATACACACGAGCGCCAGACTCTTAACTACATGACCTGTAGCCTGGGAAAGCACGGACACTTCTTGGACACCTTGGACACTTCTTGCAGATATGGGACCGCAATGCGCAACGCCTTCTTGGGCACTATCCACCGTCCTTCCGTGAAAACGAGGAGCTCTGCGCGTACATGGAGAAAACCCTCTTCTTATGTTGTCAAGTCGCCAACTTCGTTTCGTTATGTCATCCTATACCTTACCGATCTGCCGCATTGCCACCAGTTTCTAGACAGCCTGATACCCTTGGCACTCTTTCCAACTCTTCCACGACCTCTCACAAGCTAGCTCACCAGGAAAGTATAATCACCAAATCGGTTGTGAAAGGGCTACAGACCATTCTACCGGTGGATCGGCGCTTGTTAATATTCATGAAGACAGAGTGAACCGATAGCAGGCTGAGCCATGCCACAATTTAAGTACAAAAGAGAGAGACAGAGAGAGAAATAAACGATGAGGTCATATCGTAGATGCATAAGGCAAACATAACCAGCAGGCTTAAACCACTCGCTGCAGCAAATACAGTGTCTCACGCCTTAGATTGCTAATAAACACAACGCTATGACGAAGTGACAGTTGCGGTACGCCAGATATCAGGGCACTCGCCTCGCGCTCAAGAAGGATGACTCGGGGATTTGGAACGTGTAAGTTGGGAGGGAAGAGGAAAAAAAGAAAGCGAGAGTGGGGCGACCTTGGGGCCACTTTCGCTCTCTGGGCCGCATTGGGTGGCGCCACAACGCCCGCTGGACTGAAGATACCAGGACAACGGCACCAGGTGCTCGTCCGAACAGGGTCAGTCGTGCCGCCGCGTACTGGTATTTTTATATTCCTCCAGTCAGGGGAGGGGAGTCCGGATCGACGCGAAACGCCTCCATGGAAGCGGCGTTTCGCCCATTTCTGCCGCCCATCGCTTTTATTTTCCGGACGCGCCTCTCACCATCACTTCATAGAGGTGGAAGTAGCGCAGGAAAAGACAGGTAACTGCCGACAGGACTGCAGTAGAACGGCCACGATCGTCGAATACCGCGACTTCGGCCCGCGGGAGGGCATGACAAATGAGCCCGCGGAAATCTTCAGGGAAAAGAAAAACTGTAGGCCACGTGCACATCGTAATACTTCCAAACACGTGTTAGCCGCGAGCTGTAATGATGCAGGCCGAGAAAAAGAAGGAAAGAAAGAAAACCGGCCACGCTTAAATCCAACTGGGTCTCGCACGTGCGAAGATTGAGAATAATAGCACATATTACGACGCGTTGTTTCCTTGTGCGCAGGCTGTTAATGCGTATAGGGGCCTGGGCAATGCGTTCTCGAATGTCCGTTGCCTGCCTTTTCGGTAGCGAATCATCTCCAAAATGTCTCTATATTGCAATGAGCCGTACGTTCGTTATAAGTGCCAGCCGGAGGCGCGCTATACTTCGCTCTCATCTTTTGGTGTTTATGTCAAGGAAGTTTCAGGTGATTCGATCAGCTCGGACGTGAGATTAGCCCAGCTCTGGCCACCTTATTGCGCCTCCATGGCTTGCGTGCTCCGCATACGCAGAACCGCGAAAACCAAAGCCACGCAGTCGGTTAGCCGTTCCGTACAGAAGTGGCTAACGCGCCATTGCCCGATAGTTTATCGAGGGAAAAAATACCTTGAAACAAAACTTCCTCAACTCGCGGATGTTGCATCTGAAGCCCGACGAAATAATCAAGTGCCGGACGGACCAGAAGACTCCGGCGCCTGCGTCAATGCTATCACAACTCGAGTAAAGGTATTCGCTAATTTCTATCACGGATGATTAAACTTGCGCGCATATGCCGGATGTGCGGGAGTATGTCGTCTGTATAAAGAGAATCTGAAAAGCCACAAATGACGTCAATATTTTTCACTCAGCATGAACCCTCTTGCTTGCAGCTCCGACCACGGTCGCGTGGTTGGGCTTGGTGCACGTGCTTCAAGGCAGTGCAGACATATAGCAAACCACAGCGAAACTTGGGTGCTACAATTTTTTTTTTTTGGGGGGGGGGGGGGTAATATTATCACGTTGTAGGGTTTTGTAGAGCACTAGCACGTTCGCTGCTTTCACATCACTCCTATTCTGGTCTTGTTGGCCTCTATTTCGTGCCTCTCTCATATTATGATTATTTTCAAGTCATCGGTCTTGCTTTCCTGTGCGGGTCCTTCCATATATTACTTCCCTTTTGAAGCAGGCGGGCTCTGGGCCTATTTCACTGTCAGCTACTATAGCCTGTCACTGACTGCGTTTAAAAAAAAATGTGTTTGCTTCAAATAATAATTGTGAAAGTTGGTCACTTCAAATTGGATCATGTTGTAGCAGAGTAATACGCCCGCAGACATTTTTTTCTTATTTGTGTATTTCCAAGGTAAAATTTTTTTTGTGATCCATATAGAGTAGCCGGAGGCTTACTGCTTCCAACTTCTCAAATAATAATTAGACCCCATTTAACGCCTCCTATCTACGTCCGCAGCAAACAAAAACGAGAAGTTGCTTCATCACCATCTCTATGTAAACTGCAGGACGAGGTATACTCTCCCAGCGCTCACCGATTACTCCTGTTTTACGTGAGCCGAGTGCGAATTTCCTAACCTCGTCACACCACCTAATCCTCCGCTGCCGTCCTCGACTGCGTTTCCTTTCTCGTGAGCACCCAATCTGTTACTGTAATGGACAACCGGTTATCCGCTGTAGGCCCATTACGTTTACTGCCTAACGCCACTTATTCGAATGTGTTTCGCTGATGTTAAATAAACCCGCCGTGGTGGCGCTTTGGCGTTGCACTGCTAAGCCCGAGGGCGCGAGATTAGATCCCGGCCGCGGCGGCCGCATTTCGATGAGGGCGAAATGAAAAAAAAAGAACACACACACACACACACACACACACACACACACACACACACACACACACACACACACACACACACACACACACACACACACACACACACACACACACACACACACACACACACACACACACACACACACACACACACACACACACACACACACACACACACACACGCACGCACGCACGCACGCACGCACGCACGCGCACGCACGCACGCACACACACACACACACACACGCACGCACGCACGCACGCGCGCGCGCGCGCGCACGCACACACACACACACACACACACACACACACACACACACACACACACACACACACACACACACACACACACACACACACACACACACACACACACACACACACACACACACACACACACACACCACACACACACACACACACACACACACACACACACACACACACACACACACACACACACACACACACACACACACACACACACACACACACACACACACACACCACACACACACACACACACACACACACACACACACACACACGCACGCACGTGTATCGTGCATTGGGTGCACGTTAAAGCATCCCAGGTAGTCGAAATCAATCCGGTACCCACACAGTGAAATCAGTAGCCCCACTACGGCGTGCCTCATAATCATATAGCGTGTTTTTTTGTTTTGTATGTAAAACCGCAGAATGAGATCTGGAGGGGATCGCGTAACGTAAAACTGTTCCAATCTGTTTTATTGCAAAATCCTGATTTCAAGGTAACGTAAACGCAGACGCAAGCATCGGGCGGTGACCCACAGCGTTGTTTGAATCAACCAATGAAACTCTCTCATCGTTTATAGGAGGTCACTTTTGTTTGCTTTCAAAACGAATTGCATTGCCTATCTGGACAGTTTTTTCTGACAGTTATGACAAGAGACGAGGAGCATGCAGCAGTGGCGAGGGTTCCGGTAGGGTCTAACTAGAGCAGTGAAAGTAGATAAGCGGACGAGGAGGGCGTTGCCGGCGTCTGCGATTGGCCTGCTTCCCCTTGCTTAATTTGCGGTGGCTGGTCGAAATCCCGGTGGCGTGCAACGGAAGGTTCAAAATGCCTCTAAAACAGATCCTCAGCGAAGAAGAATTTGCAGAGCAAAGTCATAAATGTGCCGAAAAAGCTTGACAACGTTGTACTCCCACGCAAAAAATGTTTATTATACGTAAATAAATTCATGGTCCCCGGAACCTCCGAGTATCCAGTGACAGAATGATCGGTAGGCAGACATCTATTCCTTTCGGAACGGGGTGGTCTCCGGCTATTCCAAAACATTCAGTTTTGTTCGGCATATTAATGCATCTTTAAAGCGTACACGTTACTTTCACATGGTGAGTTTTCGCTGTTTTGTGACGTCGCATGACAAACAGGCGAATTCGGTGGAGCCCGAAAACTTTTGACCAATAGCGGAGGGCTAATGGAAAAAAGAGAGAGACAGAGAGAATGGTGTAGACTAGGAAATAATTATTTTACTTTTGTTCGGTCTATTTATGCATAATCAGTGTGTACACGTCATATCAGATGGAGGAATTTTTGCCGTTTTCGTGACGTCGCGTGACAGACAGGCGAAGTTTGGGTGCCCCGAAAAATGTTTGACCAGTCGTGGAGGACTGAGTGCAAAAATGGAATAGAAACAGCTTGGAATAGCTTTACGTTATAACGGCCCTGGAGTTAACGTAAAAGGAAACAACGCAAATGACAGGACGTCCCGTTGCTTGCGCTGTTTTTTTTTACGTTCCAGTGTATGCACCACAACCCGCACCTGAATACGATTTTGCAGTAAAATAGGAGCGTGCGCAGCGTAAATTTCTTTTTAACTGCCATGGCTTTTGCAGTGCTCCTTAGGAGGAGCATAACATAGCGAGTATATACAGTATTTGCTGAAACGGAGAAGACTATGAGAATCATGCATCTTATATGCACACGGGCGCTATTTAGTGGGAATCGGCGCAGGCCTGCAAGCGTACAAAATAAGAATAAGAAGAATAAAAGAACCTGTTGCTACTATATCAATGAAAAAGTATTCAATATGCTTGTACACATTTTCTTCTTTTTCTCTCGACTAGTCGCGCTTGGTCATGACGGGTGTGTATGGAGAACGTACCTTATACACACTACACGCTGAGGTATACATATAGCGGACGGCGTTGCCTATGGCGGGTAAAAGTAAGCTCAAAAGAACGGCACGAGAGAAAGAAAAACAAATGTGCAGGAACCATCGACCATGATTCTCAATATAAGCGGACAGCCGAACGCTTCCACAAAGCTATTCGCTTTATTAAAGCAATGATGTGCTTTAATTGAAGCAGCTTTCAATCAGTGATGTAGAGAGTACACTTTCATGAGTATACGTCCTGCTTTTCAGCGCAAACACGTACAGACATAAAATTATATGTGCGTTGGAGCACATTCCGAGTGACAGTGTGGGTCGATAAACTTAGGAAAAAACTTAGGACGAGCAAGGACAACCTACTTAGGACGAGAAAAGAAGTCAAGGTACGTTGGCGTACACCCGAAATTTAGGGGCGGCTTGGTTTGGAGTGAGATATGAAAAGAAGCTTTGTGCAGGGAAAGTTACTTAATGAAAGTTTGTGCCTCAAAGCGACACAGACTACATGACAGACGTTGTAGTGGGACCAATTTTGCCCACCAGGAGTTTTAGCAAGCGCCGAAATAGCAGTGACACCGAAATTGTTATATTCGGGCCCCATCGAAATGCGGCAACGGCGGCCAGTAGTCGGGCCCACAAACGAATGATCGGTGGCAGAACACTTTAATATAGCATGGCCGCTTAGTCACCGCTACAGGTTGTGAATAAGAAATCGGGTAATACGATGTACACAGCGACTAAAGCGAAGACTCTTTAGGACCTATGAAGGACACTGGTCTCACTGCAAGGTCGCCGTACGAGCCCCCCGTGTTTCGTTCACTATATAGTCCGATACGCTCAAAGTACGCCGCGTCTTTCTGCGAGAACTGTCTCAGGCCATTCAAATCAGGGATTCATAATAAATTCATAATTTTTGATGGGGAATGATAAGAAAACTATAATTTTGTGTTTATTATCATATTTTAATTAATCTGAGACGGTTGTCGCAGAAACAGGTGGTACTTGATCGTGTGTAGTCACGGAAACACTGCTAGCTAACATCACTGTAAGTCTTCGGTCCAGGGCTGAAAGCCTTCGAGCCCCTCGAATAATGGGAAATGGGCCAGAGGAAAAGCGCGCGCCGTGAGCACCGCATGCCAGAGCAGTGAATACGCACAAAAGTCCCGCGGCCTTTGTGCGTACGTATACCTGCTTTGTGCTCGCGCCGAACACTATTCTCGCTTCTTTGCTACCGCGTTCGATGCGCTCTTTTCTTTTTTTCCTCCTTCAAAAACAGTCGACCTTGCAGTTACACGTCACCAGCATAAAAAACACTATGAATGCTCTCCTCTTCTGTATTCTGTTTGGCGCCCGTTACGCCATGATGAATCAGTACCAACTAGCCCAAGTTTCATCTCTTCTTAAATGCCAAAAGAATTGATCATTTTCGTCACGGCGCGTGCTTATTTACTGCGGCATCATTCATTGCCGAGCACTTGGAGCATCGATGCAGTTGGGGCTTCGAAGTATAGTCGTGCGATTCCTTTGTGATAACTCTGTCTCATTTACAAGCCATCTCCTGATCATTTACAAGTCGCACCATTTTGCTACGCGTACTCCCTTGCTGAACCAAAGCACAGGCGCTTTCGACTGTTGCGAGAACTCGAAGAAAGCTCGCACTGCTGCCCGAGTTGTATTTTCGGACTTACGCCTACACAGCACTACAGCGCGCATTACGCGGTGACACACACACACACACACACACACACACACACACACACACACACACACACACACACACACACACACACACACACACACACACACACACACACACACACACACACACACACACACACACCACACACACACACACACACACGCACGCACGCACGCACGCACACACACACACACACACACACACACACACAGAGAGAGAGAGAGAGAGAGAGAGAGAGAGAAAGCGCCATTTTTCGATTTTCGTTAACACTAACGTAGCTCGCTTGTAGTTGTTTAACCGTATAGGCATGCATAACTTTCGTCATGTTACGCCTTTGACTATACGCGTATAATGTCATCCGACGGAAGAGCTTGCGCTCCTTGGAACTCATGCCTCGTAAACAGGTGTACTTGCAAAAGTCCCGCGCAAAATATGTCGACGCGTGCCGGGCTGTTTTTGGAAAGGTGTGTACACCACGCTGGCCTCTGCCGCACGGCGCAGGGAGTGGGCGCGCTGTTCAGATTCGCGAAAGCCGCCGGCGTTTCCCAAGAAAGAGCGAAGCACAGACAACGCGTCCCGCCAGCCCGCCCGTCCGCCCGCCCATTTGGTATACACACGCGGATATATGCACGTGAAAACGTGTACATACAGCACGCGGAACAAGCGCAAAGCGGTTCTAGGACGTGACGGAACGCGCGTATTAAAGAGCAATCGAGCAACGGGGAATCGGCCGAGCCTTCCTCTCCTGTAGGAGACCATGGCGAGCAAGAGGGCCCGGGAAGAGCGCGCATCGCGGCTACCGAGGAGGGGGGGGGGGGGGGGGGGGGGGGAAGAAGCGGGACATGCCTTCGCCATGCATGCGGAGAGCGGAGCACATCAAGATATCGGCGCGGTTTCCACTGCAGCCGCGCGGGAGCGCCTACTCTGCATGGTTGGTCGAGAGGTGCTCCCGTCTCTCCTCAGCCCACATGCGGCCGAGAAAGGCCCCGCTGAACTTCACTCTTCTGACGCCCACCGTCACGCGCGTACGTCATTAAAAAGATAAATTTTGCTTATTGATGGTAAAAAGAAGAAAGAAAACGAGTATTCGAGTGATGCCGTCTCTGCCTGAGAGGGCACCAAAAATGATCGTTTGTAAGTGGACGTGTAGAGCTATACAAAAGTAACACTCGCTGCCAAACGAGTTAGCATCTCTACACCTCTTCGCGAACGCCCTAGTAAAATCAAGAATGTTGCGGGCGGGCGCTCGCAAGTTTGCGGTGAGCGGGAGCGCAGGCTGCGCACATTTGTTATAAGCAGTTCAGGAAGAAGTGAGCGCCTCCACTCTTGCGCAAACAATGGAAAGGTGCTAAGGTGCTAAGTATAGGCAACTGCGCCGGGCAGTATAGGCGGGGGGCGGTGGACAGTATCGCCTTAGATTGCATGCTCCCTTCACACGTATTGTTATGGGTATGTGAAACAGACCCATGGCTCTTGCGCTTATCTTGTTCTCGTGTTGCTCATCGTCTTGAATTTCCATCTCCTTCATGCATTCCCCGTGTTTTCCCAGGCCAAAGTTATGCCACTTTTGGTGCAGCTCGTCAAAATCTTTTTCGCGAGAAGTATGTAGGCGACTCACACTGTGTGAATATGCTTGATACTTTTGTCTGGGACTAACGCGCTTTTGGTTATAGGCTGTGTTGCACCTTAAAGAGAGAGAAAGAGAGAGAGAGAGAGAGTAGTTTAACGGGAATCCTGGAGAAGTTTGCCTGGCAGCATGCCTAGCATGCATGCTACTCCAGATGGATATAATTTTTATATATAATTGTTTCACTCCATTAACAAAGCAGAGTCACAAGTACTTTGCGTTGACGGTGTTCAGCGCGGGCCGCCAAGTCTGTGGATAGAATGCCGAGAAAATGCGGAATTAATTTCTTTTCCTGTACGTCTGCCTCAATAGCCTCGACAGATTTCAGGTTTCCGTTGAAAATTTTGAGACACGAAGCCAGCCAAGATTAAGATCTCAGCAAGCGATTTGGACATCAGATGTGCATATTATAAGGCTGCGTGTACGATACATAAGTGAGCACATTTTCATTACCCAAGAATATGTACAGACAGGGGCGACGGAGCACGATGTATCCGTGACGTGCTATACGATACATTAATAAATGCACGTGTTTTGTTTAAAGACAGAGGCGTCCCAGCATGCTGTCTACCACTGCTGCTGCGTGCCCACACGCATGCCGGCGAGGACGATGGCCCACGAGATCCCTGCACGCTGCGTCATGACCGTAGCTGCAGCCGCCGCATCGAAGCATATCGAGACCACTGTCCGCCCTTATCCGGCGTTTAAGCTCTTCGCAATGTTTCCTCAAGATGTGTAAACGCATCGTCTGAGATGAAACCCATCATTGGGATATATATATATATATATATATATATATATATATATATATATATATATATATATTATTGAGTGCGACAAATACTGCAGCACGAAGCGGCAGATGCTTGCGAGGCAAAACGCGACTGACCGCGACGTTTGTTGCCCTTGTTGTCTGGGGCGTTTCCATCTGATATGATAACGGGGCCACCTTATCTGCGCTCCCTACGCGGTCGGTTTCGATATTGCCTGGATAGAAGAGTTGAAATTCGATGACGAATATCTCGAATCAGGTGTGATTGTCAAGAAAAAAAAAAGACTGCCTCCAAATTTGCCATATTTTGCCATAAATGTGTTGCTATAAGTTTGCGAAACAAATACAACAATTAGAAACGTTCTTGGCGATCCCTTGTTTACTATATATGTGTGTGTGTGTGTGTGTGTGTAACAGCATAATATACTGCATATGCTGTTTTTTTTTGCTCGAGTGTTAACCGAAAAAACAGTATATATCATATTCAAACCATATATATCGTATATATCAAACCAGTATAGTATATCATTTGTAACAACAGCATTTATTCTTACGTTTTATGAAAGGGCGAAACTTGGGAGAGGATTCGAGTTTATACCCGACTTTCACACACACCAAAAAAAAAAAAAAAAAAAAAATTCGGGGCGCAAAAATCGGGTATTATCGAGTTTTGCCCGAAAACGAAGGACCCTATGTCGGACAAACATAGCGTTTTGGCATGAAGGCGCTCGGTAAGGTCCACGGTGCTCAATAACGACCGGACACAAATGTGCATGTTTGGATGCGTTTTGATTTCTGTATCAACCAGCATTCTTTATTGCTTGATGGCAGTACGTGAACTACTCTTGGGCGAAAATGTGGCAGAACTACGAACTGCGGTTAAGTTCCGTGATAATTTGCGAAAAACTTGGCAGACGCAAAATTTTATTTCTAAAATTTTATAGGTCTGACAGTAAATACCGATAAATATAGTCGTATCTCGGGAAAATTATCATCCGGATAGTGAGAGAGAACAAGTTTGTTTATTTCAAATTCCAGTCCGGGTACGCTGAGAAAAGCGAGGCCTAATCGGAGAAGCTAAATAAAAATCAACAAAACGAGAAAGCCTGGCTAGTTCTTTGCAAGTATTGTGGAACATGAGTTACCGGCGCGAATTTCAGGCGGAACGAAGTAAGGACACACGTACAGGACAAACGTCGAAATTCAACTAGTCTTGACTATGCACTATGCGATGCTCATGACATACATGAAGGGCACAGCGGGGTGTACACAAAACCTTTATCAGTGATAATGGTGGTCGTACTTCCGAAGCAGCAAATTGCTGTTCTTTATGTGTCTCATGAGTATCGCATAGTAGTAAAGACTAGTTGAAGTTTAGCCTTTCTCAACTAAGGTTTTCCTTTTTTTTTTCTTTTGGTAGTTAAGGTTTCAATGCGGGCTTTTCGGTATGCTATCTTGGAATACTATTGTAGCGCAAACAAGACGAGCATGCAAAAAGAGTGGCCGAGACAACAGCAGCATTGAAACTATGCTCAAGCGATGTCTGTTTCTTACGCAGGTACGGTATTTCGACAATGTCTATATATTACATACGCTCCGATAATACATTTTTGCAGCATTTTCCTCGACCACGCAGCAAATGCTTTTTTTAATCTACTTTCTTGTCTTTATTCACTCACCCTACGTATTGCTTGAAAAGTATTATATTGGGTGGGGATGTTGAACTAAACCCTGGGCCTCCTAAAACGATTAAGGCAGTTGAGTCTGGCTCCGTTCTTTAACACGCTCAAACAATCCTGCCGTTTCTAGCCAGTCTGTGACAGCTGCCGAAAAATCAAGTGATGATGAACATTTCAGCAATGCTAGCTGAAATTCTTGCTGGTCAAAAGAAAATGGCACAAGACTTAACTGAAGTGAACGTTTTCCACCAAGCAGTTGACGCGAGAAAAGGGGCTCTTTAGACAAGAGTGGCCAATCTTGAATCATCTCCTCCTGAACCTAACAAAGGTGATGATCGCCAAGACGGGGCTGCTTCATAAATAAGCTCACCCACTCAAAAGATTAATCAGATTATTTCTAAAAATGAAGATTTTGAAAATCGTTTACGCCGAACAATCTTGCGTTGCATTGCATCCCTGAAACTATACTGATGAAAACAACGAAGTATTGCTGAACAGTGTTCCCATTTTTTTTTCTGAAACATTGCAACTTGACTGACCAAAGATAGAAACATGCCACAGGCTCGGAAGATTTATTATAAAATTACTAGGCTTCCGCAAAATGATTAAAAAATAAATATGCATTGACAGATTCTGATATCCGTATCAGTGAAGACTTTTCGGTTCACGTGCGTTCTGTTCAGAAAAAGATATGAGATGCTACGGCCTCCTTTCGTTCCGATGGTTATGCGTTACGCATCCAGTTTGACCATGCATTTATAATAATGTTCGGTACGAATGCGATCACGATATCAACTCACTAGTTGAAGTACCATACTGATCCAGTAGTTCTACGTGCAGCATTACTACTGGCAGTGCTCGCTGACGACCAGACCCTTCACGCGAAAATGTAAACATTTTAAATGTTAATGCCAGAAGCCTCGTAAACAAATACCCAGACTTCGTTTCCTTGATTTCATCATACTCTCCCCAAATTGTTGGTGTGACAGAAACTCAGCTACATTGCGATATATCTGACACCGAAATAACTCCGCCAGATTTTACTGTCCTTAGAACTGACCGTACTAACGGCAGAGGAGATGGTGTCGCTATTCTTATTAGTTCTGACCAACAATCTTCAACTATTCAAGGCCCAGGGGATATTGAATCAGTCTGGTGTAAAATGTACCTAGGTAATGATTCTGTATACATGGTACGTTGGTACTGTTTACCGTCCTCCAGGTTCTTCACCTATAGTCAATTACATATCTTAAGTACATTTCTTCATGAATATGGTTCTTCACCTAGTCAATTACATATGTTAGGTGCATTTCTTCATGAATATGGCCTGCATTCCTCTAATTTAGCTTTATTAGTATATTTCAACACACCGGGTATTGCATGGTCATCCCTTGCAGTTTATAGTTATGAATCCTTTGTTTGCAGGGCACTGGTAAACGTATCCTTGTCATGCAGTGTAAGAAAGTGGACAGTAACGCCAGAGGTGCGCCAGTGTTAGATTTGGTTTTTCTTGGTGAACAATTGGCTGCAAGTGGCTTTACGTGTGAAATGTTTGATGATATATCTGATTAAAGGACTGCATGGGCCCGGGCTCGATCGGGCCGGGTACGCAATTGTTGACTCAGGCCCGGGTCGGGCCCGGTTTAGGCCCGGACATGCTAGCTATTTACAACTACACTTTGATTATATTCCACCAAGAATAGGCATTTCACTTCAATTATTAAAATCTTATCTTAATAACAGACGCCAGTTTGTTTCTGTAGGCCATAATACATCGGTAACCAAAGAACTATTTTGTGGCGTCCCACAGTGTAGCATTTTGGGTCCGTTGCTCTTCAACTTATACGCTAACGATATTACTTCCATCTATGAAAAGGTGAAATTTATAATTTACGCAGATGACACGAGTGTTTTCATCTGGTCCGGTTCTTGCACCACTTTAATTAATATGGCAAATGACTTCTTGCGCAGTCTATCCTATTGGTCCACAGAGAACTGTTTAAAAGTAAATACGGCGAAAACAAAGGCTGTAATTTTTCATACCAAAGGCATGAGTCTTCCTTCTGATCTAACATTAGCGTATAGATCTACAAATATAGAACTTTCTCCTTCTGCAAAGGTGTTAGGGGTACACTTCACAAGTACTATGCAATAGGACGACCATGAAAGCTTTGTACTCCAAAAACTTAGCCGCATAACAGGTGTTTTAAATTGCTACAGATATACATTACCCGTCTCTGTAAAATTATTAATTTATAATGCTTTATTTGTGTCTCACATACATTATGGACATCTTGTATGGGGCACCACGACTCAGTGTAACTTGAGTAAATTATTTCGCATGCAGAAGAAAATAATACGTGTCATCGCTAATGTACCGTATGCCGCCCATACTGAAAACCTGTTTGAGAAATACAACATTGCTACAGCCCATAACATCTATAACTGCAGAATATTACGCAAATATTACTTTAGTACCAAACGTAACAATACCTTACCTGTAGAACTTGCAAAACTATCCGTCAATTAATACCATTATTCAACTCGTACACCTGAAGTATGGAAGGTTCCGCGCTCTAGAACCAACTACGGTTGTCAAATGCTGTGTAATAACCTTCTAAGATTACTGAATTCATATAATAGAGCAGGCTACAATTTACAGGATCTATTGCTGTCAGAATTTAAAACTCTATTGCTTTCACCTCTTTAATAATGTACGTTGCGTTCTTTTTTTTTTGTCTATGTTACCAAGTGCATATCATTTAATCATTTCAATGCCGCAGTGTGTTTGCATTGTTCTTACTTGTGGAAATATTTCATTGTTTTTCATATATTGTATGATTGCAATGTTTTATGGCCACCATACATATACAATATATATGGTGTTTGATGTGTTACCCATGCAGCCATATTGTATCTAAGAGAGTGAGGTTACTTTTTCCCCTTATCCACCTCGATTTACCACTCCTCTGTATACGCGTGTGTGTGTGTGTGTGTGTGTGTGTGTGTGTGTGTGTGTGTGTAAATGGAAATCAATAAATCAAATCAAATCACATCTTATATGCACCGCCTTTCGCTCAACCTAAAGAAAATAACACAACGATCAGAGATCAATGTTGTCGTTTCTGCGCCGAATAAGAAAACAAAACCAGAAAAAAGTCGCAATAGTAAAGTGTGAAAAAGAGCTCTGTAACAAAATTGTCGAGGGCAATACATGCTTCATGTACATATAGTATTACATTAAGTAGCAGAAATAGCTACGTAGACCAAATGGTATAGATATTTATACTATCAAGCAACAATTAAGGTTAAAAAACACACAAACAAAGCACATACAACAGATGGTTAAAAAAAAAAAAAAACTTTATTGGCCTGAAGTGTAGTTGCCGTCACTGTCTTGAGGATACTATTATTCCAGGCAGAAATGTGTACGAGAAGACTCGTCCGGTTATAGAAGCTGAGTGGAATCCCGGGATTGGTGAAGCGTGTTTTAGCACCCTTCCCCTGCGTTTTCAAAAGAAATGGAATTTATGCGCGCGAACTGAAATCAAACTGTATTATTATTATTAAATTAAAACACTTTCATTTCTTGCTTTATTGTGATACAAGTTATACGGACGCTCGAGGCGCCGTCGTGCTGTCCCGCTAATGACAGCGCATGCGCGGAGTGCTTGAAGGTCTCCAGAGTCGCAGAGAGAAACGATGAAGGGAAGTGTACGCACCGTCGACGCTCCGCTCAATCGGTACTGTGGTGGAGCCAGGGCAGCGTTCTGCTTTCCGCTGCTGCCATGATCGTTGCGCGCACGCACACTATAAGCACACTAGCGCTCCTGCTGAGCTGCTGCTTGTATGCGATGACGTGAGCGTAATAGACAGTAAACGTCCAGTTATCTAATCTTTCATTGGGCGCTGTCTAAAACTTTCCCGTTAGTCTCGTATATCGTGCACCGTCGAGGTGTGATCCCTGTAACGCCGCTTGCGTTGCTCCTCATCACGCGAGCGTTTAGAGATGCTTGGTTAAAGCCCCTCTATATAGAGGGGCTTTAATGCTTGGTAGCTGCCGGGGTGCTGTTTCTTTTGCGCAGTGGCCGTTAATTGCCTTGCGAGCTGCGTCGCGCCAGCATGTATAGCGCCCATGTGTAGTAAGAGTTCGAGCGCGTTTCTAAACCATGTTATCGCCTTCATTGCTTCGCTATTCGAGGGGAAACTACTGATTTTTTTTTGCGAGTGTTTTTTTTTATTTACACACGTGTTCTGTGATACGCGAGGCAGAAGGTATAAGCAGGGTTCTGCAATACTTTTAAGGACCCTGGTACAAGTACGGCGTGCTACCTGGAAATAAAGATTGCTGTTAGAAGTTCGCGCCGTATATGTGTTCTTGTGCACTTCTCATGTTTTCGTCTTGTTTGCGTTATACACTAGTATTCTAAGTTGGCCTTGGTCCTGTGTGTTCCTACTTCGTTCCGTCGATCTGAAATTGGAGCTCGTAAAACATGCCCCACAATGTCATGAATGGCCACCCTTTGCATTTTTGTAACCTATAGGAATAGAACCTGAAAGGTCAAACTGTTAAGGACAAGACTGTGTTTGCCTTGTATGAAAGAGGGTTTACGAGGTCGCGGAAATGCGGCATTATGCCGTCGCTTTTAATGAGCGCAACAATCGTAAACTCGCTTCTTTCTCCCAAGGTGTAAATACAACGTAATCAGAACTGAAAGAGCGCGTGTTCGCGTGCGTGATGGGCATGTGCTTTCGTTACGGAGAGATATATACAACTCATAGACTAAAGTTTAACTTGAATACATAACATTGTGTGTTATACAGTATGATCTTATACCTATTAGCAAACGCCACAAGACAATATTAAATACAGTGGGCTCTGGTTAAACGAATCTACCCTAGATACATTTAAGGGAGTTTCATGTAACTGCTGGATAATTACGGAGCGTGGTCACCGCGGCTTTAGTTGACAGCTCATACGTACGAAATTATTACACACTTTGGTTCAACAGAAGCCTCCTCTTGGCGAACTGCAGGTAAACGGAATCGGTGCCAAAAATACTCCGGCCCTGATCTGCTCTTACACGTACTGCACAGAAAACAGAAGGCGGTTCAACAACCGTGTCCGAAAGTAACGTCAGAGAGTGAAGGGTATCCTCCATTAGCGGTGCTGTCATGTCAACGACTTCGCTGTGACATTCACTATGCGCAGCCTATGTGTGTATCTTCTGTTGCACACCGTGAAAGGAACGATAGCGACCGCAAAAAAATACTTATTAAGCCAACTACGTTAACTGACGTCAGCAAAGCGATTATTCTCCTTCGAGGGAAACACAAGTTATATGGCGAAACGCCAGACTCTCGAGACGATGATCCGAACAGTCGGGGCCCATTGCGCGTTACAGTAACGTACCCGGAAAAGCATGGAAATGAAATTCAAGGGCGGTGTTTTGATCATGAGCGCTTGGAATCTCTGAGAAACTTTACGACGGATGCACGAAAATATATATATATTGACACACGTACAATGTTTATCCTTTTTCCAGGGACCTCTTTTCACCTGCTAACCACTGTTAAAGTTATCACTCGGGGTAAGATGCGCCTGCATGCATTGAAACTTTCTCGAATGTTGACTCCGATCCTGTCTGTTGTCCATGTTGTCGTCGAACATTGTGCAACCAGATTGCACGCCCAGCACGAAAAGTGGTATACATTCTAGAACGTGTGCGAGCACCAGCGATTACGCTGAAATGTATATACGATGATTTCGACGATCGACGACGGTGCTCGCCGCTATTGTTGTGCTTAAGTGCTAGCTACTCGCTTTTGCTGGGCGCAAGTTCGTCAAATAAAGATTTAGTTCTTTAAATAACGCTTTTGACCGTATTGTTCCTCGCCTTCACTACAACGTGACAATACTGCGAAAATTAAATAAGGTACGAAAGGGCAACCAGCGAGCGGTGGAAACAGTTTTCAATAGCATGCATGCTGCGATTTCACGTCAACAGTTTCACCGCTCATCTTGAGGTACTGTACTTGAGTCCAGATTCTGGCTGGAATGTATGAGCCCATGCGCTTTTCCAACGTTCATGTGTCTGGCCAGAGCTTGGCTGGACGCACAGAGCTAAAGCAAACGTTGAGGCGCGCGTCTTTTGTGATCCAAAATCTCGTACCATTTTCGTGGCCTCCCTATCGGATGGTGTCAGCATATTTCAGCTGCACACTCAAACTGCAAGCAGCGCCTCCTTGCCAGCGCTGGCTCCCTATACGCGGAAGCGGAACACAGTTGCATTGTTTGTTTGTTTCCTGCTTTTTTTTATGCACCCCTCCGGCATGCACCCCTCATAGCCCACAGTAATGTTTCATGACGTTAGACGTCAGAATTTTTTTTTTTTTTTGCATCTCCAATAATAAACAACACTCGGTATTTTTGAAGTGAAGTAATATTCTAACGTTTTTGTGCCCACCACTGATGCAAAATTTTGGATAAACGTAATTATTTTTGCCATCTGCCTACGAGTTCTCATCAGCAGAAGTCTACACATTTGATGCAATTTGAAAAAAAAAAAAACTGTCGTTAATGTGCAAGAAGCAACAATGGACGAGACGTTGAAGCTTGCGAGATCGATGCCGCACGTGCGCGTGGCGATAGCAGTTGCAGCTGACCGTATAGTTGGCCACATCGTGTCAGTTGAGTTCCGAAGAGTCGTTGCTCCCGCATCCTGCTCGGGTCGCGCGCGAGAAAGTGTTCGCACCAACGCGTGTCTGCAGTAATCGCCGCGCGCGTGGGAAATTTCTGGTCTAAGAAGGTTCGTTAATTGGAAAGAGAGAGAGAGAGAGAGAAAACAAGATGCGTGGCAAATGGGGAACAAGGCGAGTCGCGAAGCGATATTGGTGAATGAGTGGTTTGAGGTAACCAAGTAGTCTCAAGATCACAAGTTAGGCGTTTAAGCAGATCACACACACACACAAAAAAAAAAAAGGGGGGGGGGCATGGTCATATCACTAAAGGCGACTATGACACCTGGCCATCTCACGGTCGGATTTCATATTTGCGGCACTGTTTTCCTTATGTGCCAAGCAGGTTTAATGTTCCCTTAGATGACATCGATGAGGTGAAAGGAGGCTGAAATGTGTATTATAATATGGAACGGTCAGTTGGCAAAAGCCAGACAACTCGCGCGTTCGAGATGTCTGACCTCACTGTTGGCGTCATTATCCGCGAATAAAACAATAAAACTCAACTGCGCAATGAAGACGAAAATGTCGATCCCGGAATTCAATCAGCAGCCTCTTAGTTCCGCCAGCCAAACGTTGCGAGAGGTTCTGCAGGAAGGCCACATGCGCGCGCCCATAAAAGGAACGGCGTGACTTTCTAGACAGGACCAATAGTTTTTCGCAGGGGCACGCTCGCCACTTTCTCAGGAGCACAGCGTTTTCCTCGCACTGCGACGGTAGCCAGCGGCTTGGCGTGCCGCGTGGTGGCATGCTCGGCAGTGGGTCCTCGTGATGCGGAGCGAGCGTGCATAGAAGGGGTATTTGCCTGACCCACTCTTCCTCATGCACCCAGCAGCAAACTGGCATCGGACCGGGGCACGGCGTCCATAAAGAGTCCCGTCGCTAGAAAGAGCCCGGCCGAGCCGCCGGCCGACGCGCTGCGGACGCTCCGATTCGCCCTCCCCCTGACACATTTTTTTTTCGCTTCTCTCTCCCAACAAAACACAAACAAGACACGTGGTGTTTCCCGGCTTCCAAAACAGCGTCGCAGGCCAATGGCTTTCTCTGAGAAACAAACGCCTGGCTGATGGAGAAAAGGAAAGGAGAGCAGTGGAGAGGCCTTCCTCGTAGACGACCCTCGCTCGACCGCTCCAGCGACCTATGACAAGAAACGAAAAGCCACAATTCGAGGGACCGTTAAAGGCTCCGTTCCTTACAACAGCGGGACGAGCCTCAACTTTCACCACTCAGATTCAAGCGCGCTTCAGCGGATCGCGGGCAGAACGAGTGACTGCCCTCCGCTTCTCTTTCCGGAGCTGCTCAGAGCGATCGACAAGAAACGTTCGCGCGACTAGGCAAGCAGCCTTCACAGTAGATGCACCTGCAGCGTTACCTTTGCGCTTAGTTCAAGAAGTCTGCAAGATAGCTTGCCGTGCGCTGCTGCTTATGGCACAGTCGTGATAGCCGTTAAGAGACTTTGGTAGCGCCGCCGCAGTTCATTAAAGAAGTAACTTGTCACCATGACGAGGATTGCGCTGCTCCTAGCCGTCCTGCTGTGCATCGAAGGTCACCGCGTTACGGCGATGGAGTCGCCGACTTCGGCTCCGTGGCCCGGGGCTACCGAGGACGCCGAAGACGTGGATGGGTCGGCCACGACGACGACGGCACCGCTGCCGACCACGACGTCTGACTACGACCGTTTCGTGCAAGCGGTCCGGGCCCAGGAGGCCGACGGCCGGAAAATGGTGGCCGAAGCACTCAAGAGGATCCTGCCTGTCATGATCCGCATGGGACACGAGTCCGGCATCTCGAGTGACTGCCAAATGGCCTACTTCAAGAACATGATGGGCATCAAGGATCTTAAGGCATGGGCGCTAAAGAGTGAGTACGCGGCACGTGCCCTTCGCACTGAGGCGATGTAGCTGTGCGTCACATTCGTTCTTGTCGCAAAGCCATGGACGTCCATTTTATACTTTAAACAAATAGAGAGAAATAGAAACAGGAATCTTTAGACTTTTGCGAGGTATTCTATGGTACACGTAAATCGGGAAGCATTTCATACGTGTTGAATACAACCACTACTTGCTTAGAAAAAGTGATGGAAGAATGGCCGCGAAAGCGAACTTGTGAACTCAACAGATGCTATACGTCACACTGTAGCCATTTGTTTTTCGCGTCTGTGTTTGACACTGGCCCCTTTTCTATCCAATGCTTGAAATAGTGAACCACTTTTCACTAGGTGTTCATTTTTCAGTAGAGCTTTTTTTTTTCCCCCACAGTTCGTCGCGCAACTTTTCCCTTTTAGACATATACGTTTAACATATACGTGCATGCCAAAGCAGGAAATGTTAGCAATTATATATCTACACACCATGGCACACATTGCCTGCATTAAAAGGCGAAAAAAAAAACAGTGACAAGAAAATCGTTTTCCCAATCTGCTCACGCTTTTATCGAATTTTTGATAACGAACAAGAGTGAGAAAAGCATCGAGAGAGAACGAACAGCGAATACACAGGGAATGAAGCTTTCTTGTGTCATTAGGGTTGGACCTCTACTGTTTTGTTTTGCTCTTTACGCACGTTGTTAGTGTCATGTAGGTTGGTTCGAATTTGTGCACACAGAGTATAGGGCAGACCTTTCAGCTCAGTGATAAATATTTGGGTGTTCTCTTTGGATTGAGGTTACAAACAAGAACTGACGGGCACGGCTGCGTGTTCGTCGGTTCTTTTTGTTTCTTTTTTCTCACTTACCATAAGTAAAGCGTGGTTTAGTGAATAAAATACAGAATTCTGGAACGATATTATTATGCATAATGGCGTTGGTCGTGTATATGTTCCTCGGTGTGATTTCGTATAGCTTTCGCGATGGGTTATAGATGCACGGTAGAAAAATACGAAAGGGTGAATAAACTAGCTGATACTCTTTTGCACGCCAACTGAGATTCGCTTTCTGTTACCTTTAAGCACAGTAATGTGGATGGAACCGTGTGACAGCTACATTGATGCACAAATTTCATCTTAGAAGCGGTGATAAGTTTAAAAAGAAAGGAAAAAATACGAACCTAAATGCCTGCAGACATTAGAAGAAAAAGAAAGGGGGGGGGGGGGCAGATTAACATGAACAATTATAAATTAAGTTAAGGTACTGAGGAAGCCTTTAGCAACGTCCAAACACGTACGCGATATAGAAAGCGACTCGTTATCTCTTCAAGTTGATGCTATTGTTTTCATGCGTGTATGACACAGGTCGAACGTAACCGAACTTTAATATTAGTCTGAAACATTTTCGTGTTAGAATGAAGTGCTGTTATTCTCGATATCTGCCCTGTCGCAGCCGTCTTTCTCTCTTTTTTTCCTTCAAAATTTATCCTCACTATAATATACTCGGCTCCTCAAGTAAGGAGGATGATAATACAAAGTACTTATACTAGTGAGACGTAAATATTCCGTGATGAAACAAGTGGTTATTGCATCATACTGGGACATTTTCTCGTATACGCCAGATTCTTTAATCCGCAACTTTTATTTTTATTCAGAAAATTACGTTTTTTTTGTTTTTTTTTGTTTTTGTTTTCTTTCCGTCATAATAAGTAAGCCTTAATTGTATACTACTCGTTTCATTGCAGCAGACACTAGAAAACATTAGAGCGGTCGTTAAACTGAGTAATAAAAAAAAAAGCGTCGGCTTTGGTGCTAAACGATTGGAGATAAATATACTAAATACGTGAGTTGTGAACGTTTCGCAATCGCAAAGAGGGCCCCAGTTTATGCAAAAATAAAGGCGGTTGTGATCTTCCCTTGCAGTTCACGCAATTATTTTTGTTGTTGAACTTTTGGCATACTGTACAGCAAGTGCAGCAACAGTGTCGCGCGCATTGGACTATCTCGAGTTCTACGATATTGCGTGGTTGTGCGAACGTGTGACTGAGGCACGATACCGCCGTAGTCAATGCGAAAGTGTTTGACTCTGCTGCAGAGAGTTTCTGTGACCTTAGAAGTGTAATGAGACGGGCGTACCAAATTGAATATTTCTTGGTAACTTGATATTCGCAGCAAATTTCCAGATCTTTCCAGATCGGCGGCGTACAAGAGGTACTGCATGTTGGCATCTGGCCTTAACGGCTCTCTATAGGTGGCGGTTCCACAATTTTGCCTTATTTTTCCCTACTAAACGAAAATATAGTCACAATTCCAGTTACAATCAGAAAAAAACATTGCATGTATGCTCTGGAGGTACTTCGCGTATTTCCTCATCTACTTTGTAACGAACCTTGCAGGCTGCACCGATGATTTCGGTATATAGAGGCGTTTTGTCCATTACAAGTTGAGCTATTTAGATTGCAGGACTAATATTTGACAGCGAAGCAAGCTGCGAGCATATTTCATTTCGCATACTTTTCTGCATTTTTCTCCCTGTTGATGTGACTAAGTGAACTGTGTTGCTACATGTTGCGCTAAACGTGTGCACGGCCCCAATTCTCTGTAGCTTCCGGCGTACGCATCCGACTGTGGCGAATGGCAGTCCGTTTACTTTCGACATATATGGTCAGGAACCCGCGAGCGTCGGGCAAGCGTATGGGTGCCTCGCAATGTTTCCGGATCGGTTGGAGCTAGTATACACACCGAACGTGTGGTACCCGAACGCACAGAAGTTTTCCGGACGGACTAGCGATGCCTGCAGCCGCGAAGAAAGGGCCGACCGCTTGGGTCGTCTGGGTTGTCGGTGGCCGTTGGGGTCATGCGGATGCAGCGCGTAAGGTATACGCTCCGAGTGAACGGACGGGGCCCGGACGTGTTCTGTTAATGAATGGCCTCGCAATGGCGCGGCCACGTCGTGCGAGGAAAGAAAGAAGGAAGCAGCCTTAGGTGAGACACACGCGGAGTCGAAATTTCAGTGGCCGCCGCTATCATGATAGCGGCGGCTGCCAGTATCTTTCCTCCGCCGCACCGACTGATTGTTATTCCCACAGTACAGCAGAAACGCTCCTTCCGAGAACGCATCCTCCTCATCTTCGGAGGCTCGGCGCGGACGCGTCGCATCCTCGCCCGGAATAGGGTCGCTGGGTGCGGACGGACGATGTTCTCGTCGGACTGAAAAAAGAAGCGCGAGGACGAAGCGCCACGCACGGGGGAGGAGAAAGGAGGCAGAATGGTGGCGTTCTTCCTTTTCCGTCGCCGTGCGCCGATCCTCGGGCGACGGAATTTCATTTAATCCCGGGAGGCGGTCGTGGCCAGCCACTGTCCCCAATCGTCGAGGCACCCGCACTACGTGAGCGAACGCAGCTCGTTATCGCGACCCTAGATCGGCTCCACAAGTAGCCGGAATCGGGAAGACTCCGAGAGTACCGCGGCGGCGCTGGTTTCTCTGTTTTGCTTTTTCTTTTCTCCTCCAGCAGTAGGCCGCGCCCCGCGGAGCGTGGCGGCGGCAGCACTCGACCGGCCGCGCTTTTTCACTTGGGGCCTTTGAGCCGAGCTCTGCTGAGCTTCGGTCGGCAGATTAGTCGATTCGCGCCATTGTCTTCGTTGCGTCACCTACCACTGGATTCGACATCCGCGTTGCGAAGGTTTAGGTAAACGCGAAGATCGTTCCTGATCTGCGTGCTGGTGAAAACCTGACGTCCATGCGATGGTCACTTAAACGAACAATGGTTTCCACTGAGAAGGAAAACATGAGGCACTTGGTTACGCGCCAAAAATAATTTCGACCTCACCAAGGTACATGAGAGCATTGCCCTCAGAATCCATGCATTAGTAAGGCCGTCCATTAGGTGATATTATAGAATATCGACTTCTAAATAGGGGGACTGCACGATTCCATTCGCGTTTATTTTTGATCTGATATCTTCCCGAGAAGAGCAAAATGGTCTTAAATGACAGGAAGAAAAAAAGAAAAGAAAGCAGAGATCCGAGCGCCCAATATTAAACTTGACCGATCCCGGACAATGTGTAATCCGCGGTCAGGTGGACAACATGGTGAAGGTCTCCACGGTGACGCGGTCGCACGGGTGGGAGTGCATGGATACGGCTGAGCATTAAATATATATGTATATATGGATAACACTACCAGGGTTAGTTCTAGTTGTGAGACATAAATACCCCTGAAAGTGGATGGGAAAACGGCGCCGCGGTAGCTCAGTGGTGAAAGCATCAGTTTCAGTCTGTTTCAGTTTGCGATGATGCACTGGTGTGCCAGTAATTTTTGAGCTGCAATGCATAAAACGGCGCATTGTTAAAAAAAAAAAAAACGTGAATGGGACAACAGCGCATTTTTACCCCAAGTTTGACTGCGCCTATTTCAAAACTGCTTCTATTTTCACAATTCGTTCTTGGATGTGCCTTGCGAAATTACTGTCAATTCGTGTATTGCAATATGTACGTGTGCTAACGTAATTATTTAAGAAGTTTATTAGTGAAATTTTGTTAATTGTCAATTATGCATAATGATTTCCAATGTAGGTAATGTCGGTCTCTTCAAGTAGTCTAGCTCAATAACAAGATTCTTGCTATGTCCTAAAGACAATTAAAGAAATTATGTTAATGTTAAAATAAAATACCTGGTGCATATAGGCACGTGTCAATGTCACCCTCAATGTCACATGAACGGCCAGGCAGAAACACACAGAACCCCAAAGTAGGGGGAAGGGTCAAAGAAACATATCGCTCTAAAATCGCATTGTGTGTGTACTTGCACCTCTGTCATGGGACTGAAGCGCATTCTCAAAGCCAAGAATAAGCGTGTTGCCAGGCAAGCACGTATACTCGTTATTTCACAAGACGTGGTGCAGAACACGAACAGTTTCATGCGCGTTACCGCGAAGCCAAACAGCACACAACTTCTGCGAGGGGAGATTAACACGTGAGCAGTGCCTCGCGCAAAGTTGGAAAAAAAAAATCGACAGTCACTTTAGCATATACGCCAAAGAGGGTGAAGGCGAAAGCCTGCGCGCTGATGAGACATTCATTAAATTACTTGGCATTCTCATTCGAATGCGTTGCTACTTCTTATTACTTGTTTTTTCCAACCAAAGGTCGGGGGGTTCGAGTGCCTTAATTGACAGTACCTTAATCAACTGTGCCTTAATTAACCTCGCCCTAATTAACACCAAAGGTCGTGGGTTCGACTCCCGCCGAAAGTTGTGGGTTCGAGTGCCTGAATTAACTCTATCTTAATTAACACGATGACGACGGTGACCCGCACACCATCACAATTGGTGCGTGAGCGTTTGCATGTAGATAAGACACGAGACAGGAGGTAAGAACAGGAAGTGGATCTGGGAAAGACCCAATGGAGAAACAAGGTATGAAATACATTTCATACTGTCTGCCGATGCCAACATAGTCTATGCTGGATGTAGAAGTGTTAGGTAGGGTAAAGTGCAGTGACCATAGGTCAGTGAGGTCTCGGATTTCTCTCAATTTGAAGAGAGTAAACTTAGTCGAGAAGAAACAGGACAACCTAGACGCAGTAAGGGTAAAAGCAGACCAATTCAGGCTGGTGCTCACAAATATGCCGCTTTAGAAGATGAAGATGAAGATAACATAGAGGTAATGAATGAAACCGTCCCTAGGCTGATTTCAGAAGGAGAAATCGAAGTGGGAGGTAAGGCACCAACACAACCAGTAGGTAAGCGCTCCAAATGAAACGACAAAACATGAAAATGTCCAACTCAAGGGATCAGATAGAATTCGCTGAACTGTTAAAACTGATCAACAAGAGGAAAGTAAGGGATATCCGAAATTAAGGGTGAGGCAAAAAGATGGTAACATTAAATGGGTGTTTATTCACGTGAAATTACAAGGCAGAGATTTGGTTACAGGGTTTCAATTTGGCATCCATCCCACGCAATGCACTTATGGAGTCTGTCCATTGTTCATTGTAACGCCCACTGGGCCATCTGGGCAGGGGTAGCAGCGATAGCCTGAGTGACGCTGTGCTTCAGGTAGTCCAAGTTGCTAGGTTTGCTGGCATAGACACGATCCATGACCATGCCCCACAACCAAAAACCACATGGCGTCAGGTCGGGTGCACGATTATCAGCAATTTCGATTGTATAGTAAAAGCAGCGGAAGAATTCTATACTGGCCTGTACAGTGCCCCCAGAGCAGTCACGCTACCTTTATTTAAAGTAGTTATGAGCAGGATACAGAGGCTCCTTATATAACTAGTCACGAAATTAGAATGGCCTTGCAAGACATGACCCGGGGAAAAGCAGCAGGAAAGATTGGATAACAGTCGATTTAATCAAAGATGGAGGAGATATCATGCTTGAAAAGCTTGCGGCCCTTTATACGCAATGCCTCACGACTTCAAGTGTACCAGAGAGCTGGAAGAACGCCAACATTATACTAATCCATCAGAAGGGAGACGTTAAAGAATTGAAGAATTATAGACCCTTTAGCTTGCGCTCAGTATTGTATAAAATATTCACCAAGATAATTTCCAATAGAATCAGGGCAACACTTGACTTCAGTCAACCAAGAGAACAGGCTGGCTTCAGGAAGGGATATTCTACGATGGATCACACCCATGTCATCAATCAGGTAATCGAGAAACCTGCGGAGTGCAATCAACCTCTCGATATGGCTTCATAGATTATGAAAAGGCATTTGATTCAGTCGAGATACCAGCAGTCATAGAGGCATTACATAATCAAGGAGTACAGGAGGTATACGTGAATATCTTGGCAAATATCTGCAAAGATTCCAAGCTACCTTGGGTCTCCACAAGAAAAGTAGAAAGTTACCTAGATCTTACCTAGTTATCAAGAAAGGTGTCATTCAAGGAGACACAATCTCTCCAATGCTATTCACTGCATGCTTAGGACAAGTATTCAAGCTATTGGACTTGAGAAGGCTTAAGAGTGAGGATGAGCGGCGAACACCTCAGCAACCTTCGGTTTGCAGATGACATTGCACTATTCAGCAACAATGGGGACGAATTAAGCCCAAACCGTATGAGAGCGATTTTGTGCGCGAAGGCGATGAGCGACGGCTTCGAGCGACGAAACGGGCCGTCGCGCGAACAGATCGCTCGGTCTTTTCGCTCAATCGCTCGGTCTTTTCGCTCAATCACTCGGTTCTATAAATCTAGAATTCGTCGCTCGTCGCCCGGAAGTGCTATGAGCGACTAGCCAATAGCGCGAAGCCGGAACTGGATATACATCAGTCAAGCACTACCGAGTGTCGCACGGAACGAGCAAACGACTAGATTTTGATACGTGCAAGGATAATAACGTAGTGCAAGACCTTTAGACATATTATGCTGCTCTTTACACTAAAACACATCAACTTAAATTAATAAAGCAAGCGTCACGCTACTTTCGGCGAGTATTTGCTGCCCTCATACCGGCAACACCGGGGAGACGTCGCTTAATGTCGTCGCTCGCATGCGTACGACTTGTAGGCGACGAGCGACCGCGACAGCCATCTCCATCGCGTCGCTTGTGGCTGTCGCGCTCAAGATCGCATGCATGCGGTTTATACTTTACAACAAAGATTGAGGACCTTAACCGAGAGATTAATATGCAGAAGACAGAGATAATTTACAACAGCCTGGCCAGAGATCAAGATTCAGAATCGCGAGTCAGCCTAGAGTCTGTAAAGGAGTATTTTTATCTAGGTCAATTACTCCCAGGGGACCCTGATCATGAGAAGGAAACTTACAGAGGAATAAAAATGAGTTGGAGAGCATACGGCAGACATTGCCAAATCATGACTGGGAGCCTACCACTGTCGTACAGTGCTCGAGAACAAGTTAAAGACCGCACAAAGAGCGATAGAACGAAAAATATTAGGCGTAACGTTAAGAGACAAGAAGAGAGCGGTGTGAATCAGAAAACAAACGGGCATAGCGGATATTCTAGTTGGCATTAAGAGAAAGAAATGGAGCTGGGCAGACCATGTAATGCGTAGGGTAGATAACCGGTGGAGCATTATAGTTACAGAATGGGTGCCAAGAGAAAGGAAGCGCAGTCGAGGACGGCAGAAAACTATAGGTGGGGTGATGAAATTAGGAAATTTGCAGGTAGAAATTGCAATCAGCCAGCGCAAGACAGGGGTAATTGCATGGAGATCGCAGGAAGAGACCTTCCTCCTCCAGTGGACATAAAAATAGGCTGATGATGATGATGATGATGATGACACGATGCCGGGTCGGTGTAGTAAGTTACTACACCGAGTCGTCATCGTGTACGATTTTGCGTCGACGACATGGTTTTCGCTCAAGGACGTTGAAGATCGACTGAACGATGAGACATATAAGGCTTTCGCCTTAATAATGTGACACCGACAGTGGGAATCGAACCCTCTGCCGTCGAGCACAGCAGCCGGGTGCTGTAACCATTAGGCCACGATCGCTTTTTTTCCCATTAATATATTAGGTCATGATTGCACGCATGCTTCCCTCGTTACAAAGCCAGCCAGCTTTCTGAAACGCTCGGCGCGTGTACCCCAGCCACTTTGTCGTCTTTTTTCCTTATGAAAACGCGCTTTGAGGCGGCGTGTTAGGCTGCACTATCTCTAGAAGCGGCCCATTTTGCCCAGTACTTTCCTCGTAGCAGCTTGCGCTACGTCGAAACTGTGCGTCGTTGTACAGACTTCCGGATTCCACAAGTTAATCAAGTTTTAACATTTCTTCACCGAAGTACAAATGCCATCGTCGTTTTAGCATACACCACATGGAACGGCCGGCGTACAAATGATGCCATTGGCGTCATACGATCGCCTACAACGTGGTTTTCGTCGGGCTGGTCGGGGGGAGGGAGGTATTTTATAAGAGTCCACCTAGTGGACTGTCCACTTCGGCTGTCGCTATTGGCTCCCGCTTCACGAACGCGAAGGCGACTGGCTGGCACCTTCCCGCTCGTGAAGCGGGAGCCAATAGCGACAGCCGAAGTGGACAGGTTCAGAACAGGTTCAGGGAGGGGGGGGGGGGGGTAGTCTGTAAGACTAGGTGGACTCTTACAGACTACCCCCCCCCCCCCCTCTGCTGTCGTCACACGTACGGTCGCGAATCACACACACAACTACTCTATTTGCTGGAATACGTTGGTCCACGTGGGATCGTTTTGCGGAACTCCAAACAATGATGGATAGTCTTGTACCTGCAAAATGCTTCGCATAACATAGATTCACACAGTGTGTGGGATCTGCACAATTTGTTTCCTTTTTTTTATTTTATTTTTATTTGCGTGTGGGTGTTTCAACCGCAGATGACCTTGTTGTAGAGCACGCACCGGTGCTGTTGGAGGCAGACTAGAGCTTGCGCTGGCTACATACCGGTAAAGCGCGCTCCCGGCCGGGTGTTCGGCCATTATGGGACCTCAACGCTTGGAAAGGGGTGTCTCTCCCCTACCCGAGGGCGTCCCTGCATAATAGGTGCTTTGGGACGCCATCACAGAGGCCCAGACCCGCCTTTTAAAGGGATTTTGTTCTGCCCACAGGGTTCGGCGGGATGAGGAAGGCGCGGGCTCCTTCCCCAGAGCAGTTCACTCCTAAAGAAAGCGGAGCATCAGGCCAGTTGAAGCCTGTGCCCATTTGGATAACCGATGGATAACCGGCGGCAGCGTACGTGATTCTGAACCCACGTCCTTTCGCAGCAGAGACGTGTGCGCGTGTCTGTGCGTGTTCCAACTTCCTGCCGTGCTTACGAGCATTCTCGAACGCGCTCACAACAGTCCAACGGGAAATATGGCTTCGTCCAGGGAGCTTTCGCTCGATGGAGAGGTCCGAGGTTAGGATGCCTCAAGGCGCTCCTCCTCCTGAGCGCATCCAGGCCCCCTATTCGAGCTAACTGCACAGCGCCTTAGGCTCTGCTTGTAAAGCACGTACTTAAGTACTTCAGTTGGTAACCGCAAAGGACGTATTTCTGGCATATGCTTTCGGCGCGTTGTCTCGTCGGGTCTCACACTGCGCGCTGTCCGTATACTGTAATCACGGCTGAAGTGATTTCTTTGTGACTTGCGCGACTCACACGGAAAACCATTCAGCGCTGATTATAGCGTGGGCTCTGTGCGACGCACAACAGATGCTGCCGACGCCGTGCCGAAAGGCGTTCCATGCGATTGTCATTTTTACTCTCAGCGCAGGGCACGCGCGACGCTCTCGTCCCCTTGCGCGCATCGCGGGGTGATTAAATAACGAGCCACAAACGTTCAGCGATGCCGAATCGGAGCAATAGACTGTGACAACGAGTTGTCCCACTTTATTTCCTGGCGCAAGTCTATCCGCCGTGGGTGGTTCCCGGTGGGGTGTGCTCTGGAGCGGGTGCATGCGTGCACGAGCGAGGATGCGCAGCAAGCAGCCTCCCCTCCATCACTCGCTGAGCGGCGGCTTCCTATCTCGGTACACGCGTCGGGGGCTGCGTGGACGGAATCAGCTTCCTGGTGGCTGCGCACATTGCGTGACCCGCGTGGTTCCGCCCAGTTTCTCGTCTCATGCAAGGGGTGCATGCATGTGTAACGCCCACAGGACGTAGTCGTCGTCCGACAAGAGGGCCTGCGGCGTTCCCACAAGGTCCGTTCGAATGCGGGCTGTTACGCCCAGAACGCGGTTTGGATGATTCGTCAGAGCGGGCATCAGGATTGGGCGGAATTACATACAAAGGGGGAGGAATTACGAGGGGATCACTCTCTATATAGTATGCGGAAGAGCTAAGTGAATATAAATAAACTATATTTAACGAACGTTAACCTTGTTATTGCTGCAGAGACAACGCGTTTATGTCATATTCCTAAATGCCATATTTTGAAAAGGAACTTTGACAAATCCCTCAAGACACTGTGACGCGAGAGAGCCTTTTTTTTAAATACCACACAGTTTGTCATATAATCGTATACTGCACCACTGCAGCTCCCGTCGCATCCTCAAAGCTCCAGCCATTACGATGCTGACCAAGTAAAAATCAAAACAAACAAACAAACAAACAAACAAACAAACAAACAAACAAACAAACAAACAAACAAACAAACAAGAAAAGAACTATAAAGAAAATGGGCACAGGAGCCACAAAATAGCGTTGGGTGTGTATTAATTCAGAGGCGAAGAATCAATAGGAATTCAGATCAGACCATAATTCCTGGCCGCAAAGAACGTACGAATAAGTACCCTGTTCGCTCGTCATCGTCTCCTTCAAAGCTTTTCAGCAATTTGTTGCTAAAATACTGCGTTAGCGTGACGAACGCGAGGCTTAAGCTGCCGGCAAGGGCGCGTGCGCACCATATATACAGGCGGCCTCAGTTGACAAAGCTTCAGGCATGACCACCAGTCACTCGTGCGAATCTGGCTCTATAAGAAAGCAACGGGTCAATAGTAAGTTCGGTGCGAGAGAGAGAAAAAAAAAAGAAAAGAGGCAGAAACAAGAGAGGAAAACCGAAAAAAAAATCAAAAGATGGTGGCGATCGAGCCTTGTCGGATTTCCCCTATTCTCAGCAAACGTACTTGATCGGCCGAGCGTTTGACGCCATCGGCCGGGATCGAGATGGCAGCGCGATGGCACCGACGTCAGTCAGGCCTCCGCAAAAGAGTTGAATTCAATGCGGACGACTTCTAGCGTAAAGGTTCCCCGATTACATCCAAATGGCGGCGCGAGGCGGGCGTGCCTGCGGGCGGGTGCACCTGTCGCGGTCGAATTGCGTGTGGCACAGGAAGCGCGTATACAGGCAGCTACATATACAGAATGCCAGGCCGGCAATTAGGGACGTACTTTATGCAATGCAGAGGGAGGGCGAAGCGAATTAGGCGAGAAGGGCGCACACCACTGCTGCGTCTGCTTCTAGTATGTCGTTGGTTCAGGATGAACGTCTTGTCGCCTGACCAATTAGACGATCTATGCCTTTTAAAGGGAAGCTTTTTTTGCCTCTTCACCCACCTTTGTGGTGGCTGGCCGGCTGCTGGCTGCTGTCTTGCACGTTTGCCTGGTTCCAGGTAGAGTGCAAACCAGTACTGGATATAGTGGAAACCGAGGCGGCCGAGGCGGCAAGTGATCTACGTAAGCGCAGACCTGATTTACAACACGAAGACGCTTTCGTCGTCACGTAGTCGTCATTCTGCTGTCGTCATTTCGTCGCCTTCCTTGTCATTGTCGTCATTCGAACGTCGTCCTTCCTTCGTTGTCATGCCGTCGTCATCGTTACGTCGCCGTCCCTCTGTCGTCATCGTGCAGTTGTCGTCAAATCAGCGCTGTCATTCCACCGTCGTCATACCTTCGTCATTATGTCGTCGTCGCTATTCAATCGTCATTAAGTCGCCTTCATCTTATCGTCGTCATTCCCTCGTCGGCCGGGCTTCGCCACTGCATCATCGCCATGCTTTCGTCACTATGTCGTCATCATTCCATTGTAATTACTTCGTCGTCACACTGTCGTCGTCATTTCGTCGTCTCACGCAAGTGTCGTCATTGCGTCGTCGTCATGCCTTCGTCATTAGGCCGTCATCGGTATTGCGTCGTTGTGATGCAGTCGTCGTCAATTCATCGTCGTTATTCTATCGTCGTTATGACTTCGTCAAAATACAGTCTTCGTCAGTTCATCGTCGTCACGCCTTTGTCATTATGTCGTCGTTGTCAATTCGTCATCGTAATTTTATCGTCGTGATGTCATTATGCCGCGTTTACATGAATGCGACAATAGTGCATTGAAGTGCATTGCGAACGGTAGCTGTAACGTTGGTAACGCATTCTCTCAGCTAAGGTACGTTCAGAGGCGCGGCAGGTCTAGGATGGACAGATAAGTGCTTGAAATGCTAATGATCATGTACGTCTCGCTTGTGTTTTTGTCGTTGTTTTTCTTTTTAAAGAAACGTTCGTGCCCAAACGTTCATGACCATTGCCCGCGTTAATCGTGAAAGTTACCAGGAAAATACCGAACTTTGGGCACCATACAATCAAACTCTCGAATTCTTCCCTGTTTTTCTCATTAAAACTAACCCCCGATTTCTACTTCCCGAATTTTAATACGTATAAACCCAGAAAACGAAGAAACCTATGCGTAACCCATGGTAGTTCACATTGCGTATACAGGATGTCCAGATTATCCTGCACCGAGTTTTTTTTTTTAAACCCGGTTTATTCTACACGAATAAAAACAAGCGCGCATGTTGTTTAGAGTCCGGTTCAGAAACCGCCAGTAAGTGTTTTAGTCCTTCATATCCCAATTATCTATGTAAAAATAATGATCAGACTTTTTACTTGCTCTTCTAATTGTCAAGATGCCATTGTAGAGGATCGTAAGAAACATCAAAATTAGGTGTTTGCAGGAAGGTACACATCACGTGTGCTTTTCCCGACAAATAGAGAAATCGCGCGAAATATGAAAAAATACCATGTGATAGCGCACCCGTATACGCTCGGGATAGCAGCACCATCAATTGGCATACTTGCTGCTTGTAGGCAAATATCCGCGTTGAAGAACATCCAGTTTGCGGTAACACCTAGACGGCTGCTATAAAAACATTTTCTTTAAATGAAAATTCTGTATGTTATTAAAAAGGTAACCGTATACACATGGCTGTCAAACAACACTGCTATACGTACTATTCTTATGTGTAAAAAAGATGCAAGTAAGGCCTACATCTACCGGGTGTTTCAGCGAACACTTTCGATTTTTTTTTCAAGTTGCCTGGAGCAGATAGCACAATTCTAGTGCATGAGCTAGTCTACTGCAAGAGGCGGGCATTACTTGCACAAAAAATTGAAATGCATAATCAACTAATTACCTTATGGCACATATTGCAATTTACAAATTCTATCAGGGGAGTTCGCAAGGTGGATCCACTTGGAACGAATTCTCAGGATGACACCAGTTTCGAGATATTAATTACCGAACTTTGCGGAGAAATGCATTGGCGTTCCAGTTATTTTTGTGCTTCAATGCATAAAACGACGTCTTGTTAAGAAAGTAGAACGACAGCGCATTTTTAGCGCATGTCTCACGGCGCATATCTCGCAAGTGGTGTCATCCACACAGTTCTTTTCAAGTGGATATGCCTTGCAGTCTCACCCACTGGAATTTGTAAATTGCAATATGTGCCTTAAAGTAATTAGTTAAAACTTAATTAATGAATCTTTGTTAATTATTCAATTATGTATCTCAATTTGATTGTGCAAGTAGTGTTCGCCTCTTCGAGTAGACCAGATCACGGACTAGAATTGTGCTATCCGCCATAGGCAACTTAAAAAAAAAAAAATGTCTGAAAGTGTTGGCTGAAACAACCTGTATTTCTCCGGCCTATACAGGATGTCTCAGCGACGACTGTCTCTAATTATTCAAAATAGGGGATTCGAGGCACAATAATACTATTTCCCAGACAACATTCGCGAAAAGGACGGTCATAATAAAACTCCCTGCTGGATTCTTTATAGTAGCATAATTAACTAAAATTCGCTTATTAGCCCTTTAACTAAGAACGTTAAGCTTGGACGGCTGTAGCTAATGGTTTGCTCATAAGAAATCGGCTTATAAAATTGATCAAAGGCATTTAAAGCAAGCCGGCCCGAAGAATTCCGACTGAATTTCAGCGCAAAACGGAAACCGAGCGCGTCAGGAGTGCGCGTAACCACGCCTTGAAATTACGAAATTTCAAGGCGTCTGTATGCCATTGGCTGTAAAAACAGGCCCTCGATGCAAAGCCACGTGAATGCGCTGTCAACTACCAATGGCTGTTCCTTTGCGTTTTTCGGGTGACAAGCACAAACCAAGGCCGAGATTTCCTCGCGGAGATAGTGAGCTTTGCATTCCCGACGGCACGCCATGGTATGCCGCATCACTCAAGTCCCCACGTGAAGGAGTGGTTACGAGCGCTTCTGATGCACGCAGTTTCAGTTCCTGCCACAAACGTGCAGTTGGCATTGGCGGCTTAATGTTAATAATCAGAAAGATAATGATCGAATCTTGTTTAATTAAATTGCTATAGAATCCACCTGTGAGTTTTCTTCGGTCAGCCCTTGTTGCGAATCTTCTCCAGAGAAGTATTATTGTGTCTCGAATCCCCTATATTTATTAATAAGAAACAATTGTCGCTGAAACACCCGGTGCCCAGTAGCTTGCCATAAGTATCTTGCTTTATAAACTTGTTTGGTTCACTACGTCAGTGATACTGAAAACTTGTTTCTTGGTGACAACAGAAGCTCATCTTAACAGTGTATTAAATCACAAACGAAGTTCAGGCTCCTCATAGAGAAATGCTGGTTCGGCTGCCGTTGGGACCTCTTACGTACTGATGAGTTTTTACGTCCAAGAACTGTATCTGGGCTGTGTGGAACCCCGTCAGCATTTCTTGATCGGCTGGAAGGTGCTTTTTTGTTATGAACACGAACTGCGCAAATAAAATACAACACAAAGAGGTGTTAGCTGGACGAGCGCCGAGTACCAACTGAGTTTAATGAATGCTTCACGCCATGCCGATTACATTTAGTACAGTTTCAGTGGCGTGAGTTTTCGAAGTCATGAGGTAACCATATCAAAATCGCGCCTAGCTATCTAGGAAGGATAACATAGGGCTATGATAATAAAACTTAACTCACGCAGGAAACCTTTCTTTTCATAAGGGGAGATGTGGGAAAAAATTCCCTTTTTCTTTTTAGGAATCAGTTTTTTGGTTTTGATTGCAAGATTCCATTTTCCCGTATAAAACATCAAGGCATTTCTCGAACCATAAGACTGAAAAATGATTCTACTAGAGTCATGGTAGCCCCCCTGTAGGAGCTTCATTTTTTCATTCATGCTCGACTGATCGGCGAGCTCACAACGACAAGTTATGCCCAGATATTGAGCAGTCCTGGTGTAACAAGTGAGCACTAGCCCTTGCTGAGTCAGCACCAGCTCATTCTCCAATTTCACCAGTGCATGCTTAAGCGAAGGCTATGCTTTTTAGATATTAGGGGCTGACAAGCGAAGTTAGAATGACGATGATGGAATGACCCCGATGGCATCACAACGACGGTATGACAAAGAATGAATGACGAAGACAGTATGATTTCGATACCTCTTTGTGCTGTATTTTATTTGTGCAGTTCTTGTTCATGCGGTCTCGCTTTATTCAGTGCGAAACCCAAAACGCTGATCAGTCTCTCAAAAGTTAAATTTGGTTGCTGTGCCCTAAAAGAAGATCTGCTTCACCCACTGTTGAGGAGATAGGTCGCACGAGGTCAAACCTCGTCATCATAGCACTTGCTGCTGATAATGAAAGTGGCGGTTGTGGGTTCGGCTCCCACCGGTGGCGAGTTGTTCTTTAATGCGATTATCATTCTTTGCCTACGTTGGGCGTTTTGAATCTATCTATCTATCTATCTATCTATCTATCTATCTATCTATCTATCTATCTATCTATCTATCTATCTATCTATCTATCTATCTATCTATCTATCTATCTATCTATCTATCTATCTATCTATCTATCTATCTATCTATCTATCTATCTATCTATCTATCCATCCTCTTACGTTCCAACGCAGTGGCCCGAATTGTCTATCAGCTTGGGCCCATATGTAACCCGCTGGGGTGGCTCAGTCAGCTAAGGCGTTGCGCTGCTGAGCACGAGATCGCGGGATCGAATCCCGGCCGCGGCGGCCGCATTTCGATGGAGGCGAAGTGCAAAAACGCCCGTGTGCTTGCGTTGTAGTGCACGTTAAAGAACCCCAGGTGGTCAAAATTAATCCGGAGCCCTCCACTACGGCGTGCCTCATAATCAGAACTGGTTTTGGCACGTAAAACCCCAGAAAGAAGATGGGCCCATATGTAAAACAGGTGGTTGGGATGCCGTCTTGGTCGGTTCATTGTCGCCATTCTAGCTTTGTCAGCTGACTTTCGACATGTCGTCGTCGTCACGACCTCTACGCAGACCCAGTGGCCCCAAGTTGTCTCATAGCTTGGGCCCATATGTGTGAGCTCCGTGATACAGTCGTGGCCGTTGCATCGTCGTCATTGCAGCTTTGTCATTCGATTCCGTTGTCGTCACAACATGGTCGTCATACATTCGTCGTGCATTCCGTGTCATACCGTCGTCGTGCCGCCATGGTGGTCATTCCATATTCGTCACTCCAGCTTCTTCATCCGGCTTGCGTCACGTCGCCGTCGTCATACACTCGTCGTCATCCTATTGTCGTCATACCGTTGCCGTGCCATCCTCGTCATTTGTCGTCGTCATACGGTCGTCGTCATTCATTCTTTGCATCGTTATTGTCATGCCATCGTCATCATTTCCATGGTCGTCATTCTAACTTCATCATCCGACTCCTGTCATGCCGTTGTTGTCATACCATTGCCGCCATGCCATCGTCGTCAGGCTGTCGTTTAACCATCGTGATCACTTCAGAAACTTCATCTCATTGTCATCAAGCCGTCGTCACCGTACCATCTTCATCGTTTCATCGACGTCACTTCTTCTCCCTCATTCCACTGTAATCATGCTGTCCTCATTCAACTGTGAATATGCCGCCGTTTTCATGCCTTCGTCGTCATTGGATCGTCGTCAGACAGTCGCTGTCATGCATGATGATTGCTGGGTGTTATTGGCGCAATTGTGATCGCTGCCATGCATCCGTTCTCATACAGTCGTCGTCATGCAGTCGTGCCATCGTCGGGATCCGACCTTCGTCATCCAGTTGTCATACGGTCGTCGTCACGCCATCGTCGTCATCCCATTGTACTCATGCCGTCATCGTCACGCTGTCGTCGTTATACTATCGCCATCTAATTGTCGTCATACCGCATTTGTCGTTCCATCGACGTCATTACTTCTTCCGTCATTCCATCGTCGTCGTCGGCGATCTTGACAAGCGAGTGCCAAAGGCAAAGTGGGCCGATACCGGAGACAGCGTATGTCGCATGTAGCCGAAGCAACGGAAGTCTCAGAATGACCACTACAGATTTTAAATAAATGTTACTTCAGCAATACATTGTGTCGCTTCATTGCTCGAATGCTAATCGCATTACCATCGACAGTCATCGTGAGATATGGGATCTGCCATAATTTTTTTTGTCCACTTTCATTGCCCGTGAACTTATCATTTCTACATTTCAATTAAAAGGACAAATAATTTCCCCCATGCGTTTCTTGGCTTCATTATCTGGCTTTATATGGTTGTGACTAACAAAAAATCGCGCCGCTGTTCCCCTTTTTCCGTAATACTTCGGTTTTCGAAGAATGCAGTTTGGCGATTGCGTCACGTTTGGGCGGTCCGCTGACGTAATTAGAACGTGAGGAAAGACGGAGGCCAATCGGCGCGCACGTTTTTTTTTTTTTTTTTTGAAGTGAACGTCACAAATCAAGGGAAAATATAGCAAATTAGGAACGCTTCTTGGTAAATAAAAAACTAAAAAAAAATAACTAGCGTAGCTTGCACTGGGGCCCAATGCTAAAGAGACAGCGGAGCTGACGGGCACCTAGCTAGTCCTGGCTTTTGGGCTAGGCAAGCACTACCAAGTCATCTCCAGCATTTTCCGGAATTTATTGATTATTGATCGATTATCAATTAGCTATTGATTGGCTATCGCAAGGTATTGGCTACGTATTTGGGCTAGGCTAAGCACTACTAAGTCATCCTCAGCATTTCCCGAAATTTATTGATTATTGATCAATTAGCCATTGATTGGCTATCATATTGGCCACGTATTTGGGCTAGGCTAAGCACTACCATATCATCCCTAGCCTTTCCCGGAATTCATTGATTATTTGTCGATTATCGAATAGCTATTGATTGGCTATCGATTGGCTATATTATATCGATGACTGACAAAGCTTAAGTAGTCCCAACCATGCTTATCTAGGCTTACCCAGGCTCAGCTTCGCAAGTTCACACGGGTATATGCCATTGCGCTCTGACCCTTTCTGTATACCACCGCCAGGATCGGCCCACATTTTTTGTGGACGACTAACGGAATAACGACCGGCTTAAACAGCTCCGCTGTTAAAAATAATTGCCTCCTGAATTCTTCCTCTGCCATCTCAAACGCGTCTTTTCCATGTCGAGGTTGTCGTTGTCTCTCACGTACGGACGCTCGCTAAAAGCACGAACGCAGGCGCCACAGTGATCACCACTACAGTGGCTATCACCACCGACGTCATTTCGCTAGGAACGCCGATCTCGCCCGTGCGCACGGCACGCACAGGCTCTGCACACGGCACCTTCGAATCACACCGAAGCACCTCGCGCCACTTCGCTTCGTAGAAGACGCCAAATCAGCTTCCGCATGATTGACATGTGCGTGACGTCATCATAATATGCGTGCGCGCGCCGAGGCGATGGCTGCCACCCAGGCGGTGGTCAATCGCTGCTCGCAAAGCGAATCCTTCGAAAACCAAAGCGTTACAGAATACCGCCCCAGTCTATGTATTTTGGCGCGAGGCGTACGTTAAACTGAGTTTGTAGTCGGCGCACGTCTTTTCTATGAGCGAATGAAACGAGAGGGTATGCGCGAGAGTGGCGCCAAGTGAGCCCTCATTGCCATCGAATACGGCAATCTCTGTCCGCAGTGGTGGAATGAAAAAGAATCGGGAAAGTATACGGCCTTAAAAGTTTGGGCGAACGGCTTCGAAGTGTACAGTTATTGGGACAGACACGCTGCTATGCTGCGTTGCTGACATTCAGCGCCGCTTTCGAGTTGGAACGATCTTCCGATCCCCGTTATACGTACATCGAACAGGCATGCGTATAGGGTGCGCTGGTTCTGGCATATACGCGGCTTATTCTGGACGCTTTATTAACCGCTGTCTTCGAGGGTTAAAAATTATGGGGCTTTGCGTGCCAAAACCACGATCTAATTATGAGGCGCGCCGTAGTGAGGGACTCCGGAAAACTTTGACTACCTGGGGTTCTTTAACTGTGCACCTAAATACAAGTACACGGGTGTTTTCGCATTTCGCCCCCATTGAAATGCGGCCGCCGTGGCCGGGATTCGATCCCGCGACCTCGTGCTTAGCAGCCCAACACCATAGCCACTAAGCAACCACGGCGGGTGTCTTCGAGTGTTTCGCGATATTTTTGTTCTCTCCCTACATGGTGCAAACTATGGTAAAACTCGGGCGCAAGCCGAATTCGGGACTTTCTACACAGCGTCCCATGGGTATTCTTGTGGTGCTTATTATTTGCGCATTTCTTGTTATCAGAAGATTGCATGTCTATAACATGCACTGAAATATCAGTAGACGAGCGCTTTGACTTCAACTCTCCTCAGAATGCAATCGCCGCTGCTGGAGGTCGAACCCGCGACATATAGCAGCTTATAGGCACCCGTTTTACGTGGACGGCACCTAGCAATCTCAACGACGATTGGAAGTGGGCGATTCTCGAAGAGATCAACAAGATGTGGATGACAGGGAATATTCCAGGCGAGTGGCAGCACTCGGTAATCATTCATGTTTCTAAGCCGGGCTGAACACTTATTTCAGTAACCAACCTATACGGCCCATCTCGCTAAGCCGAGTATCTGGCTGAGCGGATGGCGCTAAAGCACGCGGCATCAGACACTGCACCTCGTATAACGCGTTGCCTTCAGAATGAGCTGAGCTGAAACAGACGTCGCATGGCATATATATCGTGCGCGCTCTTCTCACTTCCCGAGCTCTTTATGGCGGCCGGACATTCGCACTTACTCGCACGCACGCTAAGCGGTTTCAGACACTGCAGAACGCCGCGCTTCGTGTAATAATCAGGCTACAAAAGCACACGAGTGTCGAGGGGCAGAATACACGCGCTGCTCCACATCCTTGAAGGCATGATCGCCGTGGCGAAGGAAGGCCGCAATACACGCTTGCGACACACACGTACTGCAAGGCAGAGCGCTCCTTTCTCATTCTGGCCACATGACGACCTTCCTGCACTGCCGACAACCATCGCACCATCAGATGAGATCGTCAGCAGCACACCGATACCGCACAATATGGGATACAAATGAAGCACCCTGAACGACACGCAGCTTTCGTGCGAATACACGAATAACGCATGTTCTGTACGCCTGCGAACTTGGAGCACGTGTGCATTGTCGCTGCGACCAACGAATGCGCTATAGGGCTAAAGCCGATCACGCGCTCTCGGGCCCCGTCGCAGACAAACATTTGAAATGACTATACCGACTATGCCGATAAGGCCACACTATACTGAACTCCGCGCTATAGTGATGACGACCAAGGAACGCGAACGGTAAATTCAGGGTATATATACCGCGTCGCACGTCTACACCAACTATATATCATGTTATATCGCTCATCTAATTTCGCCGCGCTACGGCACTTGCCATCAAACGAGCCTTCGTCCAGCTGAATGCGCTATCATCAGAGTCGCTCTGCATAGGGTACCGGGCCATGAAGCTGCCCATGTGGCCGATCGTGCAGTAACCTCAACCCGATGCGGTCGCTTGAACGTCTCGCTTAGATATTGGTGATAGCTGTAAAGAGTGTGTGGTGAAATTCTAAAGCCAGTAATTATTTATCAAATTTGCAATAAACCAAATTGATAGAGCAGGCGGGCGCCGGCTTCTAATTATCTTCATGTAAACTTGCAGACTTACGTGAAATCTGTGAATACTACAGCGGCAGCAGCTTAACATTGCGTTTGAAAATCCTTGCGCGTCCGTACACAATGTGCGCGTCCGTACAGAATCTCAACTACTGCAAAAAAAATTGGGGCGCGTTCTCTTAGAGAGAAAGAAAAAAACGGCACCAACGCCTTGACTCCGACATAGACAAGCAACTAGATTTTGGTCGTAATTTCCGAGCGTCGCCTGCGCCTCTCTTTTACGCCACTCAATGCCTGCGCTAAACTCACGGCCTAATGTGGACCGTACTTCATGGCGTTGTTCGCCAATCGGTAACTTCACTTTATGTTATATACAGCTATCGTCACCCTTTCTCTCACTGTCGCTGGATCTTGCTGCGAATCGTCCCTTCGCGGTTCCCCCCTCCTCGTCGCAGTACTCATCGAAGGGGTCAACGTCCTCGTGTTCGAGAACGATGACGTCGACATATTTGACGTCAAGGCCCCAGTAACTATCGCCTATAGTTCCTCTACATATCATTGTCCTCGAGTTTATTGAGATGTGTCGCGAGTCGGCTATGATGTATATATTCGTTGAACTTCAATGATAGTACTTCCTTGACAAGTCACTGATGCCATCTTTGTCTTCAAATGACGCCTCACTCAGTTTGTGCCAACTAGAGCACATTATAGAAAACTGGCATAAATATACAATAATAATAATTCAAAAACTGGATACAGGACGAGCGCCTCGTAAGGTCAGTGCTTCGTTTTCGCTTCTTTGCACCATTGTCTTGCATATAGTCATCGCTGTCGTTCCCGGCCCATTCGTGTCATCACTTCCTGCTAGCGCTCGCTGGAATCGGAGGGCAACCACCTCGCTCGGACAAACGCTTTCCTTGAAAGCGAAAACGCTGCAGTGTCAATTCCGGCGTGCACGGAGGCACACATTTATTTACCCTAATTTCTTATCTGCGGCATACTGAAATGTTGCCAACAAACTGGAGGAGCGTATACAGAGCGCGTTTCTGTGTATATATTATCATGCGCGCTTAGTGCACTTCTGGGCTGGAGAGCCCAAGAATGAGAGCAGAGGAATACCATGCATAATAGAGAGGAGGGGGGATAATCTCTCGACAGCACAAAACAGACGCCACCGCTCTGGTCCTTATCGCGAAAACGTACACAACGTACCGCAATGCTACACCGAACGAGAAGCAGAACCCAGAATTTGCAAGGAACGCGCCCGCGCTCATATATGCGGTACATTGCGGAACACGAGGTCCTATAACAACCACCCCATCTCTTTCAGAGAGGCCACCTCTGTAAGAAGCGCACGGCAGCCGAAGGAAAAGTGAAGAAAAGAACGGTCGTCCGATTTCTCCCGGCCGCAGTATGCATGTGCAACTGCAGCGGGAGCCGTGCTCTTAGAGAAAGGCCGGGCACGCGGTCCCGCAGGGCTCATTATTCCATAAACAGCCGCTGGCCTTTGGACGGCGGGAAAGTCAAGCTCGCACAGCCGTAGTACCCGCGGCCTGCCGTGCCTCGCCTCCCTCACGCTCTGGCGCAGCGCGGATGAAGCGCCACGGCGACCCTGACTCGCGTTGAATCGGCCACCTATTTTGGTCCTGAATGGGGTCACTATTGTCTACGAATTGTGCTACGCGTACCCTGCGCGTTTCGGACGCGCGCGCTATCAGTGTGCCGTGCCCGCGTATCCGCGACACGCGTGCAAGATTCGCGGAGGGGGGGGGGACGACGACGACGACGACGACGTGCACTTGCCATGGCTTGTCACGCGCTCACTGTTTGTTCGTGTGATTATCTACGCGAGCGCCCTTTTATATGTGTTTAGAGTGCTTGCGTAGGTGTGCCAAAATCAAGCAGATGGACCCGCCGTGCACGGGGGCTCGATTATGCACGCGTTTCGTTACCGATCCTCGTCCGGCGATCTGTGGACGGGCCGGCAGCACAAGCTATGCAGTTCCGCTTATATTTCCTGCTAGGGCGCGTTGCAGACTTGCAATGGCCGGTGGTTTCCATTCGATGCAACCTCGGTGGGCGCTGCGTTTTTTGGTATCTCTGCGTTTAACATTTTCTTATCTCTCACTCTGCGTTTCCGACACCCGCTTATGGGAGCTGTGACATGTTTGTTTCCCTTGTAGCGATAGTTTCTGTGAGCTTATGCGTGTGCAGAGTTGTAGTCGTAGGTGTCTTGTCGTAGTAGTCGTAACATCTTGCCTAAACGAGATCACATATATCCTACACATTAATTTTTTTAGATACTTCCCATTCTCATTTCGCGACCACACTACCAGGGAGAGAGAGAGAAACGTTTCTTAAAAAATAAATAAATGGCAACCCCTGTGCTGCTTCCGGTAAAGCGCCTATACAGTCTTTTTTTTCTTAACCAATACAGATACTTTATTTTTAAAACAAAATTCACGAAGAAACTTCTCTGGAGAGGGAGTTGTCTACGTATGCGTAAGCATTGTGCCACTTGCTCATCTCCACGCAGCCCGGTGTCATTATCAATCTTATTAAACTTGATCTGACCAGTACAAACGACAGCGCTGCGGCGACACGAACTGGCGCGGACGGCGGCGCAAGGTGCATTGATAACGCAAGCAAAGTACTGCAGGTGGCGGCGACAGGTGCGCTGATGACGTTCCGATCATCATATGCCGTTATCGCTCTTTAGCGCCTTGCCCATCCGTGTCGAACCATTATAAACTATGATCAAAGGACTCCGGCGGTGGCACGGACCGATCAAGCGTACTCTGGCACGGCCGTTCGGACCGTATCTTGAAAGCGGACAGACTGCAGTGTGCCGAGTGATAGCTCCGCGCGCTATGTTTTCGCCGCTTCGCGTTGAAGAGAGACGCGCGCGTGTGTAGTCCATGGTCGAGTGGTTAGAGCATCGAGCTGCGATGCTGCGAGAACAGGGTTCGAAACGAACCGTCGGGCCAACTTGAGTCACTGAGTATGTGGCACTATGTACATACGTGCTGCTCTTCAACTAACCTCTTTCGATCCCGCCGACATGGGTCACTGTAGATGCAGGACTGGGTATGCACCTCTCTTCACTGAAACTCTTTAACGCCAAATTGTGCAACTAGGCCACTGGGAATGTGCCACTCTACAACGACGAAAAAGATCCCTTAAATTTCCCCGATACTGGGAGGAATCGAACCTTCGTCATAAGCGTTCCTCAAAAACAGCAACCCGACGCCTTAGCAGGTCGCGCCCCAATTTCACTGGGTATGTGCCGCTTTTCCACGAACCTCTCGCCAACTTGGGCCACTGAGTATATGCTACGTGGTGTGCGACAAGTGAGGGGGGGGGGGGGGGGGGCAGTTCTCAGCGTTCGCAGTCACCGGCGCGCCACGCTTCTCGTCTTGGAGGCCACGCGCGGACATTGTCTCGACAGTGCGTGTAGATGGCGCAGCGTGTCCAGAACGAAGCGCGACAGAGGAGCCTGGTTGCCGCATGGCGCGTTTCCCAGCGTTCGCACGCACCGGCGAGCCATGCATTTCGGAGACTTCGCGCAGGCTTCCCGGCGACGGCGCTAGATGGCGCCGAGTGTTCTTATGGAAGCGCTAAATATGAGTCCCGCTGCAGTACACGCCTCATACATAACTCGTTTCGACGGTGCCAGTACGCTGTGTCGCTGCAATGATTCAGTACTAACGCATTACCGTCGACAGTCATCGTGAGATAGGTTCCGCCGCAATTTTATTATTATTATTATTATTATTATTATTATTATTATTATTATTATTATTATTATTATTATTATTATTATTATTATTATTATTATTATTATTATTATTATTTGCTAACGCGTTCTGAATACGACAGCTAGTCTAAGGTCGCGTTGATTCCTTTAATTTCCTTGGCCGAATTCCTGGTTGAGGCGGAGCAATCACCGACCCGCACGGCTAAGCTAACGCCACCTGTAGAAAGCATCGCCACCGCCACCAGTTCCTGGAACTCCCATGGGATGCTTTAGATATACTAGAACGTATACGTGAACATTAATGGGTGATTTGCACCGGCTGTCGTGTATACCTAGAGCGCTACGAGGAAGACACAGGTGAGCTCTGCCTGTGCCTTTCGTTGGCAGCCTTGAAATGGACATGCGCCAGTCATCCGATGACACCAATGCACCTGTTCACATTCTGCATGCTTTATGTGCAGAGTGTATAGACCTACATAACGGAAGGCTCTTTAGAGCGTCGGCCGCGTAAGCTGCTGCCGTTCCTTATGACTCCCGCTCTCTGGCGCAATTTTTGTTCGGCACCTCCATCGTCTACAGGCGAGACGGAATCGCAGCGAGGCGCGAAACGGCCGCAATTGTTAAATGTCGGCAGTGATTCGGAAACCAGTTTCCCGCCATTTTCTCCTTCTATTCGGTCATCGTGCGAAGCCACACCACCGCAGTCACGGTTACTGCGCGAATCGCTGTCCGACGCACACGAGGAAAATTTCAGAGACGGCGCCCAAAGAGCTGCTACCGAATGAACCGTAGACTGGAAAGTCTTTGTTTGTGGCCCTCTCCTGAAAGAGGTATGATTAGAACCTTGTTTGTTTTATGCCTCTTTTTTTTTCTGGGCCGCTCGGCTGAAAAAGAAAATTTCGAAGTTGTGGGCCTGTGGCAACCAATATCGTCGATTGACGTTGCACGGCACTGCTCAGGAGCAAAAGTCAAATTTTATCATAATTCTGAAGATGGGTGGGAGGGCGGAGTTTCCATGGACTCCTTTTCTGGTGTTCGCACCCGGCTTCTTTAAGTAGGCCGCTTGCACCTTTGTACGGGTGTAAAGTTCTCACCAACCACAGTTAGTGTAACAGTTAGTGTAACTTTTATCAGACCTAAGCTAGAATACGCATGCTCTGTCTGGGACCCACACCAAACCTCCCTTTCTAACACTCTAGAAGCAGTTCAAAATCGTGCAGCCCGTTTCATTTATTCTGATTATTCATACCACACTAGTGTCTCTCCACTAAAATTAAAAGCAGGAATTTCCAGTCTAGATATAAGGCGTCATGTTTTTAGACTGCGTCTTTATCACAAATTTTATCATTCTCCTCCTAGTACTTCAGCCATCATTCCAGTGCACCGTCAATCTTACCGATTACATCCCGAAAGATCTGTGTACCCTCCGCCAGCCCGGACCACTGCGCACCTACATTCGTTCTTTGTGAAGACTGCCCGGGACTGGAATGACCTTTCCGCTGACGTCGTGCACCACTCCAATCCACATCATTTCAAGGCTGCCATTGAGTCCACATTTTACTGAAGCTATCACCCATCCCTCATGTAATACCCCACACCGGGGCCTTTGAGGTAATAAATAAATAAATAAATAAATAAATAAATAAATAAATAAATAAATAAATAAATAAATAAATAAATAAATAAATAAATAAATAAATATAATTTAATGTCATCAGAAATGGCAACCTGTGTCTATAACAGGCATACCTTACGTCGTTCACTGTGGCATGTGAGAACAAATAGGCTGACAGTGACTAATGCTCATTACTGCACAAGACACATTTTCAGGGAGATAAATTGCGATTTGAGGGAGATAAAATTGCGACCTTATGTGGTGGACAAATCATTCTTGCTGTTTTGACTCATCCGAAAGAAGGTATAGGCAACGATTGTGCGAATACACCATACTGAAGCGGTTTTAGCTCAAACTCCGGTGGGACTATAGGCCCCTGCATTGGCTTGTACGTGCAAGCGTGGAAGCTTGCGTGAGTAGTTTGCTGTTTGTTTCGATGGTGCTCACAGCTCACACAGATTTAAGTAAATAAGGGTGCAAGCAGAAACAGAAAACGACCTGACTGTGAAGTCCGCGCTTTTTCATTCTCTGCCTGTCCCTTATTTCCTGAAGATTGCGTGCGCTGTGAACACATTCCAAGTAGTTTGTAGGGGTCCTGTACTGGTCGTACAGCAGCCGTTAAGGAGTGTGTCGGGACGCTCATCTTCAGATGTAAATGAAATGAGAATCAATTACGTGTAATGGTCCGGAAGTGTTGATGGGTACTACAACAACGTGGAGTAGCCAGTTCACGGTCCATGGTGACTTGCAAAGGGGACAGAAAAGCCAGTCAATACACCTGTACTAGCGCTGATTCCCAGCTAGTCCTTGGTATTAATTCAATAAGCATTAAAGAAGTGGGAGGAGGGTAGTGTTTTTGTGGGTGCGTGCGTGCGTGCGTGTTTCAAGAGGATTTGTTCGAAATTGATTCCATGCTATCATTTTAATAATGTTGGTGTGGTCTATTGCTTTCGCGATGAATGATTTGCCTCAGCATTGCTAATTAAGGAATATAGACTTACTGGGCTACAATGTGCGACCCTTGACGATTGCCTATTTCCAAGGGGGTGCGCTTCACGACGTGACCAGGCCCATCGAGCCCTGCTAACTTTTCCGAAGGACACTGACTTGGCCTCCCGTTTATAGACATTATTTGTATTTTGTTTTGTTCTGTCTGTGTCTCCGTCATTTCTTTATTTCCTCTTTTCTTTCCTGATATTTTCATTTCCTCTATTCCCTCCTCCTGAAAGAGCAGGCAGGCGTTGTGCCCCTCTCGGTGGCTGTTGTTAGCTTGCTCCTTCCCTATTTGCTTCGTGTCCTTGTGTTATATGTGTACAAACCAAACGATGATGATGATGATAATAATAATAATAATAATAATAATAATAATAATAATAATAATAATAATAATAATAATAATAATAATAATAATAATAATAATAATAATAATAATAATCAGCTTAAGCTGGAGAAAAGAAAGCACCAACATGTTGCCGGCGCCTGCCGGAGCCGATCGGTCGGGCGAGAACAGAGACCCGATTGAGTGTGAAGGGTGCGCGAAGCACAGGTTCCTTCAAAGAAACCTGCATTAGCGCAGGAAGGTGTACAGGGCCGCGATTTTGTAGCGATGCCTTATGACTTATTTTGGAATAGTCTTATCATCCACCGCTCACAGCCGGCTGATTTCGTTGATAACGCGAGCGGACCGTCGCTCTGACCACTGACAAAGCGCGATAAGCGCGAAAAGGCATTATTACTTTAAAGGCATCGCTACGATATACTGGCCCAGCAGTGGCTGAATTGGCGACCACTGGTAAAAAATCTGATGACAGGCGCAGTACACATCAAGAAGAAAACAAGCCGACTTTGATCGCTTCCGCGTCAGTGCCTTTTATAACAATAGGTCGTGGAGTCGACCAAGCAGCATTGAGCCTTAGAACCGGTTTGCGATTCGAGAAACATACTTGGTTCTGCAGCATATTTTTCTTGCTTGGAGGCGGCGACGATTGCTTTTATTTTTTCAGTTGTCAGGATGACTGAAGTCACCGTGGCAGAAGCTTGCTAAAATAAGCACCCGCCACTCTCCGCTACGCAGCAGGAAAAGCAAACATTCATCAAACTCTTCTTGTACGATGCACCGCACCACAGACTCCGTGCGTTGTTGTTGAATTCAACATGCAAGGGCGGTTTAAGGAGGTGGTTTAATAAGGAGCCGGTTTAATGACACGTCCATTTGTTAAAACAGCGATGTCGGAGTTGGGTTCGGTCTTTGCTCAGATTTTGCATGGTTTCGCACAAGGGTTACAAGACGGCAGTATACATATACGACCCCGCAACTCCATGGATTTTTCTTCAACTTGGTCATGGTCATCGTTGTTAACGTGTTCGTCTGCTGCTTCTATTATTTATTAATGTTCACTTTTACTCGGTTTGCATGCAGCTATCATTTGCAGAAGTTGTTTAGTAAGCAGAACTGACTGCAGTCGTTGTGCAATTTTCAGTGCAGTGGTTTGAAGTTTGAAGTTTGAAGTTTATTACTTAAGTTAAGTTAATAGTTAAGTTACTATTGTTTCGCTGGCGCGTGTCGCTAAATTTGGAGAAAAGTAACCGCCACTTTCGGGATGCATAAATATTGGCATTCAATTTTCGCTTTTGTTTTTTGCGCAGGCTTCGGCGCATATGACGACTTCGGAAAGAAATTCAGATTAGGTCGTCACCGTTTCATCCCCACCAATTTTCTTACATTATATTTTTTCTTATTTCTTTCTTTACTTTTAAGATGGACACGTTTTGGAAGGTCCCTTCAGTAAGAAGTTTTGCTCACTTGCGTTGGCGCTCACAATGCCATCGTTATCCTGATTATCACCGATACCTCATCACCACCACCATAAAATCGGGCGAAGCTCAAGTTTGGCCTACAAGTTATATGCAGCCTCTTAGAGCGCGTTGGTGATATTTTCAATGCTATAGCATTCAGTATTCGTGCCATTGGACGGGTTTTACCTGCGGCGAACACTTTCGGCGGAAATTAGAGGAAATGCTCTTATTGCCCATCTGCCAGTGACACACACACACAAAAAAAAAAAAAAAAAAAAAAAACGAAAGCCTCTCCTCTGCCAACTTCTCAACTTGAAAGTGTCACTTCCCAGTTTTGACATGGACAATCCCGTTGATGAGTCCTCAGTCGCCGATAGCGCGGTGTAACTAATCAATGTCTTTCGAATCAGTTTTGCCTCAGTTTAATAATTAAACGGCGCAAACATGAGCTGCAGGCATATCGGTTGCTGTGCGTATTTCATTATATCACAAAGTACATTTCTTACGTATTTCAAGCAGAAATTTGTCGATGTCGAAAGCCAGAGATAAAAAAGAGGACGTGTGTTCAGGCTGCCGTGGCGAACTCGCGCCAGTGCGCGCTTTTCTCAAACGCGTTCCTTTCTTTTTATGTATATAAACAGTGCACATAAATACCCGGAAGCAGAGATGGAACGACGCGCGACAGGAGCGATGAACTCGCAACTTAACCGTTTATGAACGCATTTACGCATACAAGCACAAATATACACGTGACATGAGTTGCCGCAGCCGTCTGATTCAGTTAAAGTTCAGAAAGTTACTTCTGCTGACACAGCATTTCTTTGTCATGCAAACGTGTTGAAGTTCGGCTAGCAATGCTAACAAAGATTTCCTTTTCTATACAAATATGATATAGCTTCGACAGCTTCGTGTGTGTCGTTCTGTCTGTCCGTCCTGGTTTTAATGTGCGCTGCTTTATATCAAAATGGAGCGTTACCAACTCGCTTAAGTCGCACTTTTATGTTTTTATTGCGTTTCTTTTGTTGCTGGTGCTAAAGAAAAGAAATAAAAGGGGGAGAAAAAAAACTACGACACGGTGGACCACAAGTTCCCTCGACGTTTTATCGTTGGCCCCTTCCAACCGGTCCGCAGCATATCTGATCGTTCGTGGTTCCAGTCGGACTTGTCAAAGTTCGACGAACGCTGGCACACGACTTATGGTGAAAGTGAAGTTGGTGCCTACCTGGGGCGCGATAGGAGATCGTTGTTCGGAACGCGCGTTCAGTTTCGCCTCACGCGATTGGCCTAGGCCGCGCCGTGCGGGGCCATGTTTTTGGTGACGTCAAAATGACGACACGCTCCTGTCAATCATTTTCCAACCGAACACGTAGTCTACTAGGAGTAGAACGCGACAAGAAGTGTTCTGTTCGTGCGATCATGCGCTTACTACGAGAGCGGCTTCGCATGGTACGTTTGGTGGATTGAATCTGATCCAAACGGTGGCTGCGGCTACGGAAGGGCCCTTTTGGATCCAGTCCATAGTCTAATTAAAAAAAATTGGGGTTGAAATGGTAGCTTCGGTTCTTGCGTTGGCGTTGCTAGAGGAGGAAGAAGAGTTGTTGGAGGTGCAAAATGCATTTGAAGCGATGGCAGAAAGCAAATTCCGGCGTCGCTTTAGTTTATCAAAACGAACGATGCGTTGGTTGTGCGGCGAACTCGACTCCATCATCGCCGAGACCCTGGGGCCCAGTCGGACATCGCGGTGAGACGACGTGGTTGTTGCCTCTTGAAAAGCGCGGCACTGTTCCTGTCAGCTTTCTTTCTTTCTTTCTTTCTCTCTCTCTCTCTCTCTCTCTTTTTTTTGCTGTGCGCGACACCACCTAGCGACCATGCAGAAAAACTAATATATAGTAATGAATTGTAGTAGTCATACGTATGCCTATTTGAGAACGTGTTTAAGCTCGGGAAGAAAAAATACATTTTTTTCGTGAACTTTATTCATTAGACGACGCGAAACATTTCGCCTTGTAGTATATTGCTCTCAAGCAGACGTCCTGTGCTGTCCTGTGTCTCTGTCACGTCCCTGCCTTTTCTGAATTGCGCTATAGGCTTAGCCAATATGAGGAAACCGTACCAACTAGCCCAAGAATAAGCCTTGACAAACGAGGCACGTCAACTTCCGGGGCTACTAAATGGTTCGTTATGAGAAAAGGAAAGGTTAGCGCTACACTCTAAAAAAAGTTTAAACCCTTTGGGTCGTATCTTGTCCCCAAACAATAATCGCCATCTGTATTGTCTGCATTTCCTTTCTTTAACGCTGCGAGCCCGGTACTTCCTAGTCACGAAAGGCTTGCGCGTTATTAGCGTGACACAGCATTCTTAGCAGGAAAGTAGCGAGCGCTGAGTTTTCAAGAAAGAAAACGCAAGCAAGGATGACGATTATTGTTTGGGGAAAAGATACGACCCAAAGGGCGTAAACATTTTTTAATGTGCATCTTCTGCAGCCCTTGAGGGAGCACGGCTCAGCGCCATTAACTTACGGGGAGTTCACCGCTTGCCGATTGGCTGCTCCCTCCCGCCCGTTTTCACAAATTTTGCGGACCGCCCACTTTGTGACGTCGCAGCGACCGAACGCGTTCTGTTCGGAACAAAGATCTCCGATTTCCCCCCTGTATTCCAGATGCATGTCAGATTTCCCCGCCATGTACGTATCATTGTTCACTTTACGGATTTCCACAGAACCCATTTGAATAGATCGGAATTTTATCTTGATGTACTACATGCCAAGCCGGGGGTTTTGTATGAGCGTGCGTGTGTGGGCTTGAAGCATGCGGGGAAGCAATGGGTTCGATTTTTTGTTCGTAACAATCATGAGAAGCTAACAAAGAATGAAGTCAAGGAAGGCATAGGGGGAATGAATTCACTGTGTTTATTTAATTGAAAAGTAGAAATAATCGAGAAAAGCTAAATAAAGCGTAATTCAATTTGCCGCCGGGTGGGAGCCGAACCACCAACTTCCGCATGATGGGCGCGGCGACCTTGTTCTGTCCACCTTCTTCGGGATTTCTGCCTATACTCCGCCATCATGGCCGTGAGTAGCACTGACTAACACTCCAGTCCAGGGTTAGGTTTAGTAAACATGCACAAATGCTGGAGAAAGTGGACGGGACGACGGCCGCTGGCATCGGTAGAACATCGCACACGTCATGCGGAGGTTGCGAGTTCAGCTCCCACCGGCAGCAAATTGTCTTCCACTTTTATCTTGCTTTTCGTTGTTGGAACAAGTTAAACGAATGCAACAGACAGTTTTGTTTTCATTTCGTACATTTGTAGGAAGAGGCGGAAACGTCGATACATTGCTATTTCTTTTTTAACATCTACGACTTCGGTAGTGCATTATACCAAGAACTTTTCGCAGCATAAATTTCCTGTTTGACGATGCTTGGTGATATATAGTGTTCTGGTGCAGCTCACAAAATTATTTGACGATGACGTCTTTCAAAATATGCATATATTTTGCAAGGAACGCTCCCATTGCAAGGTAAAGGACGTTGCGTGTGAAATTCGAGGCGGGTTTTGTAATGAAGCTTGTTCAGTATGCCAGTCGAATTTGAACTGGAGGTTTCAGTGTACACGGCGTGCATATCTTTAATAGACAACAGCAGAGATAATGAATAGGGACAATTGCTGAAAGGGCGCCATCATCCGTGATGAATCATCATAGGCGCTAAGTGACGAGGGTGCATTGTGTCATAGCTCTCGATCCGTAGTTGTGATGCCGACCAGCGGTTTTTAAAGTTACGAAAGCAAGGAGGCTATACATGTATATAGAGACAGGAAAATGGGATCGCGATTGTTTACCATCATCCACTTTAAAAAAACAATTAAGGCCGATTTCGGCAACCTGAATAATACTTTGAATAAACGTTATAGCTTGTAGTTGCAGGCCACTTTCTAATAGCATACCAAGCAGAAGCAACATTTGCTCGACATCCTGAGCCAACCGAAGAAAAGAAAGAGTGTGTCAACAGCGGTTGACACCGAAGAAATACAATGTCTTCTTGGGCGCATTAGTCTACCACGTGGCTTGTTGTTTAGACTACACTATTTTCTGGAACAGTTCACATTTTTAGACTGCCCTATCTTTGGGATCGTCCCGTATGTTTCGCTGAGTAAAGCCACGCTGCCGATGCCGGCTTTAGGCGCGCGCAGCTTGAGCGAGCGCATCTGGGTTTAATTTCGTACTTTTTGCGCTAATTGCACATTATTACTGCTCCGTACGAATCTCTACGCTAACTTGGTACGTCTTTTTTGCTCCAAGCTTCATTTTGACACCTTTTTCGTTGTCCTACGTGCATTAGAAGGCCTCAAATCGCCTAATTTGATGAGACAAATTGGCCAGATGCCCAAACTCCATGAACCCCAAATCGATCGCAAGTCTCCAAAGAAGACCTTGTCCTCAAAAAAAAAAAGAAAAGAAAAAAAATCTGATCGCAGATTCACCCCGAGTGCGAAGCAGTGACAATGGCAGCTTGCGCGTTTGTTGTTATTGTCATGATATCCTATGTGGAACATAGCCAAAATGGGGGATTGGCCCAGAAGCGAATGGTCTCAGAGGCTTGCCGTTTTGAATCCTATTTTTTCTTTTTTTCATTCCGTTCGTTTTATTTCATGGATCGAGTCTGTTTAGAGTAGCGTGCTAGTGAATATTGTATTAACTGGCGCACAAACACTTCTATACATGTAACCTGATGGCTTTATAGGCCGATGACTACGCAGGTTGTGCGGCTCAGACTGATACTTCATCCCGGCAGGTTTCCTGCCTTTATGGACGCTTTGCGGTTACCTTCCGCATGCGTCGTACATCTCGCGTGTTGACACCAAAGGACGCGGTGTTACGAAGTCGCACGTGCGAGCCAGACGGGCGTATTCCAGCTGGTAGCGTGCAGACGCATCGTGATCGGGCAATGCCATTGCCGCCTCAAGCAACTTTTGAAAAGGGGTCGAGAAGTTTATGCAAAGTTCTATTTGCATACTTACAGTCGTTGGCAGGACTTCCTTGACAATGGGACCTACATGGCCTTAAATGCTCTTCGCTGGACGTTTTGCACTGGTCTATACCCGCGATCTTTTCTTCGTTGATTGCAACCGGGACAAAGTAGGGAGGGAGATGGAGCAAAAATGTTCGTCACACACGTAAAGTTGCGTTCCTTTCCTGTGAGAACAAGATGGGAAAGAGCAGGTCCAGCCGTCCTTGTGGCCCCTCAGGGAAGGGTTAATTTGCGTCGGTTGTTAGTCCTTGCCCCACTTAACGTCGACGAATATGCGGGGAAGCAATCACCTCCCCTGGCAGCGCCGTCGAGTACTACCCAGGAGGGCAATGCTCCGACACAGCAACGGGTAGCACAAACCTTAAGCGTATTATCTGATCACTCTATAGTGTGTTTTATTCTTTTTTTTTGCCGCTAAGGTACACTCCTCAACAGCGGTGGTGGTTCTCCAGTAATCTCTATACTTACCGATGCCGGTGTACTTACCGGTATACGGGTATATTGAGCCTATAAATACTCTAGTCAGATAACCTCTGCATAGAGAGCCCACTTTATAGTTAACGGGTCGTTAACGGTAGCCCTCTTACTAGAGCTCAATAACACGAATATATTGATTTAACATCGTCTGTTCTCTACTGGGTATACCACACATTTACCAGAGCTACTTGCTACGCATTACAAAAACAATTGTTTCTTGAAAGGTATCTATGCCTGGCACCCACTAACCATGTCTGTGTGTTTATTTATTTATTTATACAAACTTCAACAGCAAATTATGGCTTGCAATACACTTGTGAGATCTGTCTGTGAGTGTGCTAACGTGATATGGTTCCCATACTTTAGCGTTGCAAGCTAGCTCATACCGACCACCTGCCTTTCTGTAAATAAATCCACTCTCTCTCCCACACAGATACATAACTGGAAAACTTTCATAAAAAAGGTCATTACAGTTATTCACAAATAATATGGGCGCTGATATTCACCTATACTCATCTCCTAACACAGTCGCGAATTGAAATATTCGCACTTAGAGCAAAGCAGGCTCACCTAAAATTTTTGTAATGAAAATAGATGCCTCAGCAACACGTTTCATTTTCGAGATCTAACATAGCAAGTCACAGACAACTGTATGCACTAAATGAGTTTGCATTACAACGGTTCCATTCGTAACCTAATGTGGTTCGCGAATGGAACTGTCTGGACGCTGAAATAACTAACAGAGTCGCAACACCATTTTCCTAAATTAGTAGAAGACGTTGATTGGACGTGTAGTTCTCCGTGTATGTTGAGCGCGATTCTTATTCTGTGCTTCATATGGTCCGATATGTGCTGTTTTGATGTATGCATATGTACTTAATTGCTTGAATATTGTTAAATTTTGTACTTAAATCTATTGAGGCGTGCTAATTTTTTCTTTAGCAAGCGTATCTTCATTGTGCGTACGCAGTTACTTTTCTGTACATTTATGCAAACGTAGTCAAAAGTACTTTTTGTCAAAGTTCATCAATTAACCTTTGTCTGGAAAGGTTCTCTTGGGACCTAGGCCAGACTCTTGTCGTCGGTGCGGTATTTTACAGCCTGTCATCACATTTTAGCGCAAGAGTCGTCTGAATTTGAGACTTTTAAGAACCTTCGTAGTTCAAGTTCATTAAAACCACCATTTCGTCAAAAAGCTATGACCGTGAGACACTTGTCGTCTTCGCATACGAGCTCTACGGTGAGGCGGAAATATTTTGCCGCTGCTTAAGTTACTCTGAAAAGACTAACATTTTTTTTTCAAATAAATTTTTTACTAGTACCTTAGGGGTAGTTGCCTAAATCGCGAAATTGAAGGTAGTCACATTTTAATGCACCCTCATTCTTTAAAGATCTTGAAAATGGCACCTAATTCAAGATATTTATCATCGAATTTCAACAGCAAATCTAGGCAATATCGAAACCGAGCGCTGCGGGAGCGCAGCAAAGACGGCCCCGCTGCCCCGTGACAAGTGCGAGGAAGTTTGAAACTGAACGTCTCGGCCAGTTGCGGCACCTACTGATACGGCGCGCATGTGCCGTTGTGTTTCGGGTCAGGATTTGCCGCGGCATGCTATAATTCAAACTTCAACCCACACTTCTTTACGGGGCATTGCCGTCTGACGCGCAGCGCGACGCGCTCAGTCTCAATATTGCCTGGATTTGGCGTTTAATTTCGATGAAGAATATCTCAAATTACGTGCGACTTTTTGGATTTCTAAAAAATGACTATGCCACGAATTGTGACGCCCTACAACTGATCCATTTAAACAACTGACTGCCCTCAAGATAATAATAAAAAGGTAATTACCAAATTTTTGCTAATTAGTTTCTTCAGAGTCACTTAAGCAGCGGGAAAGCATTTCCGCCTCACCGTACAGCTCGTATGCGAAGACAGGTGTGTCGCAGTCATGACTTTTGTTGCGAAAGCATCAAATTGCCCATTGAGCGAAAAAGCCGGCGGCTGTCGTCTGGAGCAGCGAAACGGCACCTAAATTGGTATTGACTGCGAGGCCACGTCACGAGTGCGCCTCGACGAAGCAGAGCGGCCGAAAGGGAACATCTGCTGGTCAGTAGCGCACAAGGTGTTGTGTGAGGGGAGAGGGGGCATCGCCGCGACGCCACGTCACCCTCGCTCTCGGAAGCCTGTGTTATCCGCGCGTTCCTTGCCCGCGCGAGCTCTCGCCTGCGTTATAATTGCACCTTAGTAAGGCTAAATCAAAACGCGCGAAGCGTCTCAACGCGCTCGCTTGTCCGCGAGGAGTTCATAACTCGAAGGGCCGCTAAGCGGCGTTGAATTGAGCATTAATGCTTTCGCATTCACAACTCATAAGAAGTGCTTGGTGTCCTCGGATGTTTTTAATGCGTAAGCATTTCTATGCTTACCCAACGAGAAAACTGTCCCTACGTCTGTCCGACCGTCCCGTAAGACAATCGCTTTCAAGATATGGGCGGCCCAGGTTGGCAGGAAAACGGTTAAATGCCAGATACATAGCCGCCGAAAATGCGTGAATTACCCTAAGAGTGTTAGCGCCTTAATAAACGTTTCTGTGGCGACTCGTATAGGCTTGTATCATCTTGAAAACGCTGACGACCTGGTCGTTCCTGGACGGGACAGCTGATAATGATAAACAATTTAGTTTGTTTACGAAAGTAATTGCGCAAATTAATACCAACGAAAACAGTCAAAATGTCAGAATTTTCTCACTGTTTTTTAAGGAACTAGAAACGGCTATAAAAATGTAAGACTGTGCACACAGAATAAGGGGGGAAAACAGGCTTAAATAAGTGGAAACTTGAATTTAAGACCAATGTCTCTTCAGAAAATTCTTTTTATTTGTCTGGTGTGAAAAATGTTTTCGCCTCAAGTAACCTTCCTTCTCAATATACTACGGTATGCAGTTACACTATCAGTCCTTGAAGGCCAAGTTTTCAAGTGTATCAAGCGCCTTAAACTTTCCCTGTGGCGGTGATGGTATACCCTTTCCACACTGCTTAAGACGTATGGGAGCATACTTGTCCCTGTTCTTACGCGCATCTTCAATAGTTCCCTAAATCGTACGTTTCTATAGGGATTGGAGGGTAGCACGGGCAGTGCCCTTATACAAATAGGGTGCTAGAAGGGCACTTACCAACTACCGGTTCATATCTCTCCTCTACGCTGTGTCTGAAGTAGTTGAATCTTTATTACATTCTCTGATTACTGTTAGTGCTAAGCATAATTTAATATGTGAACAGCATGACTTCATGTCATGGCGTTCCAGAACAATTACTTTCAGACTGCATGCTTTTAGAGTGATACATAGTAGGGGCCAATTGGACGTGGTTTAATTTGACCTAATTAAATTATACTTGATGTCTGCCATGAGCTGCTCATTACAAAACTCACGCAAAATGACAGTTATCTAATTGTGTGATCTTTCTGCCCAATTCTCTTATTGCTTAATACAACAGATCTCGCTTCTTGGACAATAATGGACAGAGCTCTGTTAGCTACGAGGACAGTGGCGAATTTCCTTAAAGATACGTTCTTTAAGGAAATTCTTACTGTTTATAAGTGACATTTCGTCAGCAATTCACCACTCATCATTCCTTCCATATGTTGACTACTTGAAACTATTTGAGAATATCGACACTATTCACGAAAATTTGGAGGACGCTTAAGCTTCGCCTTCAAGAGTGGAACGCGGTAGCATTCAAAGATTCCTGGCTGCTTATCAGGCTTCCCTGCAACTGCAGCTTTCTTTTTGTCCAACTTCGCCTCCGCATGCGGCTGCCGAGGAGGCGAGCGCCATCTGGATGGTACTTTAAAGCGAAAAGCGAAGCTTTATATGCCTAGGCGAAATCGTATATGGCTAGGCGAAATCACCTGTGTACAGAAAACTATCATCATCAGCTCGAGCGTCATCGTCTTCTTCCGCAGCTGGCTGGTTGGCACCCCTCGGGTAGCGCTCGTGCTCGGCACGTGCTCGTGCCACTGCTCTCGCGTTCGTTGTCGTCGTCTTCTTCCACAGCTGTCTGCATTGCCGCTTATTATTCCAGCGTAGAATTTCACTTCTCTTCTGTCGTCGTAATGGGGAGGTCGCATTTACGGGGGTATGAGCCATTGCTTAAGGGGGTATGAGCCATTCATGGTCTTGCGTAATGGACAGATTTAATTTTGAAGTGATTTAATTACGAAGAATCGCAAGCGGCACTGGCGGGCGAATTCTGCTAACCACGCCGCCGAGAAAACTCAAGACATCAAACGCAAGCGACAACGGCGGACTGCAGGCATACCGTCAGTGACGTCGTTCTCTCCATCGCAGCCGAACGTGTGTGTAACCTCATAATTGAGGAATACTTTAATGAACCCTCGGGATTAACCGAGTGATAAACACCGGGGCCGCACGTTTCAGCTTCGCTGGTTAACGATCTTCAGGGAGTGGAAGGGCCGACGAATTTTTTTTCCAAGGAGCAATCCGCGGCGCGCCGCTGTACGAGTGTTAGAAATGCTGGGAAATGGGCTTGTGTTTGAGTTTCCGCGTAAGAGAATTGTGTTTTCGCGTATATTAAAATTACAATCCGACGATATCACGTCAGTAGGTTGTGGTTGCGTCGTATTTTACGATTTTTCTGACGCATTTTACTCCGAGAAATTTGGTTAGTTCACCAGCGTCTCTGCGCCACGCGGTCGGGGTGGTTCGGGAGAATTTTCCTGGTCGCGGACGCCGACGCCGGATTTTCTGCGACACGGGGCCTTTAACGCTATCGCGTTAATACATTGGCTTCCAAAGCGACATTTTCCTACTCTCAAGCTAGTCCCCCCCTCCCCCCCTCCTTTCCTCCCCTTCTGTAAATGCTCCCGAAACTAACGGTAGTAATTAAGTGCATGATACGTGGAAAACACGCTTTGTGTAATTTGTTTCACACTCTTCGTGATGCTCTATTGCCTCGGGTAGATGAAATTAAAGACCTTGGTGTGTACTTCGACAAAACGCTATTGTTCTCTCCACACGTTATAGATACGTGAAACAACATACCGTTCGTGCTCTTGCCATTGTCTGTCGAATATCGGATGACTTCCACTCCGCTGCTGCCTTTCTGAAGCTGTATACTACTTTGTGCCTTCTCTCTCGGAGTGTGCCTCTGTAGTTTAGAGCAGAACGTGCAACATTTAATTTCATTTCACAAAGAAAAATATCAAAGCGAACATTTGAAGAAATTCCTTCTAACGTCACCAGTAAGTTTTGGCGGTACCTTTCGCCCCAAAAAATTCCAGTTTCAAGCATAACGATAAACAACGAAGTAGTAACTGATAAGAGGAAAATAGTAGAAGCATTGAATGACTATTTCTGCTAAGTTTACACGTCTGATTACCCCCTTATCCCCGATTTCGCCACTTATGACGAAATCACAGCTATCGAGGATGTTTCTATCTCCGGAGAAGGCGTACTGTCACTTCTTCTCCACCTAGATCCCAAGAAATCGCCAGGGATTGATGCTATACCGAACACCTTCCTTATCAGGTATGCTGGATGGTGTTCCAAATATCTGTGTTTGATTTTTAAAGCCTCACTTTCACGCGCTCAACTTGCAAACGATTGCAAGCATGCTAAGATCACACCACTACCTAAAACCAATGATCACTCGCTTGTGTCCTCTTTCAGGCCTATTTCCCTGCTATGTTCTAGTGTGAAAATTCTTGAACAAATAATTTTTAAACATCTTACCTTATTTGTTGAACGAATTAAATAACATAATTACCCCTCATCAACATGGTTTTCGGAAAGGATTCTCAATGGTAACCCAGCTCGTTGGGAGAATCCATGACCTTGCGGCAGTGATTGATATGCATAGTCAGGTTGATATTATATCATTAGATCTTGAGAAAGCCTTCGATCGTGTGACTCACCAGAAATTACTGCTTAAACTCAAACCAATTTTGAAAAACGATTCTTTACTTGTGTGGATAGCGGCATATCTTTCCATGAGAAGTCAATATATAACAGTCGATGGTGTAAACTCAAACTCAGCGCGCGTGAAATCAGGTGTTCCACAGGGTTCTATTTTAGGGCCACTGTTTTTCCTGTTATTCATCAATGACATCGCACAAAACGTATCTGTAAAAATAAAACTTCTTGCGGACGACTGCATACTATATCAAGAAATTCGCACTCCGAGTGATCATGAATCTCTAAACACAGCATTAGCCACACTAAACACATGGTGTATAAATTGTAGAATGACAAATAATTACAAAAAAACAGTCGCAATGAGAGTGACGCGAAAAAAACAACCGATTTTGTTTACTTACCACATTGACGGTCATGCTCTATCGGAGGTCTCGATCTGCGCATAAATACTTGGGAATAATACTCACATCTGACCTAAAATGGAATGACCATGTCGAGTACATTGAAAAAAGGGCCATGAAAAAGCGTGGTTATCTAAGGAGGAGGATTGGAAATGCCACGCCGGACAGAAAACTTCTAGCATACAAGACATTTATTAGACCATCGTTAGAATAAGCAGCTGTAGTTTGGGATCACTTTACTGCGTTCAACATAAAAAAAAAAACTAGAAAGGGTTGAAAGAAAATCTATCCGATTTGTCTTTAATTGTTATAGCTGGCAGACGTCACCATCACTCCTCTTACAAAAAGCGGAACTTGAAGGGCTACAAAGAAGAAGTACGGAAAGGCTGAAATTCTTTTATTTCGTTTTTCATGAAGAAATTTGAATTGATAAGGCATTGTACATAAAACCAGCATCTGAAAGTGCAGTGCGCTTTTGTCACTCTAAGAAAGTAATAGATTTTATAAATCGCACTGATACCGTTCAAAAATTCTTTTTTTCCAAGAACAACCCGTGAATGGAATTGTTTACCAGATGATGTTGTAGGATGTGAAACAGTTGATTTATTTATAAATGCACTGAGGAACCGATCCTGATTTTTTCCTGTAGTAAAATTGTATAATGATGCATTTCATTGTAGAAAATGCAGTGTTTTTCTCTGTGTGCAGTTACTTTTAAATTTTTTTCGCTATGTCTTTGTGATGTTATATGTTGCGACTTTTTGTCATCGAAAATTATGTATGCCCACTCCTGCTTAAGGCCTGGTACCCAGGCTAGCAGTATGGAATACATAAATAAAAATAACCTTATTGAACGCGTTCAGAATAGATTTATATATGTTTTGAAGCATCGCTTTAGCCGTTCTGGTCATTTCAAAGAACCCACCTATATATCTGGAGGTTGACTGGTCCCGCTAAGCCTTGTCATTTCCAAAATCACGTAGGTTTCTGCTGTCGTTGATGTAGTAACACGACAGGACTTAAACGTGTGTTGTACTCGTAATGTCGGTATAACAAAACATACGCTGAATTGCCTTTGGTATATAAGCCATATGTGTACGCTTGTTTTGTGCCAGCATGCTGGTTGTACATTGAGTACATTACTAATTGTACCGTAACGATTGATGAAACTTCACACTTTTTCTTCATTCTCTTGATGTTTAGTTCTGAATATATTCATGACGGCAGTGGGTCATCACTGCGTTGAAAAACGGGAACGATTGATTCGTACCTGACCAGTTGTGAATGCAAATTGCATCCATGACTGAATAGGGCAGCACTTCCGAAAGCTTGTGGCTCTGATGCTGAGTAAGTGTTCAAAAAAAAAATGCCGTAATGTACCCCTGTCCTTCAGCACTGTCACTGGAGGCTCTCGCGCTTCTGCGATGATTAGTGTGCTTGACGTCACCTTCGGAACTCGAAGACAAACTCTAAGGCTTCTTGCAATCAAAAAGTGCAGCTTGACACCTGAGCGTGGCACGCCATGGTCTGATGATTGACTATCCTAAAACTGTTCTTACTAAAGGGACACAAAACTTCAACTAATTATCCGTGGAGCTTCCCCATCGCACCAGGCAGATCTCTCGGAATTTTTACAGCACGGTTCCAATTTTTCTGTTCTTGGCTTTTCAAGCCTAGACACTTTGGTTGTGTCCAGAATGGCATACACATAATCGGACTTATCTAATGGTGAATTCGCATGCTATTAGCACCTATGCATACTTGTCCCGAGTGCTAATTCGGGCGTATTATTTGGTTTTGTTATGAGGACGTGAAAGTTTGCCAACGAAGTGTAGTATATGTCGCACCTATAACGAACTTGTAAGCGCGCTGACTCACGTGTAATATACGTCGCTGAACCGAGCGCAAATACTAATGACTGCATGACATAGCACGTGCGATACTTTTATTGCTAGGGGAGATGCACTTACTGGAACGTATAGGTACTGCCTTGAAAGCACGCACGGGCCCTCGGTCGGCCTTGCTTCTGACGCAACACTTTGTGGATCGCGTTATCGAGACGGAAGTGACTGCGAGAAGGGAGCACCGGACACTCTGGGCATTCGTACTTTCACTCCGTGTTAAGCGTCAAGACTCATAACTCGCTTGTTACGTCATGCATGTCACGAATAAGCCGTATAGCCGGGATTAAGAACCAGCAGGCATTCTCAGAGGTAAAAGCGACACGTAATTAGCTATTGAATCTCGTTAACAGGCACACTGACGCCTGCACAAGCGAACCAGGAAGCATGAATCGGCGTTTGGACCAAGCGTGAGTGCGCGATTTTTATAGCAACAGCAAACTACTAGCGTATACATTTGCGTAGTAGCCCTTTTTGATCACGGAAAGTAAGAGATGCTGTATCGCTAGACTATAGCCGAGGAAAAGAAATACGAGACGAGAGCCGGAGGGAGATAGGGCGCAGGCGTTACGTATGGTGAAGCCTTCGCGTCTTTAAATAAAGATTACGTGCCGTTCCGGTGGCCTACAAGTTATCTCTGGCGTCGTGCGACCCAAGGGCAGATCCGGCGGCGAGATGGAAGCGCGCGGCCTGCTTCTAGTGATTCGCCTCTCAGATTAGGATCCAATGCTTTCGCGCGCACCTTCCAGTGTCTCCGCTTGCGCGAAGTTATAGTCAGGAAAAAGGGGCGGCACAGCCCCCAGACAAGTATGGAGTCAACCGGTCTTAGATCAAGATCAACAAAAACAGACCAGATCAGATAACGGCAACCTTGAAAGCAAAAGGAAGCCATCACCTTGAGCCGTGTTTCTGCAATATAGGGGCAATCTGCACGTGCAGTAACAACGCTGCTTTGCCACGCAACCGCCGTCATCTTTTGATTTTCCTCTTTTGTCAACGTTGGCATTTTTCTTTTTCCCGTCGCGAATGTAGTACGTTGTCTGTCTCCTTCTTTGGAGACTTGAGCAAGGTATGTTATTTCGTCCATATTTTTTTTTTGTGTGGACGAGGGTATTGGCAATGTCTAAATCTTTTGAGCTACCTTAATAAGCCCAATTATCAAACAGCACCGCCTCAATTTTGCGATATACTCAAATGTTTTCCGTAGTGGTTGGAAACTGCAGTACGTGACCATGTATTTTCTTTTTTTTTTTTTCGTTTGATGTTTCCTTTTTTGTCTGTGTGCTATAAGTGGCGGAGAAGAGGCAGTTGCCTACTTGTGGTTTTCAGAAGCTTCTTGTGAACCTCCAACTTATTTCATGACTTGTACCGGCGAACACGTGCCGATCGGCTGCAAGGCAGGACATCTGGACAGCCAAGGCGTCGTCTTCGCGTATTTGGACACATGCTGGTATACGATAGAACTAGTGAAGAGTGCCAACTCAAACATCGGTAGTCCCAGAAAAAACTGTAGCTGTTAATCTCTTATAATGAACCTATGGGGTCTCCCATATGTTGCTTATGCAACTTTCTTGCGCACGAAAAGGAAGAAAATTGTCATCCATCCGAAAGTTTCATGAAGCTACGAAAGAAACTCATAGGCTTTCTCACAAAGGAAGAAAAATTCGTCCCTTACCGGGAGTCGAAACCGGGACCAACGCTTCTCCAAGGCGGACACTGTGCCACCTGAGTTAACCAAGAGGCTAGAAGATGGCAGCGCTAGGTCCAATTAATTGGCAACTCGAAGAGCAGGAACAACGGATAAACAAACGGTTTGAGTGGCGCGCTGCAATTATAATACATATGCACTCATATTAATTTTTTTACTATCTGCCTTTCCTGTAAATAAAATATACAGCGACATAAAACGATTGAAAACGATTTTTGCGAAAGACTAAACACCGGCGAATTAGAAAGCGATCATGCGCAAATAAAATGTTTGTGAATAAGGATCCTTGTCTTTACCCGCTCACTAGTGAAGAAAATTTATAGCGCATGCCAAGCCCTGCGACGTCGAAGTAAATTCTTAATATCTAGAAAGCATCCACTCCATCTACGTTTCAGCTATGTTATGTAGAGAGCCTCCGCCGCCTGTCCGCTTCCCTCCCTCCGCCCCCTCCCCTATCCCCTTTCCGCTTTTTTTTTTTTTTTTCGTTGGTTTGTGGGCGTTTGGTCGATATTTTACTGTGTCTAATAATAAGGAACGGCTGCGAACGGAAACAGAGGACGTAACTTCCCCATCTTTTTTACTGCAATAATAAAATTGGCAGCAGTTACGACCTAAGAAATGGGCTGAAAGTGTCCGTTTGTTCGTTCGTCCGTCAATTCGGAACGAGCCGCTGTGGAGCATAACCCCCGCATTGGACGCAGATCATCTGCGGTGGTTAGGCCCACAGTTGCCGCCGCGCCGCCGCTCGTAACGTCCGGGTCCGTCGCCCCAGCATTGCTCTGTACGGCGCCTTCGCTGCAATCTCGTCATGATGTGCAGTGAACACGCAAAGTGAAGCAAGGTGGCAGAGTGAAATTTAGTTTTACTGCGAACGGCAGTTATGAGCTTGAAAATGTGTTGAGTGTGGGCTTTCGTTGGGTTCGTTGACGACACCCGACACCACCTATGCTGCCACGCCGAGGCTCGCGATATCAAAGGCGCGCCTCTTGTATAGCCGTCGGAACTCGGGCGCGGTGGCTGTGAGGTGCACACCACCGGGAGCACTTGCGTGCTCTCCGAAAATACCAGGCAGAAGATGGATCATTTGAGGAAGCTGAAAAATAAGCGGCTATTATGAGCTAGGAAATGCGCTGAAGGCGTTCGCCCGGAGGGCTTCCTTCCTTAAAGATTGTGGTATTTCTTGCAGCTTGGGGGAGCCGAGGGTTCCTTATCCCCTTATGCATACATTTGTATTTGCTTGTAAAAAAACTGGCAAGCCTTCGTTTAGGCCAGATATGCCCAAACCAAACTTATTTTTTCTAAACAAACGCATGGTTACGATTTTATGAGCTAAAATTGTCGTATATGATATATGGTAATGCACCATGCAGTTACGGGTATAATTTGTGATCATGCAAAAATAAATTTTTATTCAAACAACCACTGAAAAAATTTGTCACAGTGCTTTAAAAATGAAATGTATGTCTCACAGATGAAGCTAGTACAAGTTTTTTTGATGATGTCGTCTTTTAATGACTAATTGGCAGCTTCAGTATCTAGGCCGGATCTTCTTTTTTTATCTAGTATACATTACGTAGGGTGTGTTGATGCCTTTAAATGTGCGCCGGCTACTCCTTTTCACATATAAATGAAAATAATGAAGGCCACAGACATAAAAAAAATAAAATCACACTCAAACCTAAAGTCATTCACAGACCTTGCTTTTATGTAAAGTGTTGCTTTGCATAGTCTTTAGCTGTTTGACACAAGCTGAAAGAAAGCCTTTTTTAACTGCATGCTGTATCATATGTGATGCAGCAATTAATGCTTGCCTCACAGACCAACCCGATGTAGTTCTAGATCAGTACATCACAGTAGGCTAATAAACAGTAAATAAGCACCCTGATATTTGTTGTGCGCTGATTTTAAGTGTATAATTGAGAAATTAACCTGTTTATTTATGAACCTCTTGCACGCTGTGTGATGAGCTGCCATCATAATTAGAGAAAAATAACTCAGAAAATATTTACTGTGCTAAAGTCGCAATGTATTTCATTGCTATAGATAGCAGATATCTCGTAAATGATGGCATACACACAATTCTTTTCGAGTGGATATGCCTTGCAGTCACCCCCGCTAGAATTTGTAAATTCCAATATATTCCATAAGGTATAATTACTTAAAAACTCAATTAGTGACTTTTTGTTAATTCGCCGATTATGCATGTCATTTTTGTGTGTGCAAGTAATGTCCGCCCCTTCGAGTAGACCAATTCATGGACTAGAAATGTGCTATCTGCCACAGGCTATTTTTTTTTTAATTCTTGAAAGTGTTCATTGAGACACCCTGTAGTTTCCGGATTATATGTAGGGTTTTCTTTTATTTCTATTCTGTTACAGTAGAAGTAGTGGTTCTATGTGCATTATACATGATAGACCACGCGGTAAGGGGCTCACTACAGGCGGGTGGTATTGCTCGTATTGTCTGCAGACGTATGGCGAGTTTCAGGCTCCTGTTCGCGGTAATTGAATTAAGTATCACAAAGAGTCATTATAGTCTTTTTTTAACACAGTACGATGTCGCCATAAACCACAGTGAGAAATGCATTGATGGCACGAGAGCCTACGTAAGTTCACGACGCTAATGTATTGGGTCGCTGAGACGTTCTCGCTGTTCACGAATGTCGTTTACGCTAGAATTTTGTGCGAGCAGTTAAACGTATACGAGTGCTATAGCACTCCTACGTTCCTATATATAGGACAGCGCCGGCGTGGTCGTGCAACTTTTCAGTCGTGAGACCCAAGCCAGATGGCGCGCAGACTTTGCATCAAGGCTTACGGCTGTGTTTCTCCGGCCTTCAGTCGCCACAACAGTTGTTGGAACGCAGCAAAGTTGACACTTACTGCTTGAATATGAAATAGAGGAAGAAGCAGTGCATTTTCAATGAATATTCGTCAATGTATAAAGGTGCCTTTGGCGTTGGTGCTTTTTGCCTAGCTGACTGAATCCCTTGATGTTTTCCACCAGCAATGACCGCAGTGAGAAGCGTAGCTCTTGCGGTGGAGCTATCCAGCTCATCCATGGATGAGCTGCATCGCTGCAGGTGTAGGGGAAGGAGGGTAGGATGCTGGAATGATTATAAATGCAAGAAAATAGTGTCCGTCGCATTCCCAGTAATTGCGTATAATTTACACATACCTCGCACGCCCGTCTGTCCTCAGTGGTATTGTGTGGTGTCATTCGGTAGTGCATGTGTCTGTCCCTGACCGATTAGTGCTACATCCCCGCTTGTACGTGTCTGCGTGTAGGATGGGTATGGTAGGAGAAACCTATCGGTTATTTGTTCTCTCAAATGATTGTGATGTTCCTGATGTTGGGCTCTGACATCTCTGGTGTTGGGTAGACTGCATTATTTAAAAAGAAGGATTTGCTTTCTCATTGAAAGGTCTCCGCATTAAGGTTACCATATTTATGAAATTCAGAGGGCGCTGCGTAACACATAACATATGCCCCCTAAAAGAATATCAAGCAATGTGAAGTCGTCATATCAAAACGAGAATGCACACTCCCTTACGGTTTACTGAGAAGAACTAGGCTCATTAATGGATCGAGAGGGAGTAAGGTTGCAGTCAACTGCGCCTTGTTGGGTAGACTGCGTTTTTTTTTTCAAAAGCTTTTATTTTTATGGAGTGGGTGCTACGTTAGATTTAACACTAGGGAGCATGTGCATATGCACGCCTACGCCTTGTTTTATGGTGGTATCAGCCTTTGAAGGGGCACACATGTCGCCACCAGCTAAATGCTGGGCGAAAATTTCCGCTAAGTTTGGCAGTTTTTGAGACTCGAAATCGTGGTCCACCAAGAGGCCACCCAGACCATGATACAGATAAGCCACTGTGCCTGCGATCGTTAGTCCCGTGATAGTAATCACATTTCTTGAATAAGCTTTGCACCCAGCCATAAAAAAATATAGCGCGTGTAAGCTTTACACACGACACGTTTACCGTATAGTTAAATAGACTAATAGGACATTCCTAATTATCGAACACTATGAAAAATACATTTATCTCCCGTGCAAGTGCGACAGCAAAAGCAGAACTTGATATATTTCATGTTCTTAATGTGGGGCGATGTTATACAAAGCGCGTGCCACCATGCTGTAGAGCTTGTTGCATTCAGTGTTTCGTGCGACATGCAATTGTAAAGCAATAAATGTATAGGTTCAAAGAAAAAAAAGTAACATATATATTGAAGGCGTGTGCAGGTTACCTGGGCACATTGCAATATAACTAAACTAAAGAAATTTGATTAATCGCATGCATTATCTGCGTTTGTCAGTGTCTAACAAAACAGGTAGCTATACAATGCACCTTCTAGCCGAATAGATAATCAAAATAGCAGTCTGCCAAATTTGGCGGCAAATTGCAACAAATGTTTTGGATATGACATCACATGAGGTGTTGTTAAAAACGTATATTAAAATAACCATAAAAAGTTTCCGCACACAGGAAGTGAATCCATCATGGCGGGGAGAGAGATTTGCCGATTTGTTGTGCGTGCCTTTCTCTTTTCTGTTGTATGTGATGCAAATTTGGATTGTGTAAATTCCCCCCCCCCCTATGTAATGCCCCTAGGGGCCCTTAGGGTATGTAAATAAATAAAAAAAATAAAGAGTAGGTCAGTTCAGATATTATCGACCATTATTGAGTCTTATATAAATTGAAGTAATCACTGGAATATGAGGCGCCAGCCGTCCAAATCCTGAGGCCTCAGAATAGTGGGAGGGTCGTTATCGCTCTTCTTCAGTGCTCAGCGAGAGCCGAGCTGCACCAGAGTATATGTTGCTGATCCAGGAGCTGGTTCCCTGGACCGGAGCGGCAAGTGGCTGATTGCTGCAGGTCTGGAGGCCCATTCTGGCGCGGCAGGCTGGTGTTACGTACTGCAGTTTCAGTGACGATGCGTCGCAGACGTGTGGCTTCAGCAGGTGTAAAGCTGGTGGTGGTGGTGGTGGTGGTGAATTGTAACAGGCGGGTTTAGCCTGGCGATCAAGGCCGGCAATCGCTCCTCCTGAGCGTCTCTTACAATATCGCTGCAGGGTTTCACCATATGTCCATCAAACCAGTCTCTCTTAAGAATTCGATTAGGAGACGTGAAGTTTCTTTGCGGGCTATAACTGATCCCGCGGGAAATACAAGGTGTTGCAGGCACGCATGCGGAAGGTCCTTTTTTGCAGATTCTCCAGGAGAGCGTCCGTTTCATCATTTCATCAATTTCGGGCACGACCACAGAAAGTGTTCAAGGTCTCCTGTCTAGTCGCATGCCGTACAGTTCGGAGAATTGATTCGCCCCGTCTTAAATAACCAGGCCGGTGTACTAGCAGGTCCTGTCCTCGTTCGATATAGAAGTGAGGCTTCCTCTCGGTGAAATCTCTTGGTTACGCAGGGCATATGTGGTGGAACCCAAAGCGACCCAAAGTGATTTCGAATGTCAGATTTTTTTTCACTTGATTACTCTTTGGAGCCTTGACTTTGGGAGGATGATAGAGCGCTGCGTATGCAAGCGCATCAGCGTTTTCGTTGCCAGAAATACCAATGTGGGCAGTGGCGTACCAACTATTTCACGAATGGGGGGGGGGGGGGGGGGGGCACCCCCGCAAAGCATCTGACCTCTCTCTGTCTGTCTGTCTCTCTCTCGCTCTCTCTCTCTCTCTCTCTCTCTCTCTCTCTATATATATATATATATATATATATATATATATTGCGAATTACTATTACAATAGGTGAAACAGCCCGGAAATACGTCTGTCAGTTATTTTTTTATTTAACAGACAGACCTATTTAGCAATCACACATGGTGAACCATGGCGGCCCGAAAAATTATTTGAATTGCATTTATTTTTTGCAACTACATAAAATTTCAAGATGATGCAGGAACAAAAGGCAATGAGTGTCTCACAGAGGTCTCGAATCCCGCCCAGTAACAGCAGTAAAGCGCACATAAAAATGTAGATTTGCTACAAACAATATTAATAATTAAACAAAGAATTGTACTTGGCATTTAAGTCTACAACCTAAATGTATCGCTAGTTTAGGTAATAGTATTGTCAAGGTTCTACGCAACGAATTACAATCAACATAAGTTATTTCCAATATTCACTAGAAAAATGACAGCAGATGTGTGCAACAACCTGATTTCCAGCGAAGCTGTGTCTTTCGAACAGTAGCAATAAAATTTTCAATTTATTGTAATTATATCGCATACATTAAAAAGTTGCCCGTATATGACTGTACCATTTGAAACTTTGCCCGCATGTAATCCTTTGGAGCACTTTTTGTTTGGAATGTTTAAAAGGACAGAAATTCGTGCACACATGTTACTTCGCAATAACATTTACCATGGTGTCCTCCCTCCCACCTCTTCGCCCTCCTCACTCAATTTCCGCTAGATTTGATATCGGTTGAGTTCGCAGTTCTGTCAGAGCAACGGGATACATTCATTGTTCGCAAAACACATTCATAAAGTTCCGGATCACTTGCATGCGTAATTTACTGCAAATGTCATAATTAGTCCCCTGTCTTTAAAGCTCACCTACATATTGTCCATAACGCGCCCTTTATTTTCGCCTGATATAAACAAGATATATTGCTTAGTTCACCGAGGACATCGCTGAAACGAGGTGTGAACGTGTTATGACACCTGAAAATAGGGACAGAAAAACGACGGCTCAATAGTTATTTGCAACGCTTCTAGCTGGATCAGGAACGTAAAACTTTTGTCGCACATTGAAGTAACCATGTCCCCCCTCCACTTTCCACAAAATATAAACCTGCTGTAACCTACAGCTATGTTGGGACACTGGGAAGCATAGCTGATAGCTGCCATATCACACGCTTTAACATTTGAATAAGAATATTTTTTTACAAAGGCTGTGTATGATCCAGCCACATTTAACTTCGCACAGAGAGTTTCCATAAAATAACACCAATTTTCGCTAAATTTGGTCTTGGTGGTTTTTATAGTTTTGCCACGGCAGCGGGCTCAATTCTTCCCGCTCGTTAGACACGCTCATAACATTCTAGAGTGCTTGCATACTTAATTTATTGCGAAAGCCCAATTACCCATCTACTCTGAACTTCACCTACACATCACCTATTAACTTGTCCTTACTGTCACCAAACAAAACGGAGCTGCCTTCTTTAGTTCAGTGAGGACGCCAGGCGAACCTAGTATATCATGCATAAAAAAGTAAAAATAAATTAAATATGAGGGTTCAATAATTATTGGTAACGCTTCTAAATAAGCCAGAAACGTTAAATCTACGCGACACATTGTAACTTAAAATCTGCCTATTCCTTCAAAGTGTAGAATATCTGAAACGCAGAGTTCTCTTGGGACATTGGGAAACTTAGCAGCAGCGTGGTACTTTCGAACAATTGGTTACATTTTTAAAACCTGTAGTTGATCAACACGCATTTACCATCGCACATAAACTTGGCGTATTGTTCCCCTTATATTCGCAAAATTTGACCTCATTTGTAGTTGTAATTATGCCAGCCCAGCCGTCTAAGTTTTACACTGCTCGTAAAACAGACTATTAACGCAATGGACCACTTGCATACATATTCTACTGGAAAAGGCGCATTTAAGCCACCCATTTGGAACATTGCGTACAAATTACCCATACCATTCCCCTAATTATCCCCAGATATAAACAAAATGCCTTGTTTAGCTCGGAGAGAACACCGGAGAAACAAACTACGAATCTCGAATGATGCACGAAAACACATGGAAAAATGAGGGTTTCGTAATTGTCTGCAACACTTGCGTTAAAAGCAGGAGAGTGAATGTTTCGCAACGCATTGCGCTTAAAATTATCTATATTTTCACGAACTTTCAACCGTATCTCGTGCTGTTGCTTTAGGAGTCAGGGAAACATGTCGATTAGCGGCAGTACGACTCCCTGGAACGCTCCAATGAATAACTTTCTACAAAGACTGTAATGAACCTACACAGGATAAACATTTATCGCTCGTCACTCAGAACATTTATTCGTACTTCAAATAAATAAAAACACCATGCTCCGCATAGTTCACCGAGGATACCGGGGGAAAACTACTAAATGCCGTGTATAACGCATAAAAATTGGGAGAAGGAGACCATTCAGTAGCTGTTTTCGGAGCACATAAGCAACCTACACAGTGCAAATTTTCGATACACGCCACCAAAAAGTCGCCCTCATTTTTTTTTTCAAAATATAAAACATCTGCTGTTCTTGCTCCTGCGGGGATACAAATAATAGTGTAGCTCTTATTTAGAAACAGCCTGAAAATGGAATCGACAAGGTCAGAAGTGACACAAGCCTTTAGAAAAAAATTCAAGTCAATGTTCTATTGGTATTGAAATGACTTTGCGCGTTCGACCAAGGTCACTTTCACAAACATATCTACAATAAGTCGTGATTGGACAGTCAAACTCAACAGTTATACCTGTAAGAGGTTTGATTAGACTTCTTGATAGTGATAAGATACTGAGACTGCAACGCTACGTAGGCAGTCTCCGGACAGAGATTAAATAGTTCCAGCATTAGAAAATCCAACGATTTCATGCCGTAAACCACACCAGTCGTTGGGCGCGGCTGATTCTAATACGCCATCCTGACCCCCCCCCCCTCATCCACAGGTTAAACAAGGAGATTGTGTTGTCAAATACGGATATAGTGGTCCAAAAAAACTCGGCATGATGCAAGTAGCGCAAGCTGACATTTGTTAGGGCGGGAACTGCCCAGCGCCAGGTATTCTCCGCAACGCGAGCGTGTATGGAGAATCCCGCGTGTCGTCCGCTACAGCGCGACCCGAGGAGCCACAAAACACAATCCTCTCTGCCCAAGCAGGGGATACGTAGTAAAGACAAGCATTACTGACATGCCCCCCCCCCCCCCCCCCCCCCCCCCCCGGTAGATACGCCCATGAATGTGGGAGGGAATCAATTGAAACTTTTTCCGTGAAGCCTTTGTTGTTGAGTTATTTCACGAGGGCTAATGATTTGCGTGGGAACTGGATGGATGGCAGGCCACGGTATAGGTGTTGTAACGCGGCCTTTGAGTCCGTAAGGACAACCACATTCTGCGAAGGCAAATTCTTTAGTTTGCGCAGAGCAGCAGCTATTGCTACGCCTTCCACAACTGTCGACGAGGCTATACAGTCCAGACGGCCAGACCACGTATATCTCAGAGAGGGAATATAGAATGCAGCTGCGCAGCGATCTTCGTGTGCTTTGACAGAGACATCTGTGTGAACTTGTAGGTTATTCGGGTAAGTCGTGTTCAAATGTTCCACGACTAGTGACTTGGCTTCTGCAGATGGAATGCAGCTCTTTGACTGGAATCGTGGTACACTTAGGTTGCATGTGATGTCTTCGAATGTCCGGGGCGGCTCTATCTTTTCCCTTTGTTTCGAGCAGTGCAATCCTAAGACGCGAAGCGTGTTCAGTGCTTCATAAAAATATGAGCACGGCCTGTTACCTATACGTCTTAACAGGGCTTTGCCGGGCGTAGACCTACTCAATCGTAGTAGCTGGGTCATGAGAGTCTGGGAAGCCTGAAGTTGCAGAGGGAGTGACTCAGCTTCGTAGAGCACTTTCTTGGTCGATGCCGGCTGAGGAACTCCAAGGCACAGTCTCGAATACCTTTTCTTTGGATGGCTTCTAAGCGCTCGTATTGGCTATCTGAGGGTGACATCAGAGGTAGCTGGTATATGATCCTACTGGTAACCAACGCTGTATGTAGCCGTAGCATCGACGTCGGGTGGTTGCCCCAGTGTATGCCAGCGACTCGCTTGAGCACATGTAGCCTCTGTGACGATGACGCCACAACGTGGTCAACAGCGTGGCGCCAGAGTAGCCTGTGGTCCAAGGTAACACCAAGAAATCGTACGTTGGTGACTTGTCGAATTTGGTATCCATCCATATCCAGGTTCAAGCGTATAGATTTTCTTTTCCCTCCAGGAAATAGTACGACTGAAGATTGCTCTGCTGATAGTGATAATCCAAGCGTTGCCAAGTGGCCCTGAATGAACCTGGGCTATTCGTGCGAGGCGGCGATGCTGGTAGCCGGAGACCCACATGCAGATATCATCGCTATATATAGATATCTTCACTGGTGTTCGATGGTTTAGTATTCTTGGGAGGCTAGACATGGCGATGGTAAATAATAAGGGAAATAAAACACACCCCTGTAGCACGCCGCGAAATATACCTACTTCATCGCTCAAAGTGTCGCCAAGACGAACTCTGATGCGACGATCATTGAGAAACGTATGTATGAAGTGCAAGAGATGACCCGTGACGCCTATAACTTGTAACTGGTTGATGGTGGCTGTTTGAGACACGTAGTCGTAAGCGTTGGAAACATCCATAAAAACAGCAAGTGTCGACAGGCCATCTGCACTGTAATGTTCTATGTGGCTTAGCAGGTCCAGCACATTGTCTTGAGCACTTAGACGCTGCCGAAACCCAGTCATGCAAGACGGTTGTTTTCGACCTTGCTCGACATACCAAGTGAGTCTTGTGCACGCCATCTTCTCCATCAGCTTCGCTGCAGCGATACCGGCCTGTATGAGCCCAGAACTGCAGGATTCTTTCCAGGCTTCAGAACCGGTACCACCCATGCTACCTTCCATAAATGTGGGATATCCCCTCTGGCCCACACTTGGTTAAAAAACGCCAGCAAATCACGTCGTATTTCAACGGGTAGGTTAGTCAGCATCTGATACTGATAAGGTCAGGTTCCAGCGCACAGCGACGTCGGAGACTGCTCATAGCTAGTTCCAATTCTCTCAGTGTGAAAGAAGCATCCATCAGAGACGACGATTGCGGCGGAGGCGGGTTGGTTGTGCCGGCTGACCTGCCGGGAGAGTATACTTGAGCAAAGGCATTCGCAAGACAAACGAGCGTCTTGCCTAACTTCAGTGCTCGGGCTTCAAATGGCTTGTTTGGTCTAAAGTTTCCAGCAAGGTTATTAATGACCCACCATATCCTTGGAACTGCCGTGAAGACCGATAGGCTTGCACAAAATGCTGCCCATTGATCTCTTCTTAGTTTCCTTGTGTAACGTCGAATCACTGCGTTAATTCTGTTATATATAGTCTTCATTGGTGGGTCGCCCTTCGTCCTCATCAGCCTCCGTTCCACTCTTCTACGGGCAGCGCATAGATTGTTTGAGCTTTAGATCTGGAACGGGAAAGTGGTCGGGTAGCTTCAGCTCAGCGGTAGCTAATCTCTTGCTACGTAGCATGTCCGCAAACAGGTCTCCAGATGATTCACCCAGGCCGTCCCTGTACGTATCCCAATGCGTCACAGGACAGGGTCTTCGGCCGTTGGTTCTATATCCAGCAATGTTGACCAAGACAGGAAAATTGTCGCTGCCCATTCTATCTTTACTCGTCGTTGACAATGCGAGGATGTCCGCTGAGTGTAATGTCAAGTCAATGACAATGTAAGAGTCCGGTGGTCGAAAAACTTTGGCTGTTTGCCATTCGCCTCGCAGAGTCCCTCAGTGTCTAAAGCACTTACAATATGCTTCCCACGTGCATCAATCACCTTGTCACCCCAGAGAGTACGGTACGCGTTAAAGTCCCCACATATAATTCTCGGAGCCGGGCAGCGGCTGCAGTAGTCTCTTATGATTTATCCTGTTGAGACCTTCTGGCGAGAGCTCACATATACGAACGCCACGCTGAGGCTTCGGTTTCCCAGCCGCACTTGTACAGCACTGACCTATAAAGCACAAGTATGGCTTCTTGGGCTAGTTGGTTTGATACATCAGAGGTGGTCATAGCGCTAGAAGACACGGACAAGAACGAGAGAACAGGACGAGCGCTAACTTTCAACTGAGTGTTTATTTCGAGAAACAACCGTATTGCACTGCTGCAAAGGTCTTGAACTGGTAGACCGTAATGTGGTATTTCATATCTGACGTATAGCATGGCGATTCCGTTCAGAAATGTCGGAATACTTTCGTATCCATGTGCCACATAACCAGAAATTTATCTGGAACTTGGAAGACCAGCCTCGGACAGGGGCCAATATTGGCACATGCATGTTGCGTAAGAAAAGCAACAGTTCAGGTAAATGGCACGCAAGACCCGCACTGTTCCTTTGCGTAATAAGTGGCACCTTTGGGCGAGATGGTGAACATTGTGTCCTGACCGCATCAATTTTGCTAGGTGCTTTAAGAGGTGTAAAGCTCTCTGGCAGAGGCGTAGGATTTTCCGGGAGGAGGTTCCGGAGCACGGCGCTTCGAGCCGCCTTCGCCTCCACCAGGACTGTGTCCGGGTCGATGGGGTATGGGTCATCAGGCATTTGTGGTCGAGTCTATGAGGGGCAGGAAAGAAGCTCCCTTGCCAGAGAGTCTCGATTGCCACCGACCCCAGCGTGACCTGGTGTCAATGCGAGGCGGACAGTGCGGCCAGCCTCGTCGGCGATTCGCATCGCCCTGTGTATCGAGTGAACAGCACCATTGCGCGCGAGTCCAGCCGGGCGCAGGCCTTTATGGAGGCATGTGACTCGTGAGTCTGTGTAAACAGTGTGATAAGGCTACAAGAGAAGGCTTGAGGACGGCGTCGAATGCAGTGGATATCGCAGCTAGTTCCGCCGTTAATGGGGCGTTGCAGGCAGGGGGGCAGGTGGAGTAGGCCGCGGCGGTGCGTGGACAATAGTACGCTACGGCTGAAGTTTCGTCAGTGGTGTCGGTGTAGACAGCGTGGTGATGAGGAGGAGTGTTGCGAACTTCTGCTTCATGCCACCTTGCGCAAGACAACTGCCTCTCTGCGTGATCGGCATTCACGTTTTGGGGAATTGGCGCAAAGTCACCAGTCAGGGGACAATCTCACGGAGCAGGGAAATAGGGCAGAGGCGTTGAGGGGGCTGACAGATGAAGAAGCAAGATGATACTGTGACCACATATCGTGGCTCTTCATCGGATTTGATGTGAATGCTTGGCAGCCTCGGCTATTGCCTCGATCGGATTCATCTGGGCCATTTGGGCAAGGTGGTGCAAGGATGTGAAACGTGGCAGGCTGGTTACAACCCTCGTGGCTTCGTTGTTGAGGGATTATAGTTTTAGGGGCGAAGCTCCTTAGGGTGTGGGTCTGTCCCTCCTCTGTAGTATGTAGTAGTAGTAGTCGTCGTCGTAGTAGGTAGCCACGTCTACTTTTATGAAAAAAAATATTCCGAAAGTTGCGTCCGTAGCGCGGAATCGAACCAGGGACCCCTCGCTTCCGAACGCGCGGCGCTAACCACTACGCCACGAAGCGCACATGGACACACGCACCACGATGACAATAAATACCCAACATTAACGAAAGACTGCGCGTTTCTAACGCGTTTGTGCTAGCGCGTTACGGCGCGTGTAAGAAGCTGGTGTAAGACGCTGTGGCCTCTCCGCCTTACCCCCGTATTCATAAACGCTGATGGCGTCGGCAAACGCGGTGCACGTTCCGGCATGTGTAAATGGCTGCGTAAGACGCTGTGGCCTCTCCCCCTTACTAGAGAGTACTGCACGTTTCTAACGCGTTTGTGCTAGCGTCCCCTTAAGCGGGAGATGGTGCAATTATAATGAAGGGCGCTGTTATAAAATAGGAATGACGTCACATATGGCGCGTGTCATTGGTGGAAGTCAATCGCTCGATTTAGTGCGGCGAGACTGGGCGAATTACACGGAAGATTCACGGTTTACCGATGATTCCCTCCGGAGCTTCGCCCACTCATCATCATTCACCCCGTGGATATGCGGTGTTTTTTTTTTTCGTTGCTTTTGGGTCAGACTATATAGAAGTCATAGCAGTATACAGCACGTGACATTGGAAGAAGAGCAGTCACGAGATGATGGAGAGTTCGCTCCTCATTGCTCCAGTTTTTGGACGCGTTAGAACAGCGGTTTGAGCGTGTGTGTATATGGAGACTCCCTGACTAACACTGACACAGTAGTACTTTGGCCACTTGACGGGGCTGCCCGGTGTTACGAAACGGCGAGCTACGATGTCAAGTCCTTCGTTGCTCCTATCCATGGTGACCCTGATGAACGTGAACCTACACAAGTATATTTCGTGAATGTTGTGCGAAGGTGTTACCTGCAACTGCAAGTGTATTTTGTGCAAAAGTGCATAACGCTTTGAATCCAGCAGTATTATGAGAACAGTCACGTTTAAACCGGACAATTAAAAAGTGGCAGGGCGTGCGTGCGTACGCTTTGTTAGATCTTTAGTCTGTGTTCTACCGCGCGCGTGATGAAATATAATGCAACTGTTTTCGCAGTGTTGGACTCGTCCGGCAAGATCCCGGATGGGGTGCTTGAAGGGACGCTGGTGGCCATGGGATCGTACAACGAGTGCGTCAACATCGTGGCCCGGGACGAGGGCCAGGAACGCGAGTACTTCCGTGGGCAGTACTGCGCCCTGGACGTCAAACCGTTCCTGCCGCCCAAGCCCAAAAAGTACAACCCACAGCACATGTTTAAGAATATATCCGAAGTCCTGCCCATCCTCAAGGTAAGCGCTCTGACTCATCTTTACTCAAGCCTTTTGTTTTTTCTTTTTTTCTCCTTGTTTTTCTTGAGGGGACACTGTGGAAACACGAGCAATGTGAGCAAACTATACTGAGATTAGTATTCACAAAAAAGCTCTTGCGCTAGAATTTGTCTTAAGAGCAAATTTTAGCCAATACTGAAGCTGAACATATCATTAGCGAAAGCGACCGACCAATCGCAAAGAGCGCTTACGACCGAAGAGCTTTGTGGATTCGGCCGCTGGTAACTAAACAAGAGCTTTGCAGTCTCACTTCTAGCTGACCAGATTGTTTTAAAGGTTTCGATGAAGGTTTAGCCATGTGGGATGATTTACACATGTGCTCTATATCGGACCAAGGACTGTTTTGAGGCACCTTTTATTCATAAATAAACAGGGCCCGTAATCACAAAAGAAAGCTCTGACGCTAAAGCTGTTCATAAGAACAGATGCCAGCCAATCGTCATGTCGAATATACTGTGATTAGCGAAAGCTGCCGGCCAATGGCAAACAGCACTTACGAACAAAAAATTGCCCGCCAATCCACCCTGTGAAGGTGGTTGGAAAGCGAAGCTTTTTACGCCACCCTCACGGTGGCTTTCATCGGTTCTAGTCACATAAAAAGCCTGTATAAATGTATGTATGTACGTATATACACGCACGCACGTGCGTGTATACACGCACGCGCGCGCGCACACACACACACACAGGTGGCACTTAGCTTCTTTCCGTGGTCTACCCATGGTGGGGTAGTCTAGAAAATGAACCGAAGCAGTTACTAGGCTGGAAGGGTTTCGAATGACGTCAACCCTCTTTCAAGCAGCTGCATAAGCTTTGCAACACTGCAATCTAATCTTACGGACCGCGCCGAGCCTGTTTCCGTTGTTTGCCCGCAGCCCTTATCATCCATCATGTTGGCTCATCACTTTGAAGCTTGTTTTTGTGGTTTTTCTTGCGAAAACGAGCGCTTAGTTGTACGCTGAATGCCTGAATTCAAGTAAGCTAGACTGCTATACCTGCAATTGTTAGCGGTTCGTCGGGATCGTTTTTTGATTACAACGACGGACACGACAGAACCCTTGGCTGGTAGAGGTACAAAGCTTCGCTTTAAAAACTACTTTATCCATTCAGCCCACAACGATTATCGAAAGGCACAGCTAGCTGGTACCTACTGATCGCTTTATAGGCTGAAAAGGGTCAGTATCCAATAGTCCTGGAAGTTTCGTGCTAATCAGCCACTTTTATACTACCTATCTTTTTTCTAGCTAAAGGTGTGCCCCCTCCCCCTCCCCTCTGCTTTTGAGCAATGACTGCAGCACCGGACTGAACCAACACTTTCTAATTACCCATCTGTGATTAGCACTCAAACAATGAGGTGTGTTGAGCCGAGCTGTCTTTTAGGGTGTTGCAGCACATTATATTTTTGCTAAGCCTAGTCTTGGCGGCGTACTTAAAATTTGGGTATGTATTTTATGCGAACCCATGAACCTTTGCAAGTGACCGCCAGCGTTCGCGATGCATGTGCATGTATTGGGTAAAATTAATTTTGATGACGTAAAAGAATAGCAGAACGCGCCACTCCTGGAATCTAACCATGGCCCTTGGCCTTTGGCAATCGTCATTTTACAGACCACTTCGGGACACGGCGCCAGAATGCCTGCGCGACGCGAGACTCTTGTGTAAAATATACCACAGATTGACGGAACGTTTTATACATCTAACGGATGGGTGCTTGCACAACGCGTATTGCAAGTTCAATTCGGCGATGCGGTGGCAATCTCGGCAGCTGAGCGAAGTTTTGCTTCGTTGGCTGTGTCCCACCTGAACATTCGCCGAATATCTGATACATTTCCAGCGTTTGGGCGTAAAGAGAAACACCTAAGAAGAACACAGAACGGATGATAGGACAGGAAGGTCAGCATCCTGCCTGTCCTGTCGTCTTTTCTGTGTTCTTCTTAGGTGTTCCTTCTTCCGCCCAAGCGTTCGAAATGTCTTATATGTCTAGGTTCCGACTAAACGAGAAGAATGGGAACTATGGGGCCCAATTTTTGTTAGTCGCAACCATTTGAAGCCAACAGATAATGAAGCCAAGGAAAGCAAAGGGGAAATTATGTGTTGCCTTTTTTAACAAATATAGAAATGATAATTAAGGACATTATGTAGAACTGATGTAGAAAACTAGACATGTTAAGTTTATCACCTTATCATTTCTACATATGAATTAAAAAAATTCCCCTATTCTTTCCTTGGCTTCATTATCTGTTGACTTCATATAGTTTTGACTGAGCTCCAACTAGCGTGCACTAAGTACTGTTCACCCAACACTTCCCATATTCACCGTAACTGCAGCTGCAGCTTAACGACTGAGCGAAGCCACACGTAAAAACACTCAGCGAGAATCGGGCACTCGCGATTCCTTGTTCTTCAAAAACGTGCACGTCCAGAAAACCCCTAAACGTTTTCGTGGAGTGTTCGGCAGCCCATAGGCTGCGCCATGACAATATAAAGTGACAATACAGAACGCATGACAATGCATTCTACAATGATCTCAAATTCGTTATGTAGAGAGGTTTTGTTTATTTTAAATTACCGTATTTGTACAAATATAGTACAAGTTCTTTTTTTTCTCGAAATTTATGACCTAAGAACGCGTCTTCATACTCGGTTCATGGCATTACATTTTCTTGACATATTCATGACATATTCATGACATCTTTATGACATATTCATGACATATTCATCAAATGTTCACGACATATTCGGGTTCATGACACCAATATAACGCGTTTTTTTCTTCTTATTTTTTCTGGCGCTTCAAACTGCAGCGAGCTACCGCGATCGCTACCGCGTATGGAGCCGTGTTCAATTGTGCCGTGTGCACTTCTGAAGTGCTGCCTGTCCAATAACATCGGCGGCATGAAGGACAACGCCGTTCTCGCCGACAGTAACAAAAACGTCAGCCGTGACAACGAGAAAATTGTGCATGCACTCGTCCTTTGACTGTATTTTGCGACGACAGTTCGCAGTAACGATGGATAGCGCTCTGCAGACCTTAGTTTTTATGCGTCGTTTCCTATTTATTTGGGGCATCATTTTGCGTTATAATGGCAAAATATTGCTACTAGCATGGGAAAGGTTTATGTATGACTTGAAGTCGGCTACGAACCGCAAAAAATGGCCGCTGCACAGCCGTCGTCTGTCACTTCCCTTTCATATCTGCACGTCTCTTTGTCACACTTCTATGCAACAATATTTTTGTTTTCTTTTTGTCAGACCAAAAGTCACCTTCGCGTTATATTCGGGGTCACATTATTTACGTGCAAACACAGTATATTCGTTTTTTTAATAAGCATTATCCTGCCCCAAAATTCAGCATCAGTCACAAGGCCGGTTCTTGTATTACAGTCACAACAGTTGCCACTCACATGGCTAATGTCTCGTTTTGACTTTCTTAAAGTACATTTCATACATCTGCGTATAAATATAGTTCAAGCTATGCACATCGGCACGTGTATGAGGCGGTATAAGTATGCAGTACAGCAGCACGCTTAGCTCAACAGAATATTATGCTGTTTTCCTGCCAAACAAAGCATGATGAGGACCGTTACACGGATGTGCAGGTGCGCACTTCCAAATCACTTTTGAGTGTATTTCACTCACTGGAGCTTCGTGACGACGATCGTCAGTAATCGCGGTTCATCTTCCTTAAAATGTAAGGTCAATCATTAAACTGCGGACCCAGTTACTGCGATGTTTGCTTCGTATTTTTGCAGCATATGCAAACAGCCACTCGAAACGTATTTACCACTCCGCCATACCTAAGGTAAATAGTGATATCGGCAGGACGCATAACAGGGGCAAGTTTGCCATACGACGCAATATGGTATATGGGTATGTTGGAAAAGTAGTGACGCAAAAGCCTTGTGTCTCGCTATTTTGCACTTTTAAGTAGCTGCCGGCAACACTATCGCAATTCCTCCAGCGCACAAGAAATCATCATTAAAGCGCAGTTCTCTTTGCCACTCTCCCTGCGGTTAGGCGTGGGTCGTCGGTTTCTCGCCGGATATGTTTATGAATATATACACGAAGCTTACGTGTGCTCCAAATGTAAGTCTACCAGCAAACGGGCTTATATATACAGGGTGTCCCAGCTATCACGCAGCACGATTTAAAAAAGAAAGGAACGGCGTTACGCGAAGCAAACCTAGTGCGTATTGTTTCCAGTGCAGTGGAGTAGGCGCCAGTAATTTTTTCGTTGCTGAGATTTAATTAGCTAACTGTAATTAATTATCTAACTCGAGAAGTACTGCTCTAATTATGAAAGTGTCAATGAGAAAATTGTAGAGCAACATGAAAAACTCCCGATACAGCTTTCTGTTGTTCAGTACGTGCAACATAAAAGTGTTTTTCCGAGCGTGAAAGAAGCCCGCGAATACACGCAAAGTGCCTCGAGCGACCAGTCGCGCGGCAATTCTGCATGTATTCGCGGGCTCCTTTCACACTCGGTAAAACACATTTGTTAGTTCTACAGGTATTGGTCAGCACTGCCAAGCTGTACCTCAGATACCCGAAAAACAGCGTCCTGTAGAGTTGCATCATCGCGTGTACTGAAGTGACAGTGACAGTGACGAGAACGTTTATTGGTCCTGAGAAACTGGCCAGGGGGAGCCGAAGGCTCCCTCAGGTCAAGTCGGTGGCTCCGCCCACGATGGCACCGGGAGGCGAAATCCCGTTGCGATGTCGTGGGCCCTCTGGACTGCCTCGAATTGGATGTGGTGGTGGTCGCTTCTTAGGAACTTCTTCCACTGTTCCTTTGTGACAAGTATAGAGTTTTCTATGGCTGGGCACAGCCAGAGCATGTGATCGAAAGAGCATGAGTCGGCTCCGCATTTGGGGCACGACTGCGAGAAGTGCGGGTCTATCCTGCTAAGGGACTGCGGAGTGGGGTACGTGCGAGTTTGTAACATTCTGAGCGTGCTAGCTTGTGGTTTATTTAGTTTTGGGTGAGGAGGAGAGAACCACCTCCTTTCCAAGCGTTAGTGTGAGACGATCTCGTGAAAGGTGCACAATGGGTCTTTCTGGATGCTAGCCTCGTTACGAGGAGGGCCGTTAACGGATGCGCGGGTCGTGAAATCGCGCGCCAGCCGGTGAGCCCGTTCGTTGGGGATGCAGCCGTGCGGTTGGATCGAGTCTCCCAGGTGGGCCGGGAACCATGAAATGTGGAAATATGCTTCCGTGCCAATTTGACCGAAATTAATGAGCTTGTTGATCGCAATTCTATTCGCCCGTTTCGATACGCGCGCCGCCGAAAAGGACCTAACGGCTGTACGAGAATCCGAGAAGACGAAGAGGGGAGAATGTGCGCTGTGTATGGCCAGGGCGATAGCCGCCTCCTCCGCCTCGTGAGCAGAATTGGTGCGCACAGAGGCCGCATTCACCAGATTGCCTTTCGCATCCACTACCGATAGGGCGAACGCGTCTTCACTGTCGTATCTAGCGGCGTCTACGAATAGAGCGTGTAATCCCTGCCGAGTGATCTGTTTGAAGACTGCCTGAGCTCTCGCGCGTCTTCTACCCTCATTGTGTACTGGGTGAATGTTGCGCGGAATCGGGTCTACCTTGATTAGGGAACTAACGTTTTTCGGTAGAGAGACTTTATCCTCCGGGTCGTGCCTGGGCCGAATGCCTACCTCGTTTAGTATTCTAACTCCTGCCTTGCTGGACAATAGTCTATAAACCTGCGCCGCCGAGTGGGCTTCTATAATTTCGTCTATCGTGTTATGGAGCCCTAGCTTCAGTAGTCGTTCCGTGCTCGTGGACTGGGGCAGTCCCAGCACACGTTTGAGGCCCGTTCTTATTAGCGCGTCTAATTTGTCCTTCTCTGCCCTGCTACAATTAAGGTAGGGGGTTATACAGGTAATGTGGCTTAGGAAGAAGGCCTGGAAAGCTTCGATAAGATAGTCCTCCTTTAGCCCGCCTGTTCGGTTGGGGATGCGGGTGATCATTCTGATGACGTTTCCAGCCTGACAAGAGAGCTTATTGAGAGCCGTCGCGTTGCAACCCTTGGCGTCGATGAGCAGACCTGGAATTTTGACCGAGTCTACCCTTGGTATTGGCTGTCCGTTTTTGGCTTTTATAACTATCGGAAGACTTTCCAGAGGCTCAAGGTTTCTGACTCCCTGCCTAGATTGTCTGTACAGCAAGAGTTCCGATTTGGACGGGGAGAGATCTAGCCCCGTGCCAGAGAGGAATCCCTCGATGGTTTCTAGCGCGTTCTGCAATGAGTGTTCAATCGGGGCCATTAATCCTCCCGGCACCCATATCGAAATGTCATCCGCGTAAATGGCGTGTCCCACGTTCTGAATCTCGGCGAGGCGAGCGGAAAGCCTGTGCATGAAGTACTCCAGGATTTTCCTCCAAGAAAATTGAAGAGATGAGAGATGGCTGTCAGGCGATTCTTTAGGTAGGTGACATGGGGACTCCAACAGATGTCACGATCGATGATTACCCCTAAGAACCTGTGCATTCTGACGTAAGTGATATTTTGTCCATCGATGGATATAGTGTATGGTCTCATTCGCTTCCGGCTAAATGCGACCAATGCGCATTTTTCTGGGGAAATCTTGAGGCCTTGTTCACTAAGGTATGTCGTTATCAACGCCGCAGATTTTTGGAGCCTTGAGGACGCGTCACGCCAGATGCCCAGACGCATATGTCATCCGCATATATTGACAACTTCACCGTATTTGGTAGGTATTCTACGAGAGCGATGAGCGCAAGGTTGGAGAGTGTTGGGCTCAACACACCACCCTGTGGTACTCCACGGTGTGTATAGTGTTGAGAAGTTGGGCCGTCTTCAGTATTCACAAATAGAGACCCTATATGTAAATAACTGCGTGTCCAACGATAAAGCCGACCGCCGAGGCCAACCATTTCCAGAGCCTCTAATATAGCCTCATGAAGAACATTGTCATATGCTCGTTTGATGTCGAGGAACATGGCGACAGATAATCGCTTACACGTCTTTTGATGTTGAACGTAAGTAACCAAATCGATGACGTTGTGAATAGACCATTGGTGACGTCGAAAGCCAACCATTGCCTCTGGATAAACTTCATAGCGTTCCAGGTACCATTCAAGTCTGGCGAGGATCATTCGTTCCATCACCTTCCCAATGCAACTAGACAGCGCGATTGGGCGGTAGGAAGTAATCTCTAGAGGAGACTTGCCAGGTTTGAGGAGTGGTACAAGGCGGCTGGTCTTCCATTCTCGAGAAACGTTTCCACTCTCCCAGGACTCATTGAAGATGTTCAGCAGGGCACTTCGCGCTAGTTCACCGAGGTGGCACAAGGTACGGTAAGAAATACCATCTGGTCCAGGTGACGACGACCGATTACATAGGGCAAGTGCCGCGTCGAGCTCTTGGGTGGTGAACGGCAGATCCATGCGTGAGTCCCGTGCGTCCGGGACGTAGCCAAAGGTAAGGGAACTTGATCCCGCTGACTGGCCTGTAATCATGGCACAGAAATCTTCCGCTACGTCGAGGTCTTGCCGGCGTTGGAAAAGTGCTAGTGCCTTGAATGGAAAGCGTTGTTCCGGAACAGAACGTAGGCCTCTCGCAGTTCTCCATATTTGAGACAGCGGCTTGCGGGGGTCAAGGGACTCACAATACTTTGTCCATCACTCGGACACCTAGTTTATCTATGCGGCTTTGTATCTTCTTTTGAGTGCGCCGGGCTGTCCTTAGATCGTGAATGGACTTCGTGAGTCGGTATCTTCGTTCGGCAAGACGACGAATCGCACAAAGTCGCTCCAACTCCAGGTCGAATGGCGAGTACTTCGATGAGCACATGAGCGCGCACATAGCGGTCTGCGCCGCTGCTTTAATAGCTTCCTGCAGTCCAGATAAGAGACCTTTCTGACAAGCGTCCTCCAGGTGGTTTTTAAACACAGTCCAATCAGTTCTTCGTAGTGTGTTAGGCGGGTGAGTGTTAAACATGCCGTCGATCTTGAGGTAAGTGGGATGTGATCGCTGCCATGTGTCTCAATGCCCAAAAACCACTTAACATGCGTGGCAAAGCGGCGTGATACAAAGGTCAAGTCCAGGCAGCTGCTGTGCACTGTGCCCCTTAGAAACGTAGGACTAGTGTCATTCAGCAGCAAGAGGTCATGACTGGAGGAAAATGAAGCGAGTCTTCGTCCGGTCGCATTGACCTTTGAGCTTCCCCAAATGGTGTGATGGGCGTTAAAGTCCCCGGTGATAATCCAAGGACCAGGAGACGCTTTTATTATATCTTCTAGTCTTTTGGTGTCAAACGGGCTTGATGGAGATAGGTACGCGCCTACAAGTGTAAAGGTGAGCTTTCTATCTTTGACGGTTAAGCAGACATACTGATTGTCGTCATGAGGTTGCACAGGCTGGATGACGTAAGTAAGCTCACGGCGAATTAAGACCACTACCTTGCTATTTCCGTTGTTCTTTGAGGACGTAATTGACTCGTAACCGGATAGTCTGATAGGGTGTGTTAAATTTGGTTCGCAGATAACGATGATTGGAAATCGGTTAACATGTACAAACTGGTGAAAATCAGCAATGCGAGATTGTAGACCTCTGGCGTTCCACTGAATAATCAATGCTTCTCTGACCTCCTAACGAAATGACTGGTGGTTGTCAGCCATGGTTAACTCGAGGGTTGCTATAGGACTGGGCTCAGTGAGTCCAGCACTTGTAGTCCCCTTCGAGCGGATGGAGTTTCAATGCTGGTCAGCATTACTCTGATGACATCAATTATGGACCGCAACATCGGAATGATTTGGCGGTCTACTGTTGGCAGAACATCAACTGAAGGTTGCTTCGATGGAGGCATCAAACGTGCAGGCTCCTTGGAAGGCTGGGTGCTCGGAAGCGCTGGCCAGTCTTTTTCAAGGGAAGGATTTTCCGTTGGAGGCCTCCTTGTGATCTCGGGTCTGCTTGTACTTGAAGCTGATCTCGTTGGCACAATCTGTGCATGAACTGCACCTTGCGCTGTACGTTTCCGTCGATGACGACGTCGACGCCGGATCTTTTCAGAAGCTTCACTGTGAGATGAGCTGTCCCTAACCATCTGTTTCAGGATAGCAAATTCTTTTTGCTACAACTCGTGAAATCTCTATTGGGCCCTCTGGCCCTCTTTCGAGATGTGAACCCCCACGAGAGCCGAACACTAGGCCAGGGAACATCTCTACCCATTAGAAAAAAAAAAAAAAAGAAACGGTGGGTTTCCTGCGGCACCGGGATTTGAACTCAGTTCATGCCATCAGTTCCTGTGAGCACCCGCTGCACTCGCAGGGCAGGCATCTCAGTTGGGAAATAACTACTGTTGCGGCAAATGGAGTTCATAGCGGAGGAATTGCTGAAGTCGACTTATTTTCTTTCTTCATTATGTTTTCTCTCTCTTGTTTTTCGTCCCAGCGGCCACGGTAGGCTGCGGGGACTCATTTACGTTTCAGGAGTGGCGCTGCGCAAGAAAGGCTAGCTTGGATCTAGAGCAGTTGAGGGAGCGTTTCTGTATAAGATGTAAGAGATGAAGAAACAGGAGTGCAATACTTGGGAATATTATAAATAATTCACCCGTGTGCGTCGATGTAACGCTTCACGCCCTGTCAAGATTATGTTACGCAGATGAGGTGAATCTTGTTCGCTTTGAGGCGTGTAAAATCCCTTATTAGCTAGGTGCTCACAATGACCTACCAGTCACGTGCGCGTCTGGTTGAGGTAGACGACAGAGCTGTGTGAAGACGACAGAGCTGTGCGACAGAGCTGTGTGTGGACGCCCTTGTAGGTTTTGTTGTACCCGCCGTGGTTTCTCAGTGGTTATGGTGTTGGGCTGCTGCGCACGAGGTCCCGGGATCGAATCCCGGCCACGGTGGCCGCATTTCGATGTGGGCGAAATGCAGAAAACGCCCGTGTACTTAGAGAAAGCACACCCGTTCATGTTAAAGAACCCCAGGTGGTCTAAATTAATCCGGAGTCCCCAACTACGGCGTGCTTCATAATCAGATGGTCGTTTTGGCACATAAAACGCCATAGTTTTTTATTGTTATTATTCATCGCCAGCAGCCGGGGCACCACACAGACGCCGTCAGTACGGCTAGCGGTGTCCGTATAATATATATCGCCATCCGGTGGGATCTTCTTGGATGACTTTGCAGAATGAAATTTTTGCACTTTTTTGCTTGGATGATAAACACTATACTGAACTCGCCTCCACAGCTGTACATCCTAGCTTCTTCTACGCCATCATCATCCCTCATCACACCTTTATGTTCCCGTTCCCCCTCCCCCTTTAAAGAGTAGCAGACTAGAACGTGCTAAGCTCAGGCCGACCGCCCAGCCTTCTTTCAAATAAATTCTTTCATTCTCTATCGCTATAAAACGTAGTCATAAATCATCACAACTAGCACAGCGAAGTCACATCTCGGTACGGTGCTTGTGTCGCGTATCTCGATTTATAACCGTCATTTCAAAGGCACCAGTTAATACAGTGAGCGCGTAAGCGTTTCGCACAAATACATAATGTTGTGTACTGTATTTCTCGCACCAATTAACTACAATGAATTGTTCAGGAAACGGCAGAGATCTGCGCGGTAGGGCCTCGGAAGTATGCACGGCCTCGGATGCTCGCCAAGCGAGAAACTAGGTGCGACGTTTGAAGCGGCGGGAGCAAGGCGTTCGACCGCGAGTGCTGCTTTCGCTTGCTGAGAGGATGCAACTTAAAGTCGAAGGGAAACGTCGTTGGCGTGAGTCTGACACCACTATGCGAGCGCGCGAAGCCGCAGCTAAGCGTCGAAAAGGAGCCGAAGAAGCCGAACTGCGAAAGCAGCAACGCGACGATGCGAGACGGCGCATTACCAAGTGTGCAGCAGGCTTTCGCCATCACGTGTTAAAGGAGTTGTAACATACTGCCGAACTCTTTGTCTCCATAAACAGCGTCATGCCTAGGGAATGGTATATAGTTCCTTTATTGTCGTCATATACTGTCCGGCTTCAACGAAAACACAGAGGCGGTTGGCCTGAAATCAAGTCGAGACAGTATAGTGTCCATAGGTGGTTGTTAGGTAATGAATGGAGCTTGCAGACACTTTATCTCTTAGCGTGAAATGCCACTTCCCGATCTGTTGTTTTCCAGCCTTGAATGCCATCACAACGCTACATTTCAAGTGTTTCCGATTGCATCGCATCGATACTGTTACAGTGTTTCCACAATCCTCCTCTGCTTAAGGTAAGGGGGAAATCAGAGCAACTTTGTTTTGATGTTTCGGCTTTCTGCATCAATAACTAGACATTTCATACCCTTCATCAGGAGCTCACCTTGATCGACGGGCTTCTGCTTGGCCAGGCTGCTGACATAGGTGGCAAGCCACTGATGGCTCATTTGATACTGGCCAAATCGAAGAATGTCCTTGGCGTCAAGCACTGAAAGCAGAACTCTCACGGAAGTCCGGGACGCAAAACAGCTGATCAGCAAGGTCAGCATGCAGAAAGAGGGAGTTGAGAACGGTATTACCAAACGACAAACGAGGAAGGATGATCTTGTAGTCGACGGTGCATGAGTTCCTCGGCTCAAGGCCAATGCGATGTTTACAACAAAACACATAATAAACGCGGTCATTTGAAGCGTTTTCTGCGACATCACTGCCGAAGCGCGAGCACTAAATGTATGTAATGGCTGAAGAGGCAGCCGTTGTGGTATATATATATATATATATATATATATATATATATATATATATATATATGTCCTCCTGAGACCCGAACACAACTATGGAACGTAATCGCTCTTCTAGGTGGTTTTTATTGTCTACTGTTGTGTTACGAACTTGAAAAACAATTTTTAAAATTTATATGTCACGGTTAGATTCCAAAAGCTGCGTCTCCATGTACGCCTCCATGTCTCCATCTCCTCATGTTTGCTATGGTAAAAACTGCATTTCATTGCTTAAACGCAGAGATGCAGATGGATCTACGTTTAGTATATTGCCATGTTGCTGCCGCGTCCGGTATTTTCACGCAATCTCAGTGATTTCGAAACCTACCTCAAGGCTGCTTTCGGCTTTCTGGGGCAACGCAGAGGTCTAGATCAACTGATTGTCAAATTTGTCAAAAGCAGATGACAAGAATATGAGTAAACCACTTTTTTACAGTTACAGATGCACCGTACTTCATACCCAGAATGAATATTTTGTGTAAACACTTACCCAGCGTCAGGTAGCAAACCAGATCTTCCCATCTGGTTAACCTCTCTGTATTTCCCTTTTCTTCTGTCTCTCTTGTGTAATCACTTCCGAGTGAATTTCGAAAAAAAAAGTTGAAGGCAATGCGCAATATATTGTACAAGGGGTCTTAGGAGGATATATACGAGAGAAGAAAGGAGACCGAGCGGCTCGATTTTTGTTATAATTATGACCATATATAGTCAACAGAATTTCCTTGACTTCATGGTCTGTTGACTTCATATATACAGGGTGTCTAAAGTATCATGCACCAAGATTTAAAAATATGCAAATGCCACACAGCTGGACAAAACAAAGGTAATGTTGTTTGCCGTCGCTTGGAGATATGCAGATTGTTCTTTGCATTCCGCCTAATTACATCATTAGTCTTAATTAATTAATCAACTTCTTAAATGTTATAATTAAATGAAAATTGTCAATTAGAAAATCGTAAGCAACACGAAAAGCTCCCGATACAGCTTTCTGTTGCTCAAGACGTGCTACATAAAAGTGGTTTTCTCAGTGTTAAAGAAGCCCGCGAATACCCGCAAAGTGCCTCGAGCGGCCAGTCGCGCGAGAATTTTGCGTGTATTCGCGGGCTTCCTTTACCCTCGGAAAAACACTTTTATGTAGCACGTATTGCGCCACAGAAAGCTTTATCACGAGTTTTTCATGTTGCTCTACAATTTTCTCATTAACACTTTTCATGTAAATATTAAATTTGAGAAGTTGATTAATTAATTAAGACTAATTATCTAATTAGGTGGAATGCACAACATAATCTGAGTATCTCCAAGCGATGGAAAGCAACATTACCTTGGTTCAGTCCAGATACGTGGCATTTGCATATTTTTAAAGTTTGGTGCATGATAGTTGGGACACCCTGTATATATGCGCTCTTCTAAGCTCTTCCGGTGTCTTTCATAGAACGCTTGTACCCTTGTCTCGTTTTGTTTCTCTGCAAAATCGGGGAGCTGCCGCTCCCTTGTTGCGGTAATGGATGAAGAAGCCGTCGAGGACCTTCCTGGCGCCCAACCATCACGTCGGGTCGCGTCCAGGAAACGTGGAAACGCGTCAAGTGACACGGACAGCGAGGCAACCGAGTTGTACTCGTACTCGGACAGCGTCGACTCGTCGGACGACGATTTCACGCTTGTCATGAGCCGAACTACAAAAAGAAGACTGCTACGGAGGTCATCATCGGCAAGTGTTTCCACCGTGAAGACAACACCACAGCGCTGGCCGTACACGATGCTCTTCATGCCCGTGGACCCTGTGTCCAATCTGCGACTCCTAAACAGGCAAGTCCTTTCTGCGTTTCTTGAGGGAATCGCACCAAATGAGATCAAAGACGTAAGAATAAACGCACGGAAGAATGTACTCGCAGTAGACGTTCTACACCGTAGTGCGCTGCAAAGCCTGCGGCACATAACGGAGATCGACAAAGTGAAAGTGCGATCCATGATTCCTACAGGCTGCAATAACACTGTCGGCGTCATTTATGATGTCGATATTTCTATACCAACGGACGACTTGCCTATATTAATAAAGCCAACTACAGAAGGCACTCTTATCACGCACATCGCAAGACTTGGCAACACACGTTGCCTGAAGCTTGAGTTTGAGGGAGACAGCCTTCCCTCACACGTCAAAGTTGGCCACGTCCGCCATCCAGTCCGGCCCTACGTACCGAAGCCCCTGCAATGCTACAAATGCTGCAAGATGGGACACGTAAAAGGTGTCTGTAGGAACAATCTCGTGTGCCCACGGTGCGCTGAATCCCATTCGGAAGAAGCCTGCCGCGCAACTGTGTTAAAGTGCCCTAACTGCCATGGTAACCATGAGGCCTCATCCAAGGATTGCCCGCGGGTGAGGAACGAGCGAGCGGTACTCAAGCGTATGGTACGGGACCATTCTACACACAGAGAGGCTGCCGCTACTCTCAGGCGGCGACGACGACATCGCCACCGAAGAGCATCACGAAGAGTTGCATCTACCGATAGAGATACACCATCTTCCAGCAAAGCGGCTACCATACCAACGCCGACTTCCACAAAGACGGACACTGCGACAACGAAGAAAGGGGCAACACTCGCTCCTCCTGAAGAGTGGCCTACACTTCCACGAGCACAACCTGCCTCGAAGTCACATCAAATCACGCCGCCCTCGATGACCTCACAAACCGCTGATGCGACGACAACTGAGGATCGTCAAGTCATAGCGATGTTGAAGTCACTTATGGACGCCATGCGCATTCTACTGAGCAGCATGAAAACGCCGTCGGTGCAGAGCGCACTGCAGGTGCTGGACACCTTGAGTCAGGTACTTGCGGCTCTAGGGTAAAACCACAGCCCGAGAGATGGCGTCGTTTCAAGAGGAGGTCAAGAATGCATCTGTCGTTCAGTGGAACGCAAGAGGGCTTAAGTCACGCATGGCCGACTTTAGGCCGTTTGTCTTTACGCACCAATTCCCCATTATCGTGATATGCGAGCCAAACTTGTCAGCTCCCGTCAGACTGTCCGGCTATGAGTGCTTTATGTCCTCTACCCACGGAGAGTGCAGCAAAATTGTTGTGTTTATACGCCGTGACTTGACTTATGTGCATCACCCAGTGCCTCCTGACGAAGTGAATCAATATGTTTGCTTGACAGTGAAGAAGAAAAAGCTCACGTTTACAATTCTTGGTGCCTACTTATCTCCAACAAGTCGCCTGGATTGTGAGCGCTTACAGGGAATTTTGACATCGACTCCACAGCCGTGGGTGATCATTGGCGACTTTAATGCCCACCATTACCTATGTATGGGGAAGCTCCAAAGTGAACTCTAGAGGCAGAACTTTGGTGTCCTTTGCCTCTGAACGTGAACTTTGCCTGTCAAATGATGGAAGCCCCACTTATCTGCGTGGATCAGTGTATAGTAGCTGCTTGGACCTTACCTTCGTTTCACGTTCGTTTTCGAGAAGAGTGCACTGGTTTTCGGATTTAGAAACGCGAGGTAGCGACCACATCCCAACTTATTTGAAGATTGAAGGTCTGACTAGCTCCAGGTCCCCCAGAGCCGTCCAGTGCACCGATTGGCCTAAATACAAAATAATCATGGAAGACTGCTGTCGTGACGGTACCTCCTGCAACCTAGAGGGCGCGATAAAGGATGCCATAGAAACAACCACGCATTCGCCTTTGAAGAGTTCTGCCCGCACCAATTTCGACATCGAACTCGAGAAACTTCGAGCAATTCGCCGTCGTGCGGAACGAAGATATAGACGCACGAAGTCCACTCATGACTTGAGATTGGCTAGACGAACACAAAAGAAAATACAGCGTCACATGAACAAGCTGGCTTCCCGACAATGGGTATCCTTTTGCGAGTCCCTGGATCCGCGAAAACCTTTATCGCTTATATGGAGGACTGTTCGTGGCCTTCGCACAACCTTTGGTCAGCGCCACCCGTTTAAATCTCTGGCACTACATCTACAATGTAGGGAGATTGATGTCGCTGAATCTTTCTGCAGAAAGATTGCTGGCGAGGCAAATTCCGATGGAACGGGAACGGGGACGCTCGACCACCCACTGTTCTCACGCGATCCCCGCATGGAGTGCCCGTTTTCTATGGAAGAACTAGAAGCTGCGCTGGCTTTGTGCAGGCGTTCTTCAGCGCCAGGACCTGACGGCATTACGTACAGTGCCCTGTGTAACCTAGGAGACCAAGCTCGGAAGGCACTCTTGCTCCTATACAACGACTCCTGGCAGACGGGTACGGTTCCCCAAGAATGGAAGTCAAGTCGCCTCATTCCACTTCTCAAAGCTGGCAAGTCGCCTTTGGACATTTCCTCATACCGTCCTATCGCACTTGCAAGTTGCGTTGGAAAAACAATGAAAAGAATGATTTTAACACGTCTGGAATGGTACTTAGAGTACTATGAAATCTACCCAGACGCTATGACCGGATTCAGGCGTGGCCGTTCGTCTACAGACAACGTTGTTGACTTGGTAACATTTGCGCAACACCAGAAGGCCTGTAAACGACTATCTGCTGCTCTGTTTCTAGACGTTAAAGGGGCTTACGATAATGTCACCCATGAAGCCATCCTCGGCGCGTTAGAAGCAGTAGGACTTGGTGGTAAGATATATATGTGGGTGCGCAGCTATTTACAGAGAAGATCATTCTACGTGCACACTGAAAATGGCCCGACATCCGAGCATTACGGTAGCCGAGGAGTGCCTCAAGGCGGAGTGCTTAGCCCGACGCTTTTCAATCTAACCCTCATTGGATTAGTTGACAACCTGCCAAGCACCGTACAACTTTCCATCTATGCGGACGACATCTGCATTTGGGCATCAGGTGTAACACGACTTCAGCTTCGCGCTCGACTTCAGAAGGCAGCCACAATGACATCTTGCTACCTTCGTCAACAAGGACTTGACATTTCATGTGGAAAGTGCGCAATGGTGGCATTCACCAGGAAACCAATGTCTGCTTACGGAATATCAATTAACAGACAACTTATACCATACAGCCGAAGTCACAGGTTCCTGGGAGTCGTAATTGACAGAGACCTGTCTTGGACTCCGCACGTGAATTACGTGAAAAAGCGGCTGTCTGCTATCTGTCACCTGTTCAGGTTCCTTGCAGGAAAAAGTTGGGGAGTATCCATACACGGTATGTTACAGCTGTACATGGTGCTGTTCGTTGGATTCCTTCGGTACAGCCTGCCTGCAATATCCAACACCTGCAAGACTAACCTCTGCATGATTCAAAGCATTCAAGCCCAAGCCCTTAAGATATGTCTTGGCCTACCACGCAGTGCGTCAACGGCTGAAACCATTGCCATTGCCCAGGATTACCCAATCACGACGCACATTGCCGTTGAGACAATGCGTACGCATCTCAGACACTATGCTAGGACCCCTTCCCACCACCTGGCGAGCCTCACTGCTGAAAGGACCTGCTCGACATTTAGCGCTACTGTCAGTGCACATCGTGCATCGTTTACTTCAGGGTACGCACCTGCGGCCAAGCCAGTGCTTCCTCCGTGGTGTTTGAGCCGTCCACAAGTACATATAACGATTCCAGGACTACAGAAGAAATCAGATGTATCGGCCCCTGCTCTAAAACAACTGAGCTTACTCCTCTTGCATGAAAAGTACAGCAACCACGTGCACATCTATACCGATGGATCGACTACGTCGTCCAGTTCTGGTGGTGCGGTGGTTATACCAACGCGAGGAATAACACTGCGGTTCAAGACATCGCATGTCACGACCTCAACGGCAGCAGAACTAACGGCTCTGCGTCGTGCACTAGAATTCATTGACTCTGAAAGACCTACAAAATGGGCTGTGTTTTCAGACTCAAAACCGGCATTACAGTGCGTGCAGTCAGTTCTCCGACGCGGCTGTCATGAACAGTTGACATACGAAACAGTGAAACTTCACCATCACGTCCAACAAAAAGGCCACGAGGTTGTATTTCAATGGGTACCTGGTCATTGTGGAATCAGTGGCAATGATTCAGCAGACAACGCTGCTCGCACATCACACCAAGAAGAACTCCGCGTTCCAATTCCACTTTCGAGGACAGACGCCGCAAGGCAGCTTCGACACCTGGCACGCAGTCTCTCACTGACCGAGTGGAACTCGCCAAACTTACGATTAACACGACTGCATCAATTAAACCCGTCACTGCAACTCCGACCTCCATTCGGACTTCCTCGACGTGAAGCTTCGCTTCTCTATCGCCTTTGGTTAGGAGTTGCCTTCACAAAGGCATACTCTACATTAATTGGAGTGACCGACAGTGCAGCATGCGAGGTCTGCGGCACCGACGAAACTATTGACCACCTGCTGTGCCACTGTCCACGATATGCTCAAGAAAGACAAGATCTTGCTAACGCGCTAAAAAAACTGGACGATCGGACGCTTTCCGTGCAGATGCTGCTGGAACACCGCCCCCATCGCTCGTCGGCCCATAAAGCGGTGAAGGCACTTTTGTGCTTCTTGAGGACGACGGGCTTGTGTCAACGTCTGTGACTATTAGTGCACTAACACACGCGTCAGCGAACTAACCGCTCATTTCTCTTCTTTCCTTCCCTCCTCTCTCTCCCTGTCATCTTTGTGTTCCCTCTTCCCATTCCCCCGGTGTAGGGTAGCCAACCGGACGTTATCCTGGTTAACCTCCCTGCCTTCTGCCTTTCTCTTATTCCCCCCCCCCCCCCCCCCTAAGCTCTTCCATACCCTCTCTACCTCTGCCACGGGACCAGCTTTCTACACTTCACCCACATACACGCTTTTCCACTTTCACACTCCTAATGCTAACGCGTCAAAAAATTCATTGAAGGGCCTGCCAGAGAAACGCCGCCTGAAGCAGCTCGTGAAAGTAGACCACTCATGCGATGTTGCTTTCAGCACAGAACGTCTCGATGTCAGTGTCATCACCAACGTTTCATTGCTGCAGTCTGGGGCATAATAGCTGATTGATGTTTATGATGTGTTGCTGCTGAAAGTTGCGTAGATTTCGCCGAATACATTATTACATAATTCGCATTTGGTTTATTTTGTCATAGCCATGTCACCATGATGATGTTTTTTTGTTTGTTTGTTTTTTATTGGCACAACGTAGGGACAGACCCATCAATAGTCGAAAGAACGCACAAAAGTAATAAGTCATTACTTTTACAGTGTAAGGTCGTGAAAAAGAAAAAGAAAAACGACTGGATGACGCGATGACTAGGAACTGCCAATTTATTACAATTTAATGACAATTTATGACAAAATGATTTTTATAAGAACTGGCGCTCTCATTAGTACATCAGAGAGAGAATAAACATCTTTAATGTGTAAATGCAGCTTTGGAGAGGCGTCCTCATTCCAGAATGGCCTTGAGCTCGGGCCGCGTCCTGGGCCCTCGCAATCAGCCGTTGCTGATCTTCGAGGTCGGCGCTGGCCAAGGCTCTCTCCCAAAGCTCGTTGGTGTGGTAAGGGTTCGGAGGATTGAGTGGTGCCTCTCTGCAGCCCCCTACTATATGTGCCTGAGGGACCCGGGCTATGCGCAGAAGCGGCATTGCGGAGAGAATTGTGTAGGGGCTATGAGGTAGTTTCTGGTTGGGTGGGGGAATGTGTTAACCTGTAGAGCTCGGAGGAATCGCTCCTGCTCTCTAGGTAGTGACTTGTGTGGGGGTGCATATGTTCTGCGGGTTAGCTTGTAGTGTTGTGTGATGTCTTGGTACGAGACTAGAGGGTGCATGCGCTCAGGTTCAGATTCCTTGGCGTCGGCTCGGTGGGTCAAATCTCGAGCCACGTGGTTGGCGACCTCGTTGCCAGGAATGCCGTGGTGAGCTGGCGCCCAGATGATTATGACTGATCTGGTTGGCGGCTTTTGATTTATTATCTTGAGCGTAGCGGCATGAATTCTGCCGCTAGCGAAGTTGCGGCACGCCTGTTGGGAGTCGGTAACTATGACTTCAACCTGTGTTTGGGAGAGCGCGAGGGCTATGGCCGCTTCCTCGGCTTGGAGGGGATTGTATCGGGTGAGCGAAATGCTGCTCCGATGTTCTTTGTTGACGATTACGGTGGCTGTTGTGGCTGCGCGTCTGGGGTAAGACCCCGCATCCGTGTAAGCTGTAGAGGGCAAAGTCCCGTATCGCTTGTGTATGGCCCGAGCCCGGGCCTCCCTTCGCTGTGCGTGGTGCACTGGGTGCATGTTGCGAGGTAGAGGAGGTACGGTGATGTTGCTCCGGATGGCATGGGGTAAGCTAACAGTCTGAGGTGGCGGATGGCTGAGAGGAGCAGATAGCCCCAGGCGTAAGAGGATGGACCTCCCCGCTTCCGTAACCGCCAATCTTGTTCGCTGGCTGGATAAATGTGCCTCGATCAGCTCATCGGCCGTGTTGTGCACGTCTAGTCGTAGTAGGCGTTCTGTGGACGTACTGATCGGCAGACCCATCGCCTGCTTATATGCCTTTCTGATCATTGTGTTGATTTTTGTGAATTCCGTTGCATTCAGTAGTGCGTATGGAATAGCGTAAGTTATTCAGTTCCACTAGTTCACCGAAGTGAAAAGGGTATGCAAGTCGACCCGGGAAAGTTTTCACAAAGTTTTACGCACGTGCATAATTGTTACGTCTGTTTATCTGGCGCCATCTGTGAGGCGAGAGGCGATTTTCGTAACAGATACGAGAAAGAAAAGCTAGCGAGCGTCAAAATTTACCCATAGCGCGAAAAAGAGTAGCGAAGGTCATGCCAATGATTTCAACTGTCAGAGAGCTGACGGCAGTTGTCTTCATTTGACGCCAACGCCAGTTTGCTCGAGTATGTACCGAAATGCTATCGACGTCTGGACAACAGCTGACCTCGGTGGTGGCTGCCAGTTACAGTTGACGGTTAAGCTGACGAACAGTTGATAGTCGAACAGGCGAACAGTCCCTGGGGAAGAAAGCGCGGCGTCCGGAACAACGGATTCAGCTGTACTAATGCGATGGATTGAGCGAACCACGTGATATGAACACAAGCAATCATTGTCCTCCTCATACACATCTTGAGAGGTCACCTGCACTAGAACCACTTCGCAAAATATTTCGGGGTGGAGGAAACAAAGACGTCCAAATGAACAACGGGATGAAAAGCCTGAATAGCTAAGTCAAAATAATGTTGATTTCAAACAACTTACGACTGGATTGTATTTGCTGCATGTTTTACTTTATTCTACCAGCCTGCGCTCAGCAACAAACCATGAGCACAACGTTTTTATGTCGGGGTGAAAAAAACGAAGTTCACCAGAAAATGTATATGTAAACGAGCACGGTATTCCGCACGATTAAGCTATCACTTTTTTTTTTCAAAGGCCGTGTCACTTCATTGCCAGGTAAAATTTTCAATTTATGTTTTCAGTTGATGTTGGTATAGTTGTCGAGGGCGACCGAGTAAAAAGAGATGGGAAGGGGAAAATTTGCGGAATGGGACGATCGGTCAAGATCCGGTTAACTTATGTTGAGGTGCATCCGAGAGCGGCATGGGAGCTTAGGTGGGTCTAAGCCATCCAGCTCCTTCCACTGCCACCAGAAACAAACATCTGGCCCACGAGGTTCAACAGGTGATGGCACTATTGCCATGGCGTTTCATAGGCAAGAAGCAAACCTACGAAGACGGTACCGCGAAATTTGGCAAAGAACAGAAATGACACCACGAAATTGAACTCGTACAACTCATTCAGCCGGTATGCTTTCGAAGATAGAACAGGTTGAGCGTCTTCCACTCAGGTTGCCTGACTTGGCGCCTTCGCGACTAACTTGTACGCGTCAAGGTGTCTTCGAAGAACCGTGGTATTGAGGGAAGTAGTCGAAACTGTATTTGTACATGGTCCCACAAGCCTCACGGTCAGCTTGTGGTGACTTCGGCAAATTCGTCAAGCTGCAGCGTAAGTGGCTATCTGACGCCGAAAGCCGGCACGCCATTATTCCTGCTTCAGTGCTGAATGACGTCTTCAATGTCAAGGCTCTCTTATTCCCCTTCAGAGGAGTCGCTGTTTATGGAAATAGTCCCTCGGTACTAGTTCCCTCGTTTTCGGTCTTGTTGTTCGTAATTTTGCACTTGGTAAATGTCCAAGGCCAGAAATGGCCTCGCTAGTAAGAACCCGCCGAGGTGGCTCAGTCAGCTAAGGCGTTGCGCTGCTGAGCACGAGATCTCGGGATCGCATCCCGGCCGCGACGGCCGCATTTAGATGGAGGCGAAATGCAAAAAAAAAACGCCCGTGTGCTTGCGTTGTAGTGCACTTTAAAGAACCCCAGGCGATCAAAATTAATCCGGAGCCCTCTACTACGGCGTGCCTCATAATCAGAACTGGTTTTTGCATGTAAAATCCCAGAAAGAAGGCCTCGCTAGTGGGAGGGAATTCATCGCTAAAGCTATAAAAAATCTGCCCCCCCCCCCCCCCCCCCTGCCCTTGTCTCTGCTATGTTTATCATACTTCACGCTTATTCAGCGGAATGTGGAGTGTTCCCAATTTTTGTTGCTATTTTATGCTACCTAATTAAAATGGATGACTGTCTGGCACCCGGCTGCCGAAGAATGTTGGCGTCTAAGCAACACGTGAGCGCAGTTTCCTTGATTTGACATCTAGCTTGTTTGCCAAATATTTATAATGCGTGCTGCCAGTTTCCCACGATAAAAAGTTCCAGCGCTAGACAGATTTAAGGTGTCAGGCGTGTTGACAGGCGTCAAAACTAACTGCACTGTACTCGCACATGTGTCGGTAGATGGCGGCCGTGTAGTTCTCATATAAAATACGCGAGTCTTACGGGTTGAGTCTTGAGTGACACAAAGAGGGAGAAAAATGCGTCGGGCAACGCCAATGTATCCGGCTAATTCCTAACGCACTGAAGCGTTTCCAGAACAAGGATAAAATTTTGAATTACAGTCACGTTAAATGCCTGGAGGTTCCAAAGCAATGATGGTGGTATCACGGGGGCTTGGCGCGTGCATGCCGTTTAATAGTCGCAGCCGCGCCTGACATACAAAAGGGCCGGAGGTACTGCGACCTTCGCGTCGCGCCCTACGGATGCGCCGTTTGAAGCACGCACCTCGCAGTGCGTATATTCATCACGAAGCACGTGGGAAGTGAAAAAAAAAAAGATGTGTCAGTAAGGGAATCGGTGCTCCTATAATGGCGGTTTGTTGTGTAGGCGATCGACGGTCACTGAACCGGGCGAATTGTGTGTTTTTTTTCTTTTTCTTTTCTTATACATATAACTCGAAACAAAAAGTGGCATTGCAGCCAAACTTGGCGCGTGCGAGGAAGTCTGGGGAATGACCGCAAGGCGGCGAGTCCGTGGTGCGTCAAGGAGTTGCATGCGCGCTCGCACCTTTCTCCGGCCGTCGTCGCGCCTACAGAAGAAAGAAAGAAAGAAAGAAAGAAAGAAAGAAAGAAAGAAAGAAAGAAAGAAAGAAAGAAAGAGAAAAGGAAAGAAAGAAAGAAGGAAGCAAACAAAGAGGCGAGTATGTAGAGCGGCCAACTAACCACGAAATCCCTGCGCTGTTACTTGATTATTTATTCATCCGCTGCTACGGCCTCAAGAACAGGGCGGCCTTCCTTGAGCTGCACCTGCGGATGCTACGAGGGAAGTGGGACGACCAAGCTAGGTGTCGGTGCACGCGACAGTGGTGCGCTGGTTAGGGTAGTGCTGATGAATGACCACGCGTCACCGCATAACGCGCGCAGCGAGAGAGAGATAGAGAGGAGAGGGGAATCCTCGAGCTCGGGCGGCTGCGCTAACAGGGCCCTGAGTTTCGCGAATCATGAGACTTATGACAGGTGCAAGTGTTTGATGGCACTGTTGTGATATAAATATCTGTCAGGTGACCAAGAGGTAGCGTAGAGGTAGAGGTAAAATGGCGATGTCGCTTCCGCATAATACGAATCCACGTAAATAAAACGTCGGAAAACGCAACAAGAATGAAACGTAGTAGAACTGAAGTTAAAAAAAAAAACATGCGCTTGCTTGATGGCAAGTAAAGTGGCGGTATTCTGAATTCACCGCTGTAAATAGCGTCATAAAAACAAAATGTTACGTTTTGTCTATAACTAGGTAATACCTTATCGTCCCCCGAAAGGGAGTTTTGCAACACTTTTAATAAGTGTATTAATCACAACATTACATCTTTGGTAGCCATCAGGGCCCATTTTCACAGCACTTCTCTTGCGTAAATATTGTTCGAGATTGGGCATCGCTGCAACGATCGTCTTGTCACGCCGGTTGCTATCGTAATTGGCTGTCGCACGAACACTGACCAATGAGCAAACGCTCTTGCTTGACAGCTTTGTTAAATTATTAACGGATGTTATAACAAAATTACACCCAATTCCGCACTTTTTGATTGATAAAATGTGCTCTGTCACAATGTTCACGAAACGAGCGAGAAAAATAGCTAAACATTTTGTGACCACCGTGGAAACATGTGCGTCGAAACGACGATGCGGACCTTGGGGCCGAATTCACAATGCTTTTCGTGCTTAGATGTTTTTTGTTATTGGCCTACCACATTAGCTAATTATAATTCCAACATCACGATTGACTGGCACCTGCCCTTACGAACAATTCTAGTATAAGAACCTTTTTGTGTATACGGTCCTAGAACATTCAGACGTAAAGGCCACCGGTCGAAACGGTGAGCTTAGATGTGCTTTGCTGAAATACTGGGCCATATAGTATGCAGGCTTGTGAAATATATTGTAGTGCGCTCACGTGTGCTCGTAAGCAACAAACAGTTCCTAATTTAGCATGATCGAATGATAGAAGTGTGTGCAAATAATACAGTAGAAGGCTGTTGTGAGTGTTACTGCGTTCCCAACACAAGATGCCTCTACACTCTACGTTCTTTTAAACGACATATTCTGTGCAAATGTGCCCTTCTACCGCATTGAGTAATTTAAGAATGTTCCATGGGCGTTTTAGTGATAGTTATACGGCCGGCTCGGGCCGGAAAACTGCTAAAACTAAATGTCAAGGGCGATTCAATTTGAGGAATTAAACGCGAAAAAAAACGGCGCACTTCAATTTGCGAATAACATTTTATACCGCTGTCATGCGGTCACTTCAATGACAATTGAAATCGAACACCACCGAAATCGACGAGCGCCGTTGGCTTTCTTCCGCTAGCTCGCACAAAAGAGTAAATGAGGCTCGCGTATTTCAATGGTTTTCGGTTATATGGTTGATTGAGATTGAACGTGTGATATCAGGTGAACGTGCGAAAAAACAATCGTGCATTACTCATGTGTAAGTATGTTGTCGTCTCGGCACTGTCCGCCCATACGTGAAATACGTCACTTCGTAGACAAGTGAATAGCAACACGCGCACTGATGTATTTGTACTTCTGGTGTTCGTCCGCATTTAGTTCCGGCTTGAGAGCACAACGCGCACCGGAGAGAAACATTATTGCAGGTATTCTTTAGATCTGACATCACTGACTGCAATTAAAGCGCGACATAACCTCTCGCTGGTCTCGCTGTTGTTGTCTTTTTAATAGCTGCTCAAGTTGGACTCCTCGTCTTCTTCCATAAAATGTTCGGTCGCTGCAATGGTTATGAGAGGGAAATTCGCGCATGTAAGTGTGCGTACGTACCGAATCAAAAGATCATAAGAAAACCGTGAGACCAGGTGCTTAGTTTTCCTAAGATGACTGCCGCAACAATCATCGACGAGCGTAGCGGCGACAAGCCGCCGCAATTCACAATGGCCACCTGCTCAATTGCCTATTCCAGACGCTCGAGCTGGACACTTCGCTGGCCTACATGTACTTCCTCAAGTTTCGCATCGGCATCTGCGTACCCTCTACCTGCAGTCTCGCAGACGTCCGGAGTCTCGCCAGCTACTGTGCGTACCGCGCGCTTGTTCTCTTCCTCGTTCGTGCTTTGTTCGCGCGCACGCCTCCCTCGGGGCGGAACGCCGAGCATCGGCGGCGCGACGATTCCGCTGCTCTCACACTTCCGTTATTCTTGTTTGTTTCAGTCGGGAAGCAGATGAAGACCAACGTGACGGTTCCCTGGTGCGAAGTGAAGCAGAAAGTCGTACTTCCCGATTACTACGTCGCCATCCTGTGAGACCACTACCGCGCGCTATTTTTTTTCTCCTCTATTCCTGCAATTCGCAATTTTTTTTTCAGTCATTTTTTTTTTTTGAGGAACAATGATCTCCCTCGCGGCACTTGTGCAGGCACATTTCCTTTCAGTGATGGCCTGCCCAGCAGATAAAAAAAAGCAATGTAGACACAATACGGAAAAAACAAACTTGTACGGCGCACCATGGCTAAAGCTGAGAGGTCAATGGCAGATGGGCGGATTACATGCTATGTAACGGGCGTCCAAGACGCCAAAGTACAGGCAGCGGTTCAGCCGGAAACTTTTCGTTCATATGTAGCGGTAAAGTGGAAGGAGGAGGTAATCTGTGACTGGCTCATGGGGAGTAAGTTGGTTTAGGCGTGAATTGTAAACTATGCCGGTTAAATCGAATTCGCTCTATGATACACGAGATTAGACCGAAGGAAACACTGTAGGCGATAACGCGTTACAAGTTACGGCGTTACCAGTAACGCATTATTGCTTCTTTGGTAACTTGGTAATGTACTCGCTAACTTTTCTAAACTGTAACGGGTAACGTATTTACGTCAACATAGTTCAGTAGCGTGAAGGGTCACGTTACTAGTTACTTTCCATTCCAGGACCCTCCACCCCAACCCCGCAAGAATAAAAGAAGCGTGATGCACCAGAACTAAAGCGGCATGGCAAATAAGCAATATGTAAGAGCGCACTCGACAAGCCTTCTCTTGGTTCGCGCGCGTGCCACAAGACACGTGCCCTTGACGATGCAGGCACCAGACATAACTAAACAAGTACAAAGTTTCCATGAAGCTATAACACGTGCTTACACACGCACGCACGCACGCACGCACGCACGCGCGCACACACACACACACACACACACACACACACACACGCACACGCACACACACACACACACACACACACACACACACACACACACACACACACACACACACACACACACACACACACACACACACACACGCACACGCACACGCACACACGCACACGCACACACACACACGAACGCACGCGCGCACCATAGATGTATAAATAACGAAACAGATCCAAAATCTGTGTGTGAATGGGTGAGGCGTTCTTTAAAAAAGTGAAAGGTGGGTGTTTAACTGAGCTAGTTGGTTCATTCTTCGAGGTTTGTAGCAGCAGACAATTGTAGAACACACACAGAAAGGAACGAACAGACGTGGACGTAGCAGGCACGTCCACGTCTGTTCGTTCCTTTCTGTGTCTGTGTTCTACAATTGTCTGCTGCTACAAACCTGGAAAGTGGGGTCGAAAAGGGTTATTACATTTGTGTGTGTTATAAAAACCATCGCTTAAGTTCAAAACTTATTTTCTGGCTGACCGTGAAGCACCTTCCCATAAGCTATCGAATTTTTTTTTCTGCCACTTATGCAGGCTCAGAATGAAAACAATTACTTCCGACTGTTATTTCGTGAGTAGAAGCATGTCCAGCACTTTAGAACATCGCGTTCTTCACAAGTAATTGCTGTAAAGTTCTTGAGTGTTCTGCAAGGTTTTCTTTAGTAAGCATTAAAGATGAACCTTTGGTTTGTGTTTAATTTCACGCCGGAGAAATGGTTCCACCACTTGCCATAGAGGTGGGCTTAAGCCTTCTGATGTAACTCCATGGACAGCAACATTTGACCATTAATTGTATTAGAGTCCTAAAGATGTGTACAACGTTCTCTCGCTAAATCAGTTTTAAGGGTAAAAGCCTGCTGTATATAAAATATGACATTTACAAAATTGTTCTTGTGGGTTCCTGCAACGGAAGCCCGCGGTCTAAAATTTCTGAGCACGAAGTAACAAGATAACGTGCGTTACTTTTGTTTTTATTTTGGTGACGGTGATGGTAACGTATTTCCTTAATTTGTTGTCAACGTAGGGCCGTAGCGCAGTTCTTTTTTATTTGAATGTAACGAGTAACACATTTCATTATGTGTCTTTTTTGTCGTTAACGCCTACAACACTGGAAGGAAAACGGTCTGCGTTAGTCTCAGCGCTGAAAGAAAGCATAATATAGATTTAGCTTGACGTTTACTGCCCGTTTCGCTCAAACCAGCGTATGAAATATCGTGTCGTATGGACACAGCTGCTCAGTGCGAACGCAATAATGCGTGCGCACACAACGCTCATGCCAGCAGCGGAAGCCACAGCGCTGCCCTGGGTCCAGCAGAGCCGATTGAGCGGAGCGTGACTGGTGCGTCCACTTCGTCGCTTTTGCAGCCAAACGCACTGTGCGTCTCTGAAGACCTTTGAACCTTTCACGAGCAGGTCGCGCATGCACGTCGATACTGAGACAACGCGACAGCGGCGGCGACAGGGCGAGCGAGCCTCGAGCATCCGTGTAATAATTATTGCGATAAAAAAATTTAGGAATGTCGTGTTTAACTTTATTTGTATCGTCCATTGCCGCTCCCATATGCGCTACAGGTGCCTGCGTTGTTCTGAAGGCAGGCCTGAGCAGTGAAGTTGCAGCAATTGGTCTGCATAAACATCAGCTATATGACATGCCTCATGCATAAAGTGGCGCGCAAAACCACCAACTTTATAATTACGCGGTCTTTTCAATCAATCTCGTTCATTGTGCAGCACATAATTATGCAGATGCAGCCACATCACCGACAAATATTAAATAATGCTCGCAAGTTCAGCCCATGTGGGTTGGATTTACCCGAAGTGATACCACTCCGCGCACCACCACTGTAACGCTCCACTAACAACAAATTCCTTCGTTCTGTGAGCCACGTTCAAGATTGCTGTCCTTGCGATGGTGAACAGAAGGACACCCTGGAGTGCATGAGAGCTGCCACAAACTGAACCTCTGTTGCCTGTATTACTGTCACCATAGAGCACGCTTATCCCATGCACCGTGCAGTAACAGGACGTCATTGGTATTTTCACAGGGCCATTTTCGGCGGCGGCATCCTTATTGTCATCGCTGGCACGTTGCTTGAAATTACACCCAAAATAAGAAGAGTCATAAGACGTGAGCCAGAGCCACTGAAGGAGCCGGAGAAAAGTAAGTGCAGTCAAATATCACGAGTTCTTGGACTGCTGAGAGCATAGCCTCGTGCAACCCCGCCTTGTCAAAGAGTCACGGGATTGTGATGTTTTGTGTGTATATATATATAAAGCCACCAGATGATGAAGCGACGAAAATCAGCGGGGAAAGTAGCTGAGGTTGCAATTGAAATGGAGAAAATAATAAAGCAAAGGGAAATGAAAGTGGACGAAGAGGTAACTTGCCGCCGGTGGGAGCCGAACTCACAAGCTTTATATGGTCGTGATTAACAAAAATTGAGCCCCTCGGTTTCTATTCTTCTCTCTCGTTATATATATATATATATATATATATACTTAGCGTAATTATAGTATATATTTATACATGGTTTAAGTTGGACTGAACAAGACGTATTATTTCGCAGCAGGCTTTGCAAAACAGTTCGCTTGAATACACAAACTTTGCTCTTTTGCAGGCATTCCTCGGCAGCTATTGGAGGCGTTTTCCGCGTACTCCAATGGTCGGAAAGTCCTGTCGACGAAAACCAATGACCGGAGCCTGAGATGCCTTCACGGGATACGATTTATCAGCATGCTCTGGGTGATGCTTGGTCACGTATACTTCAGCCGCAACAACTCGATAGTCTGTAAGCTCTTCTTACTGGTTTTGCATGGCCGTTGCCTCAAAGGGATGATTGTATTATACGTATGGGGTGCGATCTGACGATGTCCGTGAGCTGTTGATCTGATTCATCATCACAAAAAGCATATATATATATATATATATATATATATATATATATATATATATATATATATATATATATATAGGGAGTGGCAACAGCTGAGACACGGACCTTTCTCGGTTGCAAGCGTGTAGCCTGGTGAAAACAGCCGGATATTATTTATTTCTGGTCGAAGGTTTTGGGCGCCAAGGTCTGGATTTTGGCCCACCATATCGCACTTGAAAAAAAAAAAACTAATTAAGGTGTCCTGAGGCACTCCCATTGTGAAAGACTGAAACGGGGAAGACTGAACACTATTCCCCGACATTTTTCTCGTTGCAATTTTTTTGCAGTCTTTCTTCCGAGCTACTGTAACTTCTGATGCGCCGCTGAAGATGTCGGCCAACGTTTACCGCTTTTCTTGGATGCGAGAATGGCATAAACGCTGATGAAAGCGGCACATAATTAACGTGCAGGTCGAGTGCTGCAAGGGGGCGCTGCAGCTGCTGCGTTGCTCCCAGCTCAGCACACTAGCAGTGAAGAGAGGAGGGGAAAAGGTTCACCGACAAAGAAGCTGCAGTTTTAACGAAAGCCTGGCGCTTAGGGGGATTTCATGGCCGCGACATGACTTAATAACCGCCACAAATTGCATGCAACCTCCGCAGCATCAGCTATGCAACGTCCTTATTATGTGTTCACTGGTTCCGTCTTCGTAAAGTTATAATAAGCTCTGTGAAAAATTTATGTTCTTTTAGCGGTCCACGTCAGGCTCGCCTCCTCTTATTGCATATTGGTGTTTTACAATGTAAGGAGGACCAAAACGCCCAGTTTATTTGAGGCAATCTTATTTTTAAGAACTCCCCCATTCTGCTCCTTATTTTTGCTCCAAAGCATCTCTGTTATAATCCTTGTCCCGAAACTGCAGTTTTGAAATCAGGGCTGCGATTTTGTAGCGATGCCTTTTCCGGCGCTATTCCTTTTGACGCTTCGTCAGGGGTCAGGGCCCCGGTCGCGTTATCAACGGGATCAGCCGGCCGTGGACGCTGGATGATAAGAGTGGCATAGAATCGAGCGGAAGGCATCGCTACAAAATCTCTGTCCAATATAGTGCAGTAAGAGGCCCCCATACACTACGTACGTGGACGTTTAAAATAGAAGAGGTTATGTAGACATGTTCCTATGAAAGGATGTTCGTTCCAAGAATTATGTGGCTTCGCTGGGATCGGTGCCTGGTATTACGAGTTCTTTGTGGAAGTATGAGAAGGTCTGCTCCAAACCTCATGAAGCCTTGACAGGAAAATAGGAGATTGTGCTCACTGCTTGTTTGAGTTCAGTCAAATTTTAAGTTTGATGAAGCCGCATGCAGAGGACAGCTTCCGTTTCCAAAATGGTAAAGCTTTAATGGCTATACATGTACACACAGCAGACATAAGCGGTCTCCAGCTGACTGCGAAACTTTACTGACTTTACCACCGATTGTATTGTTTTTTGCAGGCTATCCGAACAAACTAATATTTTCTCTCCAGCTTCGTGCATCGCTATGTAACATTTTCCCAACGTCGTGGTCCGCATACTCGTCTCGTTTTCAGTGGTGAAAGACGTGGTAACACTTGCGCGACCTCACTCCCAGTCACGCATAATCTCGAACCTTTGACAAGCAGAGGATTTCGCAAGCGCTAAATAACGACGGTGGTAACTTCTTCTTGAGCACTCTGCTCGCTTAATGCGTTTGTACACTAATCACCAGGGGATGTACGCTATTATCATTGAATCTACACATATCTTAGATTTCTTTTAGCGTCTACCCTAAACAAGGCCGACACCTGTTTCTTTATGTACTTGCCTCACTTGCTATACTGTGTATTCGCATATACTGTTACGATGTTTAAATGTTTTAGGGAATTAGGTGTTGTCATTTGTTCTCTGTTTGACCCTTATACACACAGCCTCGCCGTTGCTTGCAGATAAAACGTTCGGATTCACTCAAAGCTCATTTTGTGGATTACAGGTGCAATGCTCACTCGCAGGGAACAATTTATACCACATCGATGCCGAGCTATCAGTCGGCACTAAAGGCATATTCAAATCACGTTGATTCATGGCGAAATCTGTTCGGGCTAACAGTAGCAATTCGAACTGCTCATCTTGTGCTCTTGTTCACCTAGTAGGAGTAGTTATTAACATTACGACGGTTCTCTGAATTCTGGGTTTCTAAACAATGCGCTCGTGAATTTCGGGCATCCATGAATGCATGAGCCTCAGACTGCCGACATGTGGCTGACCTATATTGACATTATTGTCTAATTAGCTCAAATACATTTTTGTCCTATTTGGCTCGCATTAAAGATACGTGTCCGACAAGATGGTATATTTTTTTATGTTCAGTAAACTATATTACATGACGTTTCTCAGCCTGGATCAGTGGAGAAGTGCACAGATTAATAAATTTAATTATGACATTTCACGACCTAAATGTTTACACATAAGCAATATTATAATGAAAATAAATTTTCGCTAAGGAGGAAATTACACGGCGCGAAATATATGACGGAAATAAAAGTGTACTACGAGGTGAAATGTTCCGTGAGAAAGCTATAGACATGTATACATACGCGTATACACTGGGTGTCCCACCTATCAAGCACCAAGATTTAAAAAAAGAGAAATTGCGTTACTCGAAGAGAACCTAGTGCATTTTGGTTCCAGTACAGTGGAGTAGCCGCCAGTAATTTTTTTCGTTACTGAGATTTAATTAGGTAATTATAATTAATTATCTAACTCGAGAAGTACTGTCCTAATTATCAAAGTGTCAATGAGAAAATTGTAGAGCAACATGAAAAACTCCCGATACAGCTTTCTGTTGTCAATACGTGCTACATAAAAGTGTTTTTCTGAGCGTGAAAGAAGCCCGCGGATACACGTAAAATTGCCGCGCGACTGGCCGCTCAAGGCACTCAAGGCACACGTATACCGGGTGTTCAAAATTAAGCTTTACGGAATTTTTAAAAATCGTCTGTGGCAGGTAGCATAATTCTTACCGTTCAGCTGGGTTATTCGAAGAGGTGGACATTAGTAGCACGAGAAATCGAAACACATATTTAACTAATTAACAAAAATTGACTAATGAAGTTATTAGTTAATTACTATACGACACATATTGCAATTTACGAATTGTATCCGGTGAGTTTGCAAGACCCATCCACTTGAAATGAATTTCCAGGATGACACCAGTTTCGAGATATTATGTCATAAGTGTGGAACGAAATACATGGGCTTTCCAGTTACTTTGGTGCTTCAATGTATAAAACAGCATTTTAATAAAAAAGTAAGTGAATACAACAGTGAATTTTTACGGCGAATTTGATGGCGCATATCTCCAAACTGGTGTCATTCTGGAAATTCATTCCAAGTTGATACGCCTGACAAGCTCACGGCCTTCTCTACAGTCTCTCTTCATTCGTAACGCCGCATACACCTGCAATATGTGTCGTAAAGAAGTTAATTATTGCTTCGTGAGTTTTTGTTAATTAGTTTAATATTTGTTTCGATTTCTCGTGCTACTATTCTCCGCCTCATCGAATAACCCAGCTAAACGATAAGAATTATGCTACCTGCCACAGGCGATTTCTAAAAATTTGGTAAAGCTTAACAATGAACACCCTGTATATTATTCGCATGTTACACTCGAATCAAGGCGTTACGTGTAATAGTTGCTTGAAAATAAGTTCAGTGTTCCTTTTAATAGATAATTATGCATATAGGCATACCTCAAAGGAATACAACACCGTGAATGCTGCATTGTAGAAAGCTCCGAGACTTTGTATACTTTCTGCACGGGCGCTTTTGGTATTCCACTTTCCTGAAGTTCAAAGATTACGCAAAAAAATGGGGCGTAGCCTCTCAGTATACTAATATCCTGGCCTATCGCACATTGCAGTTCGCAGGAAATCACCCATATATACACAAAAGTGCAATAACACAAGGGTGCCGTTAGGGCAACTTTGACGCCACATGGCACCTTTTCGGGCATACTTCCAAGATCCTAGTTTGGGGTCATGTTCGAGTTCATGTGCTTCGCAGGCTCGGCATGAAGGACCCTGTAGAATTTTTGGATGCCAACAAGCGTGTTGAACACTATTAAAAACTATACCGCTTATTCATGCAGAACCGGAACTAAATCCGTACCAAATGTGTGCCGCCATTTTGTAGCTCAACATGAACCAGAGCAAAGCGATCGGTTCAGCCATCGGCTCAGAGCGGTGCACCCAATGCAAAGGAACCGTTCCGAACTGGTTTGGCTGGCTGTTCTGAGCGCTTCTCGTAAATGTTTCCGGAGCGTCTTCTTGTTTCGCCTGCGGATACTAGCCGCTGGTCTGAGCATTCTATTAGCCACTGTGAAAATATGAAAAGGCTTCTACTACCAAAGACACTGCTTTTTTTTTTTTCAAAGGAAAGTTTAAGGACTGTGTTCTTGAAATACCATGCGAACTTCACTTCTCTGCTAAGAGGTGTTCAATGACCCAGCTTTGTAATTGAGTGCGACATCTGCATGCTTAAGAGCGTCGACGCACGCGGTTGGAATGTTAATTAGTACCAGTTTACAGGACCGAAGCGTCACGTAGTGTTTCATTGAATATCAACAAAATCCTTGAGCCGATTGCAGCAGTGAAACATCATTGAGGACTCTCCACACTACCGTGCGATAGAAGTGTGGCGTCAGCCCGGTCACTTCGAGCAGAGCCCGACACTAGTATACAGCACCCAGAGTCGGTTCACTGTACGCGCGTGACGTCATACTGATCCATTTAATTAGTAAGCGGGTGTTTAGTACAATTTATACGGCCGATAAAACTACGAACCTTACTTCGTGTAGTTGTCTAATATTTGTTATCGCTTTCAGTGCTTCGCTGTTCAGGTGAAACTGCGACTTATTTTTATTTATTATTGCAATTCTTCATGCCCCGTATTTTGCACTGAATGTAACCACCTTTCTCTAAGTGTCATAGCCATCACCGATAACACTTTTTCTTGTTAGGTTATAACTAACAATACACAATTGCGAGAAGTATTTATGCTATGACTGCAAATCACTTGTTTATTCCGTTGTTTTTACAACGATCCCCATAATTAAGACCACGTGGCTCTGCAGGTACTATAAATAAAAATATATAAATGCATAGGTTACCGCTGCAGACCCCTGTAGATATGAATCCGTGTTTGCACAGCGGACGCACGATTCCATCTTTCGCAGACACGACATTGCTTTTAGTACATTTGTAAGTTTTTAAAACTATTTAGGTGGCTCGCTCTCCAATGAGCTGTCGTTCGTGTTTAAAGTTAGGCACGTATTACGCACAATTTTAGCTTGTAACGTGCGATGTTCATAGCGCGAAAGCTTGAGGGAAGCTTTATGTCGAAAACCAAAATTACCCATTTCTAAATGCTATAGGAGCGTGCTTGGCCGATTTCGACCAAGGACGCGCCAAATACAACTCATTACACTGTCGAACGAATGCACCCGTTATTTTTTGTTCATTACGCTTTTTTTCAGATGCCACAAAATTTTATTAATAAATGGTATTTAGGAGATGTTTTCGCCTTTAATTGGCGCCGGCGACTCCTTTTCACATAAGGATATGGAAAAAGATACCACAAATATCGCGTACCTTGCGTTAATACTGAAGAGGCATCCATGTATCAATTATTTGTGGTGTCTGGGAGGCAATTCTTAAGTGGTTTGAGAAGAACGAGAGACCGTTATGAAAGCTTTAACGAACTTTTGTTAACATAACAAACTTTCCGTTTGCCGCGTAATGCATGCTAACTTGAAAACACATGTGTTGCACTAGACTTCGTCTGATAATATAGCATCTGTAACTCTAATTTGTACACATGGTTGTTCTTCGCGGGAGAGGTTGTTCGAATAGTGGTGCTGGGTTACTTAGCTGCTCAAATCGACAAAAATCATCGCCGCCTTTGTCTTTTGACTATTTTGGGAAAGCTTACACCGGGCTTGCTGTATACTTGAAGAATGTACAAAATTCTACATTGCCGAGGATTAGAGGTAAATTATAAAGATGAATAAAGAACACCTCAAAGCTTTGCTGTTTGCAGGTGACATTGCTGTCTTCAGCAACGTTGCTGATGCAAATGTTTCAGGACTTGAACCAGTGCAAGGGTAGGCTTGCAAGGGAACCATTACAAGTCAGCTTCTTTAAATTTTTACACGGTCGAAGTACTCGCAGGGTGCCCGGATCATGATACGAAAGTCGCCAGACTAATAAAGATCGGCTGGAGCGTGTACAGAAGGCACTCTGAACTTCTCAAGCCATTAACGGTGGCATACCTCGATGGAAGCTTTAGCTCGGAAGCTCCTATCTAAATCACGGGAAAGTAGAAATCGTTTATCTCGGTAACCACTGCATCAAATTTGATTATATTTGTGGCATTTAAAAGTAAAAGCTAACGTCTAGTAACCGTAGGAAGCAGATTTTTTTATTTAGGCCGCCAATGTTTTTTATATATATACAAATTCTTGAACATCGCGAAATTGAAAAAAAAAAGCTCTAGTATAAAGTTTACAACTCTAATTCAACAACCAAGAACAATATCCCGATTTTGTAAGCTGCACCTAATGATATATCTAAAGCAGAAAAATTTCGCGAATTATACATTGCTTTGAGACATGCCACTAATTTGTGAGTAGGGCCATTTGCAAAACCCTCCTAAACATTGTAACAATTTCACGTAAGAGGCAAATGAGTATATCAAATTTGTCCGCTTTGGATGTTCGAACAAATGCAGTTTACAGAACCGCAATGTCTGTTTTTGGTGCAATGTTACGGATTTCTAAACATGATGCAAATATTTTTAGTACACTCCGATTCTAGGCAATTTTTCTAAACAAAATTGAGGTTCACAATTAGAATTCTGCTTCCTAGTGTCACTAGAATTTAACTTGTTCCGTGAAATTCAATAATCTTTATTTTTTTTCAGATCGGTCCAGCGTTTGTCTCGTAAAAGCATTTCTGAGTTTTACATATAATCGAATAGCGAAATCGCAGTTGGACCCTTGCTAAAGCTTTGTCTTAAAAGAAAAGAATACTATATATGCATTCACAATACTAACCTACGAGGCGGAAATTTGGAGGATAACAAAGAAACTTGACAGTTAATTAAGAACCATGCAGCAAGTGATGGAACGGAAAATTATCGGTGCGATGTTAGGAGACCGGAAACGGACACTACGGATTAAAGATCAAACAGGTGTAGCTGATATTATAAGCTGAGATTAAGCGGAAGAAGTTGGGCAGGTAATTAAATGCGGTCGAGCAGATAATCGCCGGTCCAAGGGAAGGGAAACACCATTAAATACGGCAGAGGATGAGGTAATTTGTCAAGGTTTTGAAATTTTCAGGCATAGGGCGCAGTCGGCTGACGGAAGACAGGGATAACTGGATATCACTATAAGAGGTAGTCGTCCTGCAGTGGAGATGGATAGGCTGCCGGTGATGATGATTGCATCATTCGTGGAACGTATACATGCCATACGTCCGATGTCGCGGCACCAAACAGTAAACCATGCAGTAAACCATGATAATGGGCTACTCCACAGAGACAACTTCCTCTTAACGTAGTCATGCATGCGTCTATGTAAGCAAACAGACCATACCAGCTGTAATGAACGACACTAAGGAGCAAATAGACAGCAACAACGCCGGTTTTATGACAGATATTTCCGGTTTGCTCCCGCTGCGACGGAAGGGGCGAGACATTGTCACGTGATCCGAATAAGAACGTCATGCCGACGGAAGCGCTGGCCTGTCAAGTTTAGGAACACGAGGCCAATAATGCTTTATTGAACCGAGTATATCTGTAGCTTCACAGAATGACTGGCTTGAAGCCGCATTAGTTGCGGGCAATAATACGGTAATAGAAGTGTTGATTTGAGGCGTTCGATTACTCAGTTATTTCATAGCTGTAATCTGCTGTGAAATTTTTGTCCTCCTAGCGAAGCGAAGCTAGAATAGCTGAAACAGCTGAAACAGCGAAACTGGAAATTCCAAATCACGGGTCTGCAGCAGGGGATAAAAAATGTTTGCCAATTAAAAACAGAAATATGCTTTATGGACAAGTGCTGAAATGTGAAAAAAAAAAGACGTCGATAGCACATCGATATTTCTGGCAGATTAATGTTATCACTTTGCACATAGGTACATAAATGTTGCTTTTTGTGCATATACTTTGCTGTCTTTACTTTTATCATTCATTGCCTTATTAATAACCGGTTTAAATTTTCTATAGGTTTCCACTATTATTATTTTTTTTTGTTCGGGAGCTAAACCCGGACCAAACCAAAACGTTCAAACATGATAACCTTAACCGAACCGATAAGAGTTTCGGTTCGACACTTTGAGGCAAACTATTCATTTCACTTCTCTTACTGCACCTGGAGTTCTTCGCTCGCCTCTTGGCAGTTCAGGCAAACACAAATTTTGCAGCAGGAGCTATCCGGGCCAAAGACTTGGGAAAAGACGTCGCCTTCCAAGTGGTTCTAAACGCCTCACTGTCCGTGGACACCTTCTTTCTACTAAGGTAAAAGCTATTAACTGACACCTCCTATAGTTAGCTCCCATGTGACTGTCCATGACAAACTCAATTAATCAAATACCATGGAATAATTCGTAATTAGAGCCCAGAATACAATTAACGAATGGCCACATTGACCTCTTTATCACATCCGAGTTTAGTATAAAAATATTCGCTTTGTTATTATATTATTGAACGAAATGGTTTTAGAAACGCTTAATAAAACGAGGAATCATTAGAGTGTTTTAATGTACATTAAGAGCACACTTGCAGAACATAACTTGTTTTCCTTTACGAAAACATTCTATTTGTTTTCTTAGGTGCTACATACAACAACTCTTCCGTCTTAAAAACGTTTACACAAACGACAATCCAATATTTTTTCTATATCTCATAATCTTCTGAACGTATACGCTATTTGCAGGTTGGAAACGAATGAGAAGTAACTAATTAGACATTAAATATGTTCGCATTCTCTTCCAGTGGACTGCTTCTCATGTTCGTTTGCTACGGAAAGCTTCAGCAAGACAAAGGCAGATTTGACTTTTTGATGTACTACATACATCGCTACATCAGGTAAATATTGCACACTTATACATTGTACCCCCAAAGAAGCTATCACGACCCCCCCCCCCCCCCGCCTCCTTTCCCTCCAATTGGCCAAGCTTAAAAATAATATGCGCAACGTATACGAGGGGATAAGCCGACATGATGCTGTTGATTGTCCTGTTTCGCAAATAACCATCATTATACGCTACCTGAATGAGTTATCAATTAATACTCCATGGTTCAAGTTTTCGTTCCATGTTTATGTGATATGGTTATATTATTACGGTTTATTTTAGTATTCCATATATCATTGCAAACATAGGATCTACTTGGTTTGGCGGCTCTATATTTTACGTAACCTTTTTTAAAGTCACACTTTCTTTGCTTACCTCCCCGTAATTCGGTGTGGATGGTTGGCTGGGTTTCTCGGTGCATAGTCTCCGCGAATGACCTCACCGCTAGTACGGGAGAAGCGTGGATAAGGGTGAAACGTGAGGCGCGGTATTGCGTGGCACAGGGAAGACATCTGCGTGGGAGTGCGCTGCGTGATGTGATAATATGTTAACGTAAGTTGTTGTTAAAACAAAAAGAATTATATCTCCGATGGCGGGATTTCAACCGGAATCATTAAACCCAGTAGACAAATGACATGCCACGAGAGAACAACAGCCTTACCACTGCTTCCGTTAGGCAAGCCACCGCTTTGAGAATTGGCCCGTGCGTCACGTTGTATATCAACAATTTAATCATAAAACTGTGAGCGCGGCAGCTGGCACCTTTTAGACGCTACGTGGCATTGAACCACCTTCGATATAGACCAAGCTACATATGCACTGCTTTCGGGATCGGCCCGGGTCGGTGGCAGAAAGGACGTGCCTGGCGGTGCGTATTGTGTAACGCCGCTATACTCGACAAAAGCGAGACAAACATTTGCGACGAAACTCACACACAGCCACACATCTCACTGCCATGCCTGGGCTGCAATGCAAGGTGCAGTTGTGCAACACTTGCACAAAACGACGGCTAGACAAGGAAACAAAAGAACGCAAAGGCAAGTACAGTATGTACAATAATATACCCATAGCCAAGGTCACAACATCAGTGATCGCAAGCTGCCAATTCGGCCGCAGGGTTCACATTAATAAGTCAGCTATTATGGCTCGAGCGGTTCCTTAACAACCGAGGCCAACCAGCTAGTTGTAGTAGCGAACATATTGTCAGCGCATGTGGGGGCTGCCGACGACATGTACACTTCTTAAAAGGGTTACGAGCGAAGTTGCGCGTGTTCGCTGGTTCCTGATACTATAGAGTCTAGACGCAACACGAAGGCGAAGCAGCGCTGTCACTGGAGTTTTCGCTAGCTGCCGACTGAGAAACCCGTCGTGACGATTTAAGTAAATAATTAAGGCAGTTGTCGAACTTGAGTACAAATGGCGTTTTTAGTGATTACCACGCAATACATGGCGCCCTCTTCAGCGAATAATGCATTACAAAGAGGGGGAGAAAGAAAACGGCCTCCTTGTCACTTACTATAATTTTCTACATGAAGGTTTGTCAGGCAATCATGAGTATTGCTTGAGCGTGTACGTTATTGACCGTTGTGAGTACACTTTTGCAACAATGCTCGCCCATGCAGAGGTCAAGGGAACGAGGGAGTCATCGGCTTGCCTATTTCATGCATGAATGCTATAAAAGGGATACTTTGTCTTCATTCCCAGAAGCACTGTTGAAAGAAAATCAAATTTATCATTTAAAGCGACACTGTAATTGCCTCAGAGAAGATTTGCAGCTAACAAGTGCAGTAGAAAAGCGGAAAGAAAGTGCGAGAGAGGCGCACATCAAGTTCAACAGGCGATGAACGCTTTGTTCCTTTTGCTACAGGCTGACGCCGCCATTCCTGATGGTGTCTCTCACGCTGATTCTTGGCCCACCCTGGATGAACGGTCCGATCTGGCATGAGACCGTAGACCGCTTCGCAGAAGGGTGTAAGCGCTACTGGTGGACCAACATCATTTACATTAGTTCCTGGATGAAGACCCAAGAAGTTGTAAGCATAACTCAGTGTCACAAGAAGTACCTGCACATAGCTATCGCTGTACACTGTAGATACTGTAGTCAAGAATCGCGCTCTGGAGGCTTCCTTTCTTGCTCTCACGCGCGCCTGCACGCCGTCACAAGAGGGTGGCAGGGAATCACACTAATTGCGCTTTCCCCGTCTGAGTCAGTGTCTCCTAAAACTTGAAATGAACTTGCTGGAAAAAAATTTGTCCAACTTCTTGCACCTCCAGAACACTTGATGAAACAGACTTCAGATACGATTCCACTGTTTCTTCTCATCTATGACTGCTAAATATCGTCTGAGATTTTTTCCTCTTACATTAAAAGAAATGTAAAGCTTTTCTTTTCCTTTTTAATTCTACTTTTTATTAGATTTATTATTGCGTTTAGTGTCCATGCTTTCCATACACACGCGTCGAGTGTGCAGGACCAGTTACTTGCCCACTACTTATAAAACGTTATTGTGTTAAAACTGCACACGAGCCGAAATCGAATCGTGCTAGGTGATTTGGGGTTAAAGGACATTCGCAAGAGTGATTCGCCCTGCATAACAAGTGTTCAAGTCACTATTGCAGTTATGACGCCCCGTCCTCACTCATCCTTCACACTGCCTGATTCTTTCTGCTTGCGCGTTTCAGTGCCTTCCGCATGGCTGGTACTTGTCCTGTGACATGCAATACTTCATCATTGCGCCAATCTTCTTTATCGCGCTTTACAAGTAAGTTCTGCGATTTGCCTTCGGTGGGTGCGTCGTTCATGAAGACTTCGTCGTCTACTCATGATGCAGGCGGCCAGCCCTTGGCCTGGGTCTCATAGGTGCCTTCGCCGTCGCCAGCATGGTCATAACAGGCCTGGTCACGTATACCTACGACTACGGCCCAGTCGCCCTCTTTTCTATACCGGACGATGAGTAAGCCTTCAGTACTATTTTTTTCTTCACGCATCAACTAGACTTGTTATATATGACATTTCACAGGAAACAGCTTAAGCAGAATTGTCGGGATGCTAGATGCGTAAGTGAAATGTGGTATCGCGCAAAACACTGAAGCTGACAAACGAGTCATCCCGGGTCCGTATTCACAAGAAGCTCTTAAGCTAGAATTGTTCTTAGAGCAAATTCTAAACAATCATACAAAAACGCGCTGCACTCTTTGTCAGTTGTCTCGAACCTTTCTATATTCCCTTTTGTTCCGCTTCTTTTTTGTGTGTGTACCACTGGATAATGCCGATATTTCACAATAAAACCTGTATAGCGTAAATCTTAGCGTGTATCTACATTTGTGCATAAAGAGCCTTACATATGTGCGAGTAAATTATACTTCTTGAATATTGATGTTTGTATATGTATAGATGTGAATATGTTTTGAACTTCTGTAACCCATTTTTGTATTTATATATGCTGTAACTGATGCCAAGGAAAAGGGAAGGAATCCCGTCAAGCTGCTTTTATGCAGCTTTTGTTCCTTGCCCTGCATTTTTTTCTCTTTGTCTCTTTTTTTTTTCTTTGTAAGAAAGGGAGGAAAAATGCGAAAATAAAGTTGAAGTTTAAGTTGAAGTAATTAGAACATTTGTTCTAGTATAATTAACGCTAAGAGTGAACTAGGTTGGAAAGCTGTTCAACAACGAAGAAAACGTTTGCCATTAAATATTTTTGTTTCATTTTTAATGACAAATAAAAATAATAGTAAATAAAAATATCAGTAAGCTTTGTTTCCACCAACTCATTTCAATAGGATTGATGCAAACGTAAGGACGAAACAAGTATGCAAATGCGTAAGTCAGGTATACCAGCCCAGAGTTTCTTGCTGCCAGCATTTTCGGTAGACACTGAATAACTTTTCAAGTGTAATGCGAAAGCCTATGCGTTATGATGTCGTTGACGATTCCCTGAAAAGGGTAAATAATATGGTTGTGCTTTAATTAAACCGACGCATTGAAGTTTTACGTGTATATTGAAGTGCTGCAACAGCGGTTACTGAAATTCAGTGCGAAAAGACATGGTGCACATTCTCAGCTGTTCGCAGCAATCGGCTCCAGTGACGTCGAGTCAGTAAATGTATAATAGTGTATTTGTGGACCTTGCTGGTTGCATAACTATGGCCATCACCTTTTAATGTGAGGGTTAATATAGATTGCGGTAAGAATACGTAGGCCGCATCATAACGAAAATTTATTGGTTTTTGTGCATTAAAAAAAAGAACAATGCTCCATCAGATAGAACGGAACTATTGAACTGATGCTTATCGTGTATTATTGCTTCGACAAGAAATTGATATTATTTATTCCAAGTCAGAGTGTTGTATATGGCATTGTAGAAAATGCATTGCGATTAGTGTGCACGTTTGGTATGCGAGCTCTTAGTAAGGCAGTCGCTTCTCGCAGCAGAGGTGAAAAAGCCTCGAAATGGCACGTTTAATCCGCCGGGATTAACTTGGGTTCTATTTGAAAACTATCTGCGATGGGTACAGGGTCCAAGCACACCGAGGGCTGATAGCTTCGTGTGCGCTGTGTTCTTGCCGCTTAGTTAGCGTTGAAGCGAGAGGTAGTACGAAAGTGAATTCGCTTGTTGCTACTCGCTCACACAGCGTTTTGGCAGCGAGTGTCCGCTCTCATCGAGTGAGATGTGTTCTTGTTTGCTTGTGCGCGCGTGACACCATGCTTGTTAATTTAGTTAGTAAGCGAATGTTTACAAGTTTTTACGGCCGATAAAACTACTACTCTTATCGTATACTGTCTAATAATTTGCTATCGCAATCAATGGTTCGTGTTTCCGGCGAAACTGCGACTTGTATTTAAATTGCTCCGTAAGGGTGTCTTAATCATAATACGTGTAGACGGACAAGGGATACCGTGTTACACTTGCGGCGTTTTCGTATAGCGAGTAGCATGCACGAAGCAAATAAAAAAATTGCGACGACATCCAAAGGCCATTTAGTGTTACGGAGGCACTTCGTATAGATTTAGCAACTCGCAGAGCATGTGAATAACCTGGAAGGCAGACATAGGTACGTACTATCAGCCTCTGAAGCCAACGTTAAAATGTACATCATTTGCTACGTAGCGTGTGAACAAACGTATAGAAGTGACACAACGAAATTGGAAACATGAGTCTTTATTTCCTTCATTTTCACGTCGGCGCTGATGGTACGCGCAGGATTCAGCAATCAACGGCTCCCCACAATTACATTTATATTTGCAGTTTTCTGGATTTGTTAATTGACAAACGAAATTTCCTAACAACCACAATAACCAACCAAAGCGCGGAATAGCCCTCTCAGTGATTTTGACGGACCTTCTCCCTTCCCTTTTTCTTTCTCCGCATCGATCGCAGTGACGATGCGACTGAGCGACCACACTGGTGGCAATTAGTCGCAGGGGGCCTGCGACAGGTGTGATTATGAATTTTGTAGCAGTGCTGCGCAAATCGCACTTCCGCTGAGATGAAGATCGCAGCACGCGAAACGGCCTTTAGGTTGGAGCTGGAGTATACAGGCAGCTTTCTTTATTGGAAAATTCGTGCAGCTTTGCTTTGTTGCACCTGCGGTCATTCATAGAAGAGCGTACAACATGTTCTCATGAGCTGATCCAAGCATGATCTACAGAGATGTAATTTGAGGTCAGCAATGAATCGCTTTGATAAACGCTGTTTGGACCAGCAATAGCGTGTCAGTACAACGACCAGTCCTCTTCCTGCTTTCACTTGGGGAATCGCAGCAAATGTGCAGCTCTCGGCCTTCACATCGGGAAACATTGTTGACGTTGCACTGGCAAGTTTCCGTAGCATCCACGTGATCAGCCGCGCGTTATGCAGCAGACAAACAGACATGCACGCAGACGTGGAGCCCAGCGCAGACGCGCGGGGAGACTAGCAACGACCGCGTGTCATCACGTGCTTGGGTGCTTTCGCCATGATTCCCCCTTTGGCGAGTTCAGATCAATTTGGGGTTCGGGGGTATCTAACCACTTTCGTCTCGTAAATTAGACCATTTGAGGCCTTTTAGTGCCCGTAGGACAACTAAAAAGGTGCCAAATTGAAGCTTGGAACGAAAGAGACACGCCAGGTTAGCATAGATATCTGTACGGAGCAGTAATAATGCGTATTTAGCCAAAAAGACTGAAATAAAACCCAGATGCGTTAGTCCAAACTGCGTACGTCAAAACCCGGAACTGGAAGTGTAGCTTTACTCACCGAAAAATGTGGGTGGCGCCGAAAGTAGTGCAGTCTAAAAAGAAATGACATAAATTAAAAAATAATACTTAAGCAAAGTGCTCTATGCAAGAGTAAGATGGTACTAAGCAGGGTAAGGTGGCGCAGGTGAAGTTAAGGCGTCTTGACAGCAGTTGATATCGAAGAAAAAAATACAAGGTCTTCTGGGGGAACCTCTCTTCCATCCCGAATAACAAACATGGAACAACAAACCACACTGTACACTATTGCCCCCCGGAAGACCTTATCGTTCGTCTATGTCAACCACTGTTGACTTGCCTTTTTTATTTGTTATGACTAGGCTTCAATATTGCCGTGTGACACCCCCTCCTGTTTTCTTTCTTTGATTAATGGCCAGTTAACACAAAACAAGTTTTGTGAAAGTCCGCAATGTCTGGAAGGAGAATCATGAACGGAAACTATGGCTTTCTTCTTGTGATTTGCCTCCTCCGGTGTATACTTCGTCGTTAAAGGGTAAAAAAAGTTGTGGTTAGCTGAGGATAAAAACAAATCATTTGTTTACAGATACAAAGCTTACGATAAACCAGACTCGTCTTCCTTGTAGGCCTTTGTTTACAGCTAGGTGATAAGCGTAATTCCTGGACATCTTATAGTGTCAAGTATAACATGACACCTAAAGTCATCCTGTGGGTCGTTATGACTTGTTTCTCAACAGAAACCTGAACGCATTCCTGAACGACATCGCATTCCGTCCGTATACGCATTTTCCGTCTTTCGCCGTCGGCCTGTTCCTTGGATACCTCATCTACAAGTACAGACAGATCAAGATCAGCAGGGTAAGTGGCGCCGCATACATAGAGGAGCCGATTGTGCGTGCGTTCGGCCAGAAGTGGCTGTGAACTTTGCATACTTTACATGTTTTTTGTTCAGTGTTCTTCCATTTTTTTTCTTCGTTTCACCCATAATAAATCCGCGATGCGAGAGACATGCCTTAATTAATGCTGCGTAGAAATTGTTGCCTGCCCATACGCCTAGCATGCTATACTCCAGATGACACGGGTGACACAGGAAATGAGGCATTCATACATATAATATATACACCGACAGGCCCACAACATACAAAAGAACGCACCGTAACAGGCAACTTGAGTGTCTGGTTAAGTCCCTTGTCTCAGAAGAAGACTAAGAGCACTTTCGTTGCACGCGAAGTAAACGCGTGCACGCGTTGCACGCGCTGCTCAATGTTCCAAGTACATGGTGCAACACAAGGGACCTGCCATGCTATTATAAAGTGGATTTTAAAGTACTCTCGAGGCCGCAAAGCACTTGCAGCTGCATAAAACATCGCACACATTGCAGAGATTACACAGAGGCAATTCCCTCGAGTTTCAGTTTGAACAATAAGTATAGCGATATTCAGTTGAATACGGTGTAAGCACATGTGGTCACGCATTGTATGGTCATTCGGCAAAGGAAACACACAACCTCGCTCGGAGACCACTAAATGCATGAATGAATGAAACGTGTATTTGGAAAATGGTTAGAATAAAGTCGTACAGTAAAATATTGGCATCTATAGGACAATCCAGCTATGACGTGCGTGGTCATAAGGTTGCCTTGGGGCAAAGCATCACGACGTGGGCAATAAGGTCCTAACTGTAGCCACCTTTCGGGGATGTACTCGCAGCGGATACAGCTGGTGGGCTGGCTGTCATCGGTGACCACGGGACTGACCATCGTGTACGGCGTTTACGAATGGAACGCCTATTCACCGCCGGGACCCTTGCTCAGCGTGTTATACGGTGCCACCAGCCGCCCCGCGTGGACACTCTGCGTCGCCTGGGTCACCTTCGCCTGCGTCTCTGGCCACGGAGGTGATTCAACTGCGCGAAACCTGAGTGAAGCTTCACAGCGCTGCTATACAGCAGCGCTCGTTTCCTGAGCAGTGCGAAGTTGGAGCGTGCGGCAGGATTTCAAAGTGCCCTTTTCTTCCTTGCGTTTTTTTTTTTCATATTAGGAAGATAGAGATGCAAGCAAAGGTACGGAGGTTAACCACACGCACGTCCAGTTTGCTACCCTGCATGGAAAAAGGAGATAAAGGGGGGAATAGAGAGAAAGAAGTGAGAGAAAGAACAGTATAGATGCGTGCACCCGATAAAGTGCACAACGAATCCATAAGTAGTCGCAGAGTGTTGTTGACTGAAAGAATTCCAGTAAAGCTTTTGTTGCAGTGCGCGCCAAAGACAAACCGCCATGATCCAAGGATATTTGCCTCTGAAAGCGATCTTGAGTCTAGGCTGTATAATCCGGCATGGAGAGGGAAGCGCTGGACGTCGTAACGGTAGCGAAAGCACAGGAGTTTTGAGTCCCGCTAAAGTCACACATGTATGTGTATCGTGCACTCTAATAAGGAACGAGGATAAGCTTTTGTAAATACCACCCGTAGCTAGAGGCGGCTTAACAGCTCCGCATCTCAGCGGGAAATTAGTGGTGGCAATTTCAGGTTCGAAGAACGATACAGTTTATGTTGACGACACTTCCGCAGTCGAGTAGACGGCCAATAAGCGAAAATTATAGTTGAGCCAGGAAATACAGTTTCGTTGCAGCATCGGTTCTCGATAGAGGATCGGAACCACTCGGGTTTGTTTATTTGCGAACCGGGCAGCCTCATCGGTTTGCCTTTAACAGCAATACAGGAATGTCCTGGCAGGAACTGAAATATTATGCGTGTCCTTAAAATCACGCGCCTGGATGGTAACCCACTCTTATTTCCTGTACCAACTGCTGATGAGTACTGTGGTGAAGTGCATATCGTACACTCTGAGAGGCTGCCATAGAGTCGCAATATATGACCTCTTTTCGAGGCAGGACATATTGCGAGGTAGGACTATTGTATGACGTATTTTATGCGTAGTAGCACGCAAGGCAGCAAGCTTCGTTGCCGTTGATGTCATTGTATGGGAAAGTTTAAACTGAAGTTAGCGTAGCCGGAATAATAGCGGCAGCTGTTAAGTTAATGGAGAGACTGCTCCATATGTATAGATGTGCGTTCGGTACCCATATGTCTCATTCAGTAATGACAGCGTTGTCTGTTTTTATAAGGCCTTGGTGATCGGCCTTCTTCGGTATCCCCGAAATAGAAAGGCTCAACTGGAGCTGTTGCAGACACCACAAGGGAGATGAATGTTTTGCTTCTGCTGGTGTATATCTTGATGGAAGAGAAACCTGATGAGGGATGATGAGCTTTTAAAATGTAGCTCGAGCTCAACGTGAGAATAACAGGGCCAGGTAGCGAAAAAAAAAATGCGGGAAAGATTTGAAAATGTGTGCCCTGAGACAGTTATGCTGTGATTTTATGATATCTGGCAAGCACAATAATTGTTGCAGAAGTTGAAGCACTTCGGAGGAATTGCAAAGAACGTGCGCAGTGCCTGGCCCTGTAAGCTATCCAGTGAGCGAACAATGGACTTGCAGGTACTGGACAACACATTATGAGGAAGCTCCAGTTCCAGCCAATACTCAGCAGACCATCGCTGCTCTAATTTTAAATATATTTGCAGCATTTTTATTGCAAGGTGTAATTACAGTCATTGAATGTCGCATAATTGTCGTATCAAATATAGCTCCCTGATCACGGGAATAAAATCCGCAGGAGACTAAGAATGTATTAGACTATATTTGGCAGACACTCCCCAGTCATGAATGTCCGGTTATTGATATATCCTTGAAAATAAAATCACGATAGTATGCGAGTACTAACCTATGGATCCTGAACTTGGAGGCTAACAATGAAACTTGAATGGAAACTAAGGATGGGGAAACGAACTATGGAAAGAAAAACTGTAGGTGTGACGTTGAGATAAAGAGCGACGGCAGTGTGGAGTAAGGATTACATGTGAGTCGATGATAGCCCATTATATATTAAGAGAAAGAAGTGGAACTGGGAAAGCCGTGATATACGTAGAACAAAAAAAACCAATGGTCGTTGCAACTGGTAGGCGCAACGTGTTTTGCAAACGCACCTCGAGCGTCCGCACATAATTGCTATTGCAATAAAACACTGTCACCGTGCACCGTGGTGAGAATGGTTACTTCCCCGCTGCCTGTCGTTTCATTATAGTACGTTTCTCCGATGACTGCCTCATATATACTCGTATAGGTAAATATAGGGGGATCTCGACAAAATTATCGTTTTACTTTCCAGCATCATGGCAGTGGAGGAAATCAGAATTCGGGCAATAAATGCCGAAGCGATTATTTATTAACAAAGCATAAGCGAATTAACTTTTTCAATTAATGACATTCGAGGGAATGTTCGAATTGCAAAATGGAAGTCACCCAATGCTCAAAGCGTTGGAAGCTCTGTGCCTTGCATCAGCTTTGCGAAATAAATATGAAAATCCGCACCAAGAACATCGTTTGTTTCAGTTAATGTTTGTGGTATGCGAATATTGGAGATTTCGAATACGAATTCAATAATCCTTGCTATCTGATTCGTATTCAATTCGATAATTTACTATCCGAAATTGTCGTACATTTGTTTCCGTTCGAATATTCGGGACCTCCAACAACGGTTCGGGTTCTCGAGGGAGAGAAATACCGAAGCAAGTGATGGCTGTTGTGAATTATCCTGTTGCATGAGAGCCGCAGTTGTTGCGCAGTTATCTGCCCTGTACGTTCCTGAACGAACGTACATCTAACAGATTACTGCCGAATATTTTGCAGTCATTCAATTAGAATGCATGCCTCACTCTTAGGCAGCCTACATACGAATTCGTTGTCTCGATTTAGGCAAAGCAATTAATTATTTGCTCAGTTTGACCGCGTTTTGTGAGCTGCTGTGGTATCAGGCTTCTCTCGTTCAACTAGCTGAACAATCTACGTGTATCTGGTGACGGACTGTTTTCTTGTTTCATTACTTTATATGTCATGGTGATCCAGATAGCTGAAATCAGTTCTTTCGCGTTTACAAGGTCCTTATTTGGCTGGGCGTACAGTTGCATACGACATTAAATGCAGGTGTGAAATAATTAAATAATTTATCTGCCTTTATTTCTTTACCGCATCGACTTCCAACTTTTTGTTTCACTTTGTTTAGATATCACAAAATATTCAATATTTGATTCGGTATTCGGAGGCCGTGTTTTCGAAAAAAAATTGATTCGAAGAATTTCAGTGTTCGAACATCTCGTTGCCACATCCAATATGTGGCGCCTAGAGAAAGACGATGATCTCGCGCGTTGCAGAAGAGACGACGAGGTCCATGCCTGATTGCTTTTCAGTTTACCTAATTAAATTGTCCTGCCCTGTTTTCCCAGTTCCTGCTGTTTGTGTATCGTGACAATATGTTTCCGCGCTGTGTAAAAATGCACTATGGGAAACTGCGCCTAGATAACGCAAATAATCTATTCTAATGCTATCCCTTTTCTCGCTGCTTCGTCGATGGTCCCAGCGTCACTCCTCGGATAGGTTATCACTGGGGTCGGTCAGCTGGGAACTGTGGGTGATAATAAATGAATAGAATTAAGTGAAAGGAATCTTTATGTTATACCTGCCCTGTTAACCGGAACAATGCACATAACGGCACATTTTGAGTCCGCATTTCTTCACACTGGCATAAAGTTTCTAGCAAAATGTTATACTTTGAGTACTGGCTGACTTAAATTCTGCAATTGCAACGTGTCCCCTGAATGTTAATTCTATACAGCTTAATCAGTAAAACTTGGTAATTAATATCCGCATTATCGATTGTCGAACTAGTTATGATGCCCTCCACTGCTATACGGAGCTTGGTCAACAAACATTATCACTTTATCTCGAACCGCCTATTTTCAATATTCTGAGGCAGTCGTAGCAGAACCACGTGGTAATTAGCAGTAACAATGTCATCGCGGTGTGTGAAAGCTTCTTGGAAGTAGCAACTTTGTAGTTTTCCTCAAAACACCATTTAGAAGCCGCTCTTCAGGAGGAAAGTGTTACTGAGATCTTACTTGTACAACAAAGAAAGGCGCAAAGCACGCGCACAACACATTGAATCGATGTACTCTAATAACCATAGGTACAACACGTACTACACGGGACGCAGCTGCGTATGCAGAGGCGACCGGGCAGCGCTACTGAAGGAGGTACGCTCTCGCAGTCGGGAACGCGATCTGGCAGTATAGCAAATAACCGCATCGGCCACGGCGGGATCCTCACCTCGGCCGAAATATTAGCAGTAGCGATCGCACTCGCTCACGCGGAGCGTTCGCAAAGGCACTCAGTCGTGGTCACGGACTCCCAGGAGACATGTCGCATGTTTCTCAAAGGGCACGTGACTGCGGCTAGCCTCGCGATAATCCCCAAATCCATCAACCATCGCCATCCCCTACTCTGGTGCCCGGGCAACGCGGGGGTACAGGGGAACGAAAAGGCTAACGCGTTAGCTCGAGTGTTTACTAACCGAGCGATGGCGTCCTCTTCCAACCCCAACTATTCGCACTATCTCTCACAAAATCCCACCAATTTAAATGCCAAGGACGTCCTTGCTTATCAGCGAGGAGTCCGCAGAAAATGCCCGCCCCCTAACCCACAACTTAGCGGAGAAGAGGCCACCGATTGGCGTAAAATACAGACCGGGGTATTCCCCCATCTAAAATTGCTAAACGCCATGTATCCCACTCGTAATAGGGCCAACTGTCCTTGGTGCGGTGGCATACCTACCCTAATACATATAACCTGGGAGTGCACTAAGCACCCTCGTAGGTGAAATGCCAGTAACACAATGGAGCAGTGGGAGGCACAGCTCGCCCGCTCCGACCTGGCAATACAAAAGTCCTTAATTAGCTAGGTCAGGCAGGCGGCAGAGGCCAGTGGGGCCCTGGACTGAGAGGCTCCGGCCACCCCTCCTTAAAATCTATCCCATTGCAATAAAGTTTCTATTATTACTTGTATAGGGTTCTGCGTTTTCAGAGTTCATCTTTGAGAAAAATTTGAAGGTGTTTTTAGGAGTTTCTTTTTTTTTCGTAAAAATCAGAGTTATCTTTACAGCGCGATAAAATTAGGAACTTTCCGACATCTTTAGCGTTATTCGCCTTTCAGCTTCCCCATATATCTTAAAAATATCTTTGACTGCAAAAAGATAATGGCAGTATAGCCGCAGAAACATTTTCATTTACAGTCAATATTTACACTGTAGCAGAAGTGTTTATCATCGTTGCAACTTGCCGTAATAGATGCATGCCTATTCAGAAATGTTAGAATCAGCCATTGCGGCGCGCACTTTCTGGCTTACGGGATGAAACATCAAGAACGCCCTTTCATCCCTCGCAGTGAATACAGGAAAAACTAGTAGATCCTGTGCAGCACCTGAAAGGACGGATCAGTTTCAGGCATACGTCCTCCAGAAAACTAGAGGCTCAATGATTTCTTCGATAACATGTGCCTGGTATTCTGAAAACTACATTTGCAGCAAGGTAGTGTCTTACCCCCAGTGGTACAATGGCAGAAAACAAGTGTCAACTACGTATCATACAAGTCGAACGTGCAGTTCCGCCATCATGTCTGGTTTCACAATCTCAGCGCGGTACCAGAATGACTCGCTGGTGTACACAAGATGCGAAGAATTCTTCGCCACACGGCACGGTTCCACTTTCTTGAACCAGTAACACAGTATTCTCTGTATCTGTGAATGACTTCGCCGCACTTCTCGTCTACAATGTCGAGAATGCAGTCGACGTCGGCCCCAAAGTGTGTAGCAAATGCGTCATTCCATCGACTTAGCAGCGCATACATGCGTTCGGCAAGGAGACGGTACACGCCATGCTAAAGAGAGGACTCAGGTTCTAGTTCCTTTATTATTGAGAGCACTTCGTACGAATTCTTTTGTAGGAACCTTAGCTTGATAAGCTGATTGTGCCACAAGATTGTTACTACAAATGTCTCCAGCTTTTCCTTTTTTCCCGCAAATGTCATCAGAGCATGGACTCGTGATCGCAGCAAGGTACCCGAAATAAAAAAAAAGTTTTTCGGATAAATCAGAATCGGCTATTTTTTTTCCGGCGAGTGCTTTTCGAACTTTATCGAATTATTCTGAAAACGCTGAACCCTAAGCATAAGGTATCATCATCATGTTATCGCAGTGGCGTAGCGGTTGTCAGCGAGATTTCTATGTCGAGTCCATTCGTTGCGTGCAGTCTGCTGAGGATGTGGCGTACTGCAGTGAGTAAAGTGACCGCACCCATGTGAAGCTTCGATAGTGACCCCATACTTCGCCCGATCTCCCTTTCCCTTATCCACTTCCCCAAGTAGGCTTCGATAAATCATTTAAATGTATTACTCTCTCTCTCTGAAGCACACTGTATACGTGTCAAACATATTCATAGTGTAAAAAATATTCCCCAGCTTCAGAGACGCCCTTACCGACAGCGAGCACTGTTTTCGTGTGCGTGTGTCGTCAGCTGTGGCTACGCACACGTATATAAAAGTAAAAAAGAGCAATAAAGCGATAGTACATATCGAATTTCTTGATAAAAGCATTGATTTGTAGTTTGCCTTAATAAAAACGTGCGATGCAAGTTCCCAAAATAATGAGCTTGTAGCGCTGCAAAGGTACAAAGCTGGGTCTCATTTTGTTTAACGAATGCTAAAGGTTGTGAGATACGTAGTATCGTCATCATGTGCCAATCAGCACCTGCGGCTGAGGCCACATGTAACTGGGACGGATTTGGCGTCGTCGATGACTTACGTACTCTCCCTGTGATCGCATGCCCTTCTAAATGATGTACAGAGGTCAATGCACATCTCTAGAACGCGCGAACCATGTTGACAGGACTGCGCTGGCGAATCTGATGACGTCATGAGGCACAAACTCGGCTGTATGTGAGCTTGCGTGACTAAATTTACAGTTTCCATTGATTTCTCTCGATCTGGTGGTCGGCGTAAGATTTCGTGGCTCCTTTGCACCTCGCGAGTGTGTTCTAGACATGTGTGTGGACCTCTGTACATTTCCGTTAATTGAACTACAGTATTTACATGTGCGCATTGCTGTGAAAAAGTGCTATTTACTCCATGAAAGTGAACAATTCACAAGTGAACAGCACAAAAGACGCTGTAAAACTATCTAACGTCCCAGGCAGATAGTGCGGAAATTTCAAGCTGGCATCGCCACCCGTATTTCGATTTTGCTTTCTTTCTGGCTTGCCTAGCATCCAATCACGGTAAGACATATCTGTTTAGGATTCGGGAAGCGTAACGTACCAGTCTTGCTTAGCAGAACGCCATATGCAACGTATACGTAGTGTTGCAGTCGTAGTGTTCCAGTGTGGCTTATTTTGCTAGCTGTAAATTGAGCTTGTCGAAAATATAGTCGTTTTCATGGTGTAAAAAGGAAGGTGATCCGACGGCGGCGCGAGGCGCGGCCACTTAGTGTGACTCTACGCACGCCGCTGCCGCAAGGGGCAGCACATGTTCTGGGGGCGACTTTTTCGCTCGCTTTGCTGGCGCTTTTATGGGCACGCGCGGCAGAAGTGCTTTATTTCGACGAATATATGTCGTTCGCTTGCTTAAAACGACTCTACTTGGTTGGAGGAACGTCCCTTTATATTTCTGCCGACATTCCGATTGACTCCGACGCGGGGAGCAGCGGTAAGCGCAGCGCGCCGTCTGCTCGAGCAGACGACGCGTCTCTCTCGTGTTCGAAATGACGGTATTTTGACTGTAAGTGGCATGAAACCTTCTACCTGCTCAGGATTTGGCGTCTAAATAACGAAAAATTGCATATCTTTGGGTATGGGTGTTTATATGCTGACGGAGACCGTAAATTATCCACTGTTGCGCCACTTCTCCAAGGCCTCCTGAACACGTGCTGCACCTAGCGGCGGCGCTCACTTCCGGTCACACGAAGTGGCCGCTCTCTCGCCCCAGCGCGGGCGCGCAATCGGAACACCTATCTTCTTACACCGTGGTCGTTTTATTCGCTCATTTTCATTAGTTCGGTTGTAAGGATTCTTTTTTAATGCGTAAGCATTCTTTGGCTAGTACCCCGCAAAATCTGTCCGTCCCGTCATGCCTTATATCTGTAAAATAAACGCATAATTGGTCGAGTTAACGCAGGTAATCGTTATAATAGTGTAATAGTAGATGATTGGTAGTGTTTGAAAAAAAAAGAAGAAAAAGCTGGTTACGTTGTCTTCGCCGCGTCAAGGTTGTAACAGAAGAAGAAATTAAAAAAAATGAAAAAAAAAAGAAAGCAGTGGTGATCGGAAAAAAAAAGCTGGTTGTGGCGGCGTTTCGGCTCAGTTTATACAATATATCTGCAAAATAAATGCATAATTGGTCAAGTTAACACATGCAATCGTTATAATAGTGTAATAGTAGATAGTTGGTAGCGATGGGTAGACATGCATCATAAGCTAGCTAAATAAGTAAGCGAAAGCGAAGTAGCAGTCGAGCCAAACAATGCTTACGCATTAGTAGACAATTCACAGAATTAATGTAGCATTTTTCTTTCTTTCTTTTTTTTTTGCTGTCTTTCGCGAAGTCACTAAACAAAACGCACACCTGTGAGCAAAATTATGGAGACCATGGTCATCAGCAAAAAACGCAAATTTCTTCTAGTGCAGCTCCTCAACGTGCAATTACTTCAATGCATTGTATTGATCGAATACGCGCTAGTAGGCTGTACCCCTTTATTTCAGCCAGAATACCCAGGATGAGCAAAAAGAAAGTATTCATCGTGGCACCATCGGTCTGCAAACATTTGTTCGCGAGTGCAGATATTTTCCCACGCGCCCAGCTGGTTTCATTCGTGTTCTAACCGTTCAAGAATAACAGTTCCGGATTCGGCCATCGAGTGAGCGCTTCTCTCATCTCTTGCCTTCGTCCTTGTGCCGTCACTGTGGGGCAGCAGAGCGCGAACAAACAAATGAACGAACAAACGAAGGGACAAAAAGCTGTGAGGACAGCCCACCGCGCTCTTGTTTTTCCGCGTTCCGGCGGCCGCCAAAATATCTGCCTCGATCTACTCGCAGGATTCGTGGACACGCTGCTGTCGTGGAAGGCGTTCGTGCCCCTGAGCAAGATGACCTTCATGGTTTACCTGCTGCACCCGCCGCTGATGTTCATGTACGCGGCGCACACCATGAACGCCATCTACGTCACCCAATTCATGGTGGTGCGTACACCAAGGCTGCGCTCGTCGCCAGACACATGGTCGCGGCAGCGCCTCCAGCGCCTATACCTTTCATTTCTTTTTCGTTCATTTGCCCCCGTCTTACTTCGCTGTCCCAATAATCCTCTTACCGCCACGCTCGTGCTTCGTTGGCAGTACCGACAGGCATATTCCAAGTTGTAGAAACTCTGCCCAATGCTTCTCGCACGCAAAAAAGGATGGCACTTGGCAGCATAGGCGCCGACTACGGGGGGGGCTCCGGGGCTCAAGCCCCCTCCGGAGATATAGGGCGGGGGGGGGGGGGGCAGAGTCTCCCCCCCCCCCCCAGCCCCTAAGGTGTCATTACCGGAGTTCTGTTACGCACATAATTTGAATTGGCACGGACGTGCACGGCTTTTAATTTATGCTTTCACTTTATCTGGGCAAATCCTGACAATATGAGGACAAGCTCATTAGAAGCACTAGCGGTGGCTACCTCATCCGTGTTTCCTCACTTCAACATTTCTTTTTAATTTCCGCCGAGAACACCATGCGCAGAAACAACATATTTAAATATATACACCGGACAAATTTTATTATATTTTTAAAGAGAAGTCGGTAGCCAACTAAATGGATAGCATATACCTAGAGAATGAATATGTTGATGTATGTTCACCTCACTTAAAATTACGTCGCGTGCTTTTTTGACCCTGAAAAAACCTGCAGACTTCGACAGAGTCTTCTATCAACGGCGTGTGAAAAGCATGTGAGTGATGTGTCTCAATATTGATTTTTTTTTCTAGTTGGCAATGCTAACGACTGCCGACAAAAAAAGAAGAAAAAAGCTCTTCTAATTATTTATATTTACGCATTAAGGATGAAAACATCGCCTGTTGCATGCAGAGGCCATAAATACGGGGTGTTTCAACAAACACTTTCAAAAAATTTTAAAGGTTGCTTGTGGCAGATAGCACAATTCTAGTTCATGAGCTGGTCTACTCGAAGAGGCGGACATTATTTGAACAAAAATTTCAAATGCATAATCGACTAATTAGCAAAATTCACCAATTAGGTTTTTAACATATTAACTTATGCCCATGTTGCAATTTACAAATACTAGCCATGGAGTTCGCAAGGCGGATGCACTGGGAACTAATTCTCAGGATGGCACCAGTTTGGAGATATTAATTCCCGAGTGAGTGAGTGAGTACGAACTTTATTTAGGTCCTGAGGAGAAAGAATTTAGGTCCTGAGGAGAAAGGCCGGAGGCCCCGCCAATCTATCCGGTGGCTCCACCCAGGTCGGGCCCGGTAGACATAGTCCTTCGGCGACGGCCCGAACATTGCGGAGAAATGCATTGGCGTTCCAGTTACTTTTGTGCTTATCCGCCGTGATTGCTTAGTTGCTATGGTGTTAGACTGCTAAGCATGAGGTCGCAGGATCAAATAACGACCACGGCGGCTGCATTTTGATGGAGGTGAAATGCTAGAACACCCGTATACTTAGATTTAGGTGCACGTTTAAGAACCCCAGGTGTTCTAAATTATTCCAGAGTACTCCACTACGGCGTGGATCATAATCAGATCGTGATTTTGGCACATAAAACCCCATAATTTATATATCTATTCATGCTTTTGTGCTGTGATGCATAAAACGACGTTTTGTTGAGAAAGTTACTGGCACGCCAGGGCATTTCGTCGCAATGTTAGAGAATTAATATCTCAACACTGGTGTCAGCCTGAGAATTAGTTCCAAGTGGATCAGAACTCCGTGGCTAGAATTTGTAAATTGCAACATGGGCCATACGGTAATTATCTAAAATTTAATTGGTTAATTTTGTTAATTAGTCGATTATGCATTTCAATTTCTTGTGCAAGTAATGTCCGGCTCTTCGAGGAGACGAGCTCATGAACTAGAATTGTGCTATCTGCCACAGGCAACCTTCGAAAATTTTGAAAGTGTTCGCTGAAACACCTTGTATATAGAATTCACTCAGTAACCGAAATGATGCCGAGCCGGATTCACTCGAAATCCGAATAAAGAGAAGTCTAGAAGTCATGCGCACCAGCGCTTATGCTCGGACTCAAAGTACTAAAAAAAAAAAAGTGCAGTTTTGCTGGGAAGACGAAGCAGTATTAGTGATAGCGAAGTAGAAGACAATTACACGAAGGAAGATTCTTGCCGTGCACGTAAATCCGTGTAAGGATCGCACCCGTGTAAGGGCCGCACCCCCAACTTGATAGCCAATATTAAAAAAAAGACATCCAACCTAGAAGCAATCGCGTTCCATGCGCTGATTCTGATCAGGCTCAACAGCGAATTGTCGCGCACAGCGTACTTTCGCGCGTCGCTACTGGATGTCGAGAGGAGGCGATCGCGTAGGTTTACGGCGGATTTGATACTCGTAGTTGGAATAATGAGGTTAAATGGCCCGGTCCCATGAAAGGTCCGTCAAAATCGCGACAGTAAAGTATGGCCCTACACGAGTCTATACGTTAGTTATAGTGGCCATATAAATTGTAGTAAACATTCACCTAAAATTAAAATAGCAAGCAAAGTGTAATACACGGACCATGTAAACCTGTAAATACCTCACTGGATGATATCGAACAATCGCTTTCACAACGCAAGCATTATGAAGAACGCTGGACGCGGAGGCGAATGGTTCGTACAGCCGCGCGATTCACCGCAACTCTGAAAATTAGATTCATCATCATTATCTGCCCATTTTTATGTCCACTACAGACGGCCTCTGTCAGTGATCAGCAATGACCTCTCTCTCTTAAATGTGCAACACTAGGGGCGCGGAAAGACAGCCCGGCACGTAAGACAGCGCGCATGAAGTTAGTATCCACCCCTGCGCGCCCTTTATCATTGCACCCACCAATGATTACCAACAATTAGATAAGCGTCAGCCGCGCACAGACATTCACAGCTACGGCAGGGCTAGAGGAAAAGACGCGTGCTCTCCTTCCCAATCGCGTTTGATTACGTGACCTACAACTAACCCGAATATTGAGCGCGTGGGAAGATAATGCCCATCAAGCCGCCATCCTTTTTCGGCTCACTGTTACGTGCTTTTTCCCGCACCCACAGGGTATGGGTCGCCCATGTATATGGCTTTTGGATTTAATGCGGATCATCACGGTGACGACAACTGCGACAATTTGCCTGAAGTGTCGATATAATTGCCCTCACCATAAAGCTATAAATAGAAAATTGTTAGCAGAGGGTATATATATATATATATATATATATATATATACATACATACATGGGTAGGGTTCCGGAAGGTAGTCTGGCCCCAGTCCCTCCCCCCACCCCTCCGGAAAAATGAAAACTTTCCGCGTATGCTTGGCAATATGAAAGTTGGCTAACACTCATAAGATATCTCAATCTGATAGTAAAGTAGGGCTAAAAAAGCCAAACTTGACGTCATCAACACTACCGTGACGTCGTGACACGCGGCAAAATTTGCTGACGCAAAAACGGGAGGTAGGCGGGTCGGTGCCCTGATCAGGTGCAGCACATCGCGCAATGATAACACAGGGTACCCAGCCGCTATAGCGAGAGACTGTGGCATTATGTGGTGTTGTCTGCAACAAGGAACTTGCTAACGTTGCGTAGCAATAAGGCTAAGTACGATGTTGTCGCTCGTAAAAAATAAACGCGCGTGCTGCGCGCGTTTCTTATAGCTATGATTGTGTGTGGCATACCCGGAAATCGCATGAACGAGTCTAGCCAGTGTTTCATGACGTCAAAGTGGATCCACCTACTTGGTGCGAAAACCGAAACTGGACCCGTATTCGTGGAAAGTTTCAAGACGTAATGTTTCCGGAAGGGTCCGGTAGTAATAAGCAAAAATAGCTCTACGGGCCTGTTGATTGCCTTCTTCCCAGACACCGAGTTGATGAACGTTTGGGTTAAACACCATTGTTAATATAGTGTAACATATACGCTCAGGTGGAACAATTGCCGGTCAAGCACGCCAGGCTGACACCGCCTCTTGCAACACCACCACAACATTCTTACGCTAAAATTGTTCGTAAGAGAAGATTCCAGCCAATTGTTACGTTGGCTGGAATTTTATTACCGAAGCTGACTGGCCAATAAAAAAAAATGCACTTATGAATGACAAGCTTTGTGGTTTCGGCGACTGGTTCGTAGAAACAGGTATAAAAGTAAATATTGTTTAGCACTCTTTCACGCTTGCCAGTATTTATTTCTACGGTGTAGAGGGTTCGTACCCTTATTTACCGAAAACACAAAAGGACACGTGAGAAATATCATGACAGTACAACTTTAAAAGTGCGTGCATTGAGTGTCCACACAGCCCAATTTTTCCCCACGCATTATTTATCGATCATTCAAAACGTGGCAAATGTTCTCCGCTGGGGTATTCGATGTTTCAGTGAAATGTAAGCTCCAGGTGAATGTTCTCCCTACGGAAATTAAAGCAGCTCGCTCTGATGCGTCATAGACAATACGCACACTGCGGCCTCCGACACCTGCTGCGGCGTATAAGGGACCTGCTAAGTGGGCATCGCCAATCCCTGAGGCCATGCATCTGAGGTGCTTTTTTTTAAGACAGCCTATAGATGGCGCAAGGCGCTCAAACAGCCCGGAGCCGCCGGAATCTTGTGAAACCGAATGAACAAGCAGGGCAAGCTTGAAGCAAAGGAAGCGTATTTTATTTGAGGCATCTGTGATATTATTTTGTTTTCCCCCATGGAAGAACTTCTTTGATTCCCTCCATGGCCGGTGGAAGCTTAAAGCATTATGGACAGGGTGCACGTGATGTATATCAAAGCGGCTTCGCTTAGCTGCTGGCTATTGTTAACTCGGGCTCACAAATGTCACGTGCCATATGGAATATATGGTGCATGACATAACTGCAAAAGATTGGCTGGCGTGATAAACGCAATAGCTAATGCAGTAAGTTTTGTGAGAACGTAAACTTATAGCGCGGAACATACGACCGTATGGGTTTACAGGAAACTTGTCGCCACAAAACGGCTTCGAGTAACAGCCACAGCTTGCTTCAAGTAACGATAATCTGAAATTAAAATAATGACAACGTAGAAACGCAATGATCTGAGTACCTGCCTCACCCTGTCACTGTGCTGTTTTCGGCTTAATTTGTGCTCGTCCTTATTTAGTTCAATATTATGCTCGTAAGGCACTTCCATGGAAAAGTGTGATCTCCGTAGGTGCTTTGTTTTCTTTCTTTCTTCTTTATCTTTTGTTTCCTCACTTTCAATAGAAGTGCTATATATCGCTTCTAGAGAATGAATTGTAAGCACTCGATCGAAGCGCATATACGTATAAATCATCTAAACAATCAAGCATGATTGATTGATTCACTGCAGTATTGCAAATGTTGGCAACAAATATGTCGCCAAACGTCTCCACAACTTCTAAATTGCTGTGTGAATGATAGGGACGATGAAGCAGTTTGCTATCCCTTACGGCGCAGTAATTTTCAGCAAATTAAACGAAAACGAAAAGCGGCACCGAAAAGAGAAACATAGCATTTTCCGCATTCTATGTCATAGAAAACCCCAACATGTTCTTGTGGACTTCCAACCGCCGCGCATGGAGTCTACTAAACAAGACATTAAAAATCATAGGTTTAATGAATATGTGTAACTTCAGAAATTATCTTGAGATGAAACACTAAGTGCATTCTTTATCAAAAAATACCCGAACGCATTAATAATTCTAGACGCAGGTAAACCCGAGAAACTGTTTCTATTTATGAGGAAAAAATAATAACGCCAGCAATGTATTGCACATTACGGGATTGGCCAGTATAGAGCACTGAGCGAACTTGTGGTTCTTAAAAAAAAAAAAAAAAATATCAAATTTTTTGTGGCAGCGCTCTATTAACGTACATTCACTTCTTACAGAACAGAAAACGTCCATGAACACATCATGGAGTTGTTGACATTGTGCAGCTGCTTGCACGCTTTCAAAACACAGCTAGAGCTCTGATGTTTGAATTCCAGTGAGAAATATATCGTTTCCTAAGATAATATTACCGACGCAAAAGTGATAGCCTGTCAACTTGCCGAGTTCCCCATGTTCGCAGTCCTCAGACGAAGGTACTGGGGCCAGCTTCGAGGAATCGATCCGTCCCTCGCTGAAGGCCGGCAGTGTCCGCGCTGTTACTCCTTTGCTGCGGAATCAGGCAGTCTCCGCATCGTGCAGTCGTACGGGGAAGCGTTTATTGATAGCTGGCCCTGTCGATGCCTCGCGTTTTCCCGACCCCGTTGCTACAAGTCTGCCGACGAGCCCGTCTACATTTTATTAAAGCTGTATTCCCATCAATAAGTCAGAGGTCAGAGACTCGCGTCTTACGCGTAATAGAGCACCAACATCGTGGACATAACTCGATTTCTGCAGGCCGCACTGTGCCATGTTTAGGAGTGACGGGAGGGCTGTCTGATGCATAGATGACGTATAGAGGCCGTGTAGGCAAGTTTTGTGTACTCGAGTGGGCCACACAGGAGCAAAGACTGCAGTCGAGAGATAAAAGTTTTGTAAAACGTACTACTGGCGTCGATGTGTACTTATTCAGCCTAGCAGTGTAAAAACTAGAAACAGTGACGAACAGGCCTATATATTTATTTTATTTGCTTTATTTTAATGTTAACAAATTTTTTAACAATCGCTTATGGCAGATAGCGCAATTTTACTCCCTCAGTGAAATTACTCGAAAGGCGGACATTACTTGCACGAGAAATCAAAATACATAATAGACTAATTAACTAAGGTTTACTAAATAATTTTTCATTAGACACCTTGAGGCACATATTGAAATTTACGAAGTGGTACCGATAAGTTCGCAAGGCATATCCTTTTAGCAGGAATTCTAACCTCCCTGCCTTTCCCTCATGACTTCTATCTCTCTCTCTCTCTCTCTCTCTCTCTCTCTCTGAGGCTGATACAAGTTTCTTCCAATGTGCTCCAATTGCCCGACGAACTATCTTTGGTGTTGCTGTTAAATTTGTCCTTCACTGCTTAAGAAGTCGTTTTGTTAAAAAAAGCACGTAGTACGTGCACCAGTGAATATTGCCGATGCTTATCCCAATACTGGTGTTAACTTCAAAATTTGTTCCAAGTGTACGTGGCTTGACAACTCACCGACTTAAATTGCTGTGTTTAGTCGAAATTAAGTAGACCACGAATATAAGTCAACCGCTATAATTATATTGAGCTCGCCAAGAAATAAAAAAATATTTTGGTTAGATTATAGGTCGATCCATATATCATTCTAGAAAAAAGCGAACAATTTTGAGTATGACACACCTTTATTAACCATAAGCTCAGCTACTAAATCTCGCTAGTCGATGTCACAAGCTGCATCCTCGTTGGAAATGCCAGAGAACTCATCTCAGTCGCATGCTTCGCAGGCGACCTCGGTACCTCAAACGACGTCGCCATCGGTGCCGTCGAGTGCGTTGGATATGCAGCATTTTTTTAAAGCTAGCCTGGATAATCTCCAGGCTGACTTTACAGCGGGCGTGACGGAGGGAATCCGTTAGCTCAGTACTTTTGTTAAAGCTAGCCTGGATAATCTCCAGGCTGACTTTACAGCGGGCGTGACGGAGGGAATCCGTTAGCTCAGTACTTTTGTTAACTTTGTTCACAAATATAGGTCGATAGCATATTTTCGGTAACATTTTCAAAAAAATAAAAAAAAGGTCGACCTGCATTCGAATAAGTGCGGTCGCAAATTGCAATAGACACCGTAAAATGACTAGTTTGAAGATAATTAGTGCAATTTTCGTAATTAGTTATTCATGCATTTCCATTGCTCGAGCAATTAATGACCGCCTATTTGGCTAACCAAGTTCAACGTGCAGAATTGTGCTACCTGCCACAAGAGATTTTTACAAATTCCGCTAAGGTTACAGTGAAACACCTGGCATATCTGTACATGTTTACGAGTTCATAACAAGCCCTCTACCTTGATGAAAGAGACACTACAGAACCTACAGAAGGAGGCCCTTCCACATGCGTGCTTGCAACTCCTTGTGTTTAGGTCCATTATAGTCCGCAAGGAAGTTTCACGTCTTCTTCTTGCATTCATTAGGGAGACTGGTTTGCTGGACATGTGGTAACGTACCGCAGTGACAATAGACGTTCAGGCGAAGCAATTTCTGGCCTCAATCGCCAGGTTAAATCTACACCTCCTGGCTAAACCCGGCCGCCCGTTTTTGCTACACCGCCACCTCTAGCGTGGAGTTGTTTCCTAGCCGCGCCGTCTGAAGTTATGCCGAAAGCAACAGACGGCGACAGTTTAAATAAAAGACGCGATGTATAGGTCGGTGCCGTTTGAAACAGCGGGCTATAAAACAACGTTCTTATAGCCGGCTTGTCTTCATTTTTGTGCCTGAAACGCAGGTCTACGTCTACTTTGCGCACCTGCTGGCCTGCTACATGGCAGCCTTTGTGGGCTGCGTCACCTGCGAGACGCCGTTCATCAACGTCGAGAAGATCCTGTTCAAGGCTCTGAACGACTTCCGCAAGAGTCGCAAAGCGGAGGCCAGCCCTACGCGCACGGCGCGGTCGCAGCCCGCCAGGACCACCGGCGGCGGTGTCGCAGCGATCGACGGCAGGGCGCACGCCGTGCGCGAGTCTGCAGCAGCGGCGACGGTCAGCCGCTTTGTCGCCGCCGGCTCCGAATGCGTGCGCGGCGACAGCTGCAGACTGTAGTCTAGGGTGCGCTCGGAAGACGTGGGAAGGGGTCTTTTTCGTCGTTACCGCCTGGACAGCTGTGCGGTATTCACGCTGCCCGCGCGCCCACCGGCCACTATACATCAGGGATACGGGTAGGGCTTACAGCCCAACGTACAGGACCTTGTGTGCACGCTCCTGCCGGAAGCACTCGTGCAAGGACCATCATGGCCACATTTTCGCAAGGAAGAAATAACCGCCTGGCGAACGCAAGTGCTTTCTGAGCTTAATCACAGCGCACGCTGTACTACCATATTTCATCACAATACACGTTGTTTGAAGACTTGGTTCGTATTGACCAGAAAGCGAGAAATACTAACTATAAAAACGGCCGGGGCAGAGAGAAGAGCTAGGCGTGAACGACAAGAAATGTTATGCCAACATAAACCACTGCTTTCTTGGCCAGTTACCTCCGCTTTTCCGGCGACTGCGGTAAAGAGCTGTCCGCGCGCTCACTGCTGTACATACCGCTTTCAACATATATGTTATGTCTGCATGTCAAAGTGTGACTTGTGAAACTGCAGTGTATGAATGCAGGCGAAGCTGGCTTGAACAAACTCGGTCAGTCATATATAGGGCATAGTGAGGGCTCCATGATGAAACACCGTACGACCGGCTCACGCGATACCTACATACGATTTACGATTGACTTGTGGTTCGCCCGCGCGAATAGCATGAGTGCAGAACACCGGCCTCTGGGGCGCCCGCGCTAGACGGTAGTTCGGGGCGGTCGCTAAGAAGCCGCTCGCACGCAGACGATTGCATTGCGCACTTACACAAGTTGTGCGCGTTGCTGTTAGAAATTTTAAGTGCGAACCACTTTAGGGGCCCGGGCTGTCGGCGGCGTCCGTCGTGATCACGCTCGCAAACAAGTGCTCAAAACAGGGTCACAACAAGTGCAGGATTGACCATAACCGGTTCAAAATAAACTGACACGATTCAGAATAAATTAAAAGACAGGAATAATCAAGAATTAAGCGCATTAATTAGCAGAAACTTGTTAATATCAGTTCCGAAACGCCAGAGCTGGTACCAGTGCAGCGCAAGAGAGGGCGCCACCACCCCACAAGTGCTCGATTTCTCCTCCCTCCAGCGCTACTCCTGCATGCACCGTCGCATCACTGCTTCGCACTTCCCCAGGTTTCCCGTTAGTGGAGCTGCATTAGCGCAGGATTTGAACTGCACAAGCGCAGGATTTGAGCAGAATTGGAGCTACATTAAGCACTCGATTTGAACAGGATTTGAGCTTGATTGGAACTGCATTTCAGCCACATTCTGCAACTGCACGGAGTTCTGCAACTATACATTCTGCAACTGCAACCACAAATCGACTACAACTGCAACCACAGTGAAATCGAGCTTGAGAACAAGCGAGGTGAGGGAGCGTGAGCATATAATCAAGTTAAATAGTTCTATTTTGCCCTCTAAATATACACGACATATATTTTACATAGCAAAAAGAGTCCCCAAAGTCAAGGGTTGATACGAAGACCTGTTTTGATTCAAAAAAGGAAAAATTAACTACAGTTTCAGGGGTTAAATATTAGGCATTCTTATTCATAGTAACGAAAACAAGTTAGCAGTTACATATACTCAACAAAACGCGGAGTTATAGTCTTCAGATATGCCCAATGTTTTTTAACGTTGGACAGAGATTCCAGAATTAGGTCGGAGAGAAATTATCGGAGGACTTGCCGGTAAGCAGGTTTTGGGCGTCGGAAATATATGTATACTGGACAGGTATTATTGGAAGCTAAAGGAATTTAACTGGAATGAGGAAAGCAAGTGGCGGGAAATTATTTAAAAGGAAAGTTTTCAGTTTCACCTAAAATGTTAATCGAAACACCAATTGACTATTTACGAAACTTATGCGTGTACAAATAGCGTGTGCCGCAAATCAGGGAAGAAGCGATGGAGCGTTTCAAGTTTCACCTAGAAGTGATCAACGTTATGACACCCAATTCTTAGTTTTGTATGTGCCGCAGCGACGATAAATGTGTCGTAAATGCTACACCAGAAGGAAATGCAATAATATGACTATAAATGAAAGCATAGTAAAAAAAAGACCCATAAGGGTTGCAAGATGTGAACTAGGAACAAAAAATATTTTATTATTAAATGTCCTATGCAAATGTTCTGGATAATGCGAAAATATGAAAACCTAACTTTAAGCATTTATCTAATTCGACGCAAAAAAACTTAATATGACAACGGCAGAAAGTATGTACTGTACGTACCAATGCCTATTTCGGTATTCAAGGCATCTTGAACACATTCAATCTTGTCACCTTGTCAGTGGTGTGACTGTGTTTGCTGAAAGCATCAGAAAAAAAAAGCAAAAGTGCGGTAACTGTGCAACACGCGCACACATACGGCAAAAAGTTTATAAATGAATATACATAGATTACCGCGCCGGCCAGTATATCGATTGCTGCGAGCAGAAATATAGTGCAATGCTGCCGACTGACATTTTTTTTTTAGTTGTTAAAACAGAGGCAGTCAGAAACTTTAATATTTTCTGATCCAGAAGGCATCGAAGGCTGTTTACCAACACGTAATTGGGACTTCATATGTTTGTAAGTCACGACACTTGTAGTCGCAATGCAGAACAAGTGTGACTGAGTGCCAGATATTAAAGCAGTGAATAATTTCCTTTTCTTTAACTGTAAGCCTTTGTTTGCACCCACAGCGCATTTCTGTGTATTTTTTTTTATTCTTGCCAGTGTATCGTGTAATGGTACTAAAATTAGCCCTATTTATCGAAAAGAATGGGAGCCACATCAACGCAATGATTGCACATATTTGTTGCATCTACCTTAAAAATACGAATAACTAACAATTTAGACACTCAGGTAGAGACATGCAGGAACTAGAAAAAGAAGCACGCATAGTTAACTGGGAGGTCGGGTGTAGAAGTTCGAAGCAAAGTGCTTGCGATTCTTCTTCTTCACGCGTGAGTGTAAGTAGGATTATAACCCACAATTGTGTGCTATATATGCACTAAAACTTAAAGTGTCTAAACCGACCCGATGAACGCTAGCTAAGAATGAAAGAAAATAAAAAAATATCGCTTTTTTATGTATATAATGCAGAGTTGAAGCTAGTGGGACGCTAAACTTGAAGCACTGAAGTAAGATTTACAAGTACGCTCTGATTACACCTGCCCTCACTCCCGAAAGAAGTAAACAACGGTAATGATAATCTCAGTGCGGCAAAATATATAGCCGCAACGAAACATTAACGCAAAATGGTCAGGGATGCGCAACACGTAGAAATAACTTGAAAGTGGCCAAGCAGTTCTGTGGAATCCCGCAAGGTGGAGAAAAGTTCATGAAACCATCCGGCTGTAGCACGAAGCTAGAGGACGCCCAATTGGGTTTCTCAGAAAGAAAAGCTTCACCAGGTGAGGAAAAATTTGTCCTGGTCCGGCATGCGAAGCCGCATTCGAACCTTGAAAGTGCTAAACATGTCAATGCCCGAATTATTTTCAGCTCTACCGCCCAACGTTGAAGTTCTTTCGAAAAGAAATTTCATGCTGCCAGTTTGGCTTGTGGTGAGCCTGCGGTCTGACCGCAAGCTAACAATAGAATACTGATGAATGCCCTACAAAGTGACGCCAGTCATGGGCAGCCTGTTGCTAGAAAAGCGAATTAAACTTAGAACACGATTCATTCATGTCACCAAGTTTTTCCATTTACAGCTCATACTACAAAAACAATAAATGGTTCGTAGAATTACATAAAGTAAGCACTTATGTAGATTCCAATTCTTTCCCCTGCCAAACGATTTCAGAGAAGCCCTCTGCGGCACCTCGAGGTTTCCCCGGGCAAAATGTAGGTTGAAAACACGGGAAAAAAATTACAAGCCGCTTACTATTCAGCAGCGACCCAAGCTGCGCGGAGTTCGTGACGTGAAATTAGAAAGACATAGGAGAGCTGCCGCATCCCTCGGTTTTTCTCTCTCACCCATCCCACTCACATACACACACACACACACACACACACACACACACACACACACACACACCGTTTGACTCTGCAGTATGAGGACGCAACGGTTGCCAGGAATATGTTTTTGATTCTCGATGCTACAGCCAGAGAAAATAAAAAAGGTCACCCGCTTGGCAATGGTACGTAGCAGAGTTCTATTGACAACCAGCGCTCGCCCCGGTACCCATCCCGCCCGAGGCGCCTTGCCTTGTGTAGCGACCGGCCAGTGACGGACACGGGCTGGACTGGCTGCTAGCAAGGCCGGATCAATTAGTAATCAAAGCGCGAGATTACCCAGCAGTGCAACGCAAGACGTCGTCGTGAGCCAAGTGGCTGCCTCGGTCTTTTGGGCGCTGTTCTCGGTAGACACGCGAAAACACCTTAAAGGAAAATTCGCTGCCACTTCATTAGGTGGCCGAAGAAAGCGGCATTCCGGACGACTGCCGCCTTGTGTGGACAAAAAGCGTTGCTCTCTCTCTCTCTCCCCCTATGTTATCTTCTATGTCGCGATACGTTCTCAAATCGATTCGGAGACCTAATATTGTAATGAGGAGGGTTTTCCTGCACGCTCCTGATGAGGCGAACGGAGCTTCTCAAATGCATGTCGTCGTGCGCTATATCATCATGCGAGCCTTCTGCTTTTCTCTTCATTGTCGTCGCCCCGTCTAGGCAGCACAAAGCAACTCGACGCCACAAAAGATGACGGTGTAAATAAAGTAACTAATTTCATTGCGATGTGTTGAAGCGATGTGAATAAAGACGTGTACAAAAGTGAGCTATGGTGAAAGTCTCTGATTTGCCTTTGCAACTCTGAAATCTAGCAGGAGAAAGAAGGGAGCGATAGATATAATTAACGGATAGTGCAGTGCTTCATTATCTTTTCACTTAAATAGCGGAAGGTTGCCGTGATAGAGACAGCGATTGTAAGGCTTTAAAAGTAAAATGTTTATATAGTGCTACATATTCTTGAAGGTATTTATGTGGAAAGTTCATTAAAACGTGTTTTATTAGCATTACTATACGAACAGAACACGGCCACGTTTTGGTCTATGTCACCATAATAGCAGATTCGCTCCACTCTTTTTCACTCCTGGCACACAGCCTGGGCGCGAGCTCCGACTAACTTCTGCGTGCTGAAAGCTTGCACTCTGCCAACGATCGGCACACTCCAAGTCATCGTTTTCCACGCGATTCTACAAGGATATTCTACTCTCGATGAGTGGTGTGCCGCCGCAAAACAGCCCTCAAGGACAGGGCACAATGAACGCATGTGGACTCATGTGTTGTAACGCTTAGAACGGCTGTGGCGGGCATAAACGAGCCTGGAATCCGGCACGTTGCGTACGCTTGCCAGACGACAATGAATAAAATTTATTACGGTAAAAATACGTATGTACTCGTATATGACAGATAACAGAACGTAGCAGACGCAGGAAACATGGCCTACGAGCCAGACATAGCCTCAGAGCGAATAAAAACAGCCATCTTCTAAAATTTCACTGTATAAGTTTTTACAAGAAACAGCACAGGGCCCTTCTTTCTGTTTATACCGGTGGCCTGGTTACCGCCAGCAACTCCACAGATACGGTTGTTGCTTAACTGTGACAATATGGGAAGTTTGACTACTGATGGGAATATGGCTACTGATGAGCCTTCTATCGCAAAATAAGAGTTAACACACAGACGCATATTAAAAACTACACAAGAGAATAAAGTAAATAGAAAAATAAAAATCAGTATAGTCAAAAGCGTTCTCAGCCACACAGAGCGACATTCCCTATTCTCCCCCTATAGAACTAAATCTATGCATGCATAATACAGAGTCGGCGTATGACCTGTGACAAGCTCAATTAATCTGCTCATGATTAAATGAATCAGTTAAAAGCATAGCGTACAATAAGTTTGTGGCGCGATAAAAGCGCACCAGAGAACACAAAATTTCAAATGGTACGACAAGGTCAGTCATCATGGCGTTGTTGCGAGGCACATTTCATATCACGCAATTGCACTATTCACAATGAACTAATGAGATCTCTGTCTACAAGAAAATCGTGCAAGGCTTTTACAGCTTCTCGTTGTTTATAAGAACAGGACCAGGGACCGAGCAGTTTTTCACAGAAAAGGGGCGACTACCTAAGGCGTTCAGACGATCTTGAAGTGTCTCCCGATGTTGGTCGAATTATGGACATTCGATGAGGATATGCTCGACAGAGGCTTCCGGGGTGTCTCACTGTATACATTCTGAAGAGAGTATTTCCCATACACTATATAAAAACGGGGTGTGTACGCCACATCGAGTCGCAAACGATGCAAGAGTGTGTCCAAAGCCCGTTCTAGAAGTTTAGTGAAAAGCCTACTAAAGGGTCAATAGTGTACAACAGGACGATTTTGTCCACTCATCTAACCAAATGGTTTTGATAATCTGCGTCTCAATCCCTGAAGTGCTGCTTTGGCATCAGAAGTCAAATAATGCGCCGAAGCAGCCATTTTGTCCACGACCTAATTCTCATTATTCCAATGTGACTTGGGATCCATAGTAAACGGATCTGATAACCATAATAAGGAGCAAGTGTCAATATTTTCTTAATTTCGTAGCAAATCGAGGATTTGTCACCATGAAAATAGCATTGTAATAGTCTCCAGGGCTGCTTTGGAGTCGGAGTAGATTACCCAATTTTTATTGTGTGTACTTTCGGCGACAAATGCTGCTGCAGCTTGTAAAATGTCAAATAGTTATGCTGATGTGGATGACGTTTACTGAGAGAGATAGTAACTTTTTTTTAAATTCAATTGCTGTGGTGTAAAAATGCAGCAGTCGAACTGACATCTGTCGTTGATGCATCTGTGAAGACAAATGTGGGGTTTTCCTGCTGTCAACTCATATGTAGTAGGCGGTGGTCCCGGGTTCGAGTCCCGGACCAGGACGAATTTTTCTTTAACTGCGAGGCTTTCTTTCGAGGAACCCGTATGGGTTTTCTTTGTAGCAATTGCTACATTCGGTGGATGTCTCATTTTCCCTTTAATCATATGTAGTAGAGTCAGAAATTTCGCCTCCAGTTGATGAGTCGATGATTTCTATACCGGGAACGTTCAGTATCACTGAAGGCGTCGTCAGCCTCCGAGGAGGATCAATAATTTCAGTGCATATGGTATGATAATTTTGGCGAAATGAACTCTGTAGCGCTCGCACCGCATCACAGATACTGCCACTCCTTTGCATAAGCTTGCTTCTTAGCGGATGATTTTCTTGCCGCGATAACAGACGGAGAAAATGGCGACATGTTTCTTGCGCGAGAAGAGGCTGGATAGTTGTTACCTCGCTTCTGCTATGACAAGAACGAGGCACGCCCAAGCATACTCTGAGAAGTCTGGCTATTATGTTTGTTAATCGGTGTTAATTAGACAGGCAACGAGTAGGCAATAGCTTGGCGAATTAGTGCAACATGTAGTCTCATCAGCGATTCGGACCTGCCTCCCATTATGCATCTAAGCACTGTTACGTATTCGGCGGCTCGACGCCGAGAGCGGCAGGACGACCGGCCCAAGGAACAGACGACCCACGCAGTGCCAGGAAGACAATCACCTTTATTCTTGCAGCGACGCGCTTTTTGTGCGCTACGTAGCCAATCAGGGTGTGGCAAAAATAAAAAGAAAAGTTATCGCGGCAAGCGGGGCAATCTTATCTGCAGGCCCCAACGTAGAGTGCGACCAGCACCGCGAATGTTACAGCACATTCAAGATGCGGTTAACACGCTCCTCAAGTGACGATATGTGAGCATTTCAGGAAAGTCATCTGTCAAGTATTATTCCAAGAAAATGGTTATTCCTAACAACCGGAACGGAGATCTGATGGATGGTGAGGTGGACTTTGTCAACACATTTTCTTGTGAAGGGCAGAACAGCAAACTTCTAAGCCAAAAGATACATGCCACTGTATTAGGAATCGTGTGGTAATGTCGACACCTTCTTGGAGTATTCCTTGTACTTCAGCACAGGTCATGCCCGATTCCCAGAAAAAAACATCGTTGGCATAAATAGAATGTTAACGTTTGAAGGCAGTAGGTTGGGCAGTTTGCACACAACTACGTTGAAAAGTATCGGGCTTAGAACACTTCCTTGCGGTACGCCCTATTTTAATTCATAAGGTATGCTGCATCCATTGCTTATCTTCATAAAATAACAGGGCAGAAACTCGCCACTGGGGAATTGTCATACAGTGCGTAGCATTCTTTGTAGTCATTACTTATGAATCCTATACTGTACCCTTTAAAACAAGACTGCCGTATTTTAAGAGATAAGCAACTGCAACGAATACCACGCACACGATGACGCTCTCCCCAGTAAACTCATTTTTACTACCAATCTTGTGTTTGGTGAATGATAGATATGTTGCTGTAGCGCTTTTTTTCTCGCATAATTTGCCCACCGACACGCTCGCCTTCCTTCCAACGCTGTTGCTGCAGACGAAATTTTCTGGTTGCTTGCGTTATCCGCGCCTTCATTGTCCGCGCAAGCTCTCGCCTGCGTTTTAAGTGCGCCCCGGTAAGGCCAAATCGAAACTCGCCAAACATCTTAACACGCTCGCTTGCTCGCAAGCATCAGGGTGTTCTATGTCGCTTGTCGATGCATACGTCCGTGGCGTAATGGTTTCAATACCGGGCTTCCGTTTTAGACGTCGTTTGTTCGAATCCCGTTATCGGACAATTTTAATGTGTAATTATTTATAAAAAGTACTTTGTTTAAAATGATGAGTTTGCAAAGTCATGAAGCTGTTTAAAGCCAGAAGGACAAAGTTTAGGCAAACATATGTATTAACCATCACTCCGATGCTGGCTGACAAAATATCGCGTTTAAGGTTCGCGCGCTTACAAGTACCCCTCTACTTGTAAGCGTACAGCAGCTTGGGTATTCCCAGAAATTCGCCTATTCAAGCTTAGATGGCGGAAGGCGTTTTTCGGGACACGAAACGGAAGGACGAACGGAACGGTGCAGAAAATTAACCTAGCCAAAGAATGCTACGCATTAAAATATTTCGCTACTTTAAAAAAATGATAAAATCAAGCGCAGCATTCTTCCTTGTATATACCCCGATCATGCAGGCTGCAGAGGACGTGTACATGACTCACGGTATCAAAAGCTCGATAGATGTCAAGGAATGCCGCAGTTGTTATCTTTCCTGAAGATTTGTCATGTTACACAGATGTATAAATGTCAAGTACAGATTCAAGCGTGCTTCTTCGAGGAGGAAAGCCACACATTGGTTCTGGGAATACCCCACTGGCTTCAATCCACTATTGCAACCTCTCTTGCACCATCTTCTCTATCACCTTGCTGATGCAGTTTGTCAGACTCACTAGACAATACGAGGACAACGAGTTCGCAGGTTTGACAGATTTCTGTATCGGCACGACTTTGACTGCCTTCCATGCCTCTGCAGACACTCGCCCTCCAAGCTTTGATTGTATATACTGAGAAGAGTTTCGCGGCTGGTGGGTACTAGATTAATAACACGTCATATGTGACTCCGTCTGGTCCAGGTGAGCTTCTTTTCCTAACGCGTAGCAGGGCTGATTGGAGCTCAGCCAGATCAATTTCTGCGTCTAGAGTGGCATGACTGAGATTGAAGATGGGTTGAAGTCACCGCTCTAAGTTTATCTTGCTTAATTTAAATAGTTGGGACGACACTGCATCCGCTGACCTCGTTATAAGGGCGAAGAAATCATCTGTCACGGCTTCTTCTGTTGAATTCTTCGCTAGGACAATTGCACGAAAAAAATGACTGTGAATTCAACGGGTATAGGCTGACGAAACACTTGCCAATTTGCAATCCGTACGCGACGACTATTCTTCTTCTTGTACCCTTTCAATCGTGGATGGCGACGTAAAATGGGCCGATGACCGCTTCCACGTCATTCTATTTCTGAAGAACATGTCATGTCGACTGCTATGCCAAATGGGCAGAGGGTGACATCTAAGCTTGCTGCATACGAAGGCCCGCGAAAGAACATCGGCGACCCGTCGTTAAGCATACATAGACCATAGCAATCAAATATACAGATACAGTGGTGTAACACCGACAAAATCTGTCACAAATTCTACGCTATCTTATGCCATCTAATCAGCAGCTTTGAAACTTACGACCCCTATCAATGTACAAAAAAGGTGCCCTAATTTCTGGCAAGTGCCCAGTTATGCTTGTGTCTCTTCTCCTAATCATCACGCGCTTACATTTTAGTGCGACAACCATTTGAATTTACTGTCATATGACTACCAACAAATCCCCATTTAACTTAATAGCCCATAAAAACGTCTGAAATCAATAGAGTATAAAACTGGGCTAGTTGGTTGATCTTCATAGTAAAAGCAGTGCAAAAAAAAAAAAAAAAAAAAACGGCAACACAAGACAGAGAAGTACACAGGACCGGCGCTGATGTCCCGAGTACTTCTGTCTTGTGTAGCTGTGACATTTGCGCGGCTGACATAAATATCCAGTAGATCATTGTTATAACGAAATCATTTGGTAAGAAAACAGGTTCTGTTATAAGTGGTAATTTGTAAAATTTCCCGAGGCACTAAAGCCGCCACAGTGACACGTGATGTGCTGTGCAACAGCGCTGGAGCTCCTAAAACATATACTCATATAGAGCCACACCCGATAGCGCCGATGTGACAGCATTTTATCTTACAGCAAAGGTGCAAGTCAGTCATGTTGGTCGTATTTAGCGAGCGTTTCTTTCAGTGGTGGCAGCCGTCGATCTTCTGAAGTTTTCACGCATCTCATAGCGCCCTTTCTGCTTACTTTTGGAGCAAACGAAACGTGGTTCGTGTCAATGACGCCGAGAACATGCTAAGCTTCTTCCTTCACGAATTCTCAATGACCTACTGGATGATCACTTAAGGTATCTTCGGACCAACGCTATAATAACGACATATGCCACACAATTTTGCGGAGTTCCTTCGTCCGCTACATTGTCCTCTTTATCTTTACCACCCGATTCAACATTGACGAGTGCTGTATCTGTGACACACACACAAAAACAAAAAAAAAAACAGCGTCAGCGTTCGCTAGCGCGTACGACTCGATATCGTTCTTGGTGTATTCGCCAAGAACCTGGTGTAAACGCTTGTGCAGCTAGCTATGTTTTCGGGTTTTGCCTGCTGGCTGCGGAACGCGTAATCGACAGAACCCAGCTTATGTGAAGCAGTTAGCCACCTTCGCCGAGCCCAGTTTCCTTCAACGCTGAATAAGCAGATGTATGGCTCCCAGCAGGCGGATGTCGAAGCTCTTTTCGTGGTAGGCTGCGAACATCCTTTGTAGCAGGCCTCGGGACAGTTAGTGTCCCACAGTCAGCTTCCTCGTCATCTCAATGATTTCATTATCTCTGTGCTGCAATACATGGCTGAATTCAGAAGGTTTTTCATTCGTAATTGCTGCATGACATTTACCGGCCGCCTTCGCTCCAACGTCACAATTGGATGGCAGCCACTCTTACGAACAGTTCTAGCTTACGAAAGTTTTTGTGAATACGTGCCCAGATGCGTACGTTGATAGGAATGGAAGAGTGATCGTTTTCATATAGTCAGCCGTTCAGTGTGTAGGACAAATGTCTATCACGAAGAGCTTCTTAGCTGTTACTCCAAGAATATTTGACCTAGAAACGTGACGTAATCTTTAGAAACCAACGCCGTCATCTATGAGCGCTTCTTGCTCTTTTAAATAACATCCTTTGGAAACTTGGCATTGTGGAAGCCCCGCGGTTTTTGAGCTTTACTAATAACAAGGACAGCCTGTCTTGGTCGGTCGCGTTCACTCCAAACAAAGCAAAACGTTTCCCTTGCTCCAAAAACACTTCCAAAACAAACCGGTATGACACACACTGCTAGATCACACACATGACTGGCATTGCGGCGTGTTAAAGAACGTCCCTTGCCCAATTGCTGATCAGATCCGGCCATCCTATACACTCTTCGGATCACGGTGATTTTCTGTTCAAGAGTCAAACACTTTCATGCCAACTTCGGTGGAGCCTTGGATATGGTCCCACGGACACTAGAATGTTGAAATCACAGAAGCAGCATAGCCTTATGTCAGGGCATACCACAGTGCTGCGGCACACACTGCACTTGCAACATACATGCCCTAAACGTCTGGCGCGGATAAATGAAGTTCAATTATTGCCCCCCCCCCCCCTCCCATGCACTCATTCTAGTTTTTTAAACCCATAACGATGAATGTGTCCAAGGCTATCACCTAGAAATATTACCAGTGTCCTCCAGTATGACACGACTAAAATGCTTTTTCGCGTAATTTTTTACCATTTCGCTTCTATTTTATTTCCTCTAGCTCAGATCACCACCTCAGCACATGTACAGAAAGTCGCAAGAAAACTCATGGGTTCGCTCCTTGCGGTAAACAAAGCTTCATGTTCTCCTAATCGCGCTCTGCTTACTGTTTGCCAGTTCGCAAAATATATAGTTTTCGTTCATTAGACCAAAACATATAGAGGGAAGTGTGCCAGCATGGAAAAGCACTGTGGAACACATGGAATACGAAGGTGAATGAAAAGGAGACAAAAAACAATAAAACTGAACCATTTCCTTCATACTCTCTTCGCTATAGTCTCCGTCATGATTGCTGAAAAAAAAACTGTAAAAAAAACCTATAAGGACTAAGGCAGAAATGAACAATATTTTTAACGTTTTTCTGGCTCTGCTGCGAGAAAAATTAATTGGTATGGTTTCGTAAGAAGCGGCGTCCTTCGCTTCATGTCCTGTTATCCAGTGCTACTAGCACTAGTATCTTTCCTTGTTTGTTTTCACCTACGATCACTTTGTCCGACCTTTACGACCTAGCAGCAGCGAGTCAAAACTGAAAGCGATAGGAAAAAAATAAATTCTGATCGTTCGTTCATTCTCCAGCCTTGACGATGTTCCGTGCAGTAGGTTTCCTACACGATGCAATCCCGCCCCCATGCAGCAAGCCTACTTTCTGAAGACAGAGGGAAGGAAATGTTGCGCTCGTCTTTACCATGCGTTGGAAAGAAACATCAGCCACCCTATGAGGAAACTTTGGCCCTGGTGGGCCAAAGACAGAAGCTCGATGTTTGCTTGCGAGACATAAAACCCTTATTAACGAAGCTCAGACAATGCGAGAATGGCACGTGGCAGCGGCGGAGGAAGTGATGGTGTAACCAGAAGTAGGAGGCACAGATGGACTATCGAAAATCGCATTGAGGACGCGGCAACATAGGCACTCTCAAGGTCGGCGCAGAAGCTCAATCGGGTATCGTCTGTGGTACTGTGGCAAAGGCGTGTGTCGGATCGTCCGGCAATCATATGTTTTGTGCAGTGGACAGTGATCAGTTTACAACTGCGCCACTGGTTCTTGTAATCAGAGATGACAGACAATTTATTGTAAATTTAGCACCACACAAAACAAAACCTTTGGCATCGCTAAGTTTGCCGAAAAGGTTTCTGAAAAACAAAAAACTTTATCTGCAAGTTTCTGCTAGTGCATGCCAATGAAGCTTCGCTTTCGTCTCATAAGCTTCACTTCAAGTAGTCAAAACGGCTGTGTGGCCTAGGTCATTACTTAATCGAGTTAGAAAAAATAATAATTTGTACAGCAGAAAATTGTTTTGCCTGCTACAAGCTCTCAAACAAACATGAAAAGACGTAGCACAGCGCAGAGCGCTAAATTATTTTAGTTCACTGCGTCGCTAAATGAATCCGTTTTCATGTAAATTGTTTCCCCAACCTACCTTATTTCCACTCGTCACTGGCTCAAGTGGCGCTGTGTCGTCGATATTGACATTAAGCTTGGCGGATATTAGGTAATAAAACAAAAAAAAAAAGATCACTGTGAACCAGCCTTGTGCGACATAGCACTGCATGGTCAGCATAAAACTGTTACATCATTCTTGCCCCTATCGCAATTATATTGTGGTCTGTAAAGCCATATTCTGCGCTATTTTTTTTTACTTAACCGCTATATTTTGAGAGTTACAGGCGTTTTCTGCATGCGAGTGATGTGCACAGTCGAAAATCAATGCACTAGTGCGTCAAGCCAAACTTTGCCCAAAAGCGAAATGAACTAGGCTACAAAGAAACCCAAATACTGAAATGGCAAGTTTTACGGGAAACTTGGCAACTCGGCACATCTGCTTTGCTTTACGGGTGCTGCAGACGACTAGAGGGCAAGGTCCTCTGTCGACCGACGGCCTGCTCTTCCGCTCACCGATGTCATTGTCCCTACTTACCGACGCATAGCCTGCAATCTTGCTTGCTTTCTTGGAAGCCATTCACGACGTCCGCAATGTGCGCATCCTGTACTCTTGCTTGGGCTTGAGACCTATCATCAGGATAGAAAGCAAGATAGCGATATAGAAATGAGGGGCAACATGTCCTCTCTTTCCGTTTTCTTTCACTAACAGTGCGGTCTCAGTGCGTAGAAACTTGCGGTTTCTTTCACAGTTCATTGCCTTGGAGAAGCATTGACCTGACAGAGCATCCCAGGTGCCTCTTGGAGCGAATGCGGGTTCATGTAATAAATAATTGCAAGCCTCTTGCCAAAGAGCACGAAAGCTGAAGTGCCATTTTACATTTGAATTTTCACCATCATCACAGTGGAGCAAGATAAGCGCAGCTGAAAACATGAACATTCAGCCAGAAACGCAGCACCCACCTTGTGCATGACTGATACAATTAATGTTGTTTCAAATATGCAACCAACATGCCGGTAAAAAACAGGTCTACACAGATGACTCTTGCACCAAATACAGTTCAGCGAGTGCATTTTCTATCCTGATATTAAGAGCACAACGCACGTTTAAGCTCTGTCATGTTATCACATCAACAATGGCAGAACCCTACGCGATATTGGAAGCGACAAGGTTAATTGCGACTGGTCAGCCTCCATATACATGGGTAGTGTGCGCAGATACACAGTCTGCACTTGAGCTGCTTTGCAATGTTCAGGCAAAAGGTACACACAGTAAAATTATCGTAAAAATTGCTGAGTTGACACAAGTTGTGGAAACTCGCGGTCACGACATTGCATTTCAGTGAGCTCCCAGTCATACCGGCATAAATGGAAATGAACGAGCGGACGAATTGGCGAAACGTGCACACGAACGTGAAGAAGAATACAACATGCAGCAATGAAGATAGAAATGTATCAGGAAAACTCTCATCGAAAAGATCATCTGCGGCATGACGCGATGAAGAGACCAAAACATCAATTTTGTATGCCGTAGACCTTCAACTGAAATTGAAATTCAGAGTATATGGTAAGATATCGCCAAATGTGGAAACGTTGTTTTACCGCTTTCGCCTTGGTGTGACATATACATTATACTTTATTTAATAAAATTCACCGTGCAAGCTTCACGTCATGTTTGTGTCAAGTGGCGGACGAGGACATAGCCCACTTGTTGCTGGACTGCCCATTATGCACCCAGCTAAGGCAACAGATGCGCTTCAAACTTACGGCTGTGGGAAATCATACGGTGTCCCATGGGACAATGCTCGAACCATGCTCAGTTAGTGGCCTTGAAAGAACAGCTTTTAGTGCAGTCAAATACATCTATATGTACGGACATGTAGCGGAATATTGCCGCAAGTCTGCTCCTAAGCATGTATTCTACATCGGTAGCCAGCGAGCCACTCTGTCAAAAGCGCGTCTGCTACTTCTCGTGCGCGTGCACGAGCGGCATACATTCCGCCACACCACGAAACCAACACACAGTGGCGCGGACCATCACGGGGAGAAGAGGAAGAAGTGCGTTCGGCGCAGAGACGCTCGTGTGGAACGTTCTTGAAAACTCTTGGTGTACATAGTTTCAGGGCATAAGTTCGCCCTTAATAAACCAGTTATTGTATTTCACTCCTCGAAATACCATTACAATATTAAGGACGATCTTGTACAGTGATCGCTTTCGTTGTTATGTTTCGTTTTTTTTTCTTTCTCTAGTAAGTGTGAATGTCTGTGCGCCCTAAAGTGTTCTTCTTCTTCTTCTTCTTCTTCTTCTTCTTCTTCTTATTATTATTATTATTATTATTATTATTATTATTATTATTATTATTATTATTATTATTATTATTATTATTATTATTATTATTATTATCTATTTTTTATTTTAAATCAAATTTATTTTTGCATGTAAGTGAAATGGAGTATCCGGAGGCGTACTGCTTCGAACCTTTCCAGTTAAACCCCCATTTAACCCTTCCTACCTACTGATACAAATTGTCAGCAATGTAGCGAAGTTTCAACACAATGTAAACGAACGTTTGAGGGTATATAGCGTACTAGTTCTGGCATATGACACTTTGCATACAGGATTGTCCTGTTAAGCAACGCTGGAGAGGACTTGCAACAAACGATTTTGGACATTAGCCTACAAAATCTGAGAGTATAGGCCTGACGATTATTATTCAGAAGATTTGGGAAATCTTGAGTAGGCTGGCTAGAGAACTAGAATTCGTGATTAGCAGTTAGCTTCTATAATATGTGCAAGAGTACGGTTATCGAAGCCGTTAGAGTGACGAGAGAGCCGGATCATTAAAAGAAAATTTACAGAAAAAGAAATATGGTTTGGATCAGATGTGGCAGACATTACCGAGTCGTGACCGGCAGCTTATCGATATTCTTGATTAGAAAAGTACGCAATCACTGCATTACATGAGAAGAGAAACACAGTTGAACAAGGCAGAGAATTGGGTGGCGTGATGAAATTAGCAAGTTCGCAGGCATAGAGCTCATACCCATGGAGTCAGCTGAAGTAAGACAAGGGTAACTGGAAATTGCTGGTAGAAGCCTTCGTCCTGTAATAGAAATAAATTAAGCTGATACTGGTGCTGCTTCTCTGTTGATGATAAGTGGTTCTTGAGGGAAAGGGAAAGGTTGGCGCTATCTTCTGCAGCCCTTGAGGGAGCACGGCTCAGCGCCAAACTCTGTTGTGTTCTGGTATACTCGTACATGAGAGAAAGAGAGAGAGAGAGCTAGAGAGAAGTCATAAGGGAAATACTGGAAGGTTAAGCAGGCTGAGCCCGGTTGGCTATCCTGCACTGGGGGAAGGGCAAACGGGACTGAAAGATGAGCAGTAGAAGTTCACACTTTGCCAGGACACACACACAATGAAGGGTTCATCGTTCAGTTTATCACAAGTGGTAATACTGGCTTGTGCATCTCAAGAAGCACAGCATCGTTTTTGTGACTTTGCACAACGCAGACGCACGAGACCATGGTCCCAAGATCTTCTCTTCTATAGAAGGCCTGTCCTCGGCCGACCAACATGATATCATGGCCGACAACGCTGCTTGTGATGACCGTGATCATGAGGAGACCCTTCAGCACATTTTGTGTAACTGTTTTTTCTTCTTGACTTTGGATGTCCTCCCTGCAGTGTACGGAGACAATCACTCGCAGCGGCGCTAGCTCGCTTTGATCACAGACCGTTATCAGAACAAACATTTTAGAATGCCGACCTCATTAGCCATCGCAGCAGAGGGTGACGAAGGCCCTGCTGCGGTTTTTAAGGAGAAGGAGTAGGGGCGTTGCTAGCTGCAGGCGGACCTAGCCTTGCAAAACTGCCGGCAATTGTTCGGCCTGAACGCCACCTATCAAACGCGATACAGCCTGAAGGCCTTCGCAGTCCAGCTAACAACACCAGGTATCAAAAACAAGTTGACAGGGAGCCAAGTACATTGAGCGTTTTCAGAACCACGACGACCCACACGGCTCATCATTCACTTTCCAACTCTGTATCACGGATAATCTTTAGGAAAAGCCGACGAACCTTCCTCCTAAATATCCGTGCAATGTCCTCGCGGAAACAATATAAAGCTTGCATTTGAGTGTGGTGCAATGTTGAGCTTCAGTTCATGAATTAATATCTTACGTTCTGCTTCAAATTCAGGACACTTTAGTATGTAACGTTCATTGTCACCAAGAGCTTGACATTTAACAAATGACAATGATGGGCCAAGTCCTGTCTTGCAACCAAGCTGAAGTTTGCGCTGAGCCTGTCCGGATACGATATAGGAAAGTGGCATCATTTCGGTTAAGCACCTTAATCACACAAGGTTGATGCGGTGGAGACCACAACGAATGGAAGCAGCTTAAGATGGCCTTCTTCATTTCTCTTTTTGAATTCTGGGGAGCCTTCTTCAATGGCTTGAGCTGTAGCGCTTTGCCCGCCAGACTCTCAACGGCTTCATTGCCTATCAGAACGTACCCACCGGATCACTATGGTAAATGTGACTTTCTGCCATTATTTAACAGCATTTAATGGACACTGAATGTACTCGTCAAGGGGAAACCCGCACAGTAATATTTGCATCGCAGCCCTGCTGTCTGAGAAGACAACAACAGGCTGAGGCTGATAGAAGTTCAGTTTCAGCAAGGCTGCTGCAATGACGACACTTTCACATGCCGTAGCAGACAATACGTCGTCAATTCTGGCCGCCCATGAGCCATTGAAAGTTGGTATCACGCACACCGTTGCACTAGTTTCATTCTCTTTGACAACAGAGCCGTGGGTGTGCAATTAGAAATGTCTGTCACACATCCTGTCAAGGTGTTCTGCCACCAAAAGCTTTGCCTCTGCCACAGGTGTAAGGCACTTGGTGAGAATATGCAGAACGTCAAGTTAACATCCTACACTCTCATACGACCACGGTGGCTTCTGACGCTCTAATTTTTTTGTGAATTGCAGGCCAACTGTACACGACGTGTGTTGAGTGCCACAAATACACGAGATTCCATCCGCCTCCGAAGTCTCTGGAGAAGCGCTCTTCCTGCCTGAGTCTCGCTGAGGCGGCACAGTTGCAAGAGCAAGCGTATTTTAAAATGCAAGGAGGCGGAGAGAGGGCGACTGTGACTAATGCGAAACCTTTTATTGCGATAGCAATTATATGGACACTCCAAAGCAGATTTCTGCCGTCGCCGTCGCCGTTGCCGTCGCCGTCGCCGTGAGGTTCCGTATGACGTCAATGGAGATGAAATCGTCGCCGCGCGCCGCCGAACGCTGTATGTGCGAGTGAAAGGGCGCGAGGGCGCGCGCTTTCACGGGGAGTGAACCCACGGCGGAGAACAAACGCGCGTTCTGCGCCGTGCTCCCTTAAGGGCTGCAGAAGTAGGCGTCTCTTTCCTCCTTTACAATCACCAACGCCGCACGCATTTTGTGCGAACGCGGGCAAAACGCCGAAAGCGTCGACAACAGTTCGGCGTGTTGCCGGTGCTGCTGCATGTCCAAGTTTATACAGCTGATAAAGCTACTATCATTACTCCGTATAGCTCTCTACAAATTTGCTATCGCAATTGATGCTTCGCCTTTCAGGTGAAACTGCGACAACTTTTTTTCAAGCGAAGCTTGTTATAAGGTACAGATTTCGGTGGAGTCCGTGTAAGCAAAAACTATAATCGTCAGCAATGGCTCAAGCGTCGTCGTCTTCTTCCACAGCTGACACATTGGCGCCCCTCGGCGCAATCGCGCGAACGCGCTCGTGCTATTGCTCAAGCGTTCGTCGTCGTTGTCGTCGTCGTCGTCTTCTTCCACAGCTAGCTCCGTTGCCGCTCATCATTCCAGCGTAGAATTTCGCTTCTTTTCTGTCGTCGTAATTGAGCCATTGCTTAAGGGGGTATGAGCCATTCATTGTCTTACGTGACGGACAGATTTAATCTTGAAGCAATTTAATTTTGAAGAATCGCAAGCGGCAATGGCAGCCAGATGCTGCTAACCGCGCCGCCAAGCAAACTCGAGACAACGAACGCAAGCGTTTGTGATTCGACAACAACTAGTCCCTCATCAGTGTGATCCGCTCCGACGAACAGCGACACAAATATGAATGCATAAAGAGATTCTAAGGCTGGATGAAGAACAAGGGCACATTCCAGTAAACATAAAGTTGATGGCAAAGGGGACGGTTAGGTATACAAAGGGACAAGCTTCGCTTATCATCCATCTTCATGGAGTGGAAGGGCCGACGAATGTTTTGCTAGCAGCTGTCTTTAGCACATCAAGCGCTGTCCTGGTACCTTTCTGATGTAGCGACTCAAATCGATCGTACTGGGACTTTGATGGGGATAATAATGTCAACTTGAAAAGCACGCAATTCAACAACAGTGCCGAGTGTAACTTCAACATCGAAGAAGGATGACTGCCCCAGCGTGCACCGGCTATCCTTCGCACCACGTTCAAGCGCGGTTCGAGCGACGGAACGATGGTGTCTACAACACGTCTAGAGTACATCCTGGAATCAAGTACTACGCCGGGATACGTGATTGGCTTGATGAACTGATGTGCTTCCGAGGCTAATCTTCATCCGCGTTATTCTTCGCCTCAGCTCATTGAACAGCATAAAACGGGACTTGTTCATTGAGATAGTTAATCCTACCGATGAGAGGTAGGCTTGTGCAGACACTACTGTCCGTTGCACCATCATTGCTAGGCGCTTGTGCTGGTATCCGGCTAGCCAAATGCACATATCATCTGCACACGTACTGTCTAGCATTTCTTCAAGGCATCTGGTAATCCCGTCATGGCGACAATAATTCGCAGTGGCGACAATACCCTTCCCTGTTGTACGCCTCATGAAATTGTTCTCACTGTACTCACTGCCATTCTTATAGTTTCACCTGCATTTGCCGACCTCTGATTATCATATTTATAAACCGTAATAGGTGGCCTGTGACTCCCATGTCTGCTAGTGACCAACTATTGTGCCCTGAAGAACATTGTCACAGATCTTTGATACATCAAGGAAGATTGAGAGCGTGGAGAATCCACTAAGACTGATAGCTGGGCTAGTTGGTGTGGTTCCATCATGTGAAACACAACGCAGAAAAGACAAGGACGACAAATAAGGCGCGTTCTGTCTCGTCCTTGTCTTTTGGCGCTTTTTTTCGCATGATAGAGAATCCATCAGTTTGTTGATGTTCGATGTGGCGCAAACAAAGGACGTTCTCCTGGATTTTCAACTCTCTCTCTCTCTCTCTCTCCTACGCACTCAAACGTTGCCGGAAGCCAGTTATACACGCTGTAAGAAGCTCATTACGTACAAGCTACCATGTCAACTTGATACACACGAGCTTTTCCATCAGTTTCGCCACCTACAAAGGGAGGGTAGGAAAACCGGTCGATATTGTTCAAGGCTGATCTGTTCATTCCGGGCTTAAGTATTGGCACAACCCATGCCAAATTTCAAGCTGACGGCACATCTTCAGTTATCCAGACATGGTTAAAGAACGACAATATTTGATTCTTCCTCTCCTCAGGTAGGTTAGAAACCATCTGGTTGGTGATTTCATCGGTCCCGGAGCAAGCGAAGACGCAAGGAGTTTATGGCTGTGTGCAGCTCCCTCGTGTGAAGGAGGCATCCATCACAGATGGCGTAGCAGACGGAAGGGAGAAAGACGTCGCAGCGGATTTTCCAAGCTTGTAAATGACCGCAATATCCTCAGCCAGTTACATCAAAGGGTCAGTGTGACAAAAATCTTCAGTGGTCAAGGTGGTCTGCATAGACTGTTTACCACACCCAAAATTCTAAGCATCAGTGTGAACACACTTGTTTTTGCACAAAAACATTCCATGGACTCTTCCAGAGCTTCTTGGTGTGTCCACGAACAGCAGCGTTGAGTGTGTTAAACACCGACTTCAGAGCAAGGTCTCCGCCGGTCGCGCAAGTTGCCTCTCTGATCTTCTACGTGCCACACAAAGATTCATCATCATTATCATCATCATCAGCCTATATTTATGTCCATTGCAGGACGAAGGCCTCTCCCTGCGATCTCCAATTATCCCTGTCTTGTGCTAGCTGATTCCAACTTGCGCTTGCAAATTTCCTAATTTCATCAACCCACCTAGTTTTCTGCTGTCCTCGACTGCGCTTCCCTTCTCTTGGTACCCATTCTGCTGTAACTCTAATGGTTCATCGGTTATCTATCCTACGCATTACATGGCCTGCCCAGCTCCATTTCTTTCTCTTAATGTCCATTGGAATATTGGCTATCCCAGTTTGCTCTCTGATCCAGACCGCTCTCATCCTGTCTCTTAACGTTGGGCCTAACATTTTTCGTTCCATCGCTCTTTGTGCAGTCCTTGACTTGTTCTCGAGCTTCTTTGTTAACCGCCAAGTTTCTGCCCCATATGTTAGCACCAGTAGAAGGCAATGACTGTACACTTTCCATTGGAATATTGGCTATCCCAGTTTGCTCTCTGATCCAGACCGCTCTCATCCTGTCTCTTAACGTTGGGCCTAACATTTTTCGTTCCATCGCTCTTTGTGCAGTCCTTGACTTGTTCTCGAGCTTCTTTGTTAACCGCCAAGTTTCTGCCCCATATGTTAGCACCAGTAGAAGGCAATGACTGTACAGTTTTCTTTTCAACGACAGTGGTAAGCTCACAGTCAGGATTTGGCAATGCCTGTGGTATGCACTACAACCCAATTTTATTCTTCTGGAAATTTCCTTCTCATGATCAGGGTCCGCTGTGAGTAATTGACCCCTTTACAGAATCTAGTCTGACTGGCGATAACGAATTGTTGTTCCCTTGCCAGGGTATTTAACATTATCTTTGTCTTCTGCATATTAATCTTCAACCCCATTCTTCCACTTTCTTGGTTAAGGTCCTCAATCATTTGTTGCAATTCATCCCGATTGTTGCTGAACAGAATAATGTCATCTGCAAACCGAAGGTTGCTGAGATATTCGCCGTTGATCCTGATTCCTAAGCCTTCCCAGTCTAAGAGCTTGAATACTTCTAAGCATGCAGTGAATAGCATTGAAGAGATTGTGTCTCCTTGCTTGACTGCTTTCTTGTTAGGTAACTTTCTACTTTTCTTGCGTCGAATCAATGTCTCTGTGGAATCTTTGTAGATATTTGTCAATATATTCACGTATGCATCCTGTACTCCTTGATTACACAATGCCTCTATGACTGCTGGTATCTCTACTGAATCAAATGCCTTTTCATAATCCATGAAAGCCATATAGAGGGGTTTATTGTACTCCGCAGATTTCTCGATTACCTGATTGCTGGCATGAATGTGGTCCATTGTAGAATATCTCTTCCTGAAGCCAGCCAGTTCTATTGGTTGACTGAAGTCAAATGTTGTCGTGATTCTATTGAAAATTATCTTGGTGAATATTTTATAACATACTGAAAGCAAACTATTGGGCCTATAATTTTTTAATTATCTAACGTCTCCCTTCTCATGGATTAGTATAATGTTGGCGTTCTTCCAGTTCTCTGGTACACTTGAAGTCGTGAGGCATTGCGTATGAAGAGCCGCAAGCTTTTCAAGCATGATATCGCCGCCGTTTTTTATTAAGTCTACTGTTGTACCATCTTCTCCAACCGCTTTTTCTCGGATCAAGTGTTGAAAAGCCCTTCTAACTCCATCGCTAGGTATAGAAGGAGCCTCTGTATCCTGTTCATCATTACTTCGCGATGATCACTTCTGTAAAATGCGGTAGCACTTACGAATATCGGAACATGATCCCTCCTCATCGGATCTGTTGCTTTGACTGTTTTGATATGAACGTCATTCGAATGCAGCGTAAGATCAATTGTACTTGTGGATGCAGGTGGTGCATAAAACGTCACATTACCATCATTAGCGACACGTAAGTCTAGCTGACAAATCACTTTCGCAACCTGTTTCCATGAGCATCATTGTTTTTGTCACCCCACATACCATGATGCCCATTAAAATCTCCGCTTATGAAGCGTGGCGCTGGACAGCGATCACAGAGATCTTTAAGAAATTTTTCTATTAAGGTATTTTTCTTTGGGGACATGTACACAGATGTTATACTGACTTTATTGATCCGCATCGCATCCTTATGACCACCACTTTCCGCACATTAGAGCACAAATCTCTGACATCCAAAGTGGCATGGAAAACACGGGGAATGCGGGAGATGGAAATTCAAGACGATGAGCAACACGAGAACTCGTGTTCTCGTGTTGCTCAAAGCAGCATGGGGAATTTCCCGACCAATATACAAGGTAGCATTTCCATCCGGAAAAGAGTTAATGTTCGGGTACGTGTGGGTGATGTATCCAGACAACGATCTTCGATCGGGTAGTCCGGAGTCCGAAAGGGTCAAAATTTTAATCAGTGAGTCTCCTTAAAGGGGTTTAGCTTGGCGATTCTGTGTATTAGTTCAAAGCAGCTATTGCTTTATAAAGGACACTTTTGGTCGATTGGGGTGACATGAATGCATCGTTGATTTCATATTACACTAGTGGATTGGTAACTGAAGATCATAGTAGGATGGATTCCAGCTCCAACCCTGCCTCAAGAAGGTTCTTCACGGAGCTTGGAGGCAGTGCTCCTAAACGCTATCGCAGTGCGGCAAAGCGAATAGGTAGTATCTCCGATGTGTCTTGGAATAGCGTTTCCAGCTGTTGAGGACTTTCATTTTTCAGAGCTCCGGAATAGGAGGCTTGCATACCCTCCCAGTTCTGAATTCTAGGTGAAGCTGTTGCTGACGCAGAGATTCTGGTCTCGTCTGGCTTTGTCCCCTTCGAAGCATTAAGGCTCATTGACACTAGGCCGACACGACACCGATTTTGGTCTGCAAACTGTTGACGACAGCGTTTTCCTTCCTTCAAACCGTTGGTCACGAAGTTTTCCGTCCTGTGAACTGCTGTCGCCAACAGTCGGTAGACCAAAATCGGTGTCGTGTTGGCCTAGTGTGAATGAGACTTTATCAGGCCCCGCACACTCTCAAGTTCCAGTGATCTCCACAGACGGCGATAAATCAACCGCGGAGCGTTCCAGCATGAAGCGCGTAAGCTACTGTAATTTGGTCGGATACCTTAATTCGTATTTTTTCTTCAAGGGGTGCTCAATGGGGCTAAATATTTTATTGCGATAGCAATTATATGGACACTTCAACCGGATTTCTGCAGTCGGCGTCGCCGTCGCCGTGAGGTTCCGTATAGATTCCAAGGGCGATAAAATCGTCGCCGCGCGCCGTATGCGCAAGCGAAAGCGCGCGGGGGACGCGCGCTATCACGGAGGGCGAACTCCCCCGCGCGCTATCACGGAGAGCGAACGCACGGTGGAAAGCAAACGCGACCGTCGCGCGAAAAGCCGTAGGGGTATGGGAGGGAGGGAGGCGGGGCGGTGCTGTGCTCCGGCACCAAAGGCGTATCTTGCCACTCAATCTCCCACGCGAAAGCATGAAACGGGAATAGGAGGGAGGGGGGGGGGGGCAGCTTCTCCTGTGTCAACAACTTCTCTGCCCTTTCCCCGGCGGTGCCGGTCACCCGCACCCTCTGTCCGTCTCTTATGTCCACACGGCTCTGACCTTTGTATGCGCTGTGCATTCGCCGCTCAGTTTCCGTTGAAGCGATAGACCGCGCGAACCTGCGCTTGCGGCCAGCGTTTTGACAGTCGTTGGCTGCGGTCATTCAGTGTGTGCTCTATTCATGTTTGCTTGTGCACGCTGACACCACGATTGTTAATTCAGTTAGTAAGCCAATGTGTCCAAGTTTATGCAGCCGATAAAACTACTATCCCTACTCCGAATAGCTCCCTACTAATTTGCTATGGCAATCGATGCGTCGCCGTTCGGGCGAAACTGCGACATTTTTTATCTCTAATGTCCATATCATAACCGGCATACATAGAAATGACAAACATGTCATTTCTTACATAGTAAGTAGGCCATTGTTTTTATTGGATTTCTGTTGTTAGAGACTCCGCTTCATTACTTGAATAAAGGTTTCGAGACCTCACTGACGTACGATAAGCAGCAGCCCATTGGTATCAATTGCCGTTTATCGAGTCAAATTGTACGGCGGTAATTACGCATCAGCATCACGCAGGTTCGTTTTATTTAGATAACAATACTATCTCAGCCAGTTCATGGGTACAACATCAAATCAGATAGCCGCCACCAAGCGAACGTGTTTAAACATGGTGAATTTGGTCAGCTGCGGTGTTTCGCAGGCATAACGGCTGCACGGCTTCCATCGTTAGTGATCTGCCGCGTCTGGCCGCGTAATGACATCTTGTTTGAAAAAGAAATGTGCTAGCTAGCGCGAAAATTCATCGCTGGCACCGAGCACAGTCTGCTTGGAGACAACCCAAGAAAGCGAATTAATTTTGCAGCCTCGGGGTGTGTGCACCGGTGCGTAAAAAAGCAGTGCTTCGCATTCTCAACTTTAAATTTCTTTGCGTAGGATTCGGATAAAAGATATTCCTGTAGTCATTCCTGAAAAGTGGAAAATAATAATTATTATATAATCATTGCTCTTCAAATGCAGTTCAAACGAGGCTCTTGTTATATTGCCACGTTGCTAAAATTCCTAACATGAAGTAGAGCATAAGTAATACATAGTTTTGTCTGCTTCTGCATAAATGATACACAGTGATAAAATCACTGCACATTAGTGGCAAATGTACTCCCGGTGATAGAGTTAAATCAATTGTATTTGAGACATAATAAAATGACTGTGTTTATTAGCATTATCTGGCAGAAACAATTGTCATCTAATTGAGGTTTGACTAAGCACAGCCCACGCAAGGATACCATTGAAAGAAATGCACATGCAAAACAGTGTTGTGTGTACGTGTGTGTGTGTGTGCTTTCCTGTCATGAAGCGCTTTGTGCACTGTTATTAGTCAGAAATGAATCACAAATTCACCCACACTTCCACCATAGTAATTGAGTCTTTTTTTTTTTCTTTGGACTCTAGCCTCTCAGACGCTGCTGATATTTATTCACCCCTTTGGACCCTATTGTCTCAGGGCGTATACGTCAACAGCACATGTGTCATCACTGGAAGTAGCATCAAGGACCAGAATGCTCACAAGGTATGTTGCTGAACACTTCACCCGAAACCATGATGTGTTCATTTATTAGACTAACTTTTGTTACACCATTTCTTGGTTGCATGTTTGTCATCTATTCATCGTTTCTCTTGTCAGGAAGGCGACCAAAAGAGAGATTATTGGTCTGCAAGCTGCCCACGCCAAGCAATAAGAAGTTTAATGGTCACCACAATGACAACAGGTCATCTTGAACTATGTGCCTCACCATAATATTTTTGCAAGTTTACCAGACAGCGGGGTGTGAGCCCTATCAGGAAAGCAGCAGTCTACGATTTTGTATCATACCAAGCGGGAATGATAAATTTGACATACAAGCTTACGTGCTTTTAAGGCCGTTTTATGACAAACGGAGAAGTAACATGTTGAGTCCCAACTTGTTTCTTTTCTATTCATTATAGCGATAACAACCAGAACAGAAACAATGTAGCTAGCTCTTACTTGTTAATGCATAAACTCTGTCATCTGCTCTTTGCAAATCAGCTTGGCTGGCATTACCACCAAGTATCACATGCTCCGTCACAACGATAATTTGTTAAACGCAAATGCAAATAACTTTAATACGATCAAAAGCGCTCAATGTAATTTTGAGAAAATGATACTTGATGTTGACTGAATCTGTGACAGTCACTCTTACATTGTTCATGTACAGTTAGCATGAAATCAATAACTAGGCTAGCCCTGCATCCTAAGATAAGAGGTAGCTCTAAAAGGCAAGCTCACACAACCGGCCTACTCCACATTTCACAAAGATGGCAAATAACTAAAACAATTTTTATTTCTCTTCAAACAGCAGATGACTAACCTAAGCACAGCGTGTTTTCAAAACATTTTTGAAATATACTCGGAGAATAGTAAGTTCGGCTTAACATTCAGCCAATGAACAGTGGACGAGCAAGGGAAGCCTCATTTTGCGAACTTGTCTTCGTCACGGCCCTCACAAATATCTTTGCTTGTTGAAACGTTGGCTCCAGGCTGAGGCTTCCCTTGCTCATATCTGTTACTCAATTGAATTGTTTATCTTCTTGAAACCTTTTTGCCGTGTTTGAATTTATAAACCGCGATTCTTTTTTTTTTTCAACATGAAACCGTAAATTGCATTTTCCAAGGATCTGGGACCATTTGGGCTAGCATATATGTTTATTTAGTGTCCTTGTTTATTCACACAATATTTGCAGCAGTCCTTGTAAGCACTGTTGTTTTCGTGACGTTCCTTGCTTTCCTATCGACTTGTGTAAAAGCCTTTATTGCCGCACCTGAACACTAAATGTACAGCAGGAATATCAATAATAGACAATATGTGCTGAAAATTTAGCATAACGATTTTTTCCTACACTACGTATCTCTCGCCAATGTGTTATGAAAATAATTGGACATAGCAGCCCGAACTTACCTTGCTGACACGACATCATTGCAGGGCACTTTTGTTATTATTTTTTAATCTAGCTGAAATCTTCGAACGCATACAATATACGTATAGTATGAACCACGTCAAGCGGATAGCACTGTACGCAACTACAGCACGAGGGTAGCCTAGTATGAATATATCGTCTCAAGCTTCGCTCTCCCTGCTTTAGCGGCATGCCGAACACTATGAGAAAATATCACTCGATTTCTGCTTTCAATTCGATAAACAGATGACTATCTGTGTTTCTATATGTTGTAAACTCAGTGACTGAAAGCATTAAGTCCACCTGACCTGTACAAAAATTGTGGGCGTGCACGTACTGCTTTATTCACCATAGACAATAAGCAATCTAAGCTTACTTGTTTGAAGTGTTTTTTGCCAGTTAAGGCCTCTCTGTCACCTGGCGACATAATACATATCTGGCGACATAGTAGATATAATAGTATCGTACACACTAATATCGCCATGACAGCGGTAACAAAACGACCAAAACCAGCGAGCGAGCAGCGCAACCAGCCCAGCCAGCCGCTACTACAGCGGCCATATTGCTTACTACGTAATGATGATAATATTAGTTTTGATTTTGCCTGCGGCATCTCTCGGTCGTATACTTTAGTTCAAGATGCCACCGCTGCTCTTATTTCCCTTGCGCAGTGGAAGGTAGTTTCCCTTCTCTAAGTATTATAGGTGTTCTGTGGCATTGACTACTGAAATTTGTGGTCTTGCTTTTACTAGTTTGCGCATCTCGTGTAAGGGCAGTAAACTCGTCAGTGGACGGGGCCTTCGTTGATGAAGATGTTGGATTGGAACCAGAGGGAAAACGCTTTTATGAGATGTAGAGCAATAACGCAAAACCAGAATACGCTGTAGCTTGCAGAGCTGTAGCTGTAGCTGTAGCTGTAGCTGAATACGCTGTAGCTTGCTCCACCGCATTTGGCATCTGTGAAGTCCACCTTAGATGTCTTGAAATCATGTGCTCCACCCCAACGTTTGCAGCATTGTTCGCCTCCGCAAAATTTTGCCACGTGCTCGAAACGCTGGCATTTGAAAAAAACGTGGAGGTACGTGGCTTTGTTTAATCGGCTGTTTCATGGCGCGTGAATCAACGATTTATGTGATTAGGCCACTCAGCGCTATGGGTGAATGAGTCGAACCCGTATATACCGAATCTGAAGGCCATCACAAAAAAGTTCGATATATAAGTATTTGGATATATAAAATAAAACTTTTATACTAAACTTTTCAAGTGAATTTTACTGCTGTTCGTTATACAGAATAATTCGTTATATGTGGGTTCGATATATGCGGTTTCGATAGTATAGCGTAAGTAGGTTTAACCTGCCACACTATGTATTGGGACACCGTCCGGCGAACAATGCGTCTGACACTAAGAACGCATTCTGCCTTCAAAAATTGAGCAAGTCACGTTCGGCGTACCATCTAGAAACACTGCGTATAATACACGTGTTCTGAACGTAAACGTGCGGCAGATGGACACTCACAGTGACGTCCAACTTTGTTGCATCTCAATTACTCATTCACTCGTTCGTCCGTGACTACGTCAAGCAGTAAGACCCATTGGGATGTAAAACAACTTTGAACTTTTGCATCGCCAATAACAGATTTTACGGCGGAGTACAGGGCAACGGGATTGACTTGCCTCAAAACCATTCCCACTGTTGTCAGTGAAATGGCTACAGGAACTCGAATGGTCCTGTTTCTGCGATAAGTAATCACCTTGAAGCTTTCATCATCCGTATCCCCCACTCTCTCTTCCGCGTCCACAGTTGGTGACTCGTCGTCACCAGAAAAGAGAGTGAATGACGTGTCAGCAGAACCACGATCGTCCTCTCGTTTCACAGGAGGGAAGGAGGAGAAAAGAGAAAAGCAGAAGGGAGGGAGGGTAACCAGAATAACGTCCGGTTGGCTACCCTACACCGGGGGAATGGGAAAGGGGAACACAAGGATGACAGGGAGAGAGAGGAGGGAAGGAAAGAAGGAAATTCGCCCGTCCTCCTCAAGAAGCACGAAAGTGCCTTCACCACTTTATGGGCCTGACGAGCGATGGGGGCGGTGTCCAGCAGCACCTGCACGGAAAGCGGCCGATTGTCCAGTTTTTGTTAGCGCGTTAGCAAGTTTTTCTCTTTCTGAGGCATATCGTGGACAGTGGCACAGCAGGTGGTCGATAGTTTCTTCGGTGCCGCATACCTCGCGTGCTGCACTGGGAGTGCCTGAACTGTCAGGCACGTTGTTAGGGCGCTTGTATCCTTGGCTTGCCATTCGGTGCCCCCGCTGTTCTTGACCTTCTCCTGCTGCATGAGAGCCCCGCACCGGATCCCGCTCTGAGCTGGCGCTTGTCCGGTAAGAACAGTACCTCAGCGAAAAAAAAAAAAGGACGTCTTTGCTGAAATGATGGCAGATACTTGAAAATAGCTAAAAAGTTTACAAGCTGAAAACCATGATCTTTAAGGACAGCAGACACAAACGGCTTTAATCTGAATTAGTGTTCACGGTGCTGTACGTGATCCTATGCGGTGATAGCGTACGGTAATCGTGAACGGTTGTGATCTTGAGTCTGATTGTGTCTGTCCTCTCTCTGTTTATTTTTATTACCTTCTACTTCCCCATCCCCAGTTCCCCGGTGTAGAGTAGCCAACCGTATCGGTTAACCTAGCTCCCTGCCTTTCTTCTTTCTGTCATTTCTCTTTCTCTCTATCTCGATCTTTTAGTCCAATATGGTCAAGTATTCAGATTCCTAGAGACAATATGTTTTGCAGGTAAAATGTGGGCCGTCAATGAACAGATAAGCTTAAATATAGATAACATCCATACCACTTGTCATGACACGGCATCGCCTGAGTCGCCGCTGGGCAAATCCATATATACACACGCACAGATTGATTGCTCCGACGGCTTCCACACGATATTGTTTTGGGGGTTGTTTTAAGCTGACCGCAACACGTATTTCTTTGTTAGGTGCGTGCTTTGTTATGCATTACAAAAATTTCACAGGGAGTTCTGACACCCAAACGCCCCTCTGGCTACGCCTCTGGCTGTCACAGTCACAGTTTTTTAACATCACTAACCACGTAAACGGCACTTATGCCAGCCTTTTCAGCAGTGTTTGAAGTTATTTAAGTATTCAGTTACCACATTAGTTATGACATCACACGTTGTTATAGGTATCATAATAAAAAATGTCACAGTTTCGCCCTAAGGGCGAAGCAATGAATGCGATAGCAACACAGCAATGTCATACGAAGTAAGGTGAGCGGCTTTGGTAGCAATATGAATTGTAGTAAACATGAGCTGATTAAGTAATCAGGTGTGCTGCGGCGTAAGTAGACCGACATGAAGAGAGACTCGATGACCACGAGAAGGCACGTGTGAAACGGTGGTGTTGATGAGAAGCGCTTCCCGTTTGCAGCGCGTGCGAAGGGACACACCTGTAGCGCTGCACTGCCGATCCGGGCAGCATTGCATGTGTAGCGTGCGTTGGGAAATGTCGCCCGACTATTACTAACTGAATGAACAAGCGTAGTGTGAGCGCGCACAAACAAACACCAATAGATCACACTGAATGACTGCAGACAACGACTGTCAAAACGCTGGCAGCAAGAGCATACGCCGCAGCGAGCGAAGGTACGTGCGGTCTATCGCTTCAACGGAAACTGAGCGGCGAATGCACAGCGCATAAAGGTCAGAGCCGTGTGGAGATAAGAGATGGTGCGGGCGAGCGACGAGCGCGGTTGTTGGCAAAGTAGAAGTGCGCCTTCCCCCCCCCCCCCCCCGCTTCCTCCGGCGCTGGCTTCCCGCTTCCTCGCTTGCGCGTGGGAGATTGAGTGGAAAGTTCCCCTTCGCCCGGCTGCAAGATAGGCCTTTGGTGCCGGAGCGCAGCGTCGCCCCGCCTCCCTCCGCGTCTCCCGCACGCTTCCGCTCGGGCATACGGCGCGCGGCGAAGATTTTATCTATACGGAACCTCACGGCGACGGCGACGGCAGAAATCCGGTTGAAGTGTCCATATAATTGCTATCGCAATAAAATAAAGACTATAAGGTTGTGACAGCCATGAATTTGGCGTTGAATCCGTCATCGGCGTGCATAGATAGGGTTCGATCCATAGGGTTTACGAACATTAAGATTCATTCTGAACTCTCTTGCATACTTACCGCGATGGCTTCGTGCGTAAGGCATTCTACTGTGGTACACGAGGCCACAGTTTCAATCGCCGTCCTCAGCAACAGCATTCTTAAGCGACGGAATGAAAAAGCGCTCCGGTGCTTAGGTGTAGCTATAGATGCACGGCAAAAAAAAAAAAGAAAAATATAGGAAACCCAGGTAACCAAAAGTTAGCCCTGAGACCTCGCGACCCTGCTTACGGCATTGCTGAAAGCCCGGGTGTTGCTTTGGGACGTTAGAATCAATCTTGCGAAAGCTGCTTCTGGTAAACTGTTCAACGTCGTTGAGCGTTACGCACTAATAGTTCGCACATGCGAAGCGGTTCGTGATGATAGCCAAGCGTCCGTGCGCCCGCGTTCTGCCTAGCACCGATAGTCGACTGTGCCACAGTCGAGGCGCCTGCTGGCAGCTGTGAACGGTTCAACAGCGTCACGATGTTTTGCTTAGTGGGTAGAAAAGCTGCGTGTCATTGGTTGTAGCCGAAACACATTATAAACGTACAAGAGGGGCGCGGCGGGGCATAGCGCTGGCTGCGTGCCCGGAGTGCGAGTCCCCCACATCCTCGCTATAGCATGAGTGGCGCATGTGAGGGCGCGCGCCAACAGTGGCGTCATTGATACGTCTAGCGGAAAGTAATTGTTGTTTAAGAAGCATCCCGATAGCTTCGGGTCTGGCGATACACGTCCACCGTACATTAAGACTCTCAGTGCCCTGAAACTTCACAGCAGGAGCAATAAACAACAGAGGGTCCCGATTTCTGTTAGTCGCAACAATATGGCGCCAACAGATTGTAAAGGCAAGGAAAGCATAGGGGAAATTATTTGGTTTGACTATAGCCAGGCAGGTGGAAACCAGGATAACCTCCGTAATGTCCCAATCCATCCATCATTGGGACATTACGGAGGTTGTGGGTTCGGCTCCCACCGGCGGCAAGTTGCTTTTTGTCCACATTCAATACCCTCTACCTTGTCGTTTTTACATGTCAATTAAACCAACAAATAATTTCCCTTATGCTTATCTTGGCTTCATTACCTGATGGCTTAATACTGTTTTGACAACGGGAGGGCGCGCTTCACGTCACAAAATATGTCGGCTGATCGCGCGCTCCCCGACGCGTCGGCGTGTGAGGGAGCTGCCGAGACATTTTATATATATCATCTTCTCTTTCAGGCTAGCGAGTGCTGATTTTGCGGATCTGGTTTCAATATTGTAACAACAGTATTAAAAACAGATGCGCACACTGTTGCAGACACACAGTTAAAACAGGTCCATCCACAATTACAGCGTCATGTGTGACGCGATGAGTGAAATTGGCCATAAAAGATCACGTTATAATGTGCGTCGCTTTCCTTTCCTCCCTAGTCGTCATAAACCTGAAGCAGATAGGTGAAGTGTGTGTGTGTGTGTGTGTGTGTGTGTGTGTGTGTGTGTGGTGTGTGTGTGTGTGTGTGTGTGTGTGTGTGTGTGTGTGTGTGTGTGTGTGTGTGTGTGTGTGTGTGTGTGTGTGTGTGTGTGTGCGCGTGTGTGTGGGCGTGTGCGTGCATGTGTGTGTGTGTGTGTGTGTGTGTGTGTGTGTGTGTGTGTGTGTGTGTGTGTGTGTGTGTGTGTGTGTGTGCGTGCGTGCGTGCGCGTGCGTGCGTGCGTGCGTGCGCGCGATGCACATGTGCTTATTTCTCTTCGACTGCCCAGACAGAGGGATAGAAGAAAGGAAAGGCAGGGAGTTTAACCAGACGCACGTCCGGTTTGCTACCCTGCACTGCGGGTAAGGGGTATAGGGATGAAGAGAGAGGAGGGGGGGAGATAGAGAGAGCACAGTTTCGTGAACTTTTCAAAGTTCGCACCAAGTCTACACATGGTCGCCAAGACCTGTTGACTACAGGTACTGCAACAACGCTTTCCTGGATTTCTGTGCCATCGACGCGTACGGCGATGGCCCAAGGATCTTCATTTGCGAAAATGGTGTACAGTCCAGCCGGTTCAATGGTGTCCGGAGAGCATCACGCTCGACGTCGTACTGGGGACAGAGACATAAGACGTGTTCAATCGTTTCTCTGGTTCCACAAGAGTCGCACATGGGCTCATCCCCTATTCCAATGCGTAACGAGTAGGCCATTGTAAATGCCACACCGAGCCAGAGGTGCAATACTCTACAATAAGTGTTACTAAATGACACAATATAGACGTCAGTTCTTGGAATCTCTCACGCTGTTTAGGCATTTTTGCAGACGACAATGTTTAGTATAGAAGCGTTGACTGCTGGGCCACTTGGTGTATCATGTTGTGTCGTTGAGCGGAATTAGGGCGGGATGAAAGGATGATATTATTCCGCTGTACAACACTACTAAATGTTTAGGATATCTCGCATATCTCGTGGGCTCAGTGGCTGTGCCTCTAGAGTGTCCACTAACCCGCTGCTCTTCGCCATGCAGGTGTTTACCGAGGCAATCATCCTGACGCTTATCCGTGCTCCGGCCGTCACCGTTCCTTCGTGCATGCCAGTTGCGTGCGCATCATGGCCCCACGCAAACGATGACCGTGTGGCGATTACGACGCATCTTCGCGCGACTAGTATCAACGCCACAACTAAGCAGACGGTATCGCCCCCGCTGTCCCTGGTCCGTGGTCCAGCCAATCAAGCACCATCGGCATCGACAGCCGCCTTCACGGCAGCTATAAAACCACCGCATGTGTGCGACTCGTTTCGTGGGATCAGTGGTTGTGCCTCTAGAGTGTCCACTAACCCGCTGCTCCTCGCCATGCAGGTTGGTCCACCACGCAGTTTATTTGCTAAAAGAACGAGCAATTAATTACCTCTTGGTACAGCTGCCGAGTCCCCAGTGTTTGTTTTCTATGGCGTGTGAGTGCTTTGCTGTTGCGCGTTTCCTGCTGCTGCAATCAGGCAATATTGAGCTGAATCCTGGACCTGATACAGCGGCAGTGTTAAAAAAAACTAAAGAAACTATCTTCTGGGTAGTCCAAACTTCTCTTGGAAGTACAGGATCTCAAACATCAGCTCCTGGCAACAAATAACACCCTGATCGAACTCAGTAAACGTCTAACAAGCGTTGAAACAAACTACCAGCAAATTGAGCCCTTGAGGCAGCAGCTTGGAACCGTGCAAACCGACACCGCTGAGACGGTCCATCGGGTTTTCAACCTTGAAACTCGCCTTGACGATGCCGATAACCGCTCTCGGCGCAATAACTTGATCTTTTATGGCATTACGGATACTAACAAATCTGAATCATTTGCTCAGTCAGAAGAACTGGTCATTCGGCTGTGTTCTGACCACTTAAATGTTTCCCAAGAGCCAAGGGAAATCAAGCGACCGCATCGCCTTGGTCGATACATCCCTGGTCGTAACGGGCCAATCATTGTCAAACTTTCCTTCTTTAAAACAAAAGAAGCCATCTTGTCGAATGGCCGCAAGCTTAAAAACACTTCGTACAGCATGGGTGAGGATGTTTCTAAGCCGGTACAGAACGCGCGAGAACATCTAGTCGCTTTTGCACGAAGCCAATCAGTTCCTTTTTCTGTTCGCTTTAAAACATTATTCATAGGTTCAAAGCGCTACATTTTTGATGAATCATCCCAATCCGTGAAAGAACTATAGCTACCGTGTTGTCACCTGCAATCGTCTCGACGAACTCTGCCTGCCCCCCAAGAATACTTTTCAATCTCTGTTATTTTTACTAACATAAGAAGCTTTTTTCCGAAAAGAGATCAAGCATCAGATATAGTATCTTTGTCTGGTAGTGATCTACTTTTACTAACTAAAACATGGCTCACCAATGATGTCGCTGATAGTGAAGTTCTGAGTGAACTACCGAATTTTGATGTTTTTCGTAAAGATAGGCAGGGTACTCGGGGCGGTGGCGTTCTTATCGCAGTCAAAAAAAAAAGCATCTAATGTGCTCCACAGTACATGTGGCCACTGACCTAGAAATCCTATGGGTTATCGTTCGTGCTAATCAGCAGCTAGTACTACTCGGTATCTGCTATCGTCCCCCCAACAGTAATCCTGACTACCCCCGTGATCTCAATAACACCTTGAACCATTTAACAAAAAAAAAATTCCCGAGCGCTTGCATCTTGCTTTTTGGAGATTTCAATTACCCACATGTGAATTGGTCAAATTATTCTAGCGCAGTTACGAGTATGACAGGAGCTAGAGAATTCTTAGATATTTGCCTTAATTTTAACCTCTCCCAGATGATAACAGAGCGAACGCGTGAAACTCATGGCACTGCTAACATCCTAGACCTCATACTAACCCCTCGCCCTGAAAGCATGTCCTCCATTAGCTACCTACGCAAAATAAGTGATCACAAAGTAATTCATGCTGTTTTCTCTTTTTCGAATATAGCACGTCATTCTGATCAGAAAACAATTCGCCTGTTCGAAAAACGGAATTATACCACGATAAACAACGAACTAGTCGCATTCTATCCATCATTTGAATTGGGTTTCGAAAATCACTCGATACAAGAAAATTGGTTGCTATTCCAAAATAAGATGACTAACCTCGTTGCGCAGTTTATACCAACTATCGTATTTCGCTCCAATCGCAACAAACCATGGTTCACGAACGCACTAAAAAAAACTGGAAAACAAAAAAAAATGTCTATTTCGCTCCGCTAAACTGAAGCCAAGCCCTAGCTCCTGGGAAAAATACTACGTGTCTGAACGCGCCTACTTGATAGCTATCCGGCAACAGAAGCACTCATTTTTTTCTTTCGGACCTACCCCGCATGCTCCACACTAACCCCCCCATAATTTGGCAGGTAATCAATCCCCAGTCATTCCCTGGTGTCGGAATTTCAAAAGATGGTGAAATTTTACCTGATCTTGACTGTTCCAAACTGTTTAATGATGCGTTTTCATCTGTTTTCACTACCAAACCACACGTACCTCTTCCTGCTTTCCCTGTTGCTGCCATGTCTCCAATAACGGATATTATTTTTTCACCAGATGGAATATCCGCACTCATTGACAATCATAAATTATCCTCATCAGCCGGTGTTGACGATATCACCTCAAAGCTTTTAAAAAACACGAAGCGTATCTCTGCCATGGCTCTAACCCTGCTGTATTCCCAATCACTATCATCAGGCACACTCCCAAAGAAGTGGAAATAGAGCAAGGTCGTTCCAGTCTACAAATCAGGTAACCGTAATTCACCCTTAAATTATCGTCCCATATTCATAACTAGTGTCCCTTGCAAAATAATGGAACACGTCATATACTCACACGTAATGAATTTCCTAGACAGTAACAACTTTTTTCCATCCATCACAGAATGACTTTCGTAAAGAATGACTGTCGTGTGACACTCAGTTAGCTACATTTCTTCATGACCTACACTCAAATCTCGATACTAACACTGTGACCGATATCATTTTTCTTGACTTTGCAAAGGCGTTTGATAAAGTAGCTCATCAACGCTTATTATTAAAACTTTCTCACTTGAATTTCCACCCCAATGTCTTAACATGGATAAAATAATTTGTTAGTAACCGATGACAGTCCATCAATGTTAACAATACTACCTCAGAATTTCTTCCCGTAAAATCAGGCGTCCCCCAAGGTTCAGTTTTAGGCCCCCTCCTGTTTCTAATATACATTAACGATCTTTCATTGCATGTTTCCTCTCATATTCGTATGTTTGCTGATGATTGCGTTGTCTATTGAACTATCACTAACAGTAATGACTGCATTTATCTGCAAAATGACCTGAACAACATTACAGCCTGGTGTGATCACTGGTTAATTGTCTTAATTTGAACGCTAATAAATGTAAACCTATGTCAGTTTCCCGCAGCCGTAATTGGCATGACTTTGAAAAACTTTCTGTGGGCCTAGTTGGTGCATACTGTGGGCCGAGTTGGTGCATACTTTCCCTACACAATTAATGATACACCAATCGACACTGTCAACTCAATCAAGTACTTAGGCATTACGATCACGCATGACTTAAACTGGTGCTCATGGGCAACTGACATCATATCATCTGCTAACAAAGCCTTGGGATTTCTGAAACGCAACCTCCGCAATGCTCCTCAACAGGTAAAATTAATAGCACATAATACACTGGTTAGGCCGAAACTCGAATACGCATCACCCATATGGCATCCTCACCAGATTTACCTCAGCAACGCATTAGAATCCACACAGAATGGCGCCGTAAGATACATTAACTCGTCATACTCGTATGATACCAGCGTTTCACCATTAAAAATAGATTCTGGTTTGGACACGCTAGTGCACCGTCGCCGTATCGCGAGCTTATCATTATTCCATAAATTCTACACCAGTTCGCTTCGCCACACACCTTACATTTTACCACCTTCACGCATATCTCTGCGCACAGGCCACCCACTAAATGTTGCTCGCCCTAGTGCCCGCACTGTCACCTGGTCGCCATAATTTTTTCATCGCACAGCTAAGAACTGGAACGGCCTTCTCCGCCAAGTCGCTGCCATCACCACCTCATCTGCCTTCATGGAAGAAGTAACAAATGTTCTTTCTGTAAAATAACATAGTGGACAACCTTCTGTATTATTTTTGCACCCCTTATGTAATACCCCGCAAAGGGTCTTTAAGGTAATAAAATGAAATGAAATGAAATATAGCAAAGCTGTGATTTCTCGTGGAACATCAGCAAGCAAACAGGCCGTCGATAATGTGCGCGAGTAATTTCCTGCGACGCATCAGCAGGTTATTAAGACTACAGATTTACAGCATTGTCGGTGCGAAAAGGGGCGGGTAGACGAAGTCTCAAGGATGGGCGATGACCATAAATTTAGTGCAATAGAGGAAAACTGTATGGCAAAGAAAAAAGAAAAGCGACCGCTTAGTTGACGAGTATGGCTTAGCACACATGGTGCGGAAGTAGGCCACACCATACATACATTGGAGTGCTAGATTTTACTTAATGTACGTCATGTAGCCTAGTTCATTAACAAAACGTGCCCGCCTACATAGTCGCGGTAACCATGCCGCATACACTTCCGCACCCATGTGTATGTGTATATGCGTCTACCCTTCTCTAAAAGTCATAGATGGCTCCAAGCTTCACTTTGAGGTCTTCAAAGCGCCAATGACGAAAAAAAAAATGGCAGGAAAATAAGAAGAAAGAATGGGAGGACGGGGGAGGGTATAGAGTCCAAATTCTTCCTAACATTGTCTGCATGCTTGGATATATGCGATGTAGATAGCGCTCTGGAAAATCCCTGCAGAAATAAATTTCTGACCAGATCCAATCTTCGCCACTGGCCACCACCTTGCTATTATAAGAACTTAGTTGGTACAACGCTTACTCTCCCTTTTGCTCAAATAGTCGCTGAGAGAGAATGTAAAACTCTCTGCATGCACAGAATCAGTCGCAGATTCCGCCACCATAACAAAGGTCCATTGAATGCGACGCGCGTCCGTATACACTCACTTCCCCTAGGCGAAAAGAAAGGTGGTGATGTCACTCCTCGAAGCTTTCTTCCGCCTTTTCTTTCTTCTTCCTCGTTTTTTTTTTATTATTATTGGGAAAATGTGTCCCCGCCGATACACTTGTTTTACCGACGGTTATACATGCCTTGGACCCCAACCGATGCGGAACAGCTCGCTCGTTGCAAGCCAACAAAGACGTCATGCCCCTTATCCATGTACGCGCGACGAAAGGATGAGCGCTACGGTGGTTCTACACGGTATGTAACGGTGGTTTTCTGTGGCTGGATACTTTCAGGGCGGTTCATTAAATTAATAGACAACGTATCTAGAAATTTACTCTAGAAAACAATGTCGTTGGAGCCTGCTCTTGAGCCTTACATCGACCGCTCAGTGTATCGATGGATCGATCGATCAGTCAGGCAGTCCAGGACTCTGAATAAATAAAGCAGCAGCACGAAAACATTCTACATAGTACAACTCCTTAGGAAAGTCCTGACCTCAGTGCAGTAATTTTCTACAAATATCTGCACACTATTTGCAAGTTCGAAGCTGTCAGCGTGCCGCAATTGAGATCACTCCCACAACCCTTCCTAGCTTGCTCTTTATAAACCACATCACGTGCTCGCATAAACTGTATTAAAAAGCGTTAATTACTAGGCGCTTCCATAATGTATGGCTCGTAAAACAAATAGTGCGTGACATGTTTGCTATTCTGCAAGCATCGCAGTGCAAAGAATGCTGTCATTCCGCTGAATACAGTGAATAAAGTGAATACAGTGAATAGCGAGAGCAGCAAGGAGACCGCTAGAACAATCAGTGCAAAATGTGGTCACTATACGACAGCTAAGTCGCAGCTTACCTCGCCGGTACACTTGAGCCAGTATACCGACAGGCTCCGTTTCCGATCCGCCATACAGGCGCTCGTCAGTCGGGAAACGTCCGGAGCTCTGTTTACAAAAACCATCTTGCCAATAACCTGAAAAGCATCCTAGTGGCTTGGCATGCTATTACGGCAATTATAGACTGATCTATGCGTATAGAAAGCTGACTGAAAGTCACGAAGAAATGTTGCGAAACTTGCGCATCCTTTTACGCCAATACCCCTACAGATGGTCAGCACTTAGCGTTGGCCCATTAACGCCCGCGCGCAGGTCAGTGCCAAAAGAGATACAAATATTAGGCGCATGAGCCAAGTTCATGTGTGCGGGCAGACCGGCATGCGTGCGAAACTGTTCACGTGCAGTCGCCAGGGAAATAACTTTTGCCCCCTTTTACTACGACTGCTGTTAAAAGATCTAACCTGAGTTTGTCTTGTCCCGTCGTCCGTACATCCTTTCCGTACACGCCGACGACGGCGGTTGTCGGCGTAACAAAGACGAACCCCCGTGTGGCGCAGCTGATTGCCGAGGAAAGGTGGAAGCCACTCTGTGTTTTCGCCAAGCGATATCTAGACTGGAGTGCTATGCGGAATGAGTTACGTCACATTGGGGGCTTCTCTTGGTGTCGGGACTCCCGCCTGTGAATGCGAAATTAGCGTACTGAGTGTCAAATTCGATGGTGAATATCTTGGAACCCAAGCACTCTAGAAGAATTAAACAAGATCAGGTTGGCTTCGACTACGACTGTCTTCAAACCTTTATACAGCGCTACACCATAATACACAAAATTTAAAAATGTAATTAATTTTTTAATTGTATATTTGCTCACTCATATTGTTCGCAATAACTTTTGTCTGCCAAACGCATAAACCGTCTGCGGAGAGCGAGAGAGATATAGTGAGGAAGGCAGGGAGGTTAACCAGATGTTCATTCAGTATGGCAGACGCTAGGTGGTCGAGTATAGCAGCTAGTTCGTTCGTTAATTAACTAAAATTGGTTAATTATCGTTTTAATTGCAGGTTTTAACACTAACATTGGAATTGAAGTATTGGAGGAAGTCGCAGCAGGAGGCAAAAACAATTTGCGCGGTTTTACAAAGCGCCATCCGTTGTTACGATAATTGTCGACGAAAATTCATCTTTGCGTACAGGGTCGGCCACATCTAAGGTGAACACCTCATTAGTATTCAAGCCGGTAAAACTAGAGCGTTTTTTCTACTTCACGAGTGAAATGTTTGTTATACGATGTGTAATCATGGTGTCGATAAACACACTAATGATTTTTCGAATTCTGTACTGAACATCAGCTTCTATGATGTCTTGAATACTAATGAGGTGTTCACCTTAGATGTGGTCGACCCTGTACCTGGATTCTGAAACTGGGCGCACGACGAGTGCCGGAAGAAATGCCCACGTGATGCTTCCCGGCTCGTTTGGGTTCTTTACGCCAACAGGTTGACCACCTGTGCGCGCCTCTTATCGTTTTTTTTTCCCCGAAGATCATGTCTTGGCTACGTTCACCCATAGAGTAATATGGAGTAAATTGTTCTACTACATTGCTCTATGGAATACCATCGCTTATAGTACAATCGCACGACGACGGATTGGATGCCTCAGCAGGGCCAGTATTTTGTAGCAATACGTTATGCTTTATTCTATACTACAGGCTTTCCCGCTCAATTTAATCCAAGCGCCAGTCAATTTAATCCGAGCGCCACTCACTTTAACCCAAGTGCAATCCAAATTAATCCACTTGCCAGTCATTTTAATCCCAACGCCATTCTATTTACGATTCTATTTATGATTGGAAGTACGTGGCGAGCATGTCGCCAGGAGTACGGTTGAAACGCTCCGTCAACCCGTTCGTCTGTGGATGGTATGCGCTACTGGTCCTGTGGATGATGTGACACTCCTTCAGAAGCGACGTCACGACTTCAAATAGAAAAACGCGGTCTTGATCACTAACAAGTTCCCAAGGGGCTCCGTGACGAAGAACAAAATGCCACAGTATGAATGATACAACGCCTTGGGCAGTGGCAGACGGAAATGCAGTGGTTTCTGCATAGCGTGTGAGATGATCCACTGCAACGATATTCCAGCGGTTGCCAGCCCCGGTACAAGGAAGCGGACAGTAAAGGTCGATTCCGACGCGATTAAAAGGACGGGATGGACAAGGAAGCGGCAGCAAAGGTGCGGCAGTGGAAGTAGGAACCGACTTTCGGCGCTGGCAGTCGAGGCAGCAGGGGACGTACTTGCGAACGAACTTATACGTACATGCCAGGCCAGTAATGCCGGAGCTTAAGGCGGGTGTAGGTATTTAACACGCCACCGTGTGCCCATTGGTATCAGTGTGAAACGATGCGCATAAATCAGCCCGAAGATGACGCGGTATTACCAGGCGCCATTGCCGACCCTCGGGGAGATAGTTGAGACGGTAGAGGAGTTGGTCGCGAATAACAAAGTGATGTGCCTGCTGCCGTAGAGTCCTAGATGCTGTAGCAGTGGCAGGATCCGCGAGAAACTCCAAAAGCAAATAAATCCACGGGTCTTTGCTCTGCTCAGAGCGCATGTCATCGATGGCAAGTGCTGACAGGACAGAGTGGACAAACACTGTGCACGTCAAGTGAAATGGGCGAGCTGGAGAGAGCGTCGGCATCGGTGTGCTTGCGTCCAGAGCGGTACACGACCCGGATGACGTACTCTTACTCGTGCAAGGCAGCCAGATGGGCCTTTCAATGAGGAGAGCCAGCACAGCGCAAGGTGATCCGTTACTACATCAAATTGGCAGCCGTATAAATAAGGTCGAAATTTCGTAAAGGCCCAGAGTATGGCTAAACACTAGTTTAGCTCCACTAGAGTAGTTTAGCTCCGATTTTGTCAGCGTGCGGCTAGCATAAGCAAAGACGTATTCCTCAAGACCACGTTTGCGTTGGGCAATTAAGAACCGCCCCAAGGCTGACTCCACTAGCACTATGGACCTCAGTTGGGGCAGCAGGGTCAAAATGTCGCAGAATATGAGGAGAGGTGAGCAGATGGCGAAGGGTCGTGAACATGTCATCGCATGCTTTTGGCCAGGCGGGAAATCAGGTGAGAAAACAACGACATCATCTAGGTAGCACAAACAAGTGTGCCACTTGAGACCGTGCCAGATGCTGTCCATCATGCGCTCGAAAGTAGCGGGCGCATTACATAGGCCGAATGGCATGACATTAAATTCGTATAATCCGTCCGGTGTGACGAAGGCGGTTTTGGAGTGGTCAGCCTCTGCCATTGGAACATGCCAATATCCAGACCGCAAATCCAAAGAGAAAAAGAACTCGGCACCTTGCAAACAGTCAAGAACATCGTCTATGCGCGGTAGGGGATATACGTCTTTGCACGTAATTTTGTTAAGACGTCTGTAATAACGCAGAAGTGAATAGAACCATCTTTCTTTTTTACGAGGACGATTGGCGACGTTCACGGGCTATGGGACGGCTGAATCACGCCACGCCGAAACATATCGCTTACTTGTTCTTCGATGACACGGAGTTCAGAAGCTGAGACACGTTAAGGACGTTGCCGGAGTGGGCCGTGCGAACCGGTGTCGATGCTGTGCGATACTGTGGTGGTGCGGCCGAGAGAATGTTGATGGCAGTCGAAGGAGGCGGTAAATCCGCGTAGCAAGCTGATAAGTTGCGCGCGTTGTGTGGTTGTCAGATCACCGGAGATTGGCGGATGGAAGCACTCCAACCGTGGTCGATTGGCACTGTCGAGGGTGGCGAGGGACGTCGAATGTGCGTCGGCGGGAGCATCTAAGAGCATTGAAGAATCCACAATTTGAGCGTAACCGAGGCACTCTCCGCGATGCAAAGTAATCTGCAGAAAAGACGCATTGCACACACACATGACACCACGGCCAGCACTGAGGGTGATGACGGCAAAGGGCAACGGAAGCGAACGGCGACGGGCGAAGAAGTCACATGGCGTGAATAGCACGGTTGCGTCACGTGCTGATGCGCAAGATACGGAGACGACGGCGGCTGACCGAGGAGAGATATCAGTAACTTCGGCCACAAGCATTTTTGTAGACATCACAGGATCTTGGTCCATGGCTGCATCGGAAAGAAAAGACAACTCCACCTCGGCGCGGGCACAGTCAATGATGGCATTGTTTGACGAAAGGAAATCCCAGCCTAGGATGACATCGTGGGAGCAGGACGGCAGTACAACGAATTCAATGACATGAAGCGACTCCTCGATGACAACACATGCAGTGCAGGCTTCCAATGGTTCGATCGGCTGTGCGCTCGCAGTACTCAAATACAGTCTGGAAAGTGACGTTGTTACTTTTCCTATCCGTCGGCAACGTCCTGCGCGTAACACCGAGATTGCTGCGCCCGTATCAACCAGTGCGCGACCAGTGCGAATGTTGGAATCCCTTCGACGTATACCTCAATGACGTTGCAGGGGTTATTTCGAGGCCTTTAGCAAAGCGAAGGGGATGCAGTTCTTGCCTCGGGAACTGCAACACTTACTTTCCCTGAGGTCTAGGGCTTGGCCGGCGTCTCATCGGTGAGATGGAGCGGTGGCGTGGAGATGGAGAACGACGAGCAGGGTTGAGAACAGGGGTTTCATCCGGCGGCACAGGGGATTGTGGCTGTTGAGGGGCGTAAGTGCTCATGGGTCGGCGGTTATCATAAATAGGCAGCATACGGCGTCGACAAAAGCGAGCAACGTGTCCCGGAATACCACAATGGTAACAAATGGTAACCAATTGGGGGCGGTTGTCCGCTGTGCGCCAAGGATTTGGCTGGCGTGGTAGCTGGGGTGCAGGCGGTGAGAAGGGAATCGGGGGCGGTCGCGGAATAGCTTGGAGAGGTGGACGTGGAGCGAAGGGCGACCTTGCAGCGACGTCAGCGTACGTCAAGGGCGCCGCGACGTATAGGCGGTTGAATAGCAGCTGGCAGGCACTCAGCGACTTGCTCCTTGATGCCGCTCTGTAACCCCGGTGTCAATGGGGAGTATGGTTGCGCGTTCGTAAAGGGCACCAGGGAAAGCTGCCGAGCAACTTCTCGTACGATTTCCTTTATCTGGTGCATTAGAGGCGACTCGCCAACACCTAGCGTCGTCAGACCTGAGACAGCGGCGAATTCTGAGGGTGGATGTCGTGTGACTACTCGCTGCCTTCGAAGTTCGTCGTAACTCTGACACAGCGCAATAACGACAGGCACTCTGGTCGGGTTTCGAGCGACCAACATCTGGAAGGCGTCGTCCTCAATTCCCTTGAGGATATGCCTGATCTTGTCGGCTTCTGGCATCGTTGCGTCGACTCTGTTGCACAGATTAACGACGTCTTCGATGTAGCTGGTGAAATTCTCACCTGGTTGCTGAACGCGTCCGCGCAGGCGTTGTTCGGCCTGAAGTTTACGGACAGCAGGACGACCAAAGACTTCCGTGAAGTTGGTCTTGAACGTCGACCATGTCAGGATGTCGGATTCGTGGTTACAATACCACAAGTGCGCAACGTGGCTCAAGTAGAAAATTACGTTGTTGAGCTTTGCCGTATCGTCCAAGTGGTTGTGCGCGCTGACTCTTTCATACAAGGCGAGCCAGTCCTCGACGTCGTTATCACCGGTACCCGCGAAAATCGCAGGATCCCGCTGACGCTGCACGCCAGGACAGATGACAGGTGGTGCCGTGGCTGCCGCCTGTTGGGCTGGATCGTCAGGCATGGTTCGAGAACGCTGGGCGGGATCGTCCGGCATAGCCCGAGATAGTTGAAGGGTTCGGCTTCGAAATCTAACGAAGAAGCGCCGGTTAGCCCGGCGCGTCTCCAGCGTATGAAATTCAGCGAAGAAGTGCCGGTCAGTCAGGCACATCACCAGCGCTTTACGCATGGGGCCGGTTCTGACTGCTCGCAGGGTTCTTGCCGCACTGAGTTCGACCTCTCACTCCTGGCTTACCCTGTCAATAAACACTTTGACATTTGGTGGAGGTGCTAGGTACGACTCCATCAACGCTGGAGATGCGCCGGGCTAACCGGCGCTTCTTCTTCGTTACAGTATGTATGCTTGCATGTATGTATGCATGTATGCATGCATGTATGTATGTATGTATGTATGTATGTATGTATGTATGTATGTATGTATGTATGTATGTGTGTGTGTATGTATGTATGTATGTATGTATGTATGTATGTATGTATGTATGTATGTATGTATGTATGTATGTATGTATGTATGTATGTATGTGTGTGTGTGTGTGTGTATGCATGTGTGTGTGTGTATGTATGTATGCATGTATGTAGGTATGTGTGTAAGTATATATGTATGCATGCATGTATGTATGTATGTATATATGTATGTGTGTATGTATGTATGTATGTATGTATGTATGTATGTATGTATGTATGTATGTATTGCTAACACCAGGTGAGGAGGGGCCAGTCCTCCCCCAGTAATTTTTAGTTTGGGGTCACGGCCCCCCGCGATACCCCCCTGACTTTAAACCCTGGTTACGAAGGTCGGCAAAAGGCACGGAGGGTAGCGAAATAAGCGCTTAAAATAAATATTTGCCCACCACTATCTTTAGGATTCGAAACTCATGTTCATTGCGGCAATGTGCATTTGGGAGCCAGATGCACTAACTACAACAGAAGCACTTGGTAATTTGTGCAAGATTTTGTGCGCCACGCGGACTCTGAGAGTGGTGCCTCCTGCGTGCATGTATTTAGGAGGCCGCAAAAAGCAATACTGCAGCGGACGAGAATTACCTTACGTGGATGGCAAAGAGGAAGTTATTCTTGAGATGGCGGCGTCCGCTCTCAGAGCGAAATGAGTGAGGCTCCTTAGATATCACTGAAGTCCGCTTATTTATTTATTTTTTAGATGTTCTCACATGCAAAGCGGCACGTTCTGTGAACTTTTTATTTAAAGTATTATTGTCATCTCCCCTTGCGATGCCGCTTGCCCAGCGTGCTGTCACTGCTAAAAAAATGTACCCTTTTCACGTGAACGGACACGGAGCGGGTGTTAGTTCTTGCGCTAGTGCTGCACAGGCTGCCTCTATGCCATTTACATTATACACCCTGGTACCAAACGAACAACACTGATCACCGCGCTTACAAAATTCTTGATACTATATAGCTCTGGCCGCAGTCACAGTGGGCTTTACTTCGTTTAGCACAGACATGCAACACGGATTCGTGTATTAGCGGTAGTATATAATTCTAGGAGAAAGTACGATATATAATGAAGCAGGTGCGAGGAGCGGGTGACATAAGAAAGGAAAATAGAAAAAGCTGTGGATGCTTCAGCTGCAAAGCGAATTCTGAATGTAGTCAGAAGATCTTTAGTATACTCGCTCTATAGAGTCGCTCTATAAAATGAATCAGGTGCGAAATTAATAGGAAAAAGTGCGGGGCTCCCCAGTGCTGGAAATAGGCAGTGAGAAATGAGCAGTTATAATCTCCAAAGCAGCGTTGAAAAGACCACGAAAGGATGAATAGAAAGATCGACGGAAATAAAATATCCAGGGGAACAACACGGAGAGTAAAAGTGGCACAGCATGAAGTTTTTCTTATCGTTTCCGGCGTTCCTTAGAGGACGCGACGAGTTGCGCGTTAGAACCGAAGTGAAACAAAACGACCTTGCAGTTGTTCATTTCCCGGTATTTTCGTTCCAGCACTTGGTTCGCCAAAGTGGTGACCTTCTTCGAAGCCAGGTGTCGTAACGACGGCGGCCTTTGCGGGGCCCATTAAAGAAATTACTAGAAAACAATCTCTTGTGCGGGCTAAAATAGTTGCGATTCCGGATAAGATTTGTCATGACAACACAAACCAGCGCAATCGGATAATATGAGCTCATATATAGAGAGGATGGGAGAGGGGAACCGAAAGAGCGACACCGATAATTTGAGATAGCCTTGATCAAGCGTCTGTAAGATGGCTTTGCGCCAATCAGCTCTCTCCATTGTGGCACAAAAACAAAACTCTGACCAGCTGTTGCGTGCCGATATCGCTTAAGAGCGATCTAAATATGCAGCATTATCTTAAAGGCAACTTTCTTGAAGTATAAAGTAATGGAGGAAATTACTGAAAACAATTTTTGCAGAACGTTGTTCAAGGAGAAGGTTATTTGGGCTGTAGGGCACACTTTGCGTGATTACAGTATTTATATGTCCGAGCAGAGTGTCATACTGAATTTATGGGTGTACGTGAAACGGAGCAACAAGATGCGACACGTAGAAAATATGAACCTAGCAGATATAAGGCAAATACGTTTGACAGTTACTGTAGTTTTGATGCTAACAAACTACTGGGCTGCCACGTTACAATGGAATAACATGAATCAAGTCCAGTAACGAGTGATCACTTTATCCCAGAAACAAACTAGCTGGGTGATTGGAGTCTAAACGTATTCAGTCGAATGGTGACGGTGCTCAAAAGAACGTTCAACGCGTTTTGTCAGAGAAAGCGCATTGCGGTCAATAAGATATGTGCATAACGGGAGGATAAGCTAAAGTACCTTTGAGGCCACAGTTTCCAGTCCCTTTTCGGTGATTTCCTTTAACAGAAGTCTATCTTTCCTATCTAGACTCCTAAAAGTCTCATTCAGATGGATTTCGGTCGTACAGCACTTAGACATGAAGCACCACTGCCTGTGATACGTGAACCGTGGATGCGTAGCATGCGATGCTAACTATTCAGTGCCAAAATGCATACATCATGCCGCAGACGTCGGAAAGGTGTCGAAAGTTATTCCGTATGCCCAACGAGCTGAGTGATGCCACGAAATTTCACAAAATGCGTTTCGACAGACGCACATTGCGCGCGTCGCATATCTTGCGAGCATGCCTCGCAAACAAGTCATGCAAACGCATTGCATGTCTGAGATTGAGTAAACAAACGTACCGACATGCTTCGACGGCGCTTTCCAGAGCCATGACCGTCGGGTTAACACGTGTATTCAACAGGCACCTGCCCAGTACCGATATGTGTATGGCTCATGAGGTGAATGGTTTGGGCTGTACGAAACAAAAGAGAAGACAGCGGCCGCCGTTAGGTGCTTGCAAAAAAGAAAGCAAGAACGAGAGATACTGGGTTAGCTGGACAATATATTTTTCTAAGGAGGTCACTGCAGCCCTAATGAGTCTATGTCTATATATGCATGAGAGAATAAATCTCAAAGCATGCGCGTTGCAAAAAAGGCCTATAAAGCACCGTTACTTAACGAATGGCCATACTTGCTCCAGTCCAGTCTTCTGTCGTGTGTGCACATGTTTTAGCAGTTGCATCCAGTAAACAACAGAAATTTATGTTATAAATATGGTTAGAAGGCCGTTTTGCTTTTTTTAACGATTTTCTGCCAGATTTTTTTCATGACACATACCTTATACCATTTTGTCAAATGTCAAAAACAGAAAAAAAGGAGGAAAAGGAAAAGTAACTGCAAACAAGCATGATTAGTGAGGTACACGACTTTACTCCTGTGTTTTCTGCTGGACACTCAGACGCTAAAAAAAAAAATTCGCCAGCTCAAATTCGCAACAGTAGAGCCCTCTCTGTATCCAAATGACCTTGACCAACACGCTAAACACCCGCCATCGTTGCATAGTGGCTTGGGCGTAGCGCTTATAAGCACGAGATCGCGGGAACAAATCCCGGCTGCGGCGGCCGCATTTTTATGGTGGCAAAAGGCAAGAACAACCGTGCGTCGAGTGCGCGTTACAGAACCTCAGGGGGTCGAAATTATTTCGAAGTCCCACTACGGCATGCCTCAAAATCAAATCGTAGTTTTGGCACGTAAAACAAAAGAATATAATAATTAACTCGCAACAAAATCTTCGATCATGACGCACGCGAATGGTATGGCGCACCATTTTTGGCTAACTTTTGCTGAATTAAGTTACATGGGTGTTCGCTAAAGAAAAAAAAAAGTTCTCGCTAAGTTTGCGCGTTTAACGGTGCGAGTGCTTAAAAAATGTGCGTGAAATCGGAAGACCAAATTTTAGACACTTAACTCATTGGACCCCGCTTCACTCCAGCGCACTAAAAACGACATATGTGTGTGCCTAGTCAAAAGCGTTTGTAGCAGTGAGAGAAACCTGTGCAGTCGGGTTTCACAACAACAGAGAATCGTGTCGTCAAGACAAGGTGTCAAAATGGCGGCATACTTCTTTTGTCATAATTTGAGACATTTCCTGTCGTCCCTCTCAACTAGGCAGTACAGTACATTAAACAATTGGATTCATCGCTGAACACTGAAAAGACCCTTTCACGTTCTATTGAAAACATTTGATTCATCTTGCACTCGCTACTACGACCTGAGCATGCTGTATATAGCGTACTTTTTATTGCTATGGCGCTCTTTTGCGAAGTAAGAGCCACCCCAAAAGTTCCCGTAGTATGTGATGCCTGCGGTAGATATGATGTTCTACATCCAGTGACATATGGCCATGAGTGGTGGCGCTGGCTAACACTCCCAGGGTTAGCTCTAGTAGACGGACACAAACACTCCATACAGTGGATGGCAAAACGACGCCGCGGTATCACAAATGGTAAGAGCATCGCACGCGTAATGCGAAGACGTTGGTTCGTTCCCCACTTGCGGCCAGTTGTTTTTCATCCACTTTGATTTCCATTAATAATTTCTTTAATTCAGTTATTCAGTACAAGTAATTTTCCCTATGCTGTCCTCGATGTCCTTGTTTCTTGGCTTCTTATGATATGACTAATAAAAACCGGGCCCCTCTGTTTCCCTTCTTCTCGTTCATTACATAGCGAGGGTCTCGAATCCGGCAGCATTAATGCCTTCGGGTAGCATGTGTGGGTTTATTGACCAGTTGCCTTACCAAAAAAGTTGCAGATCCGCCGTCAAGGCTTGTGGTGCACTCTAAAAACAGTTGCACCCTTTAGGGCGTATTTTTGCCACAGAGCAATAATCGTCATCTGACTTGCGTGGCTTTCCTTTCTTTAACGCTGTGCGCCCGGCACTTCTCGGTCACGAACGACAAGAGCGTTATCAGCGTGACACAGCGTTCTCGACAGGAAAGTAGCAAGTGCAGAGTTTTCAAGATAGTAAACGCAAGCAAGACAGATGACGATTATTGTTGTGTGGCAAAAATGCACCCCAAAGGGTGCAACTGTTTTTAGAGTGTGGTGGCACTGGCTAACACTCACAGGGTTAGTGCTAGTAGATAAAACATAAATACCCCAGAAAGTGGATGGGAAAACGGCGCCCCGGTAGCTCAATTGGTAAGAGCATCGCACGCGTAATGCGAAGACGTGGGTTCGTGCCCCGCCGGCAGTCAGTTGTTATAAACGCGACAGCGTTAAGGGCCCCGTGTCGCAGACAATCCGGCGTCGGCGTCGGCGTAGGCGCGGGCGCCGGCGGCCGCGGCTGAGAAAATCATCCCGAACCATCCCGACCAAGCAGGCCCTCCGCGTGGGGCAGAGGCGTTAGAGACCTAATTGAATTTTTCGAAGTAAAATCCGTCAGAAAAATCGTAAAGTACGACTTAACCACAACCTACAGACATGATAGCGTCAGATTGTAATTTGAATGTATGAGAAAACATAATTATGCTACGAGGAAACTCAAACAGAAACCCCTTTTCCGGCATTTCTAACATACCAACAGCGGCACGCCCGGGCAGGTTAGTTGCAAAAACACCATCGAGATGGCGCTCGCCTCCTCGACAGCATAAAACAGTAGCGGCGCGCAGAGGCGAAGGTGGAGAAAAAAGAAAACTGTAGTTGCCGGGAAGCCTGACAAGCATTCAGAGATAATTGAATGCTGTCGTGTTCCACTCTTAAAGGCGAAGCCTTAAGCTTCCTCCATTTTTTTTTCATTCACTTTGATTTCCATTAATTCATCATTTCTTTTATTCAATTAATATGTACGAAACATTTTCCCTTTGCTGTCCTTGGTGTCTTTGTTTGTTGGCTTCTTATGACATGACTAATAAAAATCGGGCCCTCTGTTTCCCTTCTTCTCGTTCACACACACACACACACACACACACACACACACACACACACCACACACACCACACACACACACACACACACACACACACACACACACACACACACACACACACACACACACACACACACACACACACACACACACACATATATATATATATATATATATATATATACAGAGAGAGAATGCGAATTTCAAAGAAGTGCAGGCGTACGCAAAAAAAGCAAAAAGCAAACATTTAATTTCGACGGGTTGCTTTTTACGTGCGCCTGATATATATAGATATCTTCGAATACAATATACAGACGTTTTACCCCACACACATCCGTGGTGAGCAGAATCACCTTCAGCATGCTGTCTCACTATGCATGACGTGTTTCGAACACTATATCTAAGTGGGCCCCAGAAACTGCATTGTTGAGGCTCGTGGTTGTTGTCCATAGATGTTTTTTTTTTTCTCGTTTACTTCATTACTAGGGGTGTTCAAAAAGTGAAATTTCCAAGTCGAATTGAATATCGAATATTTTTTTCCTCATTTCTAAGCAACACAAAATATGAAGTTCATGCAGAGTTCGCCTGGTAAAAAAAAAAGAAATCAGGCTTGTATACATTGACCCACGCATATGATACCGTTCAGAATCATATGTCCGGTCAACCGAGGAACTCGTAAATGATAAACGGCTTTAAATTATCTGGAACACTATACGGATATGACAGTAACGAAACAAGGGAACAGTACGTGTTACCAGGTGCATGTACAGTGCAGTGTTCTCTGCGGAGAGAAGTGTGATACTATAGCACCGTATCTTGTATTAATTAAAGGGATTCAAACATGGTGAGGCTTGGCAAATATTAAAGCAGAACTAATTCCTATATATGCTGACCAAAAGCGGGTCATTCTTATTGAATGACTGGAAATTATAGAGCCGAAGTTATCAGCCCTGTGAGTTCGCCTAGAAGGTTGCTGAATGATTTATGGGGTTTTACGTGTCAAAACCGCGATTTTATTATGAGGCACGCCGTAATGGGGGACTCTGGATTAATTTTGACCACCAGGGGACCTGTAACGTGCCCCCAATGCACGGGACACAGGCGTTTCTGCATTTCGCCCCCATAGAAATGCGGCCGCCGCGGGCGGGATTTGATCCCGCGACCTTGTGCTTAGCAGCACAACACCATAGCCGCTAAGCCACCGCGGTGGGTCAGAAGGTTGCTGCCCCTGCGCAACAACCACAGCTATCCTCCAGTAGAATCATTCGGAACAGTTCTCACATACATCTTTCTAGTTGCCTCGACACTGAAATGAGTGTTTTTATTGTTTTATATTCGAAAGAAACTAATATTCGACGACTTCGAATAGTGAATCCTTTAATCGAACACGAATTCACTAGCAGTGACTATTCTATTTGTATTCGAAATTATATTCGCACACTCCTACTTAGTACCAATCGTCACAATACCCGCCGTGGTTGCTCAGTGGCTATGGTGTTGGGCTGCTGAGCACGAGGTCGCAGGACCGAATCACGGCCACTGTGGCCGCATTTCGATGGGGGCGAAATGCGAGAACACCCGTGTACTTAGATTTAGGTGCACGTTAAAGAACCCCAGGTGGCCCAAATTTCCGGAGTCCCCCACTACGGCGTGCCTCATAATCAGATCATGGTTTTGTCACGTAAAACCCCACAATTAATTTTTTTTTACCAATCGTCACATTTTCCCCCTTAACAGCTTCCATGAGTGTTGCCATTATTGAAAACATGCATGCTTTCGTCCGTGGTGGGTGGTAGCAACAGGCGGGTTTAGCCTGGCGATCAAGGCCCACAATTGCTCCACGCGAGCGTCTGTTGCAATGTCACTGCGGTATGTCACCACATGTCCATCAAACCAGTCTCTTTTAAGAATGGGATAAGGAGATGTGAAGTTTCTTTGCGGGTTATAACTGATCCGTTATTTGTCGCAACTTGGCTGGTTTTCAATGCTTTCGAACGTTATTTTAGGTTACATTGGCCAAAGGCTATTGCGTATTCGCTTGCTTCCATCCAAGTGCATTGACGCAAAATACCAGCATATATATCGTTAATTTCTGAACAGCAAGAACGGTAATATGTCGACACCACTCATTTGCAGCCAGGAAGGTATGCCACCAAAAAAAGAAAAATAATTGTCGAAATGAAAATGTGAGGAGAAAAGTAAGATGACCTTAAAATTCCTATTCGTTGCTCTAGTAATAGTAATAGCGTGTGATATGAATCTTTATCATGAACAGCCAAGGTTCTTGCCAGATGACAAGGCGTTTCGGCAGAGTCGAGTTGCACAATAGGTGCCGAGGTGGCTGTGCGCAAGAATCAGGCAGCACAGTCGCTATTTTCTCTCTCTTTCTTTCTTCTTCTTCTTCTTCTTTTTTTTTTTTTGGTTCTTTGGTTTTGTTCCCGGTAGCCGTTGATAAGGTTTTTTTTTTTTTTTGGCATCCACATGAATTTGAACCTTTTGCACTTCACGAAACGGGCAGACTCCGCGCTGCTACAGGGTCCTTTAAATGCTTAATCGGTTCTCCAAAACCAACTCAGATAAATGGTCCCTAACTCTGCAGCTAACTGTGGTTCTAAATACGGCTCTTCGTGCGCTGCATTCGTAAGTATTGGAGAAAGGAGGAGACATAGGAGACCTCCCTGTATGGCTAAACGAGAGATATTGAAACACAGAAAGATACGGTGTTTCTTCGTTTTGGATGGTAATTAAAAGTATTTAAATATAATTAGTATTTGCCTGATTACGCAAGCAACGCAACGGTTTCCTATTCCTTTCCGATATTCATGCACAAATTATTTCAGTGTTGCCTTTTTTGTCTTATAACTTAATTTCTCCGCTTTAACTATAGATCAACAATTGGCCGACTTCAAGGGCTTTCGCACGTCCCTGGGCGTCCTGGCGAGCTCGACAGCAGGCTTCCGAGCGTCCTTTCCTGAATTCACATTGCAACTGAGATCCGCTCAGTATATCCGCACTGTATATCTGTGGCCACTAGAGTGACGGAGACGTCGGGGTGAGAGCGATCTTCCATGGCCGCGTAAGGCAACGCTTCGACTTTCCTGGTCTTGTGGTACGACCGAGATGTAAGCGCGGAGAATCTTATTTTACATCAAGCATCTTTCCCTTCACATGGCCCAGGGTCAGCTGACAACATAATTTGTCCGTGTGCGTTTCATCGGCTGTGTTGCGCCACTGATTACCGCTTTTATTACTCGTTGCGTGACGTATGCTCTCCGCCACTTACGAAACGCTGCCGCCATCGCTTGGAGTACGACATAGAAGTTAGTGCCTCTGGCTTTTTCCACCTGCTGAAGTGTCGAGTCAACGTCTGAGGTCAGACTCACGCAAGCCCCACTCCTGCGTTGAGCGGCACACGTGGTCGAACCGAACAGTATCAAAGATATTAATCTGCTAGGCTTCGTCGAAACTCGTTCCTCTGTATAGCAGTCATGCATTTGGGAAACGGCGCTGGCCAGGAGGCGCTTTGTCAGTTTGAGTGTGCAACTGAAATGTGCTGAGCAGTCCCGTCGAGAAGCCACGAAAATGCCACGACAATGTGAACAACAACAGAAGTGCGGCTACGTCTTTTAGCGCTTTATTATCACGGTATTTCAAGCCAAGCTCTATCGTGGCGATAGAGTTTCGTACAATAATTACTAGAGGGAACTCTGGCACTAGTGTCTACAGGAGCTGCCAGCGGGGCAGATCAGCCAGCATGGGAATCATGGGTAGTACATGGATTTGCCTAAACTTCGTTCATCTGGCTTTCGAACGGCGTCGTGACTTTGTAAACTCGTCATTTTCAACTAAGGTACTGTCTAATTAATAATTAAATGAACGATACTAATATTGGCCGACGGCAGGATTCGAACACAGGTCCTCTAGCACAAAGTACCGATAATGAAACCATTACGCCACGGACGCACGCATCGTCAAACGGCAAAGAACACTCTTATGAATTTCTCATGAGCAAGCCAGTGCTTTGCGACGCTCCGCGCGTTTCGATTTGGCCACCTCGACAGGCTGAACCGCTGCAATTAGTAGCGATTGTGCGAGTTCGCAGAGTCTTCTGCACTTGAAAAGTATTCTGTACGAGACATTCAACAGCACTCTTCAGATTTACACTGATGGTTCGACCACTGCGCTCCGATCTGAAATATCTGACTTTCCGTGCAAAAGCCATCACCATAAAGTTTAAGACCTCTCACCTGACAAGGCTGACTGCGGCAGATCTTGCTGCTCATCGTAGTGCGCTTCGTGTAATTCGTGAGGAACGACCTCTAAATTGGAGCACCTTGACTCATTTCAAGGCAGCGCTGCAATGTTTACTATCCATACAACGATGCGGGCTGCCTACGGCTGCCAACGATGCGGACCAACTAGTCCTTGAAAATGAGATAGCTATACCATTACCTTGCAAAAACGGACACGGCGTCACTTTTCAGTGTTCCAGACCCCTATGGCATCACGGGCAATGAACATGCCGGCCGATAAAGCTTCAGCTGGCATGAATGCTCGCGAGGATGGCGTACAAGAGCCCACCCCGCGGTAGATGTAGAAACAAAGATTCGCATGTTCGCGCGTGATTTCACATGGTTCATGTGGAACACGCCAAGCTTCCGACACAGCCGTCTGCATCGCCTAGACCCTTGTGTGCGACAATGCATCCCATATGGACTTCTTCGGACCGAAACAACTGGGCCCGTATTCTCAAATCTTTTCGTTCGTACGTGTTCCCTGCTGTTGGCCGGTCGCCGTCGCTGCATGTATGTCCAGCTTCAAGATTGGCTGGAATTTTCTCTTACGAATAATTCTAGCGCAAGAGCTTTTTGGCAATACTCGCCCTAGTCTTTGTCGACTGTGATTTGGAGCAGCTTTTACTAATACTTTCACTTGCCGCATTGGAATCGACGACAGTTCTAACTGTCACGACTGCAGCAGCGAGGAAACCATTGAGCATTTTTGCCGCTGTCATCGCTACAGCACACAGCGACGATCTCTCGCGACCGCGTTAGCACGCCTCGACGTTCGTCGAGGCGTGCTAACGCGTACTTACGTACGTCGAGGCGTACTTACGTACGTGACCAGTGTTCGGAGCAGTCGATTTTGGAATGCCATGAAAACGGTACTGAAGTTCAGATGTTCAGGTTAGCATGCTGAACGACTCAAACACTCCCACATTTCTTATTTATTTATTTATTTATTTATTTATTATTTATTTATTTATTTATTTATTTATTTATTTATTTATTTATTTATTTATTTATTTATTTATTTATTTATTTATTTATTTACAGAATACATACATCGCGTCAAAGGCATCACGCAGTGAGGACAAATGTAGTAACAGTAATCACATTGACAAAAACAGATAAATATTGTATACATGTAAATATTGATTGATGCAAACTACGAGCACAACATAGAGCATACACATCACATCCGTAGATATCATAGTAATGGTCCGTGAAAACATACATATAAATCATCCGAACAATGAATATTGACGCGTACTCTATATAGACGTTTAAACGACGATGACAGTATGCGCATTAACTGACTCAGAGTAGTACGACAGGGTAATTCGAAGACGAAGATGTCTTTGTGCTGGTGATTCTTAAGCTGTTCCACCGTCTTGTTCAACGTGTTGTCTCTTGTTCGCGTTGACTCGTGACAACATCGAATAAAAGCACTTTCAGTATGCAAAAAGACAGTTGTAATTTCCCAGTGATATCACAGCATAGAAAAGAATCATTCGTTATCGGACACAGTTACCAAATCGTCTGACAAAAAAAAGTGCTGGGGTTTTACGTTTTAAAACATTTATCTGCTTATGAGACATGCATTACTGTGGGGCTCTGGATTAATTTTGACCCCCTGTGATTCTTTAAGTGCACCTAAATCTAGATACGCCAGCGTTTTTACATTTATCCACCATCGAAATGCGGCAGCCGCGACTTCGATCTCCGGAGCAGAACGCCGTAGCTACTAAGCTACCGCGGCTGTCAAAGTTATCTGACCAATATTTCCGTTCTCTCATTGTTTGTGGGAAGAATGAGTAATGGAAAGTTTATTCTGCAATTATATTCCGAATTTCTTTGTTTTTTGTTATCACAGCAAGCGAAAATGTACGATGATTCGCAAAGATAATTATAACAATTATTTCCTCTCTGCGTGAAATGTGCGGTGCATTAGCTTAAGTGTTAGTTTCGGTCTTCGTACACGTAGCGGATCCCATCCTAAAGTGGCCTTTATTTCTCAAATGCTTACGTATTGATCGTAATTATTGCTGCCAAACGTTGCTGCATGGTTCTGTAGTTTTTCTAGTGTAGTACTAAGATAGTATTGATAGGTGTTCCATATTGCGCCGTCATAATCAAGTATTGATCGGGAATGTAAGAAATGTAGAGTTTTCATTACTTCTCGCGTTGCTTGCTTAAAATTACTCCGAATAAAATGCAGCATCCCGCAGTTTTTGTTATGGCAGTGTCAATTTGTTTGTTGCAAGCGATTGATTCGGTGAAATGAGCTCCTATGTTCTTCTTTTCGGACTGTTTGTCGTTGACTGTGTTCTTAATTTGTATCGGGGCTATAATTTGCATAATGTTCTGGAGAAGCTAACACAACTGCACTTTCTAATATTCAAATTCATGTTTCATTGCTGACACTAGTTTCTATTTTGTAGAATTTTTTTTTGTAGAATGTATTTATCATTTTCAAATCGAATTTCTCTATATATCACACAGTCGTCGGCAGATAGTTTCATTAGTGAACTGATGTTTTCAACAATGTTGTTTATGTAGATTAAAAACAATAATGGGCCCAGCATGCTTCCTAGGGGAACCCCTGAAGTCATGGTTATTGGGGAGGATTTGGCACTGTTCAGGACAACGAACTGACTTCTTCCATTTAGATAGTTTCGTCTGTAATTGTGAGCGTTTCGGTTTATATTTAGCGCAGCAAGCTTGACACCTAACAACTTGTGTGACAGAGTATCAAACACTTTACGAAAAGCAAGAAAAATCGCATGTACCTGGCTATTGTTTTCAATAGCTTCGGGATATGAAATACTGAGATTCTACTACTTGGGTGTTACACGTATAATCTTTCCGGAATCCGTGCCGAGAAAGTGCAAAGAAGGTATGAGAAGCAAAAAATGTGAATATGGAACTCTATAAAATATGCTAAAATACCTTGCAACATATTTACATTAAAATAGGCCATAGTTTTCTCTGTCTCTTGTCGCCCAATTTACGAACAGGTAACACATTTGCAGTCTTCCAATTTTGCGGAATGAGACCTGTTTCAAGGGGAAAGCTTGTAAATGGTCCTTAAGTGTGGACCAATCTAGCTATGACGCTTCTTAAGAGGACTACTGGAGGTATTCCATCAGGGTCAATGGCTTTGTTGTACTTACGTGGCATAACAGAGAACCGACAGCATTATTGTCACTTTCAACGTCTGGCATCATATTGCTCTGATAACTGTCAAGAAAAAGTGTTAACGCGATCTTCTGCTCTCATAATTAACTGTCAAGAAAAAGTGTTAAGAAATGCTGTCCCTTGTGGAAATACTGAATGAAAGCACTTGTTAAAGCTTTCTTTCCGCCCGTGCACAAACAAAGCACTCCTCCCCCACCCCCTTCCCCCGAGCCCCGAAAAAGAACTTACAAAAAGAAAATTAGGGACAGCTTCACACTAGTGTTGCGAAGACTGGGCAAACAGCGAAGCTGGCCACCCGACCTATATTCCATCTCACAAGCTGTTGTCAGCACTGTGGAAGCTACACGAATTCTTAGCCAATAGGATGGCCCTCGAGATGCCCCTCGAGATGTGCTCATACGCGCCGCGTCGTCTGCTCAGCGTCTGCTTGCCATCCTGTTGCATGCTCCATGGTTGGTGGACTGACGCAAACAATATTTTGACGTCGTAACCATAACCTGCGTTTGCATGCATGCGACAGCAGGGCTTCGCTTTACTTGTACGCTTTCCCTGCAGTTACCTTGCAGCCTCCTTAGCAAGTAGTACGGGCGAATGCCCTTACAAATGTTCACCTGCGCCACAACGACTTCTCGGCGTCTACTTGGCGTTTGTTCGCTACCGTCATCGCGTACCATGTTAGAGCGAGGTAGTAAGTTAATGATGCAGTGAACGATTACGATTTTATAGCGTTCCACTTCATCAACTCATCACCAATGCTAATGCTATGGCGACATCTGCTAACTAGAAATCAAACAGTTTTACGGCTTGGTGCCGTGTCTGTAGTCCTAGCAGCGTGAAAACAAACAGCCGCTCTCAATAATTACGACAAAACATAGCTAATTATTTGACCTCAGCTTGAGATGAGACTTAGCGATGACGAATATTGTCTCTTGTTTCTTGCTGACAGGGCGGCCAGTAAAAAGCGCGAATTCGAATCGAAGCGAGTGGTCGGTGCTGTATGGGTGCTGCCATGTTTCTATAAGTGATCACGGTTAGGGTGGCTATTACGGTTACCGGCGGTAACTGCCATAGTAATTCTCGGTATACGACGTGCATGCGCAAAGGTCCTAACATGTGACGTATAGCTGTACCGCTTTTTGCAGCAAGCAAAAATAAAACTCTCTAGTGTAGCCAAAAATCAGCCAGTTACTCCCGGAACTATATATCGCTGCGCAAGGATGTTGTCTATGTACGCCTCGTACCTTCGGCAGTGCTGACAACAGCTTGTGAGAAGGAGTATAGCTTTATCTCGGTTCGGTCAAGTTTTTGCGAGGTTATGCTTCGAGACTCGGCCACGTTTTGCGCAATATCACCCCGGAATCATCGACAGCTCAAGGAGCAATGAACACTCGATCATTAAAGTATGTGGACGCTTCGGGACGCTCAAACGCTTTTGCTCGGTTTCGCGGGCAAAATCCGGATATTCTGCGAATCGCCGACGTTTCGCCGCCGCTTCGTCGGCGCGATACTTCGCATCGGATCGAAGTCGTCTCACGCGCTCTCAAGTAGCGGCGCGGTGGCTTTCGCGCCGCGCTTCCTCTTCTTCGGGAGTGACGCTCTTTTTTGGCCGCCTATCTTCACGGTGATGTGCTCGGCGCGGAGAACGCGGGAGTTATATATCCGTGGAGTTATATATCCCGTGGGTCGGCGCTGTGACGTCACGGCTTAGTTCCGCTTCTTCGCAGCCGCGGCAACCACTCCGCGCGGCATGTTGACATCATGGCTCGGCAGAGCTAAGGCGAATCGATGTGGCACGCGCGATGACGTCACGGCTCGCGCACCTGTGGCGAAGCTCGGCGCGGTCAGCGCAACTGGAGCGAAGCGTTGCTAGGCGACGCATCGTGACGTCATCGCCAGGCGGAGGTTTAGCGGCATACATCCTCGAGCTTAAGGCGGTGGTCCCACTCCGGCGGCACGAGCCCCCCGTTTTCAGTACTTTTAGAGTAACCGTGGCGGCTCTTTTACTTAGAATATAAAGTTGTGGTATATATACCATAAAAAGCTTAATTCTTGCAGATTCCAACTATATATAATATAAGGAAATTGATTAATGTGATTTAGAAATAAATGCTCAAGAACAAGCATGAGATACATGGTTTTTGCGAACTGTGTCTCAGTTGTGACCATATTTAGAAGAAACTACCGCACTTACTGCATTCCGGCTTGCTCTGTAGCTTTAGGACATATTTATCTAGTTCCTATACGTAGCAAATTAATTTTTAATTTTTATTTTGTGGATAATTTGCTTTTGAAAATTGCCAAATATTGCAATATTCTGTTGTAAACAGCCCGGCCAAAACTTTATTAGTTTTAAAGCGCAGCTTCGCAGCTTTATTACCTTCCCGCAAAACTGGGAAAAAATAAAACCAGAATTCTAAATATTGCTTATTTTCGGTTGCATTATTAGGAAAACTAATAAAGTTACACGAATAACATTTTGCCTCCTAAATGTAAATACCTTGATCTCTACTTTATCCAAAATTTAACTTCCTTGAGCATGTAGTTGCCGGGCTGTTTACAACAGAAGATTGCAATATTTGGCAATTTTCAAAAGCAAATTATCCAAAAAGTAAAAATTCAAAATTAATTTGCTACGTCTAGGAACTAGATAAATATGTCCTAAAGCTACAGAGCAAGCCGCAATGCAGTAAGTGCGGTAGTTTCTTCTAAATATGGTCACAACTGAGACACAGTTCGCAAAAACCATGTATCTCATGCTTGTTCTTGAACATTTATTTCTAAATCACACCAATCAATTTCTTCATATTATATATAGTTGGAATCTACAAGAATTAAGCTTTTTATGGTTTATACGACAACTTCATGTCTTAAGTATAAGAGCCGCCACGGTTGCTCCAAAAGTACTGAAAACGGGGGGCTCGTGCCACCGGAGTGGGACCGCCGCCTTAAACAGCTTCGCTACTTCACAGGGGTATGTGCGATTGGGCTGGGGCCCTTTCTACCCTACCTCCAGTATCGGCCCACATTTCTGGTCTATGCTACGCGGCGCAACGAAGTTAAAAAAGAATATATTTTTGATGTTGGTTTTTGTTTTTTATTTTTATTATCTTTAAGTTGAGCCTTACGGGCCGACGCACACTCTTTCTGGCATCCGGTTATACGCTTGGTATATTCTTGCCCCTGTTGTTGCCTCTGTTACCACTTTGCTGCTTCTTTTTTGTTTGTTAGTTTTGGGGGTCTTTGCTTGTCTGCGCACGTGCACTGTCAAGACGTAAACGATCTATCGCTTCTCATGTCAGCCGGTAGTTAGATCTACGTAGAATCTTTACATGTGCCTTTCATATACGTATATTTCCTGCACCTCAAATAAAGACTTCAGTTGCTAGTCTGCATGTGTCGTGTCGCCTCTGTTATAGCTGTAAGTTTGAGGCCGTACGCTACAGTATCGGCATTTAAATTAAAAATTAAATTATAGAGTTTTACTAGCCAAAACTACGATTTGATTATGAGCCATGCCGTAGTGGGGGACTTCGGATTAATTTGAACCACCTGGGGCGCTTTAACGTGCACCTAAATCTAAGCAAACGGGTGTTTTCTGCATTTCGCCCCCATCGAAATGCGGCCGCCATGGCCGGGATTCGATCCCGCGACCTCGTGCTTAGCAGCCTAACACCATAAACACTGAGCAACCACGGCGGGCTTGTAGTATCAGCATCTCATTTCTCTCTCTTAAGTTAGCAGTTGGTGTCACGCCATCGGACAAGTTTCGTAATTTTATTTGAATCCCTGTTTCAAAACGATGACATAACCCCCGTTTTTGGCGAAGACTGGGGAGGCGAAAGCTTGATTTCGAACCCAATAAATGTTCTGGTATTGGAAAGAAACTCAATATTGTTAATATAAGTATATTCGAACGAGAGAGTTGACGTACATCTCAGTGATGGATGCTGTTTTCTTGAGTGCACTGCTGAGACAGCCTATCTAGAATTATACATATAAGAAAGAAGAACAAACATCTACTGGAAATCGGTGCCCCTGTAAAGGCTACAACGCAAGGCCGTGGGCAGATATACTGCCCATATCGAGCGAAAGATCGTGAAATCAAGGCTGTGCCTTCCTGCTACTCGCCAGAACACCTTCACACGGAAACCGTATCGCATCTTAGATTATAACCTCGAGATTATTGGCTATTTTTGAAATCACGCGCTGGCATCATTAAACGACCCGGGGAACTCGGCCCGGTCTTCTGCGCTCGCCAACTTATGCACTGCTAGCACTAATCTGCGCGTGCAAACGACATTTGCATTAGGATTTTGCAACATGGCCTCCGCCACCACGCATTAGGGTTTTGCAACATGGGTTCTTCCACTACGCTCACAGCACATGTAATAAAACGGGGAGCAAAGCTACCCAATAGACTTAATGTACTCGTATACTCGATCACAAGGTTCGTTGCGTGCTATGCCTCGTCGTTACGTAAAATGTAAAAAACAAAACAAAAAAGAATAAGGGAAACAATACTATCCCAACAGAGCCTCAGTTAAAGTGTGTGGTTGCATGAACGACTTTTTAGAGTACACAAGCCTTTCGCGTACTGCTAGGTGGCTGTTTTGGACTACGGTTTTTTAGGAAGCGGTAACCTTCCAGTCTGTTTTTAAAGCCAAGATTTCTTAGGTTACCTCCTCAAGCTTTAGCTTGGATCGGCCGCTGGTCGGGTTCTCGCCAATGGACTCATCGGTGGTTTAACACAGGCCGTCGTTCAATAAAAAGAAATTACAAGTACCATAGTGTGGATTTGAACCAGGGTTCCCAGGCAGAATATCCCGATGCTCTAACCATTAGGTCACACGCGCATTATTTATTGCCTGTCTTTTCTCCCAAAAAACACTTTTCGTCCGTTTACACTTACATAACGTACCTCTCTCTCTCTCTAACGACCGCAATTTAACTTGGTCACAAATGTAGGCCGTGGCAGCGGGTAGTGGCAGCGCATGCTCACGTTAGAGTTATGATTTACAGTTGGTCACAGTAACACTATGCTTGCACAGATTAGCCGTTTACCCTTACCACGACTTACCCTTTAGCGCATTTGTACCACGCCAATTTTACAAATGTGCTAAAAGAAAGCGTCCTGTAACGACATGCCGCGCTCTGGTACAGGAGCCCACGGCAAGTATTGGAAAGAACACAATAGAGTGTATTACCACCGCTGACGGCTCCTAGCCAGTGGAGCCGCTGAGGTATCGTGCGCTTCGATCCGAATGTGTAGCGGACGGCGCATTAAAAATACCGCCAAATGGTCACAAAAGGAGGCACACTTTTGTCAGCAGTTAACAAAGGCAGGATGACACTTTGCCTTTGGGTCCTCTTGCAGTGCACCATGTGGGCGCAGCACTCACAGCTCTCGTTCGTCTTACAGAGGATTGACAATGGTCATAACCACAAAAGTTCACGCACCACTTTAGTCTATATAGCACGCATTATTGTAGGTGTGAAAATATATCGGGGTTTCGTGGTGACGGCACTCGGGCAGACGGGCCCTTCGAGCAAATAGTCCACGACCGTCCGTGAGTGTCAGCTAGTTATGCGGCGAGCGCCCCACCCACAGAGACAGCGCCCGGACCAATTCGCCTCCCGCAGGGAAATGTTGCCGTGTTGCGAGAAAATAGCCATTCTTCGCCTGCCAGCCCCCAGCAAAAGGCAGCGTCGCCGTACCACAAGTGTGTCCATGCCCCAACCCGCACTTCTCATGCACGAGCAGATGCGAATTCGTTCATTTAACACGTGAAGACCTGTTTACGGCAACGACAATATGGTTCCGCTATGCTAAAATGCCTTAATGTAATCTAATAAAAAGAATCAATACATAATATAGGCCACGTGCGGGCTATACTCGGAGTGACAGAGAGTGGTGGCAACGATGCCGTTTCGTTTGCAGCTGTATTTTTTTTTATTGATATGATATAACGAGATGTTGACGCACAAATAAGGCACCGACTACTCCTTAGCTCTTGAATGGGTATAACCTACAACATACAGGGTTCAACATACAAGATTACATGTGAAACAACCTTCTCATACAAGCACCAGAACATAAAAAAAATACTTCTCAAGCAACGTTTTCACAGTAACACGACTACTTAAAAAAAAAATACGTCGTACATACAATGAAGAAGTTAAATAACTCCACGACACTGCAGAAGAAAGTCTCAAAAATACAAATAATAATGTCACCTAACAATACAGTCTTTAATCAGCGGGGGGTGCACATATAGTGTAAATGCACAATCACATATAGTCAGAACAGAACAGTCAACATAACATAATCCACAAACACATACACATATACAGCGACGTTGAAATTAAAGGAACATTATAAGCGTTAATAACGGCCAACAATGCCGCTGTCTTCGAGAAAAGTTTTTACAAGGCCGTGGTTGACCGAGGGCCCAAAAGTTTCCTTAAACTGAAAAGTGTGCAGTCTAATGTCATTAGAGTTGATTTAAGTCGATGTCTTGCTGTGTCGTGATGTGGGCAATCTAAAAGGAGGTGTTGTATATCTTCATCTACAAACCAACAATCCCATTCGGGGGTTTCCGCACGGCCAATTCTGTGTAAGAAATGTTTTGTGTAGGCAGTACCTAGCCTTAATCGATGAATAAGGGTTTCCATATTTCTGTCTATTAAATGACAACGGAAATTTGAATTCAATACATATTAAAAAATATTAAAATACATATTAAATGGAACTGATGGCCCCTGGGTCCTCACTGGAGACTTCAATGCGCCCCACTTGCTTTGGGAAAGCACCAAGATAAACTCCAGGGGAAGGAATGTTGCGTCGCTTGCCTCTGATTATAACTTCTGCATCATGAACGATGTTAGCCCGACGTATCTGCGGGGTCCTACGTATAGCAGCTGCCTGGACTTGACTTTGGTGTCACGGAACTTCACATCACATGTTAAATGGTTTTGCGACATCGAGACTCATGGGAGTGATCACATTCCCACCTACTTAACGATTAATGGACTCACTCGGTCTTTTTCTCGTGGTATCTTGAAGAGCACTGACTGGATTATGTTTAGGTTGCTTATGGAAGAAGCATGCGGGGGAGATTTTGCCGGCGACATCGCCGACACCATCGCAGAAGCACTTAAAAGTTTCCAAGTGTTCATCATCGTTGTCATCAAGCAGAACGGATTTCGACATTGAACTTGAAAGACTTCGTGCGATTCGACGGCGTGCAGAACGACGACACAGACGCACTAAATCAATTTATGATCTGAGAGACGCACGTCGCATTCAGAAGAAAATTCAGTGTCGCATAGACAAACTAGAGAGTGAGTGATGGAAGACATTCTGCGAATCACTGAACACTCGCAAGCCGCTTTCACATATCTGGAGGACAGTACGTGGTCTTCGTTCATCCCCACAAAAACGACACCCATTTGCAGCTTTGGCCCTCCATCTTGGTCAAACAGAGCTTGGTGTGGCGGAGGAATTCTGTGCGAGAGTCACTGGCGAGCCTGTCAACATCAACGTTGATTTAAGTGACCTCCCAGCGGCTAAGGTACCGGAAATGGACGTTTCCTTTACCATGGGAGAACTCGAAGCTCCCCTGTCAGTCTCTAAACGATCATCCTCTCCAGGCCCTGACAGCGTCACCTATTCTGCCCTGGGACACCTTGGACAAGAGGCAAGAAGAGCGCTTCTGAACAGCTTTAACAACTCATGGCGTAGAGGTACTGTTCCCCGGCAATGGAAGTTAAGTCAACTGGTACCATTACTAAAGCCAGGAAAATCTCCGTTGGACTTGGCGGCATTTCGCCCTATTGCTCTTGCCAGCTGCATCGGCAATGTTATGGAAAGGATGGTCCTTGCACGTCTGGAATGGAATCTCGAGCGTTACAATATCTACCCCTCTTCCATGGCAGGCTTTCGTCGGGGTCGTTCTTCAATTGACAGCGTCATTGACCTCACAACGTTTGTGCAGCAGGAGAAAAGCCGTAAGTGCATATCAGTTGCGCTCTTTCTCGACGTGAAAAACGCGTATGACAACGTTGCACATGATGCCATCGTCACCTCCCTGGAGACTATTGGAATCAGCGGCCGCATGCTTCGTTGGTTATCCGACTACATAACTCGCCGGTCGTTTTTGTGCAAACAGAAGATGGTCCCACAGCTGAACATTACACGTACTGCGGCGTGCCTCAGGGAGGAGTATTGAGTCCGACGTTGTTCAATGTGACACTCATTGGACTAGCTGACATTTTACGTAAGACAATATGCCTCTCGATATACGCAGATGACATCTGCCTTTGGACTTCTGCAGTTACTCGACTTCAGGTGCACGCGCGTTTGCAACGGGCAGCAACCTTGACATCAGCATATCTTCAAGCACAAGGCTTGACTGTATCAACCGAGAAATGTGCATTGGTTTCATTCACACGAAAACTTATGACACCATACCCAGTCTATATTAATGGACACACTATTGCCTACGGAAAGACCCATCGATTTTTAGGTGTAATAATCGACCGCAATCTTTCCTGGAGCCCTCATTGCACGTACCTGAAGAAAAAACTGTCGTCGATTGCCCAGGTACTGAGATTCATGTGCGGGAAAACATGGGGCACATCTGTGCGCTCCATGCTTCAGTTGTACAGAGCTCTATTTCTAGGATACCTACGCTACAGCCTTCCAGTGTTGTCCAATACGCGCAAGTCAAATGTTCGCTCGTTGGAGAGCTTACAGGGCCAAGATAAGCGCACTTGCTTAGGACTTCCTCGCGGCGCGTCAACACCTGCAACAATCGTCCTCGCCAAAGATCATCCGATCCAAACATACGTTGCAGTGGATTGTCTCAGGGCACATATCCGTCATCTTTCCCACATACCCGATCATCACCTGACGTTCTTGCCTTCGCAGAGACCTCGTTCCACGTTTTCTGAAGTTATCGTCACCAATCCAGATTGCCTTCCATCAGGATACACCCCAGCAGCAATGCCTTCATTCCCCTTGTGGTGCCTGCAACAGCCTCAGGTGCGCCTAAGTATTCCGGGAGTAAAGAAGAAGGCCAATCAGCCAAGAATAGCTCTGAAACAGATAACGCTGCTATTAATGAATGAGACCTACTGGGACCGAATACACATCTATACGGATGGTTCCGTCTCATCTATCAGTTCTTCAGGTGCCGTTGTCATTCCGGCTACGAAAACAACACTTAAGTTCAAACTGTCACACGTGACAACATCGACGGCGGCAGAGCTTGCTGCCCTGCGTGCTGATGTACAATACCTTCTGCAAGAGACACCTCAGAAATGGGTCATCTTTTGTGATTCTAAGGCAGCACTTCAGAGTCTGCATTTTGCGTTTTAACACATTACTCATGAGCAGCTGGTATATGAGATAAGAAAAGACCACCATCAAGCTATCGCTAATTTCAGTTGCTATCGGCTCATACCAGCATTGCTGGTAATGACCTCGCCGACGAAGCTGCCCGGTCTGCTCATCTGGAAGGCCGGCCAGTCCCAATCACCTTATGCAGGACCGACGCTGCAGGAAAACTTCATATCGTGGCTAAAGCTATGACACACAAATATTGGTCTTCTCTTAACCTCCCGAAGTGTCATCTCCACAAAATTGACCCATCCTTGAAGCTACAAGTGCCATCAAACATTTCCCGCTCTGAGGCGACAGTCTTGTGCCACCTCTGGCTCAGGGTGGCATTTACAAAGGCCTACTCGTTCCGCATTGGAATTGGGGATACGCCCATGTGCGACTCTTGTGGAACTAGAGAAACAATTGAACATGTCTTATGTCTCTGTCCGCAGTTCGACGTCGAGCGTGAAGCTATCCGGACAGCATTGAACTTCTGAAATGATCTTCTGAAATGAAGATCCTTGGACCATGGCCGTATGCGTCGATGGCACAGAAAGCCACGAAAGCCTTTTTGCACTACCTCCAGTCGACAGGTCTTGGCGACCGTCTGTAGACTTCGTGCGAAGTTTCAAATGTGCGCGAAACTGTGCTCTCTCTCTTTTCATCCCTATACCCCCTTTCCCCAGTGCAAGGTAGCAAACTGGACGTGCGTCTGGTTAACCTCCCTGCCTTTCCTCTCTTCTAGTTCTCTCTCTCTCTCTCTCTCTCTCTGTCTGAATTCAATAAGCGGATCGATATGGTACAAATCAAAGCTCTTAGAATTATTGTCAAACCACGTATTTCTACACAACTTGAAATACGTTGCCCTTATAATGCAGCGTAATTCATTTTTTGATATTGGGAACGAAACCGCATCATCTTTGAGGTGTGCTTGTCGTGCTACTTCATCGGCTGCTGTGTTGCCAGGAATGTTGCAATGTACAGGTATCCACTAGAATCTTATTTCATGCTTCGCTTGGCTTGCCTTTGTGGGGTCTCTAAGTGTTTCATATATTATACTATCACTGATTGCTTTTGCTTTTGTGCTGCAGAGTGATATTAGTGCCGCCTGTGAATCGCTCAAAATTACCCATTTTTGCGCACCTCGTACTGAAGTTATAAATTTTACCGCACATATGATTGCGAATAGTTCAGCCATTGTGCACGAAGTCGCACGAGATAACTTAAATGATTCTTGTTTTTTGAGGTGCGGTATATGGAAGGCTGAAGTTGACGAGGTTGCTGCACTGCAGCCATCTGTATAGACGTGTATGTATCCTGAATACCACACATATATCTGGTAAAGTGCTAGTTGTTCGGCAGCTTGAATGCACATGTCTCTTTTTCTGAATATCCCATCTACTGACAATTCGATTTTTGGAAGAGTAAGCAGCCATGGAGGATATTCGACATCTGAGTTCCAAAATTCATTTCTTGGCAATAAATGAAGATTTTCTTGAATTTATTTATACTTCTATCTCGTTTCATTATGTCGAGAGCCAATGGGTGGCTTTTATGATGTGTTTGAAGACGAAAATAATGCCGGCATGTTTCTGTAGTTCGCATAACTGGAAACGGTGATTGGCGAGCTTCAGCTATTACAAGACGACTAGAAGTCGCTCGTGGAACTCCTAGACATATGCGCAGTCCTCTAGCTAAAAGTCTTTGAAGTCGCTTTTCTGACATCAATATTGGAGTACTTATCGAGCAGTAAAAATGGTCCCATTGTCGCGACTTGCGCTGGCCAGCCGGCATGGCACGACCCTGGAGTTGAACGGCAACAGCCAAAAAATAGGAACGCAGCGGTTTCGCTAGCGACATGCTTACTGATACATAGCTGCGACAATGACCTGCTTAATTCGAAAGAAAATATGGTTCATTGAACCGTAATGTCATGTTTATTTGATGCAGTTCTCAAAATAAAAACCATTAAAAGCACTTGAAAATACGAACGATTATACTTGTACTTGAAACCACGCGCGAACTCGAGGAGTCTATCACAGGATCTGACATGCAGTGAATCGTCATGAAGCGCACGAAAAATACGTCTCCGTATTTGCCGCCCACGTTTCTCTCGCAGAACACACAGGGTTGACTTGAGGCGAAATTAAATAGTGGCAATCGGCACTTCCGAAGGGTGGAATTGGCCAAGTGCTCCGCGCTTCCTCAACATGCTTCATTGCAGTGCAGTTGCCCAACTACTAAAATCGTGTTCACGGTTTACTAATTCCTGTGCAGACACAGCAACGACATTCAAGCTCCAGGTAAAATAGAAATTCAACTTTTAACGACAAAATGTGTTGCATTCTTGATCGCGCAGGACAGAGCCAAGTAAGTTTAGCGCCATATTCGAATTAGGAGCCTCAGCGATACTCACGATGACGTCACAATTGTCTTCTCCGATCACAGCCCACCATCCACTCCGCGGCGTCCCCGGCATTCCCAGTGACCACTGTTGCTCGTTTTTGCTAAATTAAAGCGACTTGCGGTGATTTATGACTTGCTAAACAGCGATTTTCGTATTTAGGGAGTGAATAACTATAATAACTATCTGCAAGTTAGCATTTTTTGAAAAGTATTTTATCTCGTACTCCACTTTTAGAGAAGTTTTATTACAATAACAAAAAAAAAACGATCTATCCGTTCTAGAACTAGCATTAAAGGGAAAATGCGACATCCACTTTTCCCTTTAATTACTGCTCTCCACCTAGCGGGCTTCCGCTGAACTATTACGTAGAACTAGCATGTTTAGAAAAACGCACCCCCCTTACGCCTCACACAAAACTCAGAACTCTGGTGAGTGTACCCTTTTAGAACAAGTTAAGGCTCACAAATGTTAAAGAATAATTTACCAAGGCTGTTAAATGCCTACTGTGACTTGGGAGTTAATATATGCAACCTTACGCCTTTGGAATTTTCACAATTAAGTCAACAAGATTGACATGCGCAATTAATATGGCCTCTGCAATTAATAAATATATATGCATCAGTTTAGTTTATTACTTTTGTATATTCTTGCGTACATTTCTTGTTTGTTTCTCGAACCAAGCGCTTTTTTTCTAATATGCCAATTCTTTTATTCCGTGTTTAGCTTTGTAATATGTGATAATGCGTGAAACTGCAAATGTTGTAATTCATATTTTTAGTCTTGTATTGTGGGGTATATCGTGTATAAATTGTATTTTGCAAATTTATATTTTTTGTTTTGTTTTTTTCCTATAGAAACCGCGCTGCCATGTCTTGTAACCGTGGGGAGTTAAAGCTGCCTCTCCCCCTATTCGCAGTTTGTTCCCGGCCTCCTCCAAACTGTTAGAAATAAAATCGACTTCAAACTTCCCATTTAGCGGCCGAAATAAATCCGCAGCCCTCTTCCACTAGGGTGTCCCTCATAATCAACTGTGCAGGTTTGTGACAATAAACCCCACAAATAAACTTTAATACTATTACCTAGCACGTGATGTAGATGGGGCCTATGCAGGCTTACAGCCCCATGCCTATCTCAATTACAGTATAAACGAAAGGGGCCCGTGTTCTTCGCAGCGCTTTAAAAAACTTAATGGAAAAAGTCAACACAATCCTTCACGCAGTAAAATAAGGCATTTCATTTGGATTCTTGAAAAGTCTAACCAACGCCATGAGCGAGACGAGTGAGGGCAAGCGAGGTGTTCGATTTTTCGTTAGTTACATCCACATTAAGCCAACAGACAGTGAAGCCAATGATGGCATACGGGAAATTAACTGTCCTTTTCATTGAAGCGCAAAAATAATAAGAAAAATGGAAATGAAACTGAATAAAAAGACGACTTGCCGCCGGTGGGAGCCGCACCCACATTTTACACATGACCCGTGCGATGCTATACCAAATCAGCTACAGCGGTGTATGTCCACCAGTCTACCTTTTTAATGCGTGAGCATTGAAACGCTCATGCGAACAAAAAAAAAAAAAACCGTCTGTCGGCTTTTGTGTGGCAAAAGATGAGTGGAGTAGAGGGCGACACAGGTGGAAGGGGAGGACACCTGACGGCGAGCGCAGCGCGCTTGAAGTGCTTCAATGCTGCCCCGCACAGTTAGTGCTCGCCCGTCAGAAGATGCACTTCGCTCCGGGACAAGTCCGGATACATTGCGAGCGTTCCGATAGTCGCGTCAGTGGCTGCATTTGTGTTCTGTGTGCTGTATAGTTAAAAGAAATGATAGACGCCGCGTTTTCTACGGGGAAAAACTAAAGCCCCAATTACATGTACGCTTGCCGGCGTGCGAAAGTGCTTCAATGCATAAAACGACGTTTTGTTAAGAAAGTAACTGGAACGTCAATGCGTTTCTCTGCAAAGTTCGGGAGATAATATCTCGAACCTGGTTGCAAGTTGCGAAACTGGTTGCAAAAAGTTCGTTGCAAGTGGATCCGCCTTGCGAAGTCCACGGCTATAATTTGTAAATTGCAATATGGGCCATAAGGTAATTAGTTAAAACCTAATTAGTGCATTTTTGGTAATTAGTCAATTATACACTTCAATTTTTTGTGCAAGTAATGACCGCCTCTTCGAGTAAACCAGCTCGTGAACTAGAATTGAGCTATCTGCCACAGGTAACCTTTAAAATTTTTGAAAGCGTTCGCTGAAACACCTGGTATAGGGATTTTCAACGAGAACACCCTGGACGTCGCCATAATGCCCTCTGGGCTGTGAGGATTGCAAGTGGACCCCCGGGCAAAAGTATTGCAAAAGCCGCCGCGCGTGCTTTTTGCTCCCATGACACATTCCATACAGGAGTTTCTTACTCTCCCTGACAAAAAACATGCCCTGGACCCACCTGTCTATAGGAGCCTCCTGGCCCCAGCTGTTCTATGCCGGTAAAACATTGTTTGATAAATGAGTTTTGCTTCTAAATATACAAAATAAACTACATACATATGAGCTCGACGCCCAAAGCGCATTTCTTATTGAGTAGACTCCCGTTAATATATCCAAGGGCACTGTGAAAATCTGTTCGTCTAGACGTTCGTCGTAAAGGAAGTGGCACGAAAAACTCAATGTGGATTATTCCTGGTTAACACACATATCTAAGGCACAATATTGTAAAATTTAAAAACATCAAAAAACAGATGTAAAAAGAACATTATTTGATTTTTTATGATACAAAGGATTGCTTTGTGCACTGTTAAGCTATCAAAAACACTGTTTCTATCTCAGACTGCGCAAACCTGCGCACTGTCACAAAAGATGACATTTTAGTTAGCTTGCTAAGAAATTGTTCGTTACCCTCTTGTCGTTGGCGATAATTTCGCCATAAGATTGAGGGCATTATCAGCAGCATCATGTGTGAACACCGTTGGATGATGTCCTCACCATAATTAGATATAGTTGGGCGTCCACAACAGCTTTGCGTGCACAGGGAGTCATTGGAGGCCGCAGTGCGCATGCGCAGTACGCAGGAGCTCGCCCAGCGTCTTGCGTTCGCCCGCAGCTTTCCAGGCGCTGCGTAGCGGCCGCTGCGGGCTCTGCGTGACGTTCTCGCGTGTTCTCGCGACCCACGAGAGCGCATTTACAAGGTGGCTCCGAACTACAGCCACTGTATCCGAACGAAGGAACGAGCGTGAGTTGGTTACAGCAGTTTCTGAAGCTGGCGTATGGCGGCGCTGAGCAGCATGCGACCTAGGGCGCCTACATGCAACGCTGTTGCATGTATGCAACGCATACATGCAACAGCATTGCATGTGGGCTCCCTAACACGACCGGTTGCCGCGCGTGCCTGTGAGCAATCCACCTGTCAACTTTTGCGTCCGGTGCTGCATCGTGGGCGCGCGCTTCGCTAAGTACGTACGCTCGCGGGCGTTGCGCACGTGGGTGGGTGCAGACGCGCAAAATGTCTACTACAAGCCTGCAGATTCACTTCAAGGTCCTCCTCAATCATGATTTTCGGTGTGAATCCTAGCAGTTACTACGTCGCCACCGACGGTAGCGTAGCTGCTTTCTCTCTCTCTCTTTCTTTCTTTTCCCTTTCTTTCTTTTTTTTTTCTTCTTCTTCAAGCAGAAACACCATTTTCTTCTTATGTAGCTTGTAGAGTCCTCCAAGGCTCCTGACCTGGGCCTCTCGCTGAGCCGAGTAGCAGGCGAATAAGCGGTTAGCGTTATGCGGATTTTTTCTCTATTCGGCCTGCTCCAGCCCAACCAAATGTTCCTACACTGTTCCTCATATTCGAAAGTTGGCAATAACTGGGTTTGTCTTAACAGGAGTCTACTGTGCTTGAACACATCAAGTTCATCTACATATGGTGAATTAAAGGACAAAATCTTTTTATTGCAGAAACGGTTATTGTCGAGGTCTGTCGCATGCTACCGTTGCCCGGATGCAAAGAAAATTACGTCATCACCTGACATGGTGCCACCTGGGGCGCTATAACGTAAAATGGTTCCAAGCTGTTTTGATTCCAATTTCTGCAATCAGCCTCCACGATTGGTCAAAACATTTTCGGGCCACTCCCAACTTCGCCGGTCTGTCACGCGACGTCACGAAAACCACGATAGCTCCCCATCTGATATAACGTGTACACACTGATTATGCATGATTAAAGCACACAAAAGAAAAATAATCATTCCTGATTCGACGCCTTTTCACCATTAGCCCATGGTCCAATGTTTTCTGGCTACGCCCACTTCTGTCTGTCACGCGACCTCACAAAACCTCGAAAACTCCCCACGTCAATGTGACGTGTACGCGAAAAAATGCATTATTATGCCGAACAAAACTGAAAATGTTTCTGAATAGCCACAGACTGCCCCGTTCCGAAAGGAATAGGAGATGGCTGCCCGCTGATCGCTCAGGCTCTCGCTACTCCTACCTGCCGGTGAGCATGTATTTATTTGCTCATAATAAACTTTTTTGCGTGGCAGTAAAACGTTATCGAGCCCTTTCGCGACATGCATACGACATCGCTCTGCCAACTCTTCCTTGCTGAGGATCCGTTTTAGAGGCATTCTTATCCTTCCGTTGCACGCCGCCGCGATTTCCGACCAGCCACCGCAAGCTAAGTAAGGCGAAGCGGACCAATCGGAGAAGCCGGCACCACCCTCTTCATGCGGTTATCTATTTTCACTGTGCTGGCTCGGCCTAATCGAAACCCTCTCCACTAGAGCGTGCTCCTCGCCTCTTGTCAGCCAATTAGATAAGAAAAACCGCTGAGTGTAGGCAATGTTATTGGTTTTGAAAGCGAACAAAGATGACCTCCAATCAACGAGGAGAGTGTTTGATTGGGTTATTCAAACAACGCTGCGGGTCACCGCCCGGTGCTTTCGTCGGTGGTTACGTAAATTTCACGTCAGGAGTTTGGAGTCAAAACAGTTTGGAATCATTTTACGTTATAGCGCCCCTGGCCTGCCTATACCTGCCCGCTTCTGGCCAACCGGGTAGTGGCTTCTTACCCTTTTGCCCCCTTCAAGGGAAGTGAATGGTGTAGACTTTCACTACTTCTTATCTCACCTCCGCGGACAAATTCGGGCTACCTAGGCGTTATTTATGAGGCTGGTTCTCGATATAGAGGGACGTATGATCAGACTGTGGTCACACACAGGCAGCTCGATATGTCACTGCAACAATACGGTGGCGCCATCTGTCACCGCTACGCAGCGCCTAAAGTCTCCCTTTGCTTAAGGGGAGAGGGGGGGGGGGGGGGGGGACTGCGACGCTTACACTGACTGCTTGTTTGTACGTATGTACAGTACGTGCGCACGCACGCACGCACGCACGCACGCACGTATGTGTGTGTGTATTAATGTTTGCATGTGTATGTGAATATGTATTGCTGATTAACATGCGAGGGGGAACCGGGAAACCCGTAACCCCCCCCCACCGACGCTCCTGACTTTAAGCGCTGCCGCTACAGCAAAACACGGCGAAACACGCCGCGCGGTGACGGGCAAGCATATATATATGCTCCCCTTGCTCGTGCATCAACACACGGGCGCGTCAAAACGGTTTTATAAATATTTCATGGCTGCTTAACGCATCCTGCATGCGTGAGATTCTTGTGGCTACACTGCACTTTATGCATCAGTGATGTGTGTAACATGCCTCCGTCAAGAGCAATGACTGCATCGACGTCAAAGAATTCAACGGAGCTTTCAGCTTCTGAGGTAACCTAATTTCGTTCACAAAAATAGTCATAATACGTTTTTTATACTTGACAAACATGGTAAGCCCAAACGGCACCACCGAACGGTTCCTGGGGTCACGAACACACTGCTACCACAGCGGTAGCAAAACATGTCTACAGAGCGAGCGGCGGCTGCTCGCATTGCCCACTTTTGATGTTACGGGGTCACATGAGGACTTCAGAAGTCAGTTACGTCCCACTGCACAACAACTACCCTCCTCTTGCCCTTTCCCCCAATGTGTGTTTTGCCAAAATGTACACTACGTTTTATTATTAGCCCCGGCGATAACCTTTATTCTATTACTACCCTAGTTTTTCGGACGTCCGCCGAAGTAATCCCCAAATGTTTTCCGATACGTTTATAAAACAGCAAAGCAAAGAAGAAAAAAAAGCTGCGCTGCTTGGATTCGAACTTCTCACGCTTCCCGGCAACTGCAGCTTATGTAACCGTAATGTTTACCGGCAAATGCTTGCGGCGAGCGCAATACACGAATGCGAGCTTTCTGGTAGAAATGCGGCCTCTTGCGTGGGCCAATCCCGATGGTGGTGCATAGCCTCACCAAAAAAAAAGAAATTATTTCGCACTTTTAATATTTCAGTCTCAGAAGTTTTAACATAAAAGGCATGCGCTGTCACTGTTTTGTTTCATGACATTTGTTTGTGGACTGTCATTCGCAAAATTCTGAGGAATAAATTTGTCAAGAATGTAAGACAAGGTATGAGCAATTTTAGTGGTATCATGGTGTGGCAATATAACCTGGATATACCACATGTCATATAGCAAGGCCTGGCATATACATATACCTAAATATATACGGAAATTTTCGCTCTTGGATAACGACGCCGACGCCGAATTTTTGTGACACGGGGCCCTTAACGCTGTCGCGTTAAAACAACAGTGAGCTGAAACAACCTAAACGAAGCCAGTGTTAAAAAATATCACCGACGATTACGATGTTCCCTAATGCGAAATTTGAGCGCAGCCCTTCGGTTGTTTCGAATTCCACCGGTTGCGTCGCTCATTTTTCAGAAAGAAAGCGCGTACACGGGAACGCGGTGGTGGTGGTGGTGGTAAAAACTTTAATTCGTCAACAGACAGACAAGAAACTTTATTTTTTTCCTAAGGGACTACTTTGTCGTAGTCGCGGGCCGCACCTGCACCGGGGGCGGAAGACCGTGATTTTCAGCCCTTTCGCAGGCCCTTTGGACAGCCCGAAGATGGGCTTGAATGTTGAAATTCGTCAACAGAAAATTATTTATATGATTACAGGTGGGAAGTCTTGATGGCTTCGTGAGGCGGCTGTCAGACCGTGTCTTACGACGACTTCTAAAGCCCAGGTCACGGCTCGCAGTTGAACCGCAGGTTCCGAGCTGGTCATCGCAGCCTCCTACTGCTCTCGGTTGGATAGTTCCCATTCGGCTCTAGGTTTGAGCTCAGGGCATTCGTGCAAGATGTGTGCTATATCGGCTTTGTCGGCCTCGCAAAGCGCACATTCGGGGTAGACTATGGATAGTTTGTACGGGTTGGGGAAGGTGTGTGTTTGGAGTTGCCTCCACGTTACCTGCTGGTTTTTGGTTAAGGATTTGTCAGGGGGTGGGTATTCGAGTCTTTTGTTTTTATAGTATTGCGTAATTTCGTGGTAGGTTATCATCCGCTCTTTTGCTCCTCGCAAGATCGGTTGGCTCACTGCCCAGTTGACGAGTCCTCGGGCGAAATTGTGAGCCGCTTTGTTCCCGGGATAGGACGAGTGCGCTGGGATCCAGACGATTTTGATCTGGCGGGGCGTGAAATGTGTTTTCTTCAGGATTTGTAGCCCCGGTTCGTGGATTCTGCCTTTGGCAAAATTACGCACTGCCGTCTTGGAGTCACAGAAAATCATTTTGGCTGCGGTATTTGTGCGGCTTCTTCCGCTATATCGCGGCTTCTTCCGCTTCTTCCACGTGCCTTCCAAAAATGGTGAGCGCGGTGATTGGTTTGAGGTCGTTTCCTACCACCCTGCAGAGAAAGCGTCGCGTTCTCCGAGTTCGGCTACGTCTACGTAGACCGCCTGCTCGTGGTTTGCGTAGTGTTTCTGGAATGCTTTGGCCCGGGCCTGTCTCCGTTTGCTGTAATATTCCGGGTGCATGTTCTTTGGTATTGGGTCGACCCTGAGGCGACTGAAGATGTATCTGGGTATGGGCTCGACGTTTGTTTGAGTGCTCTCGTACGGTATGTTTAGTGTCCTTAGGATTTGTCTTCCGCAGGTGTCTTGGTTAATCCTTCGTATTGGGCTGTTCTGTGTTCTTCAACTAGTTCGTCGATCGTGTTGTGGATGCCCATTTTCAGGAGTCTCTCGGTGGATGTGTATCTCGGCAGCTGGAGCGCCGCCTTGTAGGTTTGTCTTATGAGGCAGTTTACCTTTTCCTTCTCCGCTTTATACAGGTTGAGATATGGGAGGGAGTACACGAAACGGCTGAGCACGAAAGCCTGGATTAGACGCCTAAGATCCGCTTCCTTCATCCCAAAGTGTTTGTTGGCGATGCGTCGGATCAAACGGTTGGTTTGGTTCACGCATGCCGTAAGTTTGTTGATAGTCACTGTGTTTTTGCCGTTGCTTTGTAGGTGCATACCTAGTATCCGGATTGTTTGGACCTCGGGAACTAGGGTGTCGTCCACGTATATTTCTATCGGGACTGAGGTTTTCGTGTGGCCTCGTGGATTGTATCTCATGACGAGACGTTCCGATTTTTGCGGGGAGCACAATAATCCTATCTTTCTGGCGTGTTCTGAGACTATGTCTGCTCCAGTTTGCAGTAGGTCTCGATCTCTTCGTCGTTTCCCTTGGTTACCCAGAGTGTAATGTCGTCTGCGTATAGGGAGTGCGATAATTTTGGTATTCCTTCGAGCAGCTGTGCCATGGGTATGAGCGTGACATTGAAAAGGAGGGGTGAGAGTACCGATCCTTGCGGCGTTCCCCTGCTTCCCAGTGTGAAGGGGTCGGATGTGAGTGACCCGAAGCGTATCTCCGCCGTCCTAGCGGATAGGAAGGCTTCGACGTAGGTGTGGGTTCGCCCGCCTACTCTTAGATTTGAAAGGGCTTCCGTGATAGCCTCGTGCTTGACTTTGTCGAATGCTTTGGTTAAATCCAGAGCTAGGATTGCTTTGGTTCGTTTGCTGTGAATAGGGTTGATGACCTCCTCCGACTGTCTGAGCATGAGGTCTTGTGTGGAGAGGTGTTGTCTAAAGCCCAACATTGTGCTGGGGAAGAGTTCGTGCTTGTTCATGTGTTCTTGCAGGCGATCTAGAATCACGTGTTCTAGCAATTTGCCCAGGCATGACGTGAGGGAGATAGGTCTCAAATTTTGTATTTGTAGACTCTTCCCTGGTTTCGGTATGAAGGTTCGTCGCCGTGCGGCGTACGCTGCGTGCGAGTGAAAGCGTGAGCGGGTGAGTATCTTTGCGTGTTTCCACACTGCCGGCAGCTTGCCCTTTTCTCAGCATTGGTTAAAGAGTTTTGTGATAGCGTTGATTGATTCCCCATCCAGGTTTCTCAAAGTTCTGTTTGTGATTCCGTCCGCTCCCGGGGCAGAGGATGTGCGGAGTTTGTGTAGCGCCGCCCTCACCTCTGCCGTCGTCATTTCCTCGTCCATTCCAGGATTCGGAGGTCCTTTCTACTCGGGAAGCGTTTTCTTGTCGGAGGTATCTAAATATCTGCTCCTGAGTTCGTCGAGGAGTTTGTCGTCTTGAAGGGGGTGCTTGTGTATAAGGCGGAAGATGTTCTTGTTGTGTGCCGTCTTACAATTTTCAGGGTCTAGCTAGGAGGTACCTGAGGAGGTGCCACGTGTCTTTTAGGCCCAGTTTTCCACTCATCTGGTCGCATGTTTGACGGCATTGTTGTTTGACCAGCTCTTGTGCGTGGTGTTCTATTTCTTTAACTAAGCGAGTAATTTTGAGCTTCAGTCTTCTGTTGTGTTTTTGTTTGAGCCATCTCTTTTGGGGGCTTTTGTGTGCTTGCCACATGTGTAGTAATCTGTTGTCGATTGCGTGTGTTTGCGCTGTGACTGGTATGCTTTCGGTTGCGGTTTTGACGTCCTTGCCTAGCTGTTCAACCCATTTGTCGAGGTCATCTATGGTGGTGGGTTCGTCTCGTGCTCTGATGAGTCTAAATTTGCCCCAGTCGGTGATCGTGATCTCTTTCCTGCCTTTCGTTTTTAGCGATGTGGCGGGGATAGTGGTTTCGATTATATAATGATCGCTGCCTAGGCTGCAGGCGGTGTTCCTCCATTTCCCTTCTCCCACGTTGTTACTGAGCGTGAGGTCGGGGCTGTTCATCTGCACACTGTTTCCTGTTCGCGTGGGTTGTAGCGGATCGTTCAGTAATGTTAGGCCTTCGTCTTGGATGTAATTCCATATTGCCCTGACCTTCTTGTTGTTTATTTTGTAGCCCCAGGCCATGTTCCTGGCGTTAAAGTCGCCTACTATTAATAGCGTGTCTCGCGCGCATCGCATTCTCATGCGCATTCTCTAGCAGCGGCGGCGGCGCGCGGGTGAAGTAGCGCATACGCAGTGGGTCCGAAGCACACGGCAGCGCTTTATTTCCATATGCAGGGTGTTTCCCTTAACTTGGACCAAGCTTTAAAAATATGCAAATTCTACGTAGCTGGACAGAACCAAGGTAATGTTGTTTGTCGTCGCTTGGAGCAACTCAGATAATTTTTTGCATTCCGCCTAATTATATAATTAGTCTTAATTGTTTCATCAACTTGTCTATTATTAAAATTAGATGAAAAGTGTCAATGAGAAAAGTTGCAGAGCAACATGAGAAACTACCGATACAGCTTTCTGATGCTCAATACGTGCTACATAAAAGTGTGTTTCCGAGCGTGAAAGATGCCCGCGAATACAAGCGAACTGCCTCGAGCGGCAAGTTGCGCGGCAATTTTGCGTGTATATTTTGCAATTTCTTTGACGCTCGGAAAAACACTTTTCTGTAGCACGCATTGAGCAACAGAAAGCTGTATCGAGAGTTTTTCATGGTGCTCTACAATTTTCTCATTGACACTTTTCGTCTAATTATAATAATTGAGAAGTGGATTAAATAATTAAGACTAATAATCTGATTAGGCGGAAGGCAAAAAATAAACTGAGTATCTCCAAGCGACGGCAAACAACATTACCTTGGTCCTGCCCAGCTACGCATCATTTGCATATTGTTAAAGTTTGGTCCAAGTTAATTGAAGCACCCTGTATGGCATCGGTGGACGCGCTCGCCCAGCGCTCGCCGCATGCCTTAGTAAAGACGTCATCGGTGCACTACAGCCCATGATACTATGGCGCCATCTCGTAGTCTCGTACGGCACTCTGCTTTCTTCCTCACTCTTTCGCCATACTCTCCTCCTCCGCTTTACTCCTCGCGCTCTCTTCGCTAGCACCGTCTTTCATCCCCCGCTTCGCTCGTCGTTCGCTCTTTCATCCTTCGCTGTGCTCATTCGCTCGGTTACGCCGAGGGACGCTGACACTCAACGCAGGAATGGGCGCCTAAGAGCTGCGCTCTAAAGCCTAAAGGCAGGGTAGCAAAAATTTCACAGGGTCTCATATGTTATGCCTAAGACGACTTGAAGGCGAAATCCCAAGTGCCTATTCATTAAAGACAGACACGTGGCGTACACATCCCCCTTAATTCGCTTAGTCTACTTCGCTTAGACATCCCTCCTAATTCGCTGAGTCATCCTCGTAATTCGCTTACTCATCCTCTTAATACACTGAGTCATCCTCTTAATTTTAAGTTTGATGTTTTTCTCCAAGTAGCTTCGGAAACATGTTGTGACGTCAACACTTTGGGGCATCAATTTAAGTCAATCGTGCTACACTACACAACAAACTTCATTCCGATGAAACGTTGCAAACCACGAAAGAAAAACCCATGGATATCGCGCGAGGTCCTTCAAGCGAAGCGTAAAGTAAAAATACGACATACTATTAAAGGAAAATGTCCGAATCAATTTCTGAAAGACAAACTGGCCTCCGCTCTCGCTGACTTCAGAGGAAAGTTAAAACGTGCAAAGCATCACTACTTCAGCACATTCCCCGACTTCATAACCAACAATCCACACAGGTTCTGGAAATACTTTCACCCGTGTTCAGGTCCTGAACGGTCTCTAGAAGAAAAAACAACTCGAGCGAACAGATTCAAAAACGTTTTCTTTTCAGTTTTCACTTCAGATAATGGCTTACTTCCCTCCCTACCCTGGCCATCATCATTGATTCATTAAACATAACTAATGTCGGAGTTCTTAATCTATTGCTTAATCTCGACATCAAGAAAGGTAATGGGACAGATAATATAATCAGTTTTTAAAAGCGTATGCAGAATGGTGTAGCCAATACCTTGTCATTATATGCACCGCAAATCACTCGCGGCCGCACAACTACCAGATGATTAGAAAAAAGCGAAGGTGATTCCTATACATAAATCCGGCGACATCAACGAACCTTCTAACTACCGGCCAATCTCACTTACCAGCACATCTTGTAAAATATTGGAACATATTCAAACACATCACTATATTTCTCGAGCAAGAACATATATTAATACCACAACAACACGGCTTTAGAAGTATCTTCTCAACGGTCACACAACTAAGCGAAGTGGTGCATGACATTGCGCTCAACCTAAACAACCGAAGCCAGACAGCCATAATCCTCCTTGACTTCAGTAAAGCATTTGATTGTGTAAGCCATGTAACATTAGTTGCAGGACTAGAGGCTTCGATCGGGGATGGTCAGATTACTGCATGAATAAAAAACGTCTTATCGCATCGAATACAGTATGTTATTGTAGATAGCACTCCTTCCAGGCCTGTAGCTGTCACCTCCGGAGTTCCCCAAGGGTCAGTATTGGGCCCAGTGCTATTTTTGATCTTTATTAACGACATTACTGCTAACATTTAATGTGACATAAAGCTCTTCGCGGATGATTGTATTCTTTATAAAGAAATAGTGAGTTACACAGCCCACTTATTAAACAGAGCACTCGACTTCTTGGTGTCCAATTGGTGTAAAGAATGGCAAATGTCAATTAACACCACTAAATCTGTATGCATGCTCTTTTACAACAAAAAAGAAGCCCTAGGGTTTTCTTGCGCTCTCAGTGGCACTTGCCTGAATAAAATAAATAACCAGAAATACCTACGTTCGACATTCACTTCTGACCTTTTATGGAACTTACACATCGATAATATTACCTCAGTCGCGTTACGCAAACTTTTTTTTTTCTTAGACGATGTTTACGCCTTGCACCGAAGCACACCAAACTACTAGCCTGTACAACTTTTGTTCGCTCCGTCTTAGAATGCGCTAACATCATATGGTTTCCGCACACATCAACTAACATATCAAAACTAGAAATGTGCAAAGAAAGCTGTGAGGTTCATATTTAATAAATACAGGCCCTATGACTCCCCTACAAACCTCTTAGCTGATGCAAGTCTTGAAAAAACTATCTGTTAGGGTCAGGCAAGCCCGCTTAAAGTTCATCTACCAACTAATGCACGGCTGTTATAAGATAGACCGAGCTAAGTACGTTACTTTGTCTACATCACGTCTTTCGCGAAAAAAGCACCCATTTACACTAAACCAGTACAGTGTTCGCAATGACACGTTCAAGTTTTCACTTTTCCCAAGTGCGGTCAAAGAATGGAATCTTCTCAACTCAGTGTTAGTTTCCTCTCCGTCACTTTCATCGTTCATCAACCTGCTAGAGATATCAAACACAGAAGACGCCACTTAACACACCCGCACATATTCACTGTATAATACTTGTTCCTGCGCATGGAATTTCTGCATTTCAAGCCCCAAACTGGTTCCTTCTGCGCTATTATCTGCTATCTGTATAACTTCTCTAATCTTACATGGGTCATTTATTCGCTATATATATATAAATTCTAGTAATGCTACATTCGTTACTCAGTGATGTTGTTATACTAACCAAAAGTATTGTATTTCACATCGTCAATGGTGATTTTTGCAGTAATTAAAGTAACATTTCCCCCCCCCCTTTTTTTTCCTCTTTCACTGTACCATGTAGCATGAGCTGTTTGTTTCTTTTTGTAAAACTGTCTAACACAACGCCCACCTGCTTTGGACTCACTGAGACTGGCAGTATCGCAAAATATAATTCGCTTACCCATCCTCTTAATTTGATAAGCTTACTTCACTTAAGCATCCCCTTAATTCGCTTAGTCATCAATCTTAAATTTATTGCCTTTAACTCGTCCGATTCATCCACTTAATTTGCTTTGTCATCCACCTAATTCGCTTTATCATCCATCTTGCTTGCTTACGGGGTTATGAGCCCTTGATGAGGATAGTTTTTGTACCGTTCGCGTCGTCGACGCGTTTTCGCTCAAGGACTTCGAAGGTCGACTGAACGATGAGACAGACATATCAGACTTTCGCCTTAATAAAATAAAAAGCTACGACTTTACATTTCACCCCCGCAGACGCCATGTACATGAAGTAACAGGTTGAGATCAAGGAGGATATATAAAACTTGCTGGAGTGGAAGCCGCCTATACGCACCTATTGGGGACAGTGAAGCCGCGCCGAGCACGCGCGGCGGCCATCTTGCCAGTGGCAAAAAGGAGCCGAGCGCTGCCGCACTCATGCTTCTTCGCGCTGCCGATGAAGTTGCTCGCGTTTACAAAGCAATGAAAACAAGCAGTTCTGGGGCGCTATAGCGTAAAATGATTCCAAACTGTTTTGATTTTGGTTTCTACAATCAGCCTGCACGATTCATCAATACATTTTCGGGTCACTCCCAACTTCGCCTGTCTGTCACGCGATGTCACAAAAACCGCGATAGCTCCCCATCTGATATAACGTGTACACACTGATTATGCATGATTAAACCACACAAAAAAAATAATCATTCCTGATTCGACTCCTTTTCACCGTTAGCCCTCGGCTATTGGTCCAATGTTTTCTGGCTACGCCCACTTCGCCTGTCTGTCACGCGACATCACAAAACCGCGAAAACTCACCACGCCAAAGTGACGTGTACAAAAAAAGATCGATTAATATGCCGAACAAAACTGAAAATTTTCTGAATAGCCACAGACTGCCCCGTTCCGAAAGGAATAGAAGATGGCTGCCCGCTGATCGCTCAGGCCCTCGCTACTCGTACCTGCCGGTGAGCATGTATTCATTTGCGCATGACAAACCTTTTTGCGTGGCAGTAAAACGTTATCGAGCCCTTTCGGCATGCATATGACATCGCTCTGCCAACTCTTCCTTGCTGAGGATCCGTTTTAGCGGCATTCTTAACCTACCGTTGCACGCCGCCGCGATTTTCGACCAGCCACCGCACCCTAAGTAAGGCGAAGCGGACCAATCGGAGAAGCCGGCACCACCCTCTTCATGCGGTTATCTATTTTCACTGTGCTGGCTCCACCCCATCGAAACCCTCTCCACGAGAGCGTGCTCCTCGCCTCTTGTCAGCCAATTAGATAAGAAAAACCGCTGAGTGTATACAATGTTATTTGTTTTGAAAACGAACAAAGGTGACATCCTATAAACGAGGAAAGTGTTTGATTGGGTAGTTCGGACAACGCTGCGGGTCACCGCCTGATGCTTGCGTCGGTGGTTACGAAAATTTGACGTCAGGAGTTTGGAATCAAAACAGTTTGGAATCATTTTACCTTATAGCGCCCCTGGTTGCAAACGTTTATTTTCTGCCTGTCAGCAGCCAACTGGCATGTATAGAAGGTAATTATTAGGAAGCACAAACATTAAGAAGAGACGCTTAACTCAGACGCACAGTCAAAAACATGGGGACAATTAGGTGCCCTACTGGTGATTGAAAATAATCGCCCTTGCAAAAGTGGTCTCACTTTATTCTTGATCAATTCTCGGTTTCGTTCCTTCGTCATGTGGTGTATTCTCACTTTAATGTATTCTTCAGCGATTTGCTTGCACAAATTGTAAATGTGATTATCAAGCGCATCGAAATCAAGGATGTGATGCTCCAATTTCTCGAACCACTTTTTCTCCGAGGTGACACCCAGGACTTCCAAGTTGAGGTGTTTTGCCCTTGACTTCACCGTTGTAATGGCATCACATTCAGGCTGTAGCCATCGCCGTCCCTTCTCAACTTCTTCACACAGGCCAATGACCTCTTCCGACGGTGAAATAAGTCCACTTCAGCTCTTTTGCTAAATTAAGGTGCCAGCTCATCTGAGCGCAGGGCTGCGATGTACTGCTCACATGTTGTTGTCGTACGAACTTTCCGAACAATGATGCCTGCTATGTATGGCCCCACGGCACCGACAAAAGCAATGAGGCTTTCGGGCCAGTCAATGCGATGTGTATAGTTGTGGTCATCGGGCTGTGGGATTGATGACCTGCGCATCTCAGTGAGCGTGCTATTTGCGTCTACCATGGCTACAGTAGTGGTTGCATTCAAAATGGTGACCATGTCTTGGAAGCAGTTTCCAGAACTGGAAGAGGTCACTTCCGTCTGAACCGACCGACGCTTGTGTGCAGCCATAAACTGGGCAGTTGTTGGATTGTTGTTATGTCCGCCTCGCCCACGTATGGACCCGAAGAAGTTCTCGGCATGATCTTGACTGAGTTTGTGTGTCAGAAAGTACTTCAACTGATCCTGGCCGACAAGCTCGTCAAACATTCTTTCGGTGCTTGCCATGCATATCAAAAAGCCAACAAATCCAGCTTTTTTTTTTTTTTTTAGTCCTTCTGTAACTGCACATCCTGCCGGATCTCCGAGCCCGTTTATGTTTGCTCGGGTCCCAGAAAAAAAAAACGGCTTCCAGATGTCTTTGTTCCGCTTCTGAAGGGGCGCTTTGTACAACCTTGCTAGTGGGTTACTGGAGTTTAAGATGCCGAACAAGCGATCGAAAAGTCTAATAAACTTTGATGTTGCGCTGGCACCCTTGAATTGTGGCAGCTTGAGCTGTTGTTCGCAAAATTCCAAAGCGTCGGCAACTGAGGCACTCATTGCTTGTACAGCATATAGCACCTTCATTTTTTGCTTTTCCCACTGGACGTGGACCTTCGTAAGCTTGTTGCCAAGCCGCAACCCCTCTCCACGTTGCAATGCCTCCAATGCCACTACATAAGCCCATTTCGCATGCTTTCCTTCAATGTCAACGAGGTGGCTTACGGTTGCCAACGAGTTGCGGACAAGCTTAATCATAAGGCAGGCATCTAAGATAATGTGAACATTTTAGTGCTATCAATTGAATTGACAAAGCTTGTAATAAACTGATGAGAGTCCGGTCGAAGCTGTGCACCTAAACAGTTAGCCATAGTGAAGTTCGACGAGGCACCGTGAAAAGTAAGAGAGACAACTTCAGCCTGCACTGATGCAAGCTTCTCAATACATTGTTTGGTCAGTTTGGTCTTCGCGCCAGTAAATGAGTCAATTGAAAAGTATGCGACTGGCATCTTGAGTCTAATGTTTCTACTAAAAATCATGAATACACACACATTTCTGCCTTCGGGGAGACTGCCATAATCTAGCCCTGTTATAAAGTCTACATACCCGACTATTTTCTCTCCAACAAGCTCTACATGTTTTCTTATGGTCATGTCATCCACGACCAGAGCGCAGTAGAAAGGTTCCCTCCGTTCTTGAGCAAACTTTTCGAGGAAAGAAAATGCTTCAGCCGTGAAGCCAGGAGCTCCGTCGATTGATCGATACCAATCCCGAAGTGTGCGCTGTGACGGAAGGGCACCATTGAATTTGGATCGGACGTACTCATACGCGGTCGGAGAATAAAAATGTCCGTGCGAACGCACGGAGCGCAGGTGGGTACTTGCCCTTCTGTTCGTTGCCCGCCCTGCAGAGAAGCTGCTGAATGTCATTTCAAAAGGCAGATGTAAACACGTGCAAACCTTCTTGTGAAAGATTTCGTTTTTTGATTTATTTGATGACTTGTTGTGCTGTCTCATTTCTCTTCGCAAGCCTTCACTTCGTTTGCTGCAAAGTCTCAATTTTCTTCTTCAACTGCGTTATCTCTTCTTCAGAGGCGCTGACTTTGTCCTTGTACCATTGTTTAGTCGGCGAAGACATAGGCGGTTCTTCAACTTCAGGTACTTCGCAGAGCGGGGCACAATCACTAGACGGGCAGTCTTGATGCTTGTAGTCTGGACGCTTCCTTTTTACCTGAAATGGACACCATACATTTATGTTGAGTTTCAAGTTAGAGTAAACAGTAGCTAATAAACCAAATGTAGCTTATTTGCTACCACAAGCTTAGTGCTGGGACTGCTGAGCCCCTAAAGCCTTCGCCTTGCGAAACAACTTGCAGCTTGAGGGAGAAAAGGGGATACGGCACAGATTTTGTCATTTTTGCTGGCACACAGGGCATTAAATGCATCTTTATATCCGGCTTGACTGTTACCACGCATTCATGATCACTTCTTTTCAACAAAGCGAAGCAGAAAAACGGCGCTCACGGCACACGTTTTTATACGAACACACAACCAATGCAGCACCATGTTAAAAGGGGGGAGGGGGGAGGAAATAAAACATTGATGACAACAAAGGCGTTTCCTTTATTTTGCCTCAATGTCAGACAAAAGGCTTCGTCGACTCTCGATTACGGCAGCCGAACACATCTCACGCGAGAAAGGCATTTTGCCGAGCGTGTCATGGTTTGACATTCTGCAGTATAGTGCTCACGGGCTTCTGTAGATGCTGCGGAAACGCAGGAAACACTTAAGGCACACTTCCGGCCCGCAGTCTGGTTGTTTTCCCGGTGCGGTCAAAGCACTCTGGCGCGAAGTGCATGGAGCACAGGCGATCTCCAGCTTTTGCACGCCACCTTTCACGGCGAACGGCCCGCTCCCACAGACTCCGCAGTTCGGGATCGTTTGGAAACCTGTTGAAAATATCATGACTACCACATCAGTTAGCGCCCCTCACTAATGCGCGCGTAATGGCTCACTCGAAGACGTTTTCGTATAATTACAGGTGGAATGTGAGGCCCCAACCTTTCTTCAGCCGGTTTGTACATCCGTAAGCAACGCAAGAGGCAACCATTGTCAAACCGTTTGTGGTTACATGCCCATAGTGTCAACTTGCACTCAAAAACAACGCACGAAAGCAGCCACGCGAGCCGGCGTGGAGCGCGCTTTTTGCCACTGGCAAGATGAAGACGGCTGGCTTCACTTGACGAGCGCCCCCTCCACTCCAGCAAATTCTATATATCCTCCTTGGTTGACATCCATAGCCTACTGTGACCATATGACGTGCTCGAACAACGACATGACGCAAACCGCCGGAAAATATACACTTATGCCTTTTTACTTGCTTGAAATGTTTTAAGTGCCCGAGCACACTTAAGTTCGGCAAGATGTATGTTTTGTACAAGACACCCTTTTTGCACCATAAAATAATTGAAAGGGTGCAATAATAGTGTTCTGATAACGAATACACCCAAATTTTCCAGAAAACTTAAGGGTGAAAAAAGGGTCCAATTCACCATCGAGGGTGTACTCGAATTTTCCTTCGAGTGTACCTACAGTTATAAGCAAGTCCAGGCTGGGCGGCGCAAGAAAGAATTTTGGAAGTGCGTCTCTCGCATTTAAGCAGCCTCGGCGGCACGTGTGTTGGTGTAAGGTTCCTCCGTTGGTCCTTTTAACTGACGTCAGATAGTGCTTACAGTGATACCGTGAGAAGTGATATCGCAGCGGCGTTTAGTTACCGCTCTCGGCAGCCGCTCACCCGACCCTTACCTTCCACTTTTCCTGCTGTGAATATGACCGAGCGCCCGTGCAGTCGGCCCACGCTGTTTGGGCTGAGAGTCGCCGACGTTGTGCTGGCTCCGACAAACGCTGGCTCTTACTCCGTCTAAAAGCAGATACGTAAGTAACCCAAATGCATTGGTCGCACTGTCCATGTACGCCGTCGTCTATACCTCATATATGTTCAAGCGTCCACCAATTACAGCTTAAACTTCGCATGAAATCTGGCAGACTAATCTCTAATAAATAAACGCCTCAATAGGCATCGTATAGGGTGCATCTTTCCCGTGCAGTATAGAATAAATACAGAAGTTACACTAACTTGAATACTAATGAGGAGTTATATAGCCATACAAGAGTGGACGACTTCGTGCACCTATATTGAAGTTCTTAGTCAGCTATATCTACAGAGTGTCCCAACTATCATGCACCAAGATTTAAAGATATGCAAAAGCCACGTAGCTGGACAGAACCAAGGTAATGTTGTCTTCGTCGCTTGGAGATACTCTGGTTATTTTTTGCATTCCGCCTAATTATATAATTAGTCAAAATGTATTAATCAACTTCTCAAATATTAAATTAGATGAAAAGTGTCAATGAGAAAATTGTACAACAACATGAGAAGCTCCCGATACAGCTTTCTGTTGCTCAATACGTGCTACATAAAAGTGTTTTTCCAAGCGTGAAAGAAGCCGCGAATACACGCAAACTGCCTCGAGTGGTCAGTCGCACGGCAAATTTGCGTGTATTCGCGGGCTTCTTTCTCGCTCGGAAAAACACTTTTATGTAGCACGTATTGAGCAACAGAAAGCGGTATCGGGAATTTTACAGTGAATCTGTATATGGCTAGCCGATTTGTCCGTCTGTCGCCTGTACGCAGAAACTATCACCATCAGCAATGGCTCGAGCATCGTCGTCTTCTTCCACAGCTGGCTCGTTGGCGCCCCTCGGCGCAACCGTGCTGTAGTGAACTATACTCGCGGGCAACTTTCTGTGGCAATGAAGGGAAAGCTACGGAGGCAAAGCGCGCACAAGCGAGAGCGCTTCTGAAAAGAGTCCCTCGTTTTAAACCACGTTGGTTTAGGCTGGGGAAGAGAAAACGTAAACAGCTTATTAGCAACAGTTAAATAAGACAGAACAAACTACTGAGCGTAAAAGTTTACTTATTTTGTAGCTTTTCCCTTCCGCGTCTGGGCAAACGCGAAACCGTCGCACGTGAAAGCTGCGTCGATTCAGCGTCCGTTCCGAGCAACCAAAAGCACTGTCAAACGCTGCCGGACTACTTGGCGCGATAACACATGTGCAGCATCCACGCGCCCGTAGCTTTCCCTTCATTGCCACAGAAAGTTGTCCGCGAGTTTTTTTTTTTTATAGAATTGTAACCGCGCGAACGTGCTCGTGCCACCGCTCCCGCGTTCGTCGTCTTCTGCCACAGCTGGCTCCGTTGTCGCTCATCACTCCAGCGTAGAATTTCACTTCACTTCTGTAGTCGTAATAGGGAGGCCGCGTTTACGGGGGTATGAGCCATTGCTTAAGGGGGTATGAGCCATTTATTGTCTTACGTGACGGACAGATTTAATCTTGAAGCAATTTAATTTTGAATAATCGCAAGCGGCAACGCGAAAACGGCGGCCTGCGGGCATACCGTCAGTGACGTCGTTTTCTCCGTCGCAGCCGAACGTGTGTGTAACCTCAATAAGAAACACAAAGACCTAACCCATAATTGAGAAACAATTTAATGTCTGACAAAGAGGCCTTTGCCAGGCATTTTAAGCCTTTAGCCTCTGCCCCTCTAGCAGGCTCTGTATTAGGTCTGTTGAAAATAAAGGCGAAATTGAAAAATGAAATTCTACAGTCGGGATCGCAGTAATTACCACCGGGGCCGCACGTTTCAGCTTCGCTGGTTGACCATCTGTACGGAGTGCTTGGGCGGCGATCTTTTCATGTTGCTCTACAGTTTTCTCCTTGACACTTTTAATCGAATTATAATACTTTATAAGTTGATTAATTAATTAAGACTAATTAAGTAATTAGGCAGAATGCAAAAAAATAATCAGAGTATCGCGAAGCGACGGCAAATGACATTACGTTTGTTCTGTCCAGCTACGTGGTATTTGCATATTCTTAAATCTTGGTGCATGATAGTTGGGACATCCTGTATGCATATACTGGTGGCCTGCAGTACAACTGGCCTGCCTAGCTTCGTTGACAGTGACCAGCTCAAGCATGGAAAACTCAACAACCCAATATGGTGAACCGGACTTTGTGTTGAATTTACGCGTACAAACGCTTTGGTTCGTAGAACATTTCTGACATTAGTCTCCAGCCGTCTTTTACGATTGCCTGTTATGATTTTATGATTAGTCTGCTATTACAATTTGCTGGCATCGGCCCTTAGCAACAGCGTAGGAACTGCTTTGTGACTATGCGTCCTGGCCGGACCTTGCGAGGTATAGTGTTCGACTGCGTGGCTTATAACACCGACAGAGAGCTCCTTTAGGTTTTAAGAGGGAAAGGAATGAAATTTCTATTTGTCTTATTGGTCTTCTATCGGTCGTTCTATTGGTCTTATATTTACAGCGCAGTGGATATCGGCAAATATCACACAAAAATGTCACAGTTTCGCCCTAAGGGCGAAGCAGTGAATGCGATAGCAACACAGCAATGCCATACGAAGTAAGGAGAGCGGCTTTGGTAGCAATATGAATTGTAGTAAACATGAGCTGATAAAGTAAGCAGGTGTGCTGCGCCGTAAGTAGACCGACATGAAGAGAGGCTCGATGACCACGAGAAGGCGCCTGTGAAACGGTGGTGTTGATGAAAAGCTCTTCCCGTGGGCAGCGCATGCGAAGGGACACACCTGTAGCGCTGCACTGCCGATCCGGGTAGCATTGCATGTGTAGCGTGCGTTGGAAAATGTGGCCCGACTATTACTAACTGAATGAACAAGCGTGGTGTGAGCGCGCACAAACAAAAATGAATAGATCACACTGAATGACTGCAGACAACGACTGTCAAAACGCTGGCAGCAAGCAGCGGGCGAAGGTACGTGCGGTCTATCGCTTCAACGGAAACTGAGCGGCGGATGCACAGCGCATAAAGGTAAGAGCCGTGTGGAGATAAGCGACGGTGCGAGCGAGCGACGATCGCGGTTGCTGGCAGAGTAGAAGTGCGCCCCCCCCCCCCCCAGCTCCCTCCGGCGCTGGCTTCCCGCTTCCTTGCTTGCGCGTGGGAGATTAAGTGCGTTCGCTCTCCGTGATAGCGCGCGTCCCCGCACGCTTCCGCTCGGGCATACGGCGCGCGGCGAAGATTTTATCTATAGGGAACCTGACGGCGACGGCGACGACGATGACGACGGCAGAAATCCGGTTGAAGTGTCCATATAATTGCTATCGCAATAAAAAAGCGAGCTGAACATCTGAAGAGCTGTACTTTCACGCCCATTGTAGACGCCCATGCGTGACGGGACTACCTGTAACTCGCAGGTGAACGAGCATCAAGCGAGCGTCCCTATCAAGTGGTTTTCTCGGTCGCTTCATGCTCGCTCGACGATAAGACGCAAGGAGGCACGTCACTCATAGGCGTCTACTATGGACGTGGCAGTCGCGCTCTTGGGCTGTTCAGCCTCGCTTTTCGTGTGAAATTGGCCGGAATTCATTACGCTATAAAAAATAGCACCGTCAACTTCTTGGATTTCTGGAAACGGCTATGAGCTCCTTGGATGGCGCGCTTCAAGTCTTCCATTGCATGATGTCAATAGCATGTTTTTTTTTTTTTTTTTTTTGGGGGGGGGGGGGTTAAGAAGTTAGTCTTATTTGCCCAACTGCTTTTCTAATTACTATATACGTATTGAGTCATTTTTAAATGTATGACTCCAAGGTAAAAGCAATCAAGAGGAAATCATTTAGTTATTTGATATTCTCTAATTTAAAAGAATTTCAAACGCATTTAATGAAGAACCTGGCATAATTGTCAAAAACAAACGGGAACCCTTTTATTCTGTATTTTCTCCCGCTTCTCAGCGAGTTCAGTACTTCATATGTCCAAGCAGACACATCCGTACTCGAGCAAGCTACGAACATGACTTAACTATACTTGTTCTTTCAACTTGCATCGTAAATGACTAAAATTCAGGCACAAAATATCGAGACCATGCAGAGAATGCAGTGTTATTGATCTGCTCCATAATAAGTCAGGCGTCATACAAATACCAAGCACTTAACCTCAACCACCCTCTTTATGGCACATCGCTTATAGGGTACGTACCTACCACTTGGTTGATATAGGTCTTTCCTTGTAAAAGTGACATGTACTCATTACTCCTGACCCTACAAATTACACAATCGTCAGCAAAGATTCTAAATAGGACGCAATGTTGGTTGTAATATCATTAAATTAAAAAAAGCAAGAAGAAAGTCGACCCACGACAAAGCCCTGAGGGACACCTGAGGGGACTGGACACTGGAGCACACGCGGATGAATGACCGTTAGGAACTGTAGACTGACGTCGTGAGGAAAGGTACTTGGTAATCTACGCAAAGACGCTAGTGTTTTCTTTATATGCCCGAAATTTTGAGATGTTGTTGTTGATGTTGGGTTTAATGACACATAAGCAAGTTGAGATGAGAAGGTCGTACGCAGCATCAAGTACTTTTCTAAAATCTAGTGAATGGAGTCAGTAAGCTCGCTTTTTGTCAATTGTAGAGGCCAAAACGTTTATATAATTCGCTAACTGTGCAGAACATGATAAACATTTCCTAAAACAATACAGTCTAGGGCTCAAAATATTATTGCTAATCATGCGCATCGTGACGAAACTATACATAACGTTAAGGTTAAAAACAATTATGTGGTTTTACGTGCGAACACCACGGTATGATTATGAGGCACGCCACAGTGGGGCCTTCGGATTAGTTTTTACCACCAGGGGTTCTTTACCGTGCACCCAATGGACGCTTAACGGGCGGGGCGTTCTTGCTATTCGCCCCGAACGCCGCCAAGGCGGGGGTTCGATCCCGCTCACTCGGGTTTAGCGGCGCAACATAAACAACGTGATCCAAAACATTAGATGCAATGCTTGTTAATGTTACCGGACTGCAGTTTTAAACTTTTTTACGCATTACATTTTTTTTTTGTCAATTGGTACAACACGTTTAAATTTAGAGTTAACACGCAAAGACTTTGCAAGATAGCACTCTTCGAATAAACAGGAAAAACAGAAGCATAAGATCCTAGAGCAGTTTTTAATAATCTCTACTGGAATATTAAACTGACACGTGTACTTATTTGTCTTTTTTCCGGTGACTGCATTTCACCCGCCAACAGGTTAATGTTACCGCTCAGCGCAAGACGCGCCGGCATAATTCGTAACTTACTCGGATGTTATCGCTGTTTCTACCCGTTGTGTATGTTCTCGCTGAACCTTGTGTGATCAGATTTTGTGCGCGACGCGAACAGTGTTGTACTTTCTGGAAGGTATATGAGCACCAGCGATTACGCTAGAACCACAGAGAAAGAAATTCAACGAGAGCGGACACTCGGCGAAAACTGGCAACAGGAAATTCGTCGCGCTAGTATTCACACCAGCCGTACGTTAGCTGCCGCGAGCATGAAAAAAAAAAGAATGTGAAATGAAGTAAACACTGTTTTATTTTTTTTATTCTTTCCCGCTAAAACTAAAAGGTTTTTCGTATAAATGAACTGATACATTGCGACTTAATTTTCTTGAGTTACCTATAGCGACAAGCCAATGACACTCCAGATGCATGCGCCATGCGCCAGACATGCACCGAAGCGAGCAAGGTCGGCTGCGCATGTGAGCGTTCGGCTGTTCAGCGTCGCGTTTGTCTCTTAATGCATAAGCATTCTTTGGCGAGTACTCCATCAAAATCTGTCCGTCCCGTGACGCCTTATATCTGCAAAATAATTGCATAATTGGTCAAGTTAACACATGTAATTGTTATAATAGTGTAATAGTAGATGATTGGTAGCGACGGGTAGACATGCATAAGCTAGCTAAATAAATAAGTAAAAGCGAAGTAGCAGCCCAGCCAAAGAATGCTTACGTATTAGCAGACAATTCTCAGAATTTCTATAACATTTTTAAAATGTAGCTCTGGTCTCATGGACTCTCGGAGTATTTTTGCGTTCCTGCTGCACATTGACACGGCATTCCTGGGCTATTGGAACCCGGCAAGGTGAGAAATTTTGTTTGACAGGTCTGCGCTGAATTTTAAGCAATTTAGGCTTGGGGCACGGCACCGAGCGTTGTGACGCAGTTAGCGAAATACAGCTCGGCCGTTGTGGTGAGTTAGTTTCGCGTGTACTGAATCTTACTGCGACATGCTTGTGACGCTTTCCACGAGCCCCAACATTATTGTAACTTATTTTGGTGCTTCTTGTGTTTGCTGCTGGCGGCACAGGGTGGTGTGATGCAGTTAGCGACAGACATGTTGCAGCGAAAGACAGGTCGGCCGCTGTGGCGCAGTTAGTTCAACGTTGGCTAGTTTCGCATTGACGGACTCTTACGGGGCCAAGCTTGTGACGCTTTTTATTCCCCCCCCCCCCAGCAACATATACCTTCTTTCGGTACTCATGCTTCTCAAAAACACGACGAGCGATTGCCAAGAGTGATAACATGGGAATGTGTTGCTTGCGCCGGCAGAACGCGCTCAAAATCCATGAACTTGTAACTCGAAAATTCTGCCTTCTGAACGTCTGAAAACAGGATTTGCATCCACGCATTTGTCTTGAGTGCGAGGAGAAGGCATTCTGCGCGCGTCTAGCATGGTGTGGCTGGGAGCCTGTGTTGTGGACACCTCTGTGTACGTGGCGTATACCATCACGTCGGCTGAGGCCAAGTTGTGTCGAAAACGTGCAGTCGCCTGTGTATTTGTGCCCTTAAAGTGCAGGAAATAAGGCCCGGGAATGGTGGAATGCTTGGAAATCAGATGTTTTGATCATATTTTGCGTGTGGTATTGTTTGGGATGAGGCGTGTATTTTCTACGCCATGTTTGTAAAAGCGAATTGCTTTTGTTCGTAAGGTCATGCATTCACCACTTATGCACGTTTCGCCTCTACACGTAGTTTTCCTATAAGGTCTAAATAACAAAATGACAGATGCTTGTATACTTTTTTTTTCAGCTGATGCCGTCGGGTAAAGCTTCGTACGGGAACTACTGCTGTTTATCTGGTGCCACAACATTAGATGAACGCACCAAATGCCCGGAACGTTCACTTATATGAAAACAAGATAAACATTTCCTCATTTCACAAGGCGTCTTGCGTCTACTTTATGAAATTGCACGTTACCCAGAGGACAGATTTGATGGAGGCTTGCACAGATCGATCGCACTCATATTTATTTTACGAAATAAAAAAAATCATTCTTCACCAAGACAGCGCGCAGTTGAGCAGTAGAAGCAAAAACACATGCAGCGTCGATTAGCGCAGCCGGCGTAACGCGTACCAGCTAGCGTTCAGAACGCGCGTGCCCAAAACCGAAACCGGAAGTGTGGTTCAGGTTTTCACACCAACCGCTTGGTGCGCTACAGTCAATTCCGCCGCTGGGATTTCCGGGAGTGTCCGCTCTTGTTGAGTGTCTTTCTCTGTGCTAGAACCTACGACGAGTCGTGTATAAAAGCCGGCGCGCTTGACTCGCATATCAGATTTTCGACGATTGCCGACTGTGCTCGCCGCTATCGTTGTGCTTTGAATGTCACTTGCTTTTAGGGGCACTGGTTCGCCCACTAAAGAGTTAGTTTCGTGATACATAAATTTTTGCCACTGTGTTCTTCACCGTCACTACTACGTGACAATGCCGTCTACAAGCCGTTCTCTGGTTTCATAATGTCCAATAACTTTCGTACCTTATCCACCCTAAATACCAACTCGGGCACTTCAGACATGTCAGTTATTACTATTAGCAATGACACAACAGCACAGCCTGTTGTCAAAGAGTGTTCGCATTGCATTTTTATTCACATCTTCCTGATTATTTCAACAGACGGTAAATCAGGAGTTTTCTTGTTCTACGAGAAATGAATCATTTGCATATTTACTTATTGCATGTTATGCTTATGCACATTATGTTGCGTGGTATCTTCGCAATGACAACGGTTGCATTGTTTCGTTTTTTTCTCGTTTTTTTTTTCATTGTGGGTGCTCATTTCTATTGAAAAAACTCACCTCCTCTTACTGTAGCAGCAAAAAAAAAAAAAGCCCCATCCGTATTTATTATTATTTTTCTTGGTTTTTGTTGCTTTCCAAGATTGAAAATGCATCACTCCGCGAACAAATCAGATGTTTTATGCGCCATCCGATCCGACTGCATTTCCTACATCATGAACAAATGAAGGGTTCAAAACAAAAAGCAAGAATAATTGTGATCAGAAAAAAAAAGAAAGGTGAAGTGGATGTGAATCACAGTCACCACAGCGGGCTCTTATTAGCCTGGTCACGCCACTGGTAGCTATCACATCAACAAAGCAATAGCTTTCGTTATATTGCTTGATCAGTAATGGCCGTGACACAGTGCAAAATAATTTGACGCTTTAGAGACTCTTTAGCGCTTTACGGGAAAGATACCCCAATGATTCCCGATGGCGGTGTTAATGGTAGCTGCATACGGCGCGCTTTAGCCTGTTCACGTAAGCCGGCAGTTTCTGATTTCTGAAGAACAAGCGCATTTTCGTGTACACCCACTGCTCCACGTCAGAACGCTTTATTTATTTATTTATTTATTTATTTATTTATTTATTTATTTATTTATTTATTTATTTATTTATTTATTTATTTATTTATTTATTTATTTGTTTGTTTGTTTGTTTGTTTGTTTGCTTGTTTATTTATTTATTTATTTATTTATTTATTTATTTATTTATTTATTTATTTATTTATTTATTTATTTATTTATTTATTTACTTATTTATTGAAAGCAAAGCTTTCTTTGTGAACCTTCCCCGACTTTCCTGACTTTGGCTGCTGGGGTGCTGCTGCTGTCTTGATGATATTTCAAAATATTTCGAATTGCATGCCAGATAGTGGGATCAAACTTCCGTCCCTCTCACCAGCCCTTACTAACAAGGGAAATTGGAGTGTAGATCTGGGTGTTGCTCGAGCAAGCTCAAGGCAGGAGCACTCGAACGCCTCTAGCTTGCGAGCAGAACTGTTGGTTGAAATTTGTTAATATTTTCCGTGCTTCAACACAGCACGTGGATGCATCCTCTTGCTCAGACTGTTACGCAAAAAAACAAAACTGAACCAGAATACATATGGTGATTCAGGAGCCCCGCGACCCATGGGTAAACTTTGGATGGCATGTTGCAATCCCGAAACCGGAGGTGTCGGTAGAAGGCACGTGCAAGAAAGATGCTCTCGAAAGAGGCATGCTGCGCTTGCCATGTAGCATTATACCGATTTCACTATGATTTTAACCACGACGCTGGTACCACGAGATTGCTGCTATTATTAGCTTTAGTGGATAGAGTGGCAAACAAATTCTCTTCTTTATGTTATTATATTGGCATGAATCAATAAATAAATGTTGGCACCAACAGATGATGCTGGCAGCTTCTTATCACAAAGGTAAAATAAAATTACGATCTTTCTTTCTTACTTTCTTTTCTTCTTCTCGGATCTCTTGGACTCTCGGAGTGTTTTTGCGTTCCTGCTGCACAGCGAGACGGCATTCCTGGGCTATTGGAACCCGGCGACCTTTTTCAAGGGATACAGGAAATTCTCGCAACAGTCTCTTTATACATTCAGATATAACCTCTACCTGAAGATATAAAGATACTGTTGCGAGAATTTCCTGTATGCCTTGAAAAGGTCGGTCCACCGACCTAAACTGTTGGGTAAATAAACCTAAGATAACCGCGAACTTCTGCTTCTCACTTTTCTATATGAATATATATATATATATATATATATATATATATATATATATATATAACACAGAAGTTTTATTTTCGTTGTTTGTAGCACGGGTGTTCAAAGAACAAAACCCACATGGAAATCGCACATGGAATCGCCAGAAAGTAGGCCTAAACCAGACAGCGCGACATCAGCAGCTTTATTGTGAAGCCGCCACGGCCACAAATGATAAGCGATAGGCCGCGACCGAATGAGGTATATATGCCTGTCCATTTGCTGTGAGGCCAACATGAGGGCGTCGTTCGTTGAAAATTCCTCGCTCTTTCCGGCAATTCGTTCAGTGCACCTGTCGCAGCGACGGTATTCGGGGGGATCAAGAGGCCGGCGCTCTCCGTAATCCCGAGAGGTGACGTCCTATCTTGGCACAGCTTACATAATGAAGCAGAAAGAGTCATGTGCTGCAACAGGCCGCAGCTGCAGCAGCGCACTAGTCCAGGGGAGCCGATCAGTGGAACAGGTCTGCGTCGTCGTCGTCGTCGCGTCCTCCTCCTCCCCATCACCGGGCGGCACGTCCCTGGGGCTTTCGCCGCCCTTTCCTGATCGGCGCGCGACCAGCCTCGTCCAAGGGCAATCAGAGGCAGTTCCGATGCGTTTGTCTTTCCCTTTTACTCGTGCTCCCGGTGAACGCCGCCTAAGTTGCCTTTCGCGATCGGTCGCGCTTGGACGGGTGCTCCGCTCACTCTGCGTCTCCGGCGTCGCACGCAGGGCCCCACGTCGGCCCACAGCCTGACGGCGCACACTCAGCCATGCGGCCCTCCGCGATGCTCACCGGCCTGTCCCTGCTGGCGATCTGCCTAGCCAGCGTGGCCGCGCAGTCCTCACCTGCCGAGGAGGGCGACACGCGAGCCAGCGTGCCGGCCCCAAAGACGACGACGCCCAGAGCCGCGGTCACCAGGGTGCCCACCAAGCCGACTACCAAGGACCCCGGGCCGGACCCACGAAACCCGTTCAAGTACTATGCGCGCAAGCAGGAGAAGCTTGTCAAGACCCTCATGAAGACCATCACCGAGCACGTGACGCCCCAGTTCTTGGGGGACATCTCGCAGCTCAATCTGACCGGCGACTGCACCTACGGATTATTCAAGATGATCTTCGGCGTCAAGCAGCTCAAGCCGTGGGCCATAAAAAGTGAGTCGCCCGAGGTTGTGGAAGCTATATGCGGCGTCTGGCAGCCTGCGTTCGCTGTACCTCGCGCCCAAGACACGTTGTCCTGAAAGTAGTCATTTGATACAATCACCGTCTGTGCTGCTTTATAGTCGCGTATGCTGTATTGCCGACACTAAACCGATAATGCTGTTGATGTTATTTCCACCAATATGCTCAATGTTAAACCACAAACAGTGTTCGAGAAAACACGTTACAAAATTTCCACAAGTGCTACTTCGTACAAACTAATAACGCTACAATATATATCGGTCAGAAGTGTACTGGCGTGTCTTACGGGCACAAACGGCACATCTATAGCAGACCGACAAGCACGCGTCAAGTATGAAAGAGCTACAACATATCATTCTTATAAAAAAACGGCGCTCGTACTAAAAAAAAAATAATAATGCTTTCTTTTTAGTACGAGCACATAACATTTGGGCAGAAAACACCGTGCTTTGTAGCTAACTGAAATGTTTCTCTGTAATGACAGACATGCCCGAAACCTTACAATATCATTTTAATGAATTTCTATGCGTGCTAGCCGCATTTCCATAGTGTGCCTGTGATTGTTATGCTTTTCTTCATTTTTCACGGCAGATTAGCTGGGGCTAGACAGAAACGAGCTCGTATACAACTACGGACAAAAGTTCTACAGCAACGATATGATCAATACGCAGACATTAATTCTTGGAAATTCCACTATACCGTTTTCTACGTTATAAAGCATTCTTGAGAAGAGTGCCAGTACTCTACACAAGATCTATGTTGTTGTTGTTGTTGTGGTGACTTATGCGAATGAAAGAACCGGTCATCCAGGTAAATGTCTGAAACTGTCACCCAAGTAGACGCAGAGTAAAGAAAATATCGCGTCACTATGTATACGACTATGCATGGTCATGCAACAAGACACAGGTGACTTGGAGAGGCTGTTCCTACCTTTATTAGCCCTCTTAAATTTTAAGATACGATGCATGCAGTGATTGCATGGATGAGAAACTAATCGGTGTTCTGGTCTCGTTCACGATGTGTTTGCGAAAATATTGTTCTGCAGTATGGTTGAATATTTGTGTGGACTTTAGTCCTATTTATTTATTTACGCCACCACAAAGACTTCACAAGGTGGGGGTTCCACATGACGGGTTGGTATAAAGATGGCGCTAACAAAAGTGAGGCGTGATGGCTGTCTTGAAATGCGCGCAACTAATATGAACAACGATGCACGCCGCAAGATCGTTCCACTGCATGACTGTGCACTTAAAAATGAATTGAAGCTGGAATCAACAGTACGAACAATAAAAGCTAGAGCAACATGTGTAAAATCATATAGCATGACAGCTACTACAGGAACTGCAAAAATGCTCCTGTACAGAATCGCAAGTGGCCAAATTTAAGCTGGAGCCTTCTACTACGGTAGCTCTCATAGCACCTGTGGGATTTTTGGAAGTGCAAGCTCGTCAATCAATCGCGCAACTTTCTGCGTCATTTGCGATAAACTTGGAGAATAAGCTAATATTGTAGCACATTACAGAGTGCGGATGTTGCGAGCTATAGGAGCCCTATCGGGATAGCTAAGCCACCGTAGGAGGAGGAACAAGAAGGAAAAGCAGGGAGGTTAACCAGGCGCACGTCCGGTTTGCTGCCCTACATGGGGGAAGGGGTTTAAAGGGATGAAAAGAAAGAAAACCCAACGTCGATAAATATAAATAGGAGGGTGCAAATTAAGACAAATGCAGGCGAAGAGGCGAGACGAGCGCCATTACCGAATGTTTTATTAGGACTCGGAAATTCGCCTTTATACTGCTCACATAACCTCAAAGACATGCGCAGAATTGCACGACAGCAGAAAAACAACAACAAAGGATACAGGTAATGATTTTCTGCTTTAATGCCACAAGTTCCAACAAAGCGCTTTCTGACTGACACAAGGCAACATATGTGTCACTGGCGCATTTATCTCCGTTTTTATTTATGTGGTAGGTTTCTAAAACTTCCCTCGCAATCGTGTTCTTGCTTCTCCTTATAATCTATGTCCGAGAAGCATGGCTCGCATCTGCAAAAAACGCAATGCGCGGGCAAGTGCGCGCCTTCTTTATTTACGTAGCTTCTAATGCATACTCCCGACGGTCATTACGCATCGACCAGTTGGTCACATGTATAGAACTTGCCGCAAGACGGAGGTATACGATATACCACATCTACGGCCAATCAACAAAACATGTTTTGCGGTTCTTAACACAACCTTATTTTCTATCCGGTGTGCAACAAATGCGCGGGCATAGGCGGGCGAGCTCTTGTTCCGCGCCAGAAACACAAAGGGCAGTTTATATATACCTGCCGGCAACCTTCTTGGTGTTCTGCGAAACCCTATATGCATGTAGCACAGCCAGCCTAGTCCTCGTTTGCTCAGCCTCCGCCTTTCTTTTTCGTACGCCTTTTACCTTCCGTAGTACAGGGCTTCGAATACTTGTGAACCTTGCTTTTCAAACACAGATATTATTGAGAAAAGTAAGAACACGATCGCGAGGGAAATATTAGAAGCCTACCACATAAGGAAAAGCGGAGATAAACGTATCAGTGACACGTCTGTTGCCTTGTATCAGTAAGAAAGCGCCTTGTTGGAACTTGTGAGATGAAACCAGAGAAGCATTATCTGTATCCTTTCTGGTTTAAGTGCGGATCACTTTAGGGGCACGGGCGGTCGAAGTCTAAGGTAGCATGTGTCATGTCGTCACGTGCAGGAAACACAAGCGCAAAACAGGGCCAAAACATGCCAATACCAGCGCAAAACTGGGTAAAACTAAACTGACTAAATTGAGAATAATATAAAATACAGGAATACTCATGAATTAATCGAATTTATTACAGAAATTCCTTAAAATCGCTTCTATCATCAGCAAAGGCTTTGGCTCCATGTGCGTGGCGGTTTCCCACCAGTTGTTCCTTAGCACAGGTGTCAAAACGGATGATAGATTGCTAAACAGAAGATAAACACAGGATAAAACCAGATAAACACAAGGTAAACACAAGAGAAACACCGGCGAATCACTGCTCCGCACTTGCCCAGCTTTCACGTACGTTGAGTGGAACTGCATTACCACCGAGTTTTCCATTGCATTAGCGCAGAGGTTTTCTCTCTCTCTCTCTCTCTCTCTCTCTCTCTCTCTCTCTCTTCTGCTGTCTTGCCGTTCTGCGCATGTCGTTGAGGTTGCGTGTGCAGTATATAGATAAATTTTCAAGGTGCAATAAAACACTTGGTAGTGACGCTCGTACAGTTTTTTCGCCTGTGTGTGTCTTAGTTTGCACCTCTCGTTTATCATCAACTAGCCCAACAAGAAGTGTTCCTACATCAACGTATATTGTTTATCCTCAAGAATATGTTGTCAATTTTCGCTTCTTGTGAGTGAATAAGGGCGTCAAACCGCATGCACAAAGTTGTTTTATGATCACATCGTCTAGTAGAGTCACGCTTAGGGAGCTCGCTCATCACGGGCGCTGCATTCACCAGCGAAAAGGCGACAACGTATACAGGGTGTCCCAGCTAACGTTAGCCAAGCTCTTAAAAATAACATGTAGGCTATGTGAGGACGCAACCAATAGTATTCTGTCTGTAGTGACGTACCACACCCGGGGGAGTTTTTTTAAATAATTATACTATCAATAATTAGAGGAGATTAACTAACCAACTTTTTCATTAGTGAATTGAGGACGCGAAGTTTGATAGACAGGTAATAATTGTGTTTTTTTTCGCGTTATAAAGAAATATAAAAATAGCCGTATGATTACGCGTCCGCGCGCCGCGACACCATTGCAGACGTCCCAGGCGTTGCTTGGAATAAGTAACTGTACGCAATGCCTTTGTCCTCCTCAATGCCGCTGCGCACTACATTGGCTTTGTGCTTCATGCGGAAAAGGCAGTGGCCAACGCCGATACCGATGCCTTGCCATTTTCGCGTGGCCGCCAGACCAGGCATTGAGCAGAGATATTTCTTCCGAGAAACGCCTGATACCGCTGGTGTCGCGGCGCGCGGGCGCGTTATCATGCGGCTATTTTCATATTTCGCGCGTTTTCTTTATCACGTTAGCTGGGACACCGTGTATACCGCGGCTGTGTGCGAGCGTCTGGCAAACAGCTTCACCGAACCAGTGACGTGCGAGCTCTATACAGCTAGGTTGATTCAAAATAATGATTTCGTAGAAACCAGTCAAGCCGAGCAAACGGCGAGAAATGCAAAATGTTCGTGCGCGGGCATTCCCAGTTTCTTTCCTCCTTTTCCGATTACTCAGAACGGCCATATTGACGGAGAACGTCAAGCAACACAAGTAGGTCCACACTTCAACTAAAGCGAATATATTTTTCAACGCTGATACGCGAAGCTAATGCGCGCTTCTCGTTATCAAGATTATTTCAGATGTGCCACACTGAACTTACACGCACAATTCGCTGTTGTCAAGCGGGGGGAACGTTTTCCGGATGCATTATCCACAGCGTCTGCATTTAGACATTGTATACATCGAAGTTTTTCAAACCGGTCGCGGGTTAGGCTCGCGGCCGCGGCGGCCGCATTCCAATAGGAGCGGAACGCAAGAGCGCTCGTGTACCGTATAGCTTTGGATATTCTCTATAAAGAACCCAAGGTGGCCAAAGTTTACGCGGAGCCCTCTAGTGCACAGTCTCTCATAGCCCCTGATTATCTCTGACTTTGAACCCAATCAATCAATCAATTTGTTTGGACAGGCGGAGTTTGTGCTCGTTAAGTGACACATGCTCCTGTGTAGGCTTTTTTGCACCACGTGCCTCCGTCAAATAAAAAACAAGGATTTACATCAAAATCAAGGCGAGGAAATATGAATCTAGGAGAGCTAGACCAAAACAAAACCGCGAACAAGCCAGCGAAATTAAGTTTACCATAAACACTGCGCGTCATCGTGATGGTTATCCTCTTTCTTATTTGCGACATAGGGTAACAGGAAACCGGTAGGGGTTTGTGAAAACTGTCGTCATCGCTGTCCTCTGCTTTTTATGCAGAAAGTACGATTAACTTTTTTCTGTATGCATTTCCGGCATATATCTGAGTAAACAGTGTCATCATTGTACTTTTTTTCTTCCGAGATTTGAAACTCGACGGGATTAAGGCGTACGAGAATAGTTAAAACGTGAAGACATTTCCGTTAATATATCTCCAAAAATAAGGTGCAGAAAACAGCTTAACACTGCGGCGACATGAAGGAAATGCTACTTTTAACAACTTAGGCGATGAGAAATTAATTTTCGGTTTTTCACCCATTAATGCTGTAGTCAACATAGAAAAGTACCGAGAGGTTGTTTGCGAAAGAGAACGACTACCCTGATCTAAGTAATTGCCCCGCAATGAAAAAGTCTTATACTTAGAATATTGTGTGAATCCAAGCCTTCGGAGTTGCCATGAGCAAAAGCACTCGGGGAAGAGTGCACTTACGCGCATCAGAGAACCGAAGTTTCTTTGTCAAATCTTATTACACATTGTTTTCGATGCCATCATTTATAGGTACCGGTGCAGAGACGCCTCAGTTAATCACCAAATAGACGCCGAAAGTCGGAGGCCCAGATAATGCAATTCTATCACCGTGCCTTCGGTGATGCCTTCATCGAGCCTGTAAAGGCAACAAGCACGGCAAATTTCAGAAATCTGTAGCGTATACAAGTATAACGTTTCCTGCGTTGATTTTAGTAGGAAAATTTCTACCTCCGTGTATTTGTCTGATTTGTCCTTCATTGACAACTTTTGTCGCACCCTGTAATGCCTCAAGACGCATTATGATTTTTTTAATAACACAATCATTTACGCGGAGGGTTAAAAAGCGACATGCGTGCGAAAAGTATGCCTCCGGCTAGATGTCTATCGCTTTTTGCATTCGACCGAGTTGATCCGCCCTGCACTGCGCTTGCGCGGCGGGCCGCTTCGTCCCAAGCTGTCGCAACCAACAAAACCTGCCGTGCGCCATGTCGAAACTATTCACGCGTGCCAGTCAAGCAGCGCTCTCGCCTTCTCCCGCGACGACCGCGATCAGATGCCACTTTTTGTGGCGCATGCTTCGTTTTGGCGCCATTAATGAGACTTGTTTGCACACGGTCCTTACCGTCGCATTCCTATGTAGTGTGTATATATATATATATATATATATATATATATATATATATATATATATATATATACTGTCCCCATCTTGCGATACCGAAAGTTTCTGTCAACTGTGATACGAATTCTTTGGAGGAATGACTCCGCGAGCCGTCATCTTTACCTACGCACATTTATAACGAACACTCTATTGGTAAACAAGCTCTCATTGCAACCTAAATTCGTAGTGATTCCCAACAAGCGAATATTACATTAACGTTTATCCGCATTAAGCGTCGTAAAAAAAATATTTTTTTTTGCCTGAAGCAGTGAAAATGCTGAAGTTAGTACTAGCTTGAATACTACACGGGGTGATTATTTTTTTAATTTTCCGGAATTTTTAAATATCGCCTGTGGCAGATAGCATAATTCTTATCCCTGAGCTGGATTATTCGAAGAAGCGGACATTACTAGCACGAGAAATTGAAAGACATATTCAACTAATAGCAAAAATGTACTAATTAACTTCTTTATTGCTTTACGCCACATACTGCAATTTACGAATTGTAGCCGGTGAAATTGCAAGACGTATCCACTTGAAATGAATCTCCAGGATGCACACGATCGTCCCTAAGCCGACGACCATGTGCGTAATGATCGAAATATGTCAGTACCTTACATTGCAATTGTTTTCTCTTTTTTTTTCTGGGGTTTTACGTGCCAAAACCAGTCCTGATTATGAGGCACGCCGTAGTGGAGGGCTCCGGGTTAATGTTGACCACCTGGGATTCTTTACCGTGCAATACAACGCAAGCACACGGGCGTTTTTGCATTTCGCCTCCATCGAAATGCGGCTGCCGCGACCGGGATTCGATCCCGCGACCTCGTGTTCAGCAGCGCACCTTAGCTGACTGAGCCACCCCGGCGGGTATTGCAATTGTTTTTGGTGTTATTGTCATGTCATATTTATATAGCTGTAACATATAAACACAGTATAAAACCTAAAGAGCAGGTCAAGAATAGGTGGTGTCCTAATCCACACCTCATTGACGACTCTCTTTGAGTAACAGAAGCGCGTCTCGAAGGCTTTGCTTTTACTGGCTGCAGAGGTCGGAAGAAATCCCCAAGCGGGAAACGCGTCATGGTTGCCGTTTTTTTTTTTAGACATTACCTAGTGCCTTCAGAAAGAGAGCACCGCCCATCTGTCTCCATACCTCCTCCACAACCTCGACCAAGTGTTATAGTCCTAAATGCAGCGGCGTCTCCACGAGTGACTTGTAGTGCGCGATAGGGCGCACGAAACAGTCGTAAACCAGTACCGAAATGGAAGGAGTGCAACCGGCAACACACTGCGAAAACACAGGCCATAAAATTCAAAGTAATGAAAGCTGATCATGCGTGATTCATGGCGTTTAACGTCTCGAAGCAACATATATGAGCTTTGCTATAGACACTGTAACGCAGGGCTGCGGTTTACTTTTGATCACCGGAGAATCTCTGCAGTTCACGCAAAGTGCCTTATACTATACCGTTCTTTGAATTCCATCGTCTAGGCGGCCGACGCGGCCAGGAATCGAATGCGCAACCTGTGTTCAACAGAAGGTACAGAAAAAGAAATGAAGGATACGCGGCTCTCAGCGGTGATTGAGTAATGCAGGCCAGGATGTGGAGCAAGGGCAGGAATCTCACGCCAGCGACAGCAAACCAGGCCTGCCTCATTTCGTCGCCTTTACAGTGTTTTGGCTTTTGCTGGGACAGGACTTGTTTGGTGGCGTCATTGCGTATAATTAGCAGCTAGAATTCTCCGAATTGGCTCAGTGTTTTCGATTGGGTGTTGCAGGGATAGCAGAGTCAAACGTCGGCACAAACCGACCAACTTGTTGTGCTATATTTAGTTATGCTTATTTCGTCGTTCACGCACTGAAATGAGAAACAGACGTTGTTGCTTGCGTCTTCATCAAAGACCGCCGAGCGCTTCAGATGGCCACGAGAGCTCTCACTTTCACGGTCAGCTCGTGTCCTTGTACGGGTAAAGCCGAAGACGCATGAGTGAAAGGATCTAAAGATTTTTTTTTCAATTACGCTTAATTATGCAAAACTAAAAAATACAGAAATTGAAGCTACAAAAACGAAGTTACTTATCACAGAGACAAATAACTACTTTTCAAACCACGAAGCGTCATGGTTTCATCTAAATATATATAATTGAAGAAACAGTCACGTTTTTCCGAAGCCTCCCTTAATTTCTGTCTCACCTCGTGACAACACTGCTAACGCAATTAGTGCGCGAACAGGAAGAGTGCCAAAGAGCGCGCGGCGCGCATTACAAGTTAACATCTTGTTTTGCATTGAGCTGCCGCTTACCCAATTGAACTGCGTTTACGTGACCTTTGCTGTGCCGATGGATTCAACGTGCTTTGTTGTGACATGCTGACCTGACCGAAAAGCGTTCACATGATTCCAAGTACCGGATGCCGACACGGCAGAAGTGCTTAGCCCTGGACACATTCGAGTTTATTTCATGCTGCTTTGGTATAATTTTTACTGGGCTGCGCTGGTGTTACGTTGTAAAGGGGCTACGAACGGATACAAGAACAGCATAATCAATCGACAAAAAAAAACTGTCCCACAGATTTTAGATTAATGTCAAAGTGTATGCTTTCTGGTACGCCTGTCATAACAATGCTGGTAGGCGGAAACATGTAACATGTATTTCCTGTAGTCAACATCCAAGAGGTTTCCCTGTATGAATATCAAGGTGTCGTTATCTGCTAAACAAAACGAACAAGGAGGCGGATCCATAGCATAAACGCAAAGTGCGCGGCCGGTGGGTAGCGTAAAGGGCAAGGATGCACACAGCGTATACGCAGGGAACATCAAGTGACTGAATATTAAAAAAAAAGAAAGAAACGTCTCGCTATCATTATCACAAAGCAGTATCACCTCCTGTGGTGCAAAAGTTCAGCCCGCTACAGAATCCATCGCCCTACACGTACGCGAAACTGGAATTTTCGCAATACGTTCGGATAGTCAGGAAGGATTGGGTGCTTCTGCACAAAATACACTCGCAGATAACACTCGCACAACACTCGCAAGGTATATATGCACATGTACCCTACATCGTGGCAATCAGCCCAAAAGCAGCAAATTCCTCCTGCCATTTTATCACCCGGCACGCGCACGCACGCACGCGCACACACGCGCACACATAATGAGAGAAAGGGAGAGACAAACATACAGCAAGTTGTCTTTTTGCCCACTTTCATTTCCCTTATCCTTGTTATTTCTACATTTCGATTAAAAGAACAGTCAAGTTCCTATTAGCATTCCTGTGGGTTCATGTGGCTGTAATTAACAAAAATTGAGCCCCCTTGGTTCTTCTTATCCTTCTCGTTCACATATACACAGGTTAAAAATTTAATTCTGGGGTTTTATGTGCTGAAACGACGCTCCGATTATGAGGTACGCCGTGGTGGGGGACTCGGGATAAATTGCGACCATCCTGGGGTTCTTTAACATGCACCTAAATCTAAGTACACGAGCGTATTTGCATTTCGCCCCTGCCGAAACGGGGCCGCGGCGACCGGCCGGGTTCGAGCCCGCTACCACGATCTCAGCAGCGCAAGGCATATGTTCACTCAGCTACCGCAGTGAGTCATACACAAACATACACATGCACAGACACGTACGCACACACTACGAAGGGCTGTTAGGCACAACGACCCGTACTACCTAATCGCCCAACGTCGTATACAACAAATTAAGGACATGCTAAGAAACTGGCGCGTCATGTGTGTCCAAGTACATCAATTACTGTATGTTGGAGTGTTGACATGAGTGACTTATGTCAACACTTCATTTTCATTGCCCTACACCTAGGAGAGTCGAACCGCTCCAACGCAAGAGCTGTGCCAAGCCGTGTAGTAAAGTAGTACATCAAGTGGATGCAGTCATCTTGACCCAGCCCCACTGCCGGGAAGCTAACAGTTTCAGAGAGCGACGACTTGGGTGAAAACTCGTTAAAAATTGGTGTTTCACTCTTTCTCATTCTGGGAAAGCCAACGAAAAGTTGTTCATTTGCTGTCCCCAACCGCACGGAAACCAAGATAGTCGTGGTAGCCGTTATCTTCAAAGGTTAGGGGCCTGGCACTGGACATATGACGCTCAATAACAGATAATTCAGACGGTTTATCTCTCGCTCCAGCGTCTTCAACGCGTATATTTGAACGTCTAAAACTACGCGCACGAGAGCAAGGGGACGTCGACCCGCCTTCAGGGGCTCGTGAGTCAAGACGGCGTGCATTGCCGTGTGGTGCGTTGCGGAGCCTGCTCCTACCCGGCTCACGTTTGTTCAAGACAAGCTGACCAGTCTGGTTTCAAGCAACGCTGCGGCTTTGACGTGTTATTAGAGGGCGCATCCAGTCTTTCCACTTCTAGAGTGGAAAGACTGGATATCTTCTAAAGTGAAATTGGAGTCATATCCATAATGCAAACGAAAATAAAATGAAATTGAATTCATCCGCGTGTGCTACCTGCTGCGTGAGTTATGCACAAACTGACAAAGAACCACAAGTATAAGAGGAAACCGTCCGCCCAGCCCCCGCCGCGCACACATGTCTTCCGGTTGGTCAAGCGGGGGCTATATGCTTCAAAGGTCAATTTCCCCGCACATCAGCAAGCAGAGAACAGAAGCCACGTACTAGCAGGTTTACACGCAAATACAGAAATTCGCTCTATGCAGGGCTCGGTATTTTCCAAGTCTACGGCAGAAGTCTGAAACGTAACAACGATTCTACTTTCTGAGGCACCAAGCTATGGAAAACAGGCTATAGCCAGGGTTTCCGGAGAGAAATACGGAAAAAAAGCAAGTAAATATTAGTTTTAAAATAGTCAAAACGCATGGATTGCACTTCTTGCTAATGCAGATTAACAAAATTAAGTCGGTCTAAGGCAAGCACAAAATTATCTGAAACCCTCATATGACTCCTAAGTAATTTATTCTCAAATTTAGTGTCTACTGTGTTATTTTATTTTATATATTATTGAAGAGTACGCTCCTTTATCACTTAAATGCTGCGACATTTTTGCTTGCGAGCCAGCTAGTCGATCCAGAACATTTCTTCATAGAACCAGTCGCTGCCGCCACGATGTTTTTTCTTTGCCGTGGGGGGATGGGAGGGAGGGAGGGGAGGCGACGTTTAGCTGCGACACCAAATGCGTAGTTATATAAAAACGTTGCGAGGCGAGAAGATGGTAAAGACTTCCGACGCTGCTCGATGAGTAACCTCCGAGCCGCTCCCAGAGGCACCGGCAACAGTCATCGGTGCGAACGCGGGCAAAACGCCGACGGCGTCGACAACAGTTCTGCGCGTTGCTGGTTTTGCTGCATGTCCAAGTTTATACAGCTGATAAAGCTACTATCCTTACTTCGTATAGCTCTCTACTAATTTGCTATCGCAATTGATGCTTCGCCTTTCGGGTGAAGCTGCGCCATTTTTTTTTTTTTTTACCTCTGTGTCAGCGAGCTTTAGCGTAAAGTTCTCCCCTCCATTTTATGCTTGAATACATGCTTTGCTTTTAAATGGTGAAAGGCTTCCACGGGTGAATATTAATTATGTATGACGTGTTCCGCACACAGAAGAGTCGATCGAGCGTTCGTCTTTCCTTCAAATGTGCATTCTCGACAATCGGCACACGGAGACGATATAAGAACCCCACGGGGTCAACTGCAACTAAAGCTCGAACTTGAGATGACGTCATCCAGCGCTCCTGCCGCGCACATGACGGCGCGAATACCGGAGGCGGCGACTAATGGTTCCTGATATTTCGACGACGGCTGGAATGCAAATGGCGGTCACGAAAATTGCCCGAAAGAAAACGCGCACTCGCTGCAACAGAGTACCACGCATACTCGGGGGTATCATTACGCATTGCCGAATCGGGAAGCAAAGGAGAAAAACAGATTCCAGTGGTCTATTGTTACGTAGATTCGTAATTGAACATGCCACGGTTCGATTACGATGCTAGATCGATTACGAACTCATTTTGTTTCCATATTAGGCGAAGCCGTAGTAAGCACGGAGAAATGCCTGCCGCTAACTTTATTTTGCTATGATTCGATTTGGATGTTTCACTGTACAGGCGCCTGATAAGCAACGAGTTCGCCACTCAAGCAGCGCATGCGTTATGGCATCGACAAGGTGCAACGATGTGACGGAGGTGGGCAGAAACCATGTTGTCGACAGACGATCTCGAAAAGCCGCAGAGAAAAGTGATTCGATTATTTTGCTGTTGTTGTGAACGTTGTCAGTGCGGCCTCTTCGGAAAACTCCGTATGTAGGGTGGAATGTGTATAATATGCACTCCGGGCTGGAAGCAACCAAAGACCCAAGCCTTTGACTATCCGTATCACCATTTGCATATTCAGCGTACATTCATTTCTTGTGCACCTGTAAGTCGGCCAAGTTCTTGATTTGCTTTTTTTCTTGTTGAATCGATTTGATAAGTGATCAAGCAAGAGTAACGTGTAGCGTAGCAGGAAAATAAATTACGAAAAGTGTTCGCTCAGAAAACGAATTCATGATTTTCAGGCGCACGTGCAGTGGTAATTCCCGTCAGTCGCAGGGTGTTGGTCAGATATCGCGCGCGTGCTATAGCAAACAGCGACCAAATTCACACAAATGTTTCGTTATTGAGAAATATTTGCCATTGGCCGGCCGCCTTCGCTAATAAGTTTGCTATCACAATTGACCGGCAGCTTACGAAGCGCTCTAGGTTGCAAACGGCTTTGTTAGTACGTGTTCTTGGGCTTGTAGGCTGGAGGAGTTCGCAAGAACAAGCGCCGGTCAAACGTGATAGCGAACATATTAGTGGAAACCTTTGCGGATTCGGCCTGTGGTCCCGTCATATGGTAAAGGATGCTCGCTTGACGTCATACACCATATAAGGCAGAGGGTGAGGGCACATCGCATTGAACTAAGCTGTAATGTCCATATGACCGCCAAGTGTGCGGCATTTTCGACTATTGAGCTCAGTTAGTCCCGTTTCGCTGAAATAAAGTTGTTTCTCTCTCAAAATAAAGTTCTCTCTCTCTCTCTCTCTCTCTCCCGTTTCGCTAGGGCGAAAATACTAATAATCAGGAATCACCCTCTTTTGAGGAAGCTTCAGATACCATAACGCTGAAATCTAACCAAGAAAGAAAAAAAAAATCACCGCTGGCAGCTTCGAGCTCTGTGTCACCGCTGTAAGGTTGCAAATTAGGTGGAAGTTTCTTCGCCCGCGGCATCCCTCAGGTGTCGCTGGCGGCGGAAGACGGCGCGTGGCCGCACTCCGTGCGACCCTGAGGAGAGACGTGGTGCTGCGACGAATGGCGCAGAGCCAAAGACAGAGGTCACTTCGCCGAACGCAACCGATCATCGCCGGGAGCATTCAAATGGCGCTCTTCCAGGGACGGTCATCCCGTGGTTCGCGTGCTAATGCCACCGAGCGGTTGAGTGTATGGCGGCACGCGCTGAGGTCACGCGTGGCTGTATGCCGACACGTGGACAGCGTCTCCCACGCCCAATTGGCCCCGGGGAAGAGTGGTCATTACGTTCGATCTATACGGCGGCATTCGCGCATAGGCGACGCGCAAAAGAGCGGCGACGTGCGTGACATTAGAAGTAAATCTGAGAAAATGTCCGGCGAACGCACTTTTCGCTGAGCGTACAGAGAGAAAAGGATAGTGAGGCGGACAAGAAGCTAAGTGCGTACTTACAAAAAAAAAATCCTCTAACACTAGAACTGACCAGCCTATGGAAAAAACAAACAAAAAAAAAAAACATTAGGAACGAAAAGCCTTGTGAATTCAGCACCTGGGCCCATGTTCCCCAAAACCTCTTGCGCTAGAATTGTTCATGATCGAAAATTCTAGCCAATACTCATGTTGAACATAATATTAGCAAAAGCGACTGGCCAATGGCAAAAGTCACTTACGAAACGAAACGCTTTGCGAATTCGGACCCTGTTTTTAGCTTCTGGCGGCGGCCTAATCCCCAAGTATCATGGGTACAGCGCGGTACCTTTGCTGCAGCACTTACCAAAATACTCCCCAAGAGGCATACACGCCACATGGGCATACACGGTCATGTCGTGCAAAAAGACCAAGAGCCGAATTTCGATGCAGGCTGGTGGCGCTTAGTGTGTATTTTTTATTTACTTTGCTGCTTTCTTTACGGCGGTAGCTGTACTATGCTTTTTTCTTGTATATGTGCACGCAGTCATCGTCGTTGTATGCCGCAACATCGTTTCACAGGTTTTCTGCATATAAAGTAGTGGTGTTTCCGCAGGTTACTGACACAGCGTGGCGTCTGTTTACACTAGCATATACTGCAGTGTACATCCTATAGAGACATCACTATTGTTGAGCAGTGTTCCTTTATAAAGGCCTTAGTCTCAATCATACTTTATTCACCATGGGGTCACTAAAGCATACGCTTAGAAGTTGTTTGTGTGGCACACGCGATTTACGACGTAGGCGCAGAGTAACAACTACGCGCCGATAAAGGCAAGTGGCGTGACCTATTCCGTCACGTGTCGCTACGCGTGTCCCCGGAGGATGTTGCAACTCCGCACAACGCCCGGTTGCACATGTTCTGGAGGGGACTCGGCATCAATGAATAAGTTTTTCGGCTGTCGATGTATGTGCCCTGTGAGGCCTGCGCCACCGGGCACATATATAGGCCCGTATACACAGACATGTTCTTGCACAGAACAGTTATTGAGACAAAATGCGAGCCAATCGTGATATCGGACATGTTATTAGTGAAGGTGAAAAGCCAATGGCAAACAACACTTTTGGAATGAAAAGCATTGTGAATTCGGCCTCGGGTTATTATTCCTTTTTCTAAAGGCAATGGGAGCCTCGCTTTTTTTTTTGGATCCCGTCCAGCTCGCGAAAGGGCCACCATCACGCAAAATTTCGAAATGTGTTTTTTTTTTTCACTAAAAGTGAGGCTTCAACTTTCGCGAAGCGCTATGTGCTTTCCGTTCGTAAGCGCTCTTTGCCACTGGCTGGCCGCCTTCACTAATGTATCAGTATTGGCTGGAATTTGCTCTTGAGAACAATTATAGCTTAAGAGTTTTTTTGTAAATACGGTCCCGTATCCCAAAAAAACTCTTACGCTATAGTAGTTTGTAAGAGCAAATTAAAGGAAATCATGATGCTTGACTTATTCATTAGCAAAGGCGGTCGGCCAATGCCAAGGAGTACTTACGAACGGAAAGCTTTGTGAATTTGGCCCCTGCCTTCTTCGCCTAGAGCACTTGTTCTCTCGATGAGATAACAAGAAATTCAATTTTGTTTCGTTTGTTTGTTTCTTTTTTATTATTATTATTATGCTCACCATTTTCTAGAAACTTACGTTCCCGTCGCCCCATACTCTGCAGAGTAGCATGTAGGCGAGTGTACGCCGGCTAAACGCGCTGTTTTTCATTAAACAGCTTTCTCGCTTTCTTTTGGATCAAGTCAGTCTGAGTACGCTCGGATTTTGTTATTTAGGATGTCTTTCACAAACCCACATGCCTCATTAAGACATCGTTGGCCGACACGGCCGCCGTGTCATTTTTCTAACGCCATAGTTGCTGAGGCTGCTCTGCGCAGTGACGCTAAACCGGAGTCTGCACATGAACAGCGTCGACGAATGGACAATAAACACTCCTTGCTGATTTGGTGGGGCGGGCCAGCGAGACGTTTTCTGGCCCCCAATATAGAAGGGGAGCTTCTATATTGCGGGCCAGAAAACTTGATGTAAACAACTTCGCCGGACTATATATAAAGGCACTACAGGCTGCAAATTTATTCCTTCTCTTTTCCTCAAGCCTTCAGCCCGATGACAAAACGGCAAGTGTTTTGTGAAACCTCCAAATAATTTTAATTACGCGGCAAAATCATTCGCAAGTTTTTGTTCGCGTGGTTGCAGGATGCGCGGTAAAATGGTGAGCCAAGTTTTTAGGGTGTTTCTATACTATAGTATGCACACTAACACTATAATATGTACTTTGTGCGAGATAACTTGCAACATGGTTCCTTCTTTTTAAGGGCATAAGCGCTTATTTTGAAACCCTCCTCGAGTTTTGAGTTTCGTTGTAACACCTATCCTGTTGCGACAACTTAGGTGTTACACCATTATAATGAAACCGTTGAATTTCAGGCGGTCTCAAACAGGCCTGTGTGTTTTCGAGGTACCGAACAGCCGAGTATACTTATACAGGTATTGCGCCGTGAGTTATTGCTTGACTACGAAGAACAGACATGCGCTCGCTGACACTACTTTGTGGGTCAAAATGCCGTGCTATATAAGTCGGCTTTCTGTAGCAATGCAGCGCGAGCGGCACAAGGATATTTTCGATGCTCGGTTGTGTATATAGCGTTGATGCTAAGTGGGCGAGGCACGCGCTGGCCTCACGTGAAGAAAGAAGCCGGAAAAATGACGTGCTTGAACTTGCGGAAAACAAAACACATGGTGGACTTGGTATACGCTTGCACCACTGTTTTTCAGTCAGCTAGCAAAGATGATCGCACCTCACTGACACCATGAATGCAGAGGAAAGATCTGTGATTTTTCAATGCCGTTTTGACGAATTCACGTGGCGTCATTGCTTTCCACCAAAACGGCATGGTCGCGAGCTTTCTGAAAAAAAAAAAGGAAAAACAAGGCTGAATAATGCAATTTCTTTAGCTGCCCTGCATAAGCAGCTACATATACAGTGTATTATTCATGAGAACGTAAGATTTGGGCGACTGTTGTGATTAACCAATTTTGCAAGCGCTTCTATATGCCTTCCTACACAAGTTTTGTAGACCAGGAGAAGACGCTTGTAGAAACTACAGGATGCAGCTAATGTACGATCTTCTTGAGTTCCTGTAGTAAAAAGACGACGCATGTTAGCGATGTTCGACGTTATATACGACTGAAGACGCTATGTGCCCAGTCGAGAGTGTTGTATTTCTGTCAACGAGACATGTTTATCGAATAAAAAATTGTGCAATAACCGTCGAGAATGATTGTCAATGTCGCGAAATAGCCTAACACTTCTATAAAGCTATTCGCTTTATTAAAGGTATGATGCACCTGTAAGGTGTATATGATGCCCTAGAAGGCTGTATTTTGTAAGTATTTTCTTTTTCATTTTTCATTATTTTTTGTAATCCCCCCCCCCTCATTTTGATGGGGGCGAAATGTAAAAACGCCCGCGTACCCTGCAATTGGGTGCACGTTAAAGAACCCCAGGCGGTCAAAATTACTTCGGAGTCCCTCATTACGGCGTGCCTCATAATCAAATCGTGGTTTTGGCACATAAAACCCCAGAATTGGGGTTTGGGGTGTTGAAAGAGTTGGCGATGGTGACTTGACATCTTGCGTTCTCTTTGCTCCTACGCCAGCTTGCACTGGATACTTGCCGATGTACCTCTCGTACCCTCTCATTGTGAGGCCAAACCACATCGGTCTATCTCCTCTACTCTCGGCAAGCCAACGCTAACTAAATAACAAATATCTTGGCATCTTTGCGAAAGCTGCGACTCATGCACGACGTTTAAGGTTATTTGCTGTGTTCCCTAATGTCTGTCAAAATTGTTCCAGCTGGTATAATTTCTGAGTTTTAATATGTTACATGGAGCGAGAAAGGCTATCATTTCGTCCTCTCCTTAACGTACGGAATGCATAGGCATGAGTCGACCTCACTTGCTCCAGGAATCATGTGACAGAAAGCATAGCTCGGCGACAAGTGTGCTTGCGCTATAGCGCAGACTTAACTCCCGTCAATCGTTACAGTCCATACCACAATGACTGCAGTACGTAGCGAGACAAGACAAGAGAAAAGAAAATAACAGAACTAATACGTTGTGATTGGTAGACACGCGTGCTTGCTGCGTTGATGCGCGCATATAACTTCACTTCAAAGCGTATTATGAGGCGAAGCCGAACCTAAAGTGGCTAAGTGGCTACGACAGCGTTGTGCTGCTGAGCGTAGGGTAGCGGCTGCAACTAGAGGCCACTGCAACCGCATTCTTTATGATGACGGAATGGAAAAATCACCCGCGTTCCGAAATTTCTCTGAATCCCATGTGACCGAAATTAATTCGATGCCCTTCACTACACGGCGCCCCTCTATCCCACGTGTAGCTCTGGGATGTTTAAACACCATTTATCAAATCGGCTATGCGGCCTTGAAGGGGAGCGTCACCGAAGGACGGGCTTCATTAAATAACTTTTTTCCTCTCTCTTTCTCAAAAGGCTCTTTTTTTTAATTATTTTATTTAGGCGAACGAAATTCACATTGTAAACACGCGTCGAATTCGGACGGCACTCCGAACGCGATCGAAGGAGTCACGAACGACGGGACGGCAAAACATGCCCTGTCGAGAGCCGCGCGCGCGAGATATCCATCAATCTGGCCAAGGTAGAGCCGAACCAGTTCAGCGACACCTGAAAGCACGCTCTGGCGGCTTGCTCGCGGAAGGGTGCAGTTGGCAGTGGAGTGCTCTATAGAGCGATTCGGCGGCCAAGTGTCCCGGTTGGTGCGACAGTCGGCGTCGCTCAGCCCGTTTCGCGCGGGCACTCTCGAAGCGTTGCCATTTGCCGCGTGGCCGACGGCAAGGTCCGTATTAATGTCGTAACATGATAGTAGCTTGTATAGCAAGTGGCGTCAGCACGCCTGTTGTTAGCAGGAATTCATTCTCGCGACGGTGACGTACGACGCTTCTCTTAATACGACCGCGGTCTCAACACAAATTCAGGGAAGCCGCAACGTCTCACCACGCACCCTGATGGTGAAACATTACAAACCACAGCACAGAGAATGGATTCCGATCGGTTTTTTTATATACTTTTAGTGAGATGGGAACGATGTGAAACTCTGGGCCCGTAATTCTCTATGGGCCCAGATTTTTCCTAGTTCTCCTATGCGTAAATGCCATCCGCCATTGGCTGTTGCCTTGGCGACGGTTCCTTCATCACAGCGATTGCTGTCATAAGCGGCGAGAGCCTGAACACCGGACAGTGACAGTGAGGGAACGGCCTTACGATAGACAAATTTTGAGAATACGTGCTCTAAGGTAAACTTGCCCCTTTTAGGGCTTACCTTGTCTCCCAACATTATTCGTCATCTATGACTGCCTGCATTTCCTTTCTTAACGATGTGCTCCCGGTACTCTCAGGTCACGAACAGCATGCACGTGTCAGTGTGACATAGGGTTCCTGACAGGAGAGTAGTGAACGCAGAGTGTTAAATAATGGGAGTTTACGAAAGAATGATGCAAGTGTATGCAAGTACAGCGTTGGCATGCAAGCTTGCATGCTAACGTTTGCTAGCCTTAGGAAGATGGCCTCATTAAAGCATCAAAACATCAGGAATTTTAACGCCCCGAAACTGTTCAGTGGGTCATGAGAGACGCTATAGTGGAGGGCCCCGGATTAATTTTGAACACCTGGGGTTCTTTAAGCTGCGCCCAGCGTTGTTTCGTTCCACGGCTGCGGCCTGGAATCGAGCCCGCGACCTCATGCTTCTTTCTTCTTTACCATTCTCTTATAAACACAGGAAAAGCCGACTACCTCAATCCCCCGGTCATCACTCAATTATAGAACCAATCAACGGTTGGTGTCACGCCCTTGCTAACAACGCATGCTCAGGAAGAACAATTGCCAGCCAAGCGTGATACAACATAACCAACACCGAAACGCCACCAAAAAAAAAAAAAAAGAACGGGTGACAGGAAGGCATTAAGTAACTATCGACCGATATATCTTATCTAATTTTTCTAAGCGATCTCAAAAAATTATTCACCTGAGCTGTGTACTTATTTGGGACGGTATTTCCTGTTAACCGATTGCTAACATGGTTTTAAGAAAGGACGATCGGCCGAGACAACTTTCTTTATCACAAAATAAGATAATATTTTATCATCGTAAGAAGTGGGGTTTCACCTTGGCAATATATACGAACGTCTCTAGAGCCTTCGATTTAATCGAGCAGAGTATCCTACTGGCAGAGAAATATCTTTACGGTGTAAGAGGACGCGCTCCTTGATCAGATTGTATCTTTTTCAGCGTATACTATAGGAGGAGGAAGGATATTGCTTGTTGCAAAACGTGCCGGCAATAGCTCTGCCTGAACGCCATCTACCAATGGCAATACGGTCTGAAACACTTCGCAGTCCAGCTTACACTAGGTATCAAAAACACGTTGACACGGAGCCCAGCTTGCATTGCACGTTTTCCAAACCACGACAACCCACACGGCTTACCATTCCCTTTCCAACCCGGTATCACGAAGTATCCTTAGAAGGAGCCGAAGTACCTTCCTACTAAATGTACAATGTCCTCGCGGGAACAAAATATTACTTGCATTTGAGTGCGGTGCAATCTTGCGCTTCAGTCTATCTCATATCTTACGTTCTGCTTCAAATTCAGGACACTTCAGTGCGTAATGTTCATTGTCAACCAGAGCTTGACAATATACACACGACGATGATTGCCGAAGTCAGCGTAAGGAATTTTATCCGAATGGGAAGCACCCACACCGCGCACAAATTATAGGCGCAAGTGCGTCATCTATACTCTTTTTCTTCTAGAGCAAATAGACAACCTTACAGATAAGCTGTCTCATGATTTTAAATTGAATGTTTTATGTATATAGGCTCACGAACGTTCCTGTTTACGTCCTTTTGGCCTTCATTTGAGTGCTTCTCTGTCATTTCTTAGTTTCCTGCCCCATTTGTTGATTGTGTTGTGAACTTATGACCAATGCAAATACCACAAAAAAAAGGTTTTGTATTTCCTTTATTTATAGCATTGCTATTTTATTGTTTTTGCTGCATTCACTGAATGAAATCTGCATACGCATGCTCGCATGCATGAATGCATGCTCTTGGCGTGTTTGCCTGCATAACTTTCACTAATGTATTCGGCTACTCCTGCTTTCCGAAGCTTTAATACCGCAGCTGGGACCTCGTCAAGCATATCGCTCTTCGCAGCCTTTTGGGCAGCCGCCTTTTTTTTTTTTTCGTTGAAATGAAAAGGAACTAACCATTCATTTATTCAATAGACAAAATTCGCCGACGATTACGATACTCCGTAACGCGAAATTTGAGCGCAGCTCTTTAGGTGTTTTGATTTTGCGATATATGAGGCAAAAATTTTCAGAGAGACATGCATGTATGTACAGTTACAGACATCCGCTCATGCACCGCTTTGTTTTCACTTATGGTATCGGCGGACGCGCTCACCGCACACCTTACCGATGAAGTCATCGGCAAACGGACGACGGTGCTTTAGACGGTGCGCTACTCTGGCGCCACCTCTTAACTGCCGCAGACAGACCTCCGCTCATGCATCGCTGTGTTTCCTCGGTCGCTACTCTCCTCCTCCGCTTTCCTCATCTGGCTCTCTTCGCTATCACTGTCATTAATTCTCCGCTGCGCTCCGCTTTCGCTCTCTTTCATCCTCCCCTGCACCAATAGATTGTTCGCTTGGTTACACCGACGGCGACGCCGACACCGCTCAACGCACAAACGGGCGCTTAAGAGCTGCGCTCTAAAACGTTGAAAAGTTCCCCACCGGTAGGGAAAAAAATTCTATATTGGTTAGGACTCCAAAAGATAAAAAGGATATGTTGATTTTGAGGCGCTTCCTGCATCGCCTTAACATAGTGGTGCAAAGGTGCCCAATCTCGTGCGTTTGAGCGCATAAGATCAACCTAAATTAAATCCTATATATAGTTTTATGTTCCAAAACCACTATCTGATTAAAAGGCACGCTGTAGTGGGGTACTCTGAATTATTTTGACCACCTGAGGTTCGTTAACGTGCACCAAGATATAAGCAGATGAGCCATTTTTTTTTTCGCCTTCATCGAAATGCGGACGCCGCAGCCGGGAGTCGAACCAGCGACCTCGCGCTCAGCAGCCCGACGCCATAGGCACTGGGATGCCGCAGCGGGTCAACGCAGAAGAACAACGAAACACTTTTGTTCGCTTATTCTCAAGAAACCAGTGCTACGGCGCCTATAAACTGACGGCGGTTATATGAGTGAGACAGATAAGGCAGGGATGTCAACCAGTCAAGAGTCCGGTTGGCTACTCTACGCTGGGGGAAGCCTCTGAGCGATTACGAGGCTAAAATAACAGCTGTATACGCGTATACTACCGATGCCTCATTAAATTTGCGGGAAATTTCTGGCGAATGTGTACATCAGCTACCATTCACATCTTGTTCTCGATTTTCATGGTTCGCATTATTGGACAAAGTTCGCATGGATGCAAATATGCGAAAAGCTTGACATAACGGTTTTTATGCTTCCGCCATCGATTATATTGCCGTCTGTTGATGGCTAATAAACAATTTTGCGAGTCCTTTAAGGCAGTTCCTTTGAAACAAAATACTTTAAAGCAAAGTCGTCGGTCTGGCACCCCTTGCAGTAAAACTCTCGCTATAATAAACACTTTGTCCTGCCCCGACTGGTTTATTATAGAGGGATTCTACTGCAGCATGTTCGACGAAAACATCAATGATCCATGCGCTCTTTTGTGTACGAACAAATGAGCAACCCTTATGTAGGAAGTCGTTACTCTTACGCTTCTCGGGCTCAAGTTTAACAGGCTTTTGATGTTCCCTTTGTCCGCAATACTTTCTTTCGCACCTGTTTATACTCCCGTTACTAATTTGAACAGAAGCTCAGTCAAGGTTTCATCCTGTTCGCTTTCATTTGTGACTCTGTGTTTTAGTTTTGTGTGCAACAAAAAAAAAACACATCAAGGCAATGTATTCCGGAGAGCAGCATGAAGGGGGGCAAAGCGCTCCTGATGTAGGGTTTCTGCAGCTTTTCAAAAATGATTCTTATATGTAGAAGGGCGTTGTATGGCAAAGCAATTGTCCAGGAATCCGCAAGGCGGAGGACGTTTCATGAAAGAGAAAAACCGTCGTCAATTTGAGAGTAGCACACTTCTGCACAGGAAACCCATTGGGTTTCTCAGAATGAAAACGTCACATTTGAATAAACATCCGTCCCGGTCCAGGAATCGAATGGTGGACCAACAACGACTTTCCGGGTTGGTCGCTTTACTCTTAGGTGGACAACAATTTATCCCCTTCATGATGATTCATCTACCTTGCGGATTTCCGCAGAACAGATCGGCCACATATTTCAGTGTTCTTGCGCTATCCAATAAAGCGAACTACAGAGCATTGATTCTGTAAACACTCAATCGATGGTTCCCAATGACGGGTTGGTATACAGATCGTGCAAAATGGTACATGGTATTGATGCTGCTGCTTATTGCAGTCGCTGACTTCGGGTTACGAAGTCTACGCAACATTTATTGTGAAAAACAAGGTACAAACATGGGTTCGATTTTTTTTTTCTTTCAGTGTGAGCACATGCGTGTGTCCAGGGATATGAGAGAGATGATGGCTCTTGTAAATAGGAGATACTAGTCTGGGTGCTGCACCGGTACGCTACTTCACATCAGCTACGAAAGCATACCGTTTCGTAAAGTTTACTATATTGTTACTTTTTCCTAAGACCACTTTAGTTCTATATCAGTATCTCAGCATACATATTATGGCTGATGAAAACACGCTCGCGCGACGTACGTAATCAATGATGCCAGATCGCATTCTTTTGTAAATTTAATGTACAAAATCCTGAAGCACGAACATATCAGATGCGTTACATCAATCTGGGATCCATACCAGGTCAAACTGAAATGACCGCCGGAAGTTCGTGCCCATAGTAGTCGTATTGGTTGTATATTGGCAATAACCGAATCGCAAGTATCACATAAATGGAGCCCTAACCTGAAGTAGTTGACACTAAAATTAAATTCTGGCATTTTAAGTTGGCACGCCGTACTGGGGCGCACTGGATTAATTTTGTCCACCTGAGGTTCTTTAATGTGCACCTTCGTCTAAGTACAAAAGCCTTATTGCATTTCGCCCCCATCGAAATGCGGCTGCCGCAGAACTGGCACTTTAGTTCGGGCGCAATGAACGTACGACTGTTGTCATACAGACTGTGCCGTCTAAGCCGTTAGGCACGACGGCATTCGCACGCCATCTTCCACTGTATATGCTTCACTATAGAACAAAACCAAGCGTGCCGTAGTTCAAAGTGCACGTGCTTGGCTTCGAGTATCAAAATGCAATCAGAAGCATTGTTGGCCCTGAAAACGCGCAAAGGAAGAAAACAATAAGAACACTACAGCCAACGGATGCGAATGGCATCGGCGACCCACAGCGGCCTCCGGGCAGCCCAGGTGAAGCAGTCACTCCTGCAGTAAGCACTTCAGCCATAACACAAGTAATGGGCCGAGGAAAGTTTTGCGCAGATCATTTTGCATACATTACGCGTTGCTGTCCGTCCGCGCGACTCCCTCACCGATCGGAATCGCGCCGCTCGTTGATGGTATTGATGAAGGAAAAGGACGTCTCCGGGTGCCCGGGGCCATCAGAAAAACATGCGCCATACGCGCATAAGTGATTAATACGGCGTTGCTCAACAGATGCGCTTGCAGTGGACTTTCTCGCGTTCCCGGTGGTTAATTCAGGATGTGCGTGGGTCGATCCACGTAATAGGGAGGATTGCGCGCTATGGTGCAATCGACATCACAGCACAAAAGTGCGATCAGACGCACGCACACTTTGTCCTGTGCGTGTGAAAGTGAGGCTTTGCTTGAGGTCCATGTCGTGATGCAGCCAGAGAGAGGTCATAATACATGTACCACGACGACCCACCAAGATGCGTTCCTTAGGTGAAATGTGCTGGTGGCAATAAGTTCGGCGTAAATTCAGTTGGATTTTGTTCTCGCTGGCCCTCTCAATATCTTCTGGTTTTATTTCATTCGGTTACTACACGTGTACCGAAAACTTCTCGGCCGTCAGCCTTGTGGCAAAACCTATTTTCCGTACACAGTGGCCTTGAAGCATATTGAAGTATACGTTCGCACCGTAACTCGCAACAGCGTCAGCGCTAAGCGCTGCACACGAGGATTAGGATTCGCTGTGCTTAGCTGGTGTCGTCTGCCTCGGAATCGGAGGACTGCCCCTCGCTTTCATACCACCACTCCCTGGCGAGCAGTCTTTTGGCAGACGGCTTGGGGCTAGCAGTCTCGTGATTATCTGCACGGTTCGTGAGCAGTAGCCGCCGCAACACCATAACGGTAGTCAAGGGGAGGTTCAATATAACCGAAAGCTTTCAGTAGCTAAAACCCGGCAAAGAGAGCGCTGCTGCTGTACCGCAGCGGCCAAGCAGTGCGTATTACTCGAAATCGGCAGAGATGCAGGACTGCACGACATCGAGTGGCGCTGAGCCGTTTCCCCCGCCAGGGATCCCCTCCCATCCGACTCCCGAAGAAACCGTTTCAACATGTGTAGGAGGCACCACCATACGCCAAAATTTCTGGTCAATTTAGACCAGAATGAAACAATAAACTAAGAAAAAAAGATAACCTGCAGACATTTACGTCGGCTGCCTCTGTAGACACTGAAAACATGTTTCGGTAATGACAGAGCCACTCAATCAATACGTTTTCTCGGCGCATATTTGCTTAGCGCTGAGCCAAGTTAAATCATTAAAATTCAGCGAAGAGCAGAGTCATTCTGTCACTTCCGTAAAAAATACTCATCCGCACCGGTACACAAGACAGCCACGTCTGTATTAACCGGCGGCGGTAGATTCACCCAAGCATTGATTGCCGGACGCTTGATTACCCTTTGATTACTGCATGGCGCTTGCCCTGTAAGAATGTTTGTGAGAAAAATAAAGCTCCGCTAAGAGCTGACAGAAAGCAAAACGTGTAGCGGTAGGTGATTGAGCGCCAGGAGCTGCGATGTCGGCCCTGCGCAAAACGTACCGCCGCGTACACGGCAGTCCAACTCCCACCACGTGCGGGAGGCCAGTGTCCTGCATGAACTCTTCCTGTCACTACCGCTTCCACATGGCGCTTTTTCATGTTTCATTACTCGGCACCTTTCCTCAAATGCACTATACACCTTAGCTGCATGGTACACGCAAATCGTCGCCAGCCCTTAAAGGTATGCCTCCGAGCATCTCGTCAGCTCGATAATAGCCCCTTCTATACGCCTTCGAATACATCCGATTCCATTCGTTACGTAGCGCCAACAAGGCCTCACCACGTCTTGTGATGTTGAAGGTCTTCAGCGCGCAATTACCTCTCTCACACTCACTGTGCTGCAATAAAGTCGCCGGATCCGCGTCTACCGACGGCTTTCTCCGATCACCGCCCAGCTGCACTCGAAAGTGAATGGCCACCGTCTCTGGGTGCCTATTACGCGTCGCCTCGCGTCACGGCGGCGGCGGCGCGACGCGGTGGTATCGGGGGCCGGCGTGAAGAGCTAACCTTGCGGCGGCCGATAGAGACCAGGTCGCCGATCGCCCGGGGGCGTCCGAAAGTCGAGGCCTGTTTTCCTTGTCCGCAATCCCAGGACGACAACGGCGGGAGGAGCCGCCCGGCCGACGCGCACGCCTTCAGCAGCGCGCCGCCGGGCACGCGGCGGCACGCGCCGGCAGCCGCGCGGTAAAGCGTTGCCGTCTCTTAGCGCGCCGCCCGCTGAGCACGCGGAGGAAATAAAGAGCGATTTGTCCCTTGCATTCGCCCTGCGGTTTTTACCGCGGCATATCGGGCTAGCTATACACAACTACAGAAATTCTCTGTGCGCCGTAGATCCATCGGGGCTCGTACTTACGGCAGCACTTACCAACGACATGCTTTGTGAATTCGGCCCCGGATGTTGAGTACGAATTCACAAGTTCCATTTCCTGCCGTGGAGGCCACATTGCGGTGGGAGCGGTATGTAAAACTACTGGGAAAACACATTTCGTGGTGAATAACATTTCGCAAATAATAATCGAGACCTAAAAGATAACATTTAAGACATGATTCTCTGGCATCCGCTCTTACGAACTGTCCCAGAGTAAGAACTTTCTCTCTCTCTCTCTCTCTGCGTGCGTGCGTGCGTGCGTGTGTGTGTGTGTGTGTGTGTGTGTGTGTGTGTGTGTGTGGTGTGTGCGTGCGTGCGTGCGTGCGTGCGTGCGTGCGTGCGTGCGTGCGTGTGTGTGTGTGTGTGTGTGTGTGTGTGTGTGTGCGGTGTGGTGTGTGTGTGTGTGTGTGTGTGTGTGTGTGTGTGTGCGCGCGGTGTGTGTGTGTGTGTGTGTGCGTGTGTGCGTGTGTGTGCGTGCGTGCGTGCGTGCGTGCGTGTGTGTGTGTGTGTGTGTGTGTGTGTGTGTGTGTGTGTGTGTGTGTGTGTGTGTGTGTGTGTGTGTGTGTGTGTGTGTGTGTGTGTGTGTGTGTGTGTGTGTGTGTGTGTGTGTGTGTGTGTGTGTGTGTGTGTGTGTGTGTGTGTGTGTGTGTGTGTGTGTGTGTGTGTGTGTGTGTGTGTGTGTGTGTGTGTGTGTGTGTGTGTGTGTGTGTGTGTGTGTGTGTGTGTGTGTGTGTGTGTGTGTGTGTGTGTGTGTGTGTGTGTGTGTGTGTGTGTTTCCCTGGACTATATATTGCCCTAGGCTAGCGATCCTGCATAACGCAGCACCAACATTCTGAGCACATTGGCTCACAGGACCCAAAGGCCAGATATCATCGTTTTGTTCACTACTGTATGTCGCTTATGCGATATACAAGCTCGGTGTACCGCCGTTACGGTCCGCATCTCAACGATCGCTTCTATTACCTCAACCTCAACGTCCATGCCCGATTCACGAATATGCTAACGGTGTGTTTACTCTTGTTTACTGCTTTCATTTCTACTGGCTGCTAAGTTTCTTTTTTTTTTTTTTTTTCCCAATGTGTTTCACTGTCCGGGTTCGTACGTTCCAAAGTCGAAGCGAGAAGCTGCTTTTCGAAGAATGGTAAACTCAACGACTCTTGCCTAACTGCGTTTTTGTGTGGTAGGTTAATGAAATATAACGTTCGAATTTCCCAAGGTCCGAGAAAGCGCTTTGCGCGTAACCATATGTTTCTTAGGTAAAGCCCAGCGGGCGCTTCGGTTTTCCTTAAAGCAGTTACGTTACAACTTGCCTGCGGAAACGTCTTTGAAGGCCGCCGCGGTCGAAACGCTCTATCACGTTGCGAACGTCTTGGCAGTCAGCAGTCCGCGGCATGTGAACGCGTCGTTGCCGTTCGCCACTTGCTTGCAAGCCGCCAAGCTTAATGTCGACCAAGAAATATTGTTTTCATTTGAAATTATTACACCGACTATTTCACGCACAACTTTCGTCAGCAAAGCGGGGGGCACCACCTTCATCCAGGGCTGCACCAATATTCTCAAGCGTTTCTATTTCTTTTTAATTTTTTGCTTTTATTTCCATAAACATACAATTTATGGGGGATTTAAGGAAAAGGCTGCACAAAACAACTTGACGGGCCTTAAAACACAGTCTGAGAGCAGCAGCGGCAGGCACAGGCACTAATTCAGGACCGACAACACAAACAATACATTTGAATACAATACAATGTTGGCTTAAACTTGTGCCAGCAAAAAAAAAAAAAAAAATGCAATATAAGAAAAACACTACAACCCCCCCCCCCCCCCCCAAAAAAAAAAGCCAAGCAAATCGTAGTTTTACACATGAGCAACAAAAGCAGTAAAAAAATCGATCATGTTCAAATATCACTGAAAAACTCATAGAAACGCGAAACAGGACAAGAAGTGACATCGATGTTATTGCGCATGGTTGTGTTTTACAGGCGTGGTAAACGCTGATGTAATATTTTAAATGCATAGTTAGTGCGAGGGCGTGTCACATACCAGTATTCATGTGACCGTGTGCTGTATTCTGTTCTATTTCTAATTAACTGGGTTAAGGACGTAATGTATCACTGGTTTTATTTCTCGTCCTTACGATAGGCTAACGACAGCCTAAAGTCTAATAAGAGTGCAGCGTGAGTTTTTTCAGTTGTTTGAAAAGGGGTGCAGTGTAAGCATCTGCAGGAGCAGTACAAATAGAATGAATTACTTTTTTTTTTGAAGCAGGAACAATCGATCTATGTTGGTAGCAGACGTCGTACTCCACACCAGACAGTAGTAGTGTATGTGACTCAGGAAGAGAGCATTATATGAGAAGTTTGACTTTGCGTGGTAGAGGTTTTCAACTGAACAGTATTCCAGCTACTTGGGCAAGGTTTCCTGCTAGCAAGTTTATGTGATCAGTCCATGACATATGGCTATTAAAAAACACTCCTAGCGTTTTCGCAGACCGGACAAGCTCACTTCTTGAAGAGCCTATAAAAATGTCGGTCCCTAAGTTCATTCATTTATTCTTGGCTTGAATCATTTCGTTTCTTGTCTTTCTTTCCTTCCTTTTTTTATTCTTTATTTCCTTCTATTCTATTTCTTTTTGTTTTCTTTATTTTCTTTTCTTTCCTTCCTTTTTTTATTCTTTATTTTTACTTATTTTTCTCTCCCTCTCCTTTCGCATCCCTTTACCCCTCCCCCGGTACAGGGTAGCCAACCGGAGATAACCTCTGGTTAACCTCCCTGTCTTTCCTTTACCTTTTTTTTCTCTCTCTCTCTCTTGGCTTGAAATAAAATAGCTTTGGTTTTATCAGTGTTGGTTTTTAAGCCACTGTCCTGTGACCATCGATGTACTTTAGCAAGGACAGAATTTGCGGTTGAAATTAAGCTTGCAATATTGTTTGACGAGAAAAGCACGGTAGTATCATCTGCGTAGATTATATATTTTGGTTCACTATCCACAAGAACAAGGTCGTTTACATGGACGTTGAAAAAAAGGGGGCCTAGTATGCTCCCTTGGGGAAATCAACTTTTCCTTGCTTGATCTGGGAGCAGATGCCATTAATGTTAACAAGTTGACTCCGCTGCTTTAAATAAGATTGGACTATATCTAAAGTAATACCGCGAATACCGTAGTACTCTATATTCGTCAGTTTAAACGTAGAACTTGTAAATGCTGAGGACCACACTAGTTTATATAAGTGTGTGGCCAGTCAGGCTTCAAAGGTCACTATAAACTGAACTTGTTTGATCAGTTATAGTGAACACGAGAACTTGTTTCAAAACTGAGGCAATACGGTCAGAAACACGTCGCCATCATTGGTCATAATACTGCCTTGCACTAAGCAGAAAAGGGTAAAGCTTTCAGGCTGATCTTGCTTATGACGACGGTTATACGCATTTATACAACAGTGCTAGTCCAGACGAAGCTGAAATTTGACCGTGAGAAAAGACCCATCTACAGTCCATCTCTCTTCGCATAAATTAAGCGTGATCTTGCGTGAGCGCTTCGTGTTCTTTGCACTATAGTGCTTATTAGGATCTTCAACTGCCCGTTGGGTCGAATGGATGTTCCTTTCGCTGATTCAAAGTGAGGTAACATGAGTAGATAGAATATTTCGAGCGATTAGTTCAAATTAGCTCACCGTGCGATCTCGCACCAAGCATACGAAAACATATGCTTCCACTAGCAGCGGCAAACGAAAATTAAATATTTTCCTCCAATCAATCGCTGGAATTAACACTACATAAAAGAAAACGGACGTGTCTGTTTGTTGTTCTACTTGTGCTTTTTTATTTTCTATAAATATTGATTTCTGAGCGGATAAGACGTATAAATTATTACGCTCGCTAATAAATCCTCAGTTAAAGCATATAGCTTTCATACTTTTTATGATTGGCCTTGTATCCACCCTCAAAATGTTCGCCATCTCTCGCCTACATTCCTCGTCTCCCTACTTGCAGCCGCGTCTGTCACATATCCTACTACGATGTGAACAAACCATGTTGAGCTTTCTGCGTCTCGATGAGTGTTCGTTTCTCATCGGGATGGCCTACAGACTTACTTGTGATGCATCACGTACACATCACGTACACGTCACGCTCTTTCACCACCTCTCTTCTCACTTCATAACTCAACTCCTTAGCGCGCCTTCCCCATTTTCGCTCCTACCCCTATCTCTGTCCTGTGCAAGGTAGCCAGGCGGAACTACCTGCGGTCAACATCTATGTCTCTGTACCTTGTTGCTCTTTTGCTACCGATTTCATATAACTTTGCCGCATGACTGTACAAAAAAAAAAAAGGTCACGCCGCATTCACCGTTCCTACTTAAGATCAGCGATGGGTTGCCCTCAAAAATGCAATCTGTCTTATGCGGTTCCTTGAAGGGCTCCTAAATGACAAGACTAAGGCATACGCACCGAACATTTCCCGCTAGTGAGCGTGCTACGAAATCTGGCATGCATACATCAGGGTACAACGAACAGATCGTCGCCACGCTATGCCCGCCGGCAGCTCATGAAAAGGGGCTCGCCACTCTATCTGACGCTGCCACGCTGCGCATTGCCTCAGGCTGTCGCCGCACTATATTTTCAGAAAGCTGTAATAATCGGCCATGAAGATGGTGGTCATTTGCCTCTCCATGCAATTCCACCGCGGTATCTCTGATGGCGGGTTATGATCCCTTCGCTCACTTGTAATCAAACAGAAAAACTCTACCTACTGAAATGGTACCGTGTATTATTATCATCATCGTATCTCGAGTGTTTCCTTTCGTGCTACTCCATACTTACTTTCGAAGAACTCCCACGAACGAGATCTAGTGTGCAGAATTCGAGCTAATGAATCGCAAATGAATAGTTTAACAGCCTTTCCAACACGGGGAGAATACGAAAAATGTTCGTGCGTGTTCGACAGGTTATTGACAAAAAATAAATCCTTCATTCATACAGAGGATAAATTAGCCCGTTCATTCAGCAGAAAGCTATGCCGATCTAGCCGTTCTGAGAGGCTCATTGCTCCGAAGCAAGCGTCGGGATTTACCAATGTATGAGTGTCCACGGCGTCGGCCGTTTGTATCCAAATGGCTGCTGGCAGCAGTTCCCTAAAACTGACTGGTAAGGTCTGATGTAACAGATTGGCGGATAGGTGTGCAGCCTGGCCAGTGAAAGAGCAACGCATGCACGCTGGCTTATAGAGCGTACTTCATTTTAGAGCGCAGCAATTAAGAAGGCGCGCCGCGCGGCCACTCATCTAACGAAACGCCTCTGCAGTTTATGTTTCAGTAGAATACGTATATTAAGATTTTTAACAATATTTAACCCATGCTTAAAGTAAAGGAAAATTTCTAGCAAGCATTCTGGGCGAATTCATGCCAACTTTGCATGACGCGAGTGTCTATTTTGGCGCATAACACCTTCTATTTTTTTTTCTAATGTAGGATGTCATCCACAAATGACTGACTCTACCAATGAGTCGATAATGTTTCAGCTTACGGCCATTCTTTAAAGAAAGAGTAAACAAATGAAGTTATGCGTATCGTCCGTTCGGTCGCGGTAACATGACGACTACATTCGCAGAGACGATACGAGAGAAGATTCTGAGCTATAGCTCTGAGATATCTTTAGACATTTATTTAATTTCTCATCATGTTTGTGTTTTCTGTATTTGCTGCAACATTTATCAAGCGAGCATAGCACTCCATTAGCCGCACTTTTCACCTTTTATTTACGGTTCAATGAGAAACAAGAGGCCCTTCATTTCATTCCACCCGGTCTGCGCTCGGATGAGGATATTCCCTTATTTTCGTTTCTAAGAGTGTATCAACAGGAAAGCAGTGCTACTCTTAAGTGCGTTCTAAGAAAAGACGTCGAACGTCCATAGCCCCTGGTAATTCTTCTATTATTGATTTCGCAATTAGATTTATCACGTGTCACTTTAAGGTGGGGCTTTGCTGCTTCTCGATACACAAACCAAGTAATCCGCGTCAGACTTCCCAATACATCACCATTAGCTTCTGCAATGAGTGTAAACATATTTTTTTCTCACGGTGCATGTAAAAAATACCGGGCCCGTGCTCAAAAAAAAAACTTATTACGCTAGACCTGTTTGTAAGAACAGATGCCAGCCAATCGTAATGTCGGACATATTATTATCGAAGGCAGCCGTCCAATGGCAAACCGCTGTTACGAATGAAAAGCTCTGTCAATTCGGCCGCACAACAATAAGGGCTACGTAGAGTTTCTTGCCTTTTCTCTCCACGAGTAAGTGCACTTCAAGAGAAGCTGATCCTTTGTCTTTAGGGCTGCATTTGTTCTAGTTTTTGCCATCTGTAACATCTGGCAACACTGGTGGAAATTAACTTTCATCTTCAATAACTTTCACTACGCCATTAAAGGTGCAATAAGTTCTGATCAAGTGCCTAACTGATCAATTTAGTCAATTGTTTTACGTTCTGTCACGAGAAATAACATTACTTATGGGAATACAATTAATCTGCCATATTGTCAAAGAACGCTCCTCTAAGTAAGTTTGAGAATATACGTTCATGGTGTATACCATTGCGTTCCGTATGTCCGACGACGCGTGAATATGTGTGGCTGACAGCACTTCCACGTTAGATTGAGACATCGGCCAGCGTTGGTCTTCCAAGTGACAAGGAACTCGGGGGTTACGTCATCGTCACGTCGCTTCCTTGTCTTTTCCCGCGACGTGATCATCGCGAAAGCGATCGGCAGCCACGGATCAATGCGCAAGCGTCTACGCAAGCCATGAGCTTGAGCACTGTCAGGTGGAAAAGCAAAGAACGTCGTGAGCTCTGCGAGCACCACTGTCTCCCTGTCACTTTGAAACACCACACCAATCACCGCCTCGTTTATTTATTTTTTCCAAATATTTGTGCAAAAGTGGCTGCGAACAAATTGCATGGGTAGTTAATGCGCGCACGCATACACACAACTACCTAGTACATACCTACCTCTGTACTATATGGAAATTATTCACATATAGTTGTTTCGGTTTGCGTGCATGAAACAAGTGTCTAGATTTCCGAAGAAAGAGGCAATTTGTGTTTTACCGACGTGATTTAATTGGCGTAATGTGAGGTTACCGCGCGATGCAATTCTATTAGCACGGTCTCTTTTCGAGTTCCATCCACGCCTTAGTTTCGACGTACCACCGTCATACCGTACGCCGTTAACATAGCTGTAGAAAGAAATGCGCTAAAAGAGACATCTAGTATGTTTGACCAGTTGGCTAGCATGACAGCCGGACTGAATACATGAATTTCAATAAAGTGCCATCTCGATAAGATCGTTTCAGAATCGTAAGCACCTGAGTGCGGATAACGCTCGGCAAGTGATCCTGGTGGATGCGTAGCCCTAAATAAATTTTTCGAATTTAACGAGGATGGTAGAAAAAGATAAATCGAATTCATCGTTACTTTAGCTACACTGCTGAACCAGGAACAAAATCTTATCTTTACTTCATGTAACGTATCACTACGCAGCCACCCGAGCTACCCCAGCTGGTCAACTCACGCAGCAACAATCGGAAACACACCCCAACCGTGTATAGGCTGTTTCACATGGCGCGATTAGGGGCGAAAAAAATCGTTCTGCCGCGCACGTCGCAGAGCGATTTTCGCTGAGAGCTTTCACATGCGTCTGTGACAGCGCGATTTCCGTCGCAGCGACGCCGAAGGTCGCCCCCTGCTCACGAAGCATCCAAGCCTGCATCGCTAAATAAAAACAACGTGGGAACTAGTCACATAATAAAATGTTCTTCTTATAGAATATAGAAAATAGAATGAGTACACTATTTTTTAACGTTTAAATGCGTTGAGCCTTTACGATCGCTTAGTCTGCATGCAACCGCGGCGAGTGAAACGCTGCACAACACAGCAAGTATGAGCGTGCGGCTAGTGCGGCGTCGGTGGGGTGGTTTCGTTTATTACCCCGTTGTTGTGGTAATATATCGAAGCCACAACTCTTCTCCTGGAGGAGTATATGCTTCTGCAGAAGAAGCGACCATTGAGTGTGTAAGCACCTGGCACAATTTGTAGCGATAAAGAGGTTCATGACGGTGACGATCAAGTGGGTACTTGCCGTATGTTTGAAGGCGGCGTCTGCTCCTGACCTGGATAGCGTGAAGCTTCTCAATTTAAACGAATTGTGTGAGCTAGAGAAAACAAAAATTGTTCATGAAGCTCCTGAGCCACAGGCGCTGGTGGATACGCTCTATTAAAACATCATTGAAACTGGTGCGCGACATTGCTCCGCTGAGCTTCCAACACGCGGTAAAACAGGAAAGCGCCTATTTCGACGGCGCTTGCTGTTACGTCACGTTGCTCCGCCCACATCGCGCCGATCGCTGCGACTCAGCGACGGAAATTCCAACATGTTGGAATCCCGTCGCGGAGAGCCCGCGACATCGCGGCGGTCGCTGAGCGACGGAATTCGCTGTGTCGCTGTGTGAAAATCGCGCCATGTGAAACGGCCTTATGACTTCACGTGACAATTCAGCGTTGCAACTATCCCGGCTTGAATAGACTTCTCAAACAAAACGTGCGTCTTCGTGGTGGCAAAAACCGTCGTGACATGACTTTTTGTACATTGTTGGATATTTGATTTGTGAAAGCAAAGTCGCTTCGGTGTCTGCATTACATGTTCCTTAAATTTTTTTTTTTCAACTTTCGCATAAATGGCCGGAATCTTTGAGCACATATTATAGAACAGCATAGGCATGAGCTGCAAGGCGAGCCCGTTCCATATTTGCAAGTCGACCTTAACGACGGGCATAGTTTCATTCTACAGTTTTAAGAACTCAGTATTATTTATGCTACGAATGAAGAATGACTTTTAGGCGCAAGAATTAGTGCTTTGAATCGGAGTGCAAATCATACCTTTTAGCCTCATATATGCTTTAGTGCTTATATAGCCTTCCGCGGAATAAACTTTAATTCAAGTTTTGAAGAAACCACGCACCTCGCAGTATCTGCTAGAACTTCCGGCATGTTCTTCTGCATGGCCATAAGATTTCAGCCACTTGTTCACACCATTTTTTCTAAGCGTGAAGTGACAATGAGTGTGAGGGACTTAAATAAGTTTTTTTTTTTACTCAAAGAAAATTGCCCGGGCGTGCTAACACTACTACACAGAGCTCAAGTCTCATGAAGTATGCATCTTGAGACTTGACGCAGTCTCAAGATGTATAATAATTTAGAAGAGCTCTGAATTGCGCTAGTTGGTGTGCATTCGTTTTTTCTTGCGCCAAGTACTGTAGGACGCAACAGGGACGAAACGAACACTGAATATCGTGTCCGCTTCATATCCAGTGTTCGTTTCGTCCCTGTTGTGCCCTACAGTACTATAGCGCAATAAAAATGAATGCATAATAAAATAGACAATTGTCAACCTCCCGACTTGTGGAACGAAGCAACAAAGGAAACCCATGCGGGTTTCTCGGAAAGAAAGCCATCTCAGCTGAATAAAAATTCGTCCTGGTCACGTGTTCGAATCCCGGACCAGAGCGAATTTTTCTTCAACTGCGAAGTTTTCTTTCTGAGAAACCCGCATGGGTTTCCTTTGTTGCTTCGTTCCACAAGTCGGGAGGTTGACAATTTTTCCTTTTATGAACGCTCCTCCACCCTACGGGCTCCTGCAGAACAGATTTCTCAGTCTCAAGATGTCGACAAAAACACTGTCGCAAGATGTATGCATAGAAATATGAGAAGCGGGGAAAGCTGTCGTGCTACGATATTTAACACTGTATTTGAAAGACAAAAATAGAGCCACAATGACTAATTTCTTCAAGGCTTCGAGTCCTACGAATGACGAACATGCAGTTCTCACGAACTAAAATTTTTAGGAACCCGGCCATAATTCTTTATTCTTTTTGACTACGAAAGAAACGAATGAAAATCAAGCTCTTGTAAATGTCTCCTGCACTTTACGTCTGGAACATAAATTTGTATCGGAATAATGGAATACTAAAAGGTAGGCTATCCTGCCTAAAGATATATGTTTAAGAGCTCTGGCTGCTAATTCGGCGTCTAAAATATATTATGTGCAGATAAAACATGCGAGGTCTAGCCACAATTATGAAGGAACGACTTCTCATTCGGCTTGTTAGGTCGGGTATGAATGTTGTACGTCACTATAAGCGCGATTGTTAACGTTTTAGAAGTAATGTACGTGTTGTAATCACGAAGATACAAGAACCAGATTTACGAAGCTGATTTTTTTTTTCTGAGAACCCATATGTCGTTGCCTGGCGGCCGTACTCTCGTATCAACTGTCGTGTTCTACATATAAACTTCATGAATCCGGGCTTCTCACGGTAGCAGTTTAGAAAATTCTACATTTCGCAATTCTCGTAATTTCTCCCATGAACGAAGACTCTTGCCAGTAACATTGGTCTTGCCAAATGTCAGCACCTTCTCCTCTAACGGCAGAATTTTAATCCTTCTAATTGGCGGAAATTTTCAAATGAACATGTTTCTTAATTTAGACAGACAGCAAAGGCAAAGCTTCCCTGGAAACCATCTCTTTTTTCCTCATTCGCAATATTACTCAATTACGTACTTTGCTTTTGCATTGCTCAGAAGCTTAACATGTCATCCGTATACGTGGGATATGATAAACATATAGCTCCTATGCATACAGGGTGTCCCCGCTAACATGAGTGAAGCTTTTTTTTTTTTTTTTTAAATGGCTGCAAGATAACAGGACGGTATACAAACGGTGTTCCTTCGGCAGTCGCCTACTGCAAACTCGGTATACAACTTGACTAAGGGGTTAAGTAAAGTTAAGTAAATCGATAATCACAAGTATTCTTTAACTTTGTTAAGCAATTTCGGTCAACTGGCTAACCAATGATAACAGAAAACCGAAAAGTGCGGTAGGCGACTGCTGTCGAAACGCCGTTTCGTCCTCGTATCTCGTAGCCTGTTAATAACTTGACCCGTGTTAGCTAGAACACCTCGTATCATCCGTAGTACGCCTCGCACGTGCAAGGACCAGGCAGTTAACTCGACCGCCTAACGCTTATCACTTATAACCGCTTAAAGCACAGCACTAAAAGTAAAAAAATAAATAAAAAAGTCGCAACAACGTCAAGGCCAGTCGGCAATTTTTGGAAATGGGCAGCTAGCCTTCACTTGTTCTGTATTATTGTCTCAGCGTGACGGAATTTTCATCTCCTATTTTTTTTCTTTTTTTTTTTCTTGTGATAAACAGTAGTAAGAAAACTTACACCATGTGGCCTTTTTAAAACGCATTTCTATAGACTCAAACGCTGAAAACACATTACCTTAATTTTATTTACGCGTAATAGTTTCCTGAATTGTTCTTGCAGATGAAAAATGACACGCAAAGTCATAAAAATGCAAACAAAAAATCTGAAAGAGTGGAAACACGCTGTTGGCGCTGCATTGGCTGCGCGCTGCCTCCATGAAGCACTCTCACATCGAGTAGACGGGATTAAATATGAGCGAATTTATTCTGGTCTGCAACTAACAAATTGCATTAGACACTTTTAATCGAAGCTTATAACCATTATTTTGGTTTCACCTATTAACTCGCGCGGTCTATTTCAGCAAACAAAACAATACGCCGCGATTACAACAGATTAAATGAACTTCTCAGGAGATCTGCTCGTTTTACTAGAAATCACTGCGACAAGTATACACTACCTATTCCGCGTTCGTGTAGAGCGCATGCGTGAACTCGCGGCCTATACATAGCGTGCCTCAAGTCCTTTATACGTGCCTGTAATTTAACTTCAGCAAGTTTTCATACATTTGGCCGTGCGAGTGCATATGAAACGTTTGGCGCCTAATACTGTTTAGCAAAATACCCGCAGTTGCAGCACGACTAATCGTCAATGATTTCAGTATATGGAGCGCTGTTGTGGCTCTGTTATCAGCTGCAGAGCGAGACACGCACCTCAAGGGTAGGATATGTTTTCAAATTGGTCCAAATTGGTCCTCTGTTCTGTTGCGTTCAAACAAGTCGTTGTGAGGATTGGGCACGAAGAAGGAACTAGAAAATCCGTTATTAAAATAAATAGAAAAGGGGAGGAAATGAGGAATGTCTCCACTGTAAGTACCATGTAGCAATTAACAAGTCCAACACAGCTCAATTCAGGAAGAGTTCAAGCACATCGCTGGTTTTTGGGCAAGTTAGACGTGCTATGAATTTTCTAAAGTTATTAAGACTAGGATAATAGCAAGAGAGAGTAGATACAACCCGATGCTGTCAAGTAAATTTCATTTCAAGCAGCACACAAGTATACGCTGCTGGCACACCAACATCAAACAATCAAGCAAGCGCTCTTTCTGGTTCACGACAGGACAATTTATTGTCCACGAAAACCCGCTTTATTAATCAGCCTACACCTTCTGCTATTTCTCTTGTGCTTTTATGTGTGTTCCTCAGGACTTTGCATTCAATAAAGCGCGGGTGGCTATCATGCATAGTCGTGGCAGAGTACTGTTATGGAGGTCATCCCCATCTCATCCGTTTTGTCTCTCTTGCTGTCTTGCACGTCTTAGTATAGCCCTGGAAAATTTATAGAACAGGTAGAGTTATCGACAGCACGAAAGAAACACAGTTGCATACACCTATCGAAGACAGAGGCATGTTATGAAGATTTAAACGTGCGCCAACTGAAAAGCCTCTGAATATGACGCCAGCCTTTTGCTGTTGAATCTGCCACGAGTTAAGTATTCGCCACAGTGGGGTGCAATGCAAAAAACTCGTTTACTTAGATTTCGGTGAGCCTTAAAATAGCAGGCAACTAATTAGCCTGAAGCCCTCTACTATGGCGTTCTGCGTAGCCCAGTGAACAGTTTTGAAGTGTATAGCCTTTTAAGTTATTATCACGGTGTAGGTAGCTATATTGTTTAGTATGAGCGGGACACTTGTGCAACTGTGTTTATTTGCTCCTGGAATCCTTCCTTTCCGAGTTGCCGGCAAAAAAAAAAAAAAAAAACGAGCCTGCTCAAAATTTAGTTCTAGTCTATTCAAAATAATTCTGATAGCAAAGCAATACCGAAAAATTATAGCTGTCAAGCGTCGTGTGAAGAAACTTATAGCTTTTAGCGACCTTGGCAGATTTCGCCGCCGGTATGTATACAACTGCGCAAAACCACATAACGGAAGGACTCCGTGTGTGTTTGGTGCGCCAGAAACCTTCGTTATTTCCTCACGCTCTTTTCGCGCTGTTTCAACTTGCTCCGTCCAAGAAAATATAGCGATATGGCGTGTGCCTCTTCGGAGCGCTAATAGCACAGAGCACACAATACAGCTGGAGCAGCCGTCGCGAACGGTCGCAGACTGTTGAGCTCGCGTGTCGAAATTTCTGTAGAGAGGCAAAACCCCCGACAAGGCCATCGCTCCGAGGCTTTGCGAGGTACTAGAGGAGAAATTAAAAAAAAACGTCAAGGAAATTTTGATCCACACGTGGTGTGGACGTAGAGCCGCGGCTTCCAGGGGTTTGCTTTGATGGCCTCGAGTGATTACCCGGAAACATACGCACCGATGGCATGAACCAGCTTTCCCGTAAGCGATGCGTATGACTCTCGAGAGACACCTTGCGTTCAGGTGACCACACGTGCGTGAACGTTATTTCCTCGTTTATCACTATGGCAAAGGTCCCATGCGACGAAGCTGTTCGGCTATACTGCCCACATATAGCCTCTTATTCGCACTCATTTCCCACTCCCATGCGGACGCTAACCGTCGGCAGATGTGATCACCAGCGCGAAGCGCCATGCATGAAGCAATAAAACTAATATCACCCTCAGAAAGCAGCGCTACTTCCATAAATGATGCTCAGTAGCTATAACATGCGCTAGGCAACGCCGTTGGGAACGCAAGGCTTCGGTGTCCTTACGCCTCACGTATCTGGAGAAGCGAAGAGCTAAAGAATAATAAGTACAGAGTCTACAAACACCAAGGATCGCTTATTCGTGCGGCGAATATTGGCGAGACGACACACGATGGAAATTTCAGATGGCCAATTGCCAACTCTGATGACTTCTTGTCCAGTTGGCGCAGACGGAAGATCGGCGGCACGCTAAGCACGCGAACGGCAGACGCTGAATTATCGCTAACCTCAGAAGGAAAATTGAGCACTTGTCTTTGCAGCCTAGCGGGTGGCTTTGAATCAAAACAGAAAAAAGAACGAAACAAAATGGGGGAAAGTCTCTCCACGAATAAAGCCACTGTTTTCTGCACACCTGTTAAACGTTTGCTTGCTTGCTTGCTTGCTTGCTTGCTTGCTTGCTTGCTTGCTTGCTTGCTTGCTTGCTTGCTTGCTTGCTTGCTTGCTCTTCTTTTTTCTTTCTTTTTCATTCTCTCATTCTTTTTTATTTTATTTTTATCTTATTTTTTTACCGGAGAGATAGCCGGGCGCTTACGGCGTACGCGGCTGACCGTACTACTACGGATTTGATTCCCGTCCACAGCGACTGTATTCTAAAGTATGTAGAATGCGAACACACTCATTCACTTGTATTTAGCCGGACAGCAAAGAGGTGATCGATTATTGCGGTATCCTCCACTTTGGCGTTCCTCCGAGTCCAGGCTAGCTTTGGGCCGCAAAATCACCGTAATGTACTTTTCTCGTCTTATTTTCATATAATTTATGTATCCAGTCGAACCCGGATATATCGAACCCACATATAACGAATTATTGTGTATATGGAACAGCTGTGAAATCCCCTTGAAGAGTTCTGTAGGATAGGATAGGAATGAACTTTATTTGTCCAACGGTTATTGCTGTTGGTGCCCGGGGCTAGGCTGCCATTTCAGCCGCGCTGGCCTTAGCGGCATTCGCTGGCGAAAAGTTTTTGACTCTATAGTGCCTATTTACGCTCACTGCTTGAGAGAATCAACACAAGGCGATTTTTTTTTCTTTTCGTCTTGTATTGGTAGCCAATAAAAGTGATTGGGCTAGTTGATACATTCTCGAAGGCTAAGACAAGCTTAAGCGCAATAAACGACCATGGGCGAGACGAAACAAACAGACAGGAACGAGTGCTCTCCACACAGCAAATGTGCATCGCCCAACTAGACCACAGAAAGCCTAAGCTGTGCTTAACCTAAATCCACATAAAACCTAAGCTATCATTAAGACTCAAGAGAAGCTGCAGCAGCTTGTCCTGTTTATCTTGAATCAGAGAATCGACGGCGTGTAGCGCAGTCCATGCACTTCCCGTATGCATGATTAAGTTCCACTTTGCAATCAACCCCATCGTGACCTATCTTGGCTCCGCTGCATGCAAGCAACAATTTGTGCAACAACCAGTGGCGTTGTTAGCAGCGCCCGCGCTTTGATTCTCCGCCGTCTATCGTCATTCATTGCTCCGACCAGGGGAACGCAATAAACTGCCCACTTCTTTTGCACCGTGGCGAGAAATGCAGACTACGAGCAAAAGGGCCAGACATCACTTTGGCGCGTCTTTGGCATGAACTGAATGTAGGCTTAATTCAAGCGTGATCCTTCAATAAGCCAATAACATTACAGTTTCAGATTTTGTGCTTGATAGTCAATTAAATGCAGGGAGATAAAACAAATATATTCTTCTGTTCATTTAGTTTATAAGACTTATTCATTTTCTTAACTGGAAGCAAACATATGCAAAAGTTCCAGAACGAAATCTTGGCACAGCACCAACAAGCAATACCAACGTTTTCTGCTCGCACGTACTGAAATACCAGCTGCAGCCTTTAACTATAGTTTTTCCACGCCAAGCACTACAGACTCGATTTCGCTGTTACTGCATTTTTTGCATTGCACTCTTTTTTTTTTTCCAATGATCTTCCCTGTGCTTTTCTTTGCCGTATTATAACTGATCCTATAGAACTCCTATAGATCCTATAACTGATCCTATAGCACTGACACGTAACAGTAAATCAGCTTATGCTAGTGAAGCATCCTTCAAGTTTATTTTCTTTCATTTGGCGGGAAAAGGTTGACCATAGTGGCGAATATGAATTGGCCATACTTCAAGTATATCAATATTCGCGCCGATACCTCATGCCAGTTCGCCAGTGTACGATCGGTAGAAGCATTGGAAGTTGAGCTAATAGGTATGAATTCATTGTGCCTAAACAGCGCTGATCATATGGCTTATCATATTATCAAAGCGGGTGATTAGTGCGTAACCAAGGCTTTGATCACGTCACTGAAAGAAGTGGCTTTGCTGGATATACGACATGAATTTGTTTTCTTTTCTTTTTCGTGTTTTTGTGTGGTAATGGGGCTATTCTGCCTATAACTTTGAGTATGTGCCAATAAACCTTAGTCGAAAGTCAGTGCCTTGTCCTGTCCCTTCTTGCCCGTGTACATGTTCCTTTCGCTGTTTACCAGCACTTAGTGTACGATGACCGGTTTCCATGTGTTCTCGTATTAGTGGCCGTTTTTGCGCAAAGGGAATGTCCAGACAATTAACAAGCCAAGTTGATTCAACTAAAAGGTTTTATCCTACAATAGAGAAAAATATATACTATTCGTCGCAAATTTGTTGTTGTATAACAATAATTAGCCCCATTAAGCCTTCAATTTCTGCCATTAGATTGTTTCAGAAAATTTCAAAAATGTTTCGAGTATAAAAATCCATCACGCATGGCGAGTGCCACTTGCGAAAGCCCGTTGCACAATTAACTGATTGAGTGGTTAAGGTTTACTACTTTACTGCTCTGAAAAAACTCCTTGTTATTAACATGCAGCATAAGTGCATCACAGAAAACAACAAAGGAAAGTTGCAACATGCCTTCAAAACGATTTCTTGCCAAGTGTAGAAAAATCTGAGCAGTATCCATAATTCTCACGATGGCTAAACGATTCCCGCATCACATTTCTCTCTGATGATGTTGGCTTATTCAACAGCTCCTATATATAGAAAAAGGCTAAGTATGAAAGTGGGTCACGTGATCTGCGGAGTTTCCGAGGCACGACATAGTGAAATGGTAAAGGGAGGTGCAGCCCAGAACGTTCGCTCCGGGTCAAGCACAGCGCTGCTGGTGCTCATTACGCCAGCCTTGCGACCGCGACTATACTCGCGGTCGTCGAGTGAAACGATGTAAATGTGCCTCCTTAGGCGCGTGACACCACGCGTTCGTAGTAATTAAGCGAATGTCTACAGCAATTTATATTGCTCTTAAAAGTACGAAGCCTCGTGCAATATTCTAATGCATTCTATTGCTGTCAATACTTTGCCCTCCGAACGGAACTTCAACGTTTTTCTTGTTCTCCGTCTTCATCATCACCATCATCGTCCTTTTTGTCGTAGTGGCGACAAGCTGCGGATTTCAGTGCAGCAAGCTTGACAGAGTTCGATCTTGTACTTGCTGTGAAGGTTCATGAAATATCGACATGAACACTTTCATCGGTGTTTTGTGTTCCACTGTCACGTTGTTCATTTTAATATTTCCTTTCTTCATATGCATACAGAATCAGAACAGCATTCGGTGCCTCCAAAAAGCGTAAGCATCTCGTTGCACATATTTAATGAAATTCGAAAAGCCAACATGCCCACGCAGACCGTTAAAAAGAGCGCACTGCAGATTTTTCAAATAATCTATTTTCCTCAGTAAGAAAGGAAACACGCGCACGATAATGTTTCGCACGTATTCTTTGTTTCTGTGCCATTAACATATAATCATTAGCGATATGTCCGGTCTCCTTTCTATGCGTTTCTCGTTTTCGTTGAGCTGCCGTCGAAATGAAAGGCAAGATATAAAAACAGCCACGTCAGTGAAAAACCTGACAGGGCCGATTTAGATTAGCAAGAACACATACAAAAATAAATGAAGTGAATAGAAAGGTTCAATGAAACAACGCGATAAAAAAATAAAAGCATACGTTGAAAATGAACGCAGTCAGACAGCATTGGGACAGTTCCATTTTCGAGGTCTAACTGTCAGAATCGTTAATGCCCCGCGCCAGTGGCAACTCGCTGTTTGGCTTCCCTGTCTCATTTTAAGCGCAACACGCAATACTTCCATGCAGTAAGCCCCTCAAGCAAGTCGCTCAGTCGAGGTCTTAGATGCACGCAAATGCTGCCGAATGGCCTTGAAAGAGGGCTGAGCGTTCGTTCCCGGCCAACTCATTGCAACGCGCGTATTCACAAGCCGTAGCGACCCCCGTCCATTTCAATCGGTGGTTGGACCTGTGGCAGAAATTTACTCGCCAAGCCCGTATTTCTGGCTGCTACACTACCCAGATAAGTGACACTATTGATGCGGACGTTGACGTACACAACATTTTGCAACTACTGAAAAAGGCAGCGCAATGCAGGCTTGAGAAAGACCGCTGGGCCAGTTACGTATTTCGCTCTTGAGCACAATATCAACTACTACAGCACTTACTGTCACATATATGAAGACGGCTTAGTCACATATACACAGTTATTCACACCATCTGTGCATGTCGCTATCGCTGGTATATTGAGGCATCGAAATTTTACGACTTCCACTGAATAACCGGCGCTGTGGGAAGCATTGTCTTGCATTGCCAAACACTCTGTTTGTACCTATAGGTCATCTACACTGACTCACAAGCGGCCCTGCAACCTCTGCAATCGCCGCGTATGCAAGAGAACCTCATCGATGACATCAGGTTCTAAGCCAGCGAACTGCACCGTAACGCTGTGTTACAGCGGCTGTCTGACCACTGTGGCACAGTAGGCAGCGTCGAAGAGGATTGTGCCAGAGAATCACACAGTCTCATCTGTGTCGATTAGAACACTCTGTGATATACAAAAGACGCAGCGACTATTGTTTCTGCATTGCACCAGTACGGATTATTGCATAGGTTTTCACTAACTGTGACTTTCGCATTCATCATGGTTTCTGCAGACAGGACAACGCACGTCTCGACCAAATAAAATTAATTATGGCATACGCAAGTCCCTTCCTTTATTATATAAAAATATCAAATTCGTCAACGCGCGTAGTGTGTAACGTTCTGGAGGATTTATACCCCCTGCGTCCGCAGCCGCTATGCCTCATTAAGCTATTGTCATGACCTCGAGCTACAGGACGTTCTCGGCCCGTAAGGCAGTGCCGCTCGTGCGTTGCGTCCAACGAAAGAGCTTTCGAATGTTTTGCGGGAATGGTTCTCAGTTATACCTTGAAGACTGTATGAGCATGGACATGGCTACAGCATTGATTGTGCGCCCGTGTTCTCATTGTGTGCGACATTTCATATTTTGCCCTACATCTTAAGTAACATGTCAGGTCAAACAACCAGGCAAGCTTCTCGAGTTTTCATATAAATTTCTCTTCGCATTCAACTCGTGGCATTCAACAGTAAACAGGATCATTTGCAAAGATAAGCTGTGCTTCCAACATGGAAAGTATCGGCAATAGCAGATGGTTTCTTTGGAACTACCATTAATAATTTATTTCTCCACAGAATGACACTAGTAAGCGGAACTATTAGTTATTCACACGGAAAGAAACTATAGGAAAACACAGCACTGTGTTTTGTTTTTAAGTCGAAGGACTTGCGGTAAGACATACCAAGCTGCCAACTGTTGTCGTGTCTTAAAAAGAACTGTTGACGTTAGGCTAGGAGGAGGAGGAGGAGTGTTGCTTGGTGCACGCGGACCTAGCCTTGCAAAAGTTGCCGGCCATCGCTCCGCCCGAGCACCACATATCAAATACGGTAGGTTTTGAAGCCCGTCACATTCCATCTGGTAACACAGCGAACGTCACAAGAAACGCCACAGGCTGCGCGTCATACATTCCACGTCGACCCACACGGCAAGCCATTCATACTCGGACCCCGTATCCCTGAGGAACTTTAGGAGGAGCCTAAGCACCTTTCTCCTAAATATCCAGTGTCCTCGCGGGAACATTTCATTACGTCACGGCTCTGTATATCCACGTGGTGGCGGTGGGCCGCAACCAGCCGCAGAACTCCATAGTTGCTAAGCTACCGCGACGGGTCAACACGACAAAACGCCGCGACGCTAGCGCCTACGCAAATTTTGGCACGACTCGTTGCTAAGGTACCGATGCGTAAAAACAGATGCAATCATCGCACGCAGACCGGAAAGTGGGCCATTCATCACAATCCAGGAACTCTGCCTATAATAACTACGTAGTGAAAGGCTTATGCCTGCACGGAAAATGGTATAGGAAACTGAGGCGGAACGGTTGCATGCGAAGAAGAGAGTTCTGCGAAGTTGTAGATAAGGGTCTGGTGAGTGGACCGGTTTGCACGATGAAAACAAAAAAAAAAAAAGACCGGAGTGCAAAAGCATGGCTAATAAAGCGCGGCGGCTTCGTTGCCGTTTTATTACAGCTCACCACTGTAACCACTAGAAGCAAGGCGGCCTAGCGACTGCACGCGTGCGTGCGTTGTGCCGCAGAGGTTCAAGGTGACCGAGTTATGGTAACGAAATGTCGCGCTACAGTCTACGCTGCCAACTGGGGTCGTATTCACAAAGCTTCTCGTTCGTAAGTGGCCTTTGCTACTGGACAGTCGCCTTCGCTAATAATACGTCCAGCATCACGATTCGCTGAAATTCTCTCTTACGAACAATTCTAGCGTAAGAGCTTTTTGTGAATACGGGTCCTGATTCGACTACTGTGCGATGAGAACATTTTGCTGTGAATTCATAAAGCATTGCGCACATGCTTGCTTTTTGCTTACGCTACCACATTAATTGTATGTTGTAATTTAAGCATCCCTATTCCATTGCTCATGTACAGGTGAGTAGCTGTTGGACTCGGTCAATCCATATTATCATTTATCTGTAGCTTCAGCACAAAATCTACCGATCCCATGTTAATATTAGCCAACTTTTACTCGACGTAAACCATTACGCACAGCGTATTACGTCCTATACAATTATTTTAAAGCAGACAGCCGATATCGTTGTAATGCTTTTTAAGTTTAAGTTATCGCGAAGTCGTGCGAAATAATCTGGCAGCGAAACGAAAATCACGCCCATTTCTTATGACGTTTCTTATATACTGTCACTCTTATTTTTCAAATAAGTTTTCAAGGTTTTATGTTACCAAGCTTTACTTTTGCACACGTGCATACAGATTGCAAGAGCGCTCTTAGGGCGAACGTAAAAAAAAAATCCGCGGAAAAAGGACTTCTACATACGACAGTAAAATATTATTTTCAACACAAAGTGAAAAGAAGCATTTTTTTCCGGACCAATATTCCTACAGATTTTCGCTTAGTTATTTCCAGCAATGCCTGTTACTCGATCCGATTCGTTTATACGTAAACGGCGCGTAACCGCCCCGCCCCGCACGTGGATGCCATTAGGGCGTTCTTGGACATGAAAACAACTTCATTTCTACAGTCTAGATCGTAAATAAGAAAGGCGCGTCGGACCTGCGCGATGCAGCAGACATGATCTGTGGGCAGCCCAATAGCACGGTCCCTTACCCGTTCGTCTGTCACACTGTCGTCGACCGCAGTGCGTAGCTGATAGCGTCACAAAATTGTCTGCGGGGCGACAAGCCAAGCGGAACAAAACCTTTAGCTTCTGAAGCGTCCACTAAGTTAAGCCACGGGTATTTTCACACAAGGTAACGTGGATCCTAAATTTTCGCCATCCTTGTGGTCAACATTGAGACGGCGGTTTGTCCCATCTGAGTTCCGAGGTCACCGTTTCGCCGCTGCAGAAACTTTGAGTCGAGTGGAGTTGATTCGAAGCGCATTGTAGAAATACGAGTCATACAAAAATACAATATACCATGCGCAATATTTTTTTTTTATTTGGTTGTACCAGCAAAATGTCACCCAAGTTACCTCGCATCAAAGCATAACTAGAACGTAGCGGGGCATTTACAAATTCATGATATTTCTAACTGGAATAGCTGACTGCTTTAACAGCGAAATATACGGCTGCGACACGGCTTCCATGTTACACTTCTTCTGTGTCTGTACACTGTACAACGCGAAAAGGAGTGCCGTGCAAGGTACTTGACCGGCTGAGCAGTTCTCCCTTATGAGAACAAAAGGTGCTGAGAACAAAATGGCATCCAAGGCGAAGGCTACGGATTCCGGATGCACTGCTTACGTTCTATGAGGTCTGTGTGTGGAAGGTCAGTGAGCCTCCGTGATGCACTTTCACACAGCTGCGCGGGTTCTTTGCATTTTTTTTTACTTTTTTTTCTGTCCGTTCGCTCTCTATTCCCCCGTAAGCCCCCTTCGCCATGCAGGGTAGCCAACCTGAACTATCTCTTCTTGTCCTCCCTGCGTTTGTTGTACTATCTTTCTTTCTCCAACCCTCTAGTTATCATTCCTTTTCGCATGTCCACGTTTTGCCTGTGCACGTATTTAGATATTCTGGATATACATTGCGGTCACCTACCTTTCTCTAATTCTCATGGCAAAACACGACTGCTCAACAGCCTATAGGCTCAGAGAACACGTGAACCTATATCCCCGTGCAGTGCTTTGTTTGCGGTTCTTCTCGACTAGTTGATGCCAAGCGGCCCGTGAGCCTATGGTTAACTCCTAGACGAGATTGCATCTCTGACCTTGTTCAAAATTTAGTGCCTTGAGGTTGGTATATGGCGCCGTTATTTGCTTGCATAGCGATTCCGAGAAAGCGAGTGCGCCTCTGACGTTATCTTTAAGTTTTCCCGTCCACTTTGGTGATGGTCAACGAAACCAGGTGCTCCTGGAGCACGGGGTAATATGTTTAGCTTACATGTACGCTGCAACCAGCGCGTCGCGCATAGCTTAGTGGGCAACGAGAGTACGCGAACTTTCGCTGTGCGCGGATCTGTTTGGAAAAGCGTTTTTCTCCCAGTATTGCTTGTCTGACCTGTTGCATGTGGTTCAATGTGCAGTGCTGGACGCGAGCGGGAAAATGCCGGACGGACTGTTCTACGGTTCACTGGCCGCATTCGGAGACATGGGCGAGTGCCTACACGTGCGGGCCATCAACCGGCGTCTCAACGGAAAACTTGAAGAGTACTTCCAGGGCCAGTACTGCGCTCTGAACATCCGCTTCAAGCTGCCACCAAAGCCAGCCCGCTACAGCCCCAAGACATTCCTGAGGAATCTTACCGATGAGGTTCCTCTCTATAAGGTACTATCCTTGTGTTCTTTTAATATTGTTAGGGAGCGGTTCGCCGCGGCGCTGAAGACTACTGTCTATGTAGAGAACGCCATTTGGCGGAAAGGGCATGCCCGCAAACAGTTTGGCAGCCACCTTATCCGCGGATCACACTGCCTAGCGCGTAAGTAGCATGTAACTACACCTTTTTACGCAATATCTTCATTATTACTGTCGTAGTCACATATTGGTGGGGGTGCAGGGTATCAATACCTGCATCTCTCGCAGTAATAAACGAATATACTAGGGAACGAAAAGGGCCTCACGCAAAGGGAAGCCAAGACGGTCTTCTTGGTAGCCCCTGTAATGCAATCAGCGGAATAAATCGAACGTTTCTAACCACCTGCATTTAGAGATCATGAGCACGTCTTTTCTTGGATACAGTAAAATTATAAAATAATACTTTTAATCAGAAGGAACAAAGGGTGCAGTGGAAATAGGTTCAGTCACGCTGAATGAACACCCCACTCCAGCTCAAAGAACGTGTACGCCGCACCCATTTTTCACTTATATAGCCTCAACACCTCCGAGGTGTCACGCATTTTGATCTCCCTGCGTTCCACGGTATGAAGTTCCTGACAATATACAGCTGAAATGTATGAAAATGGACATGCTTCACAATGCGCGACAATAGGCCTTCATTCCTTGTCCCAAGTGCAATCGCTAGACGACAATCACCTTATGCAATCACTGTAAGAAAGAAACCGTGTCTTGCGAGATGAGTTAAATGCCTTCCCTTGGTATGTACGTCTACCACTATAACAGCGCAACAAGGCCTTCATAAAGTTCCAAGTATAAGGTGCGAAGTCGACCGCGATCTAAGGCCTCAAAAGCCGGATTCTCGATAACGGAGTCCTTGAACGTCGCGTTCTTTCTTTATTCGGTAAACAGAACTGCCTTGGCTAAAATATTTCCGCATTCAACGTCAAAAGATTTGACTTGCCTGTTATCTTTGTTTCTTTCAACTTACTTCACCTATACCTTATTGCAGTTTCTTTTCACGGATTCATTATTCAAAAATAAGTTGCCGGTTTCGCGCCGTATAATAACAAACACACACATGAAAAAAAAATTATGGGCTTTCGGATGGGTAAGTTCAAGCCATTTAACTTTCTTTTTATTATTCATTCGGTATGCAAATAGCACAACTGCAGCATCAGTTAGCATGTATCCTCCCCGTGCGTGTAAGACAGCAAATCGAGAGTTCGTTTAGTTGGCCTCCCTTAAACAGAGCTCTACATGTATATATAAGAGCGGACGCAAGCAGCGTCGCGTAGACACTGTGCATGTGCACCCCTCGAAGTCTGCTTAGGCTCTTTTGTCAAAGAGCAGGTGTATGGTAGTAACTATGGGTTCGCCATTCCTAGAATTCTGTATTTTATCTCTTTTATTTCTCTCTCCCTCTCTCTACATGTCCACATCCTGCACGACGAAGTTCCTCAAAACATTCATCCTCTCTTTCAACAGCATCTTCTAGGAGACGTGTCGGTGGGTTACTTCTACTTCACACCCATCCGGATGGCACTGTGCGTGCCTTCGACGTGCACGCAAAATGACATCCAGACATTGGGAAGCGCCGGTAAGTTGCGACACTGTGGCTACCCTACCCGGTCACCGCAGTAAAAGGCAGTCCATACTTTGTAGTTTGAGCCTGTATTATTCACAAAAGTTATCTTGTGTAAGAGCGTTTTCTGACTGATTGACTATCGGGCACCTGGCACTCGGTAGGTAAAATGAATTACTTGGCTCATGGCATAAAACTTCGGTTTCTCCTATAGGTATGTACCTCCTCAAAGAGGCAAATTTAATAAAGCAAGAATGGTGAACGCTGTGTTTACAAGCGGCAATATTATCCAACGTTCATAAAAAATTTAATAGGAGCAGCGAAAAAAATATTATAGTGGCCCGCTGGCGCGAACTTTAATTCAAAGTGCACAGTGATGATTGCACACGAAAGTACAGACTGCGCTTAACTACCGGCTGCATGTTGTATAAGTATTATGGCTGTGCTTGCTGTGCAGTTGCGTGGTTGTATGTGTTGTATATGTTCTATACAATGAATACATGGCTATTAGTGTCCTTAATATGCGAAGTTAGTATCGAAACTCCCTGCTGAGATTCGCAAACTTGTGTCGCCGATAAATCGCCTAACCGCGAGAAAGGCAGAGGAGGAATAAGCAAAGACCTTGCGGGAAAGCAGAGAACGTTGAACGGCAAAGAAGAGAAACTTGAATGGGAGAAAGGCGAACAAGCCGACCCAAGGAATATGCCGGTAGCCTGCTACTCCCCGCGGTGGAAAGGACGTCTGGGCACGACAGAGATAGGGGAGGAATATGAGACAGGGAGTACGAAACGTAACTTCCTTGTGGCCGACAGGCATAATGTAAGTAATAGTGTAGGTATGACGAGGCGACCTGGCGGAGCCGTGTTCACTCGCGTTGCTACTTGTCTAGCAGTGTCTTCAGTCCTACGTCCACCACGACGGCGTAGTGGGTGTAGGGGTGAATGGCTCGCTGTAGGAGAAATAGGACGATCCTGGCACCATCCGAGTCAGCATCGCCAGTTGCATTCTACAGTACAGAGCCTAGAGTGCATACAGACACGAGCTCGACACCAGGCGGCGTAACCGCCGCCTAGGGGATGTCAATAGAAATTATCATTATTATGTCGGACGGCTTCCTGTGCAAAAGGAGCACTTAGGTGATCCTTATTGAAAAACTATTGGATAAATGTAAGAAATCAACGTTTGCTGACTTCCCTTCGTCTTCATCAGTTTTTGGTGTACAGGCCGGGACAAAATAATACAATATCTGCGAGCGCCTGCCTCACTGCATTCTTGCGCCCTTCAACGAAGCAAGCGCCTCTTGCCGACACCTGGCATTGCGCATGCGCGTCATTTGATGATCGTGTGCCTGCCCATAGGACCACTTTTTGCCAGCCTGCTGTCGGAATCGCGATTATTACATAACATTACGATAGGAGAGCGCTGTTCTTTTCGGTCGGCCGTGTGTGCAGTGTATTGTCAACGTCGCAATGGCCGAAGCAGGCACCACTCTCCTAGCGTAATCTGCAATCATCGCGATTCCAGCAGCAGGCTGGCAGAAAGTGGTCGTATGGGCAGGCACACGAGCATGAAAGGGCGAGCATGTACAATTCCAGGTGTCGGCTGAAGACGCTTGATTCGGTAAAGGGCGCAAGTATGCATTACGATACTGCAGCTGGCGCGCACAATCGAGGACACAAGGCAAAGATAACACACAAGCGCTGTCTCGCAGCACAGTTTATTTTGGAAAGGAAGTTACACACAGGGCGTCCCACGTAACCCCCTTGGGTTCTCTAACGTGCACCGAGATCGCACGGTACATAGCCTTTAGCGTTTCGCCTCCATCGAAATGCGGCCACACCACCGTCAGCGGCAACACACACACGCATATATATATATATATATATATATATATATATATATATATATATATAATGCAAGAAACGCAGCCGCTTATATTGTCGCCGCATGTTTGCGATTACGCCTTCATTACACGTTCCGTACCCGCCAGCGCATTACGTCCAGCCTACGCATGTGTTGATGGGTTCCTCTACTACTTGCAGCGTCGCGCGTGCAGAGCAGTTAACACGCACCATTCGAGACAGCCGTATTAGTTGCTCGATGTGCACAACACAGTCGGCCTCAAGCCCCTCGGTGCGCTTTTCACAGTGGCAGTGTGACGTGCGCGAAACACGGTTTTGTTTACCGCGTGCCATCACCTTGTGTACAACGTTTTGCCGAGCCACAATGTATCTGCGCATCCGTACGTTTTCAGTAAAACGAATGAAGAAATAATACCCACACCAGGAAGCACGATAAACGAAGCGTAGGGGACCAAATGATCACAGCACACAAACGCACTCGCATCCGCCTAAAGTTTCCTATTCAACGAGCACTTTATGTAGTACAAATCACTACTTAATATCATATTATCAATGAACGTACAACTCTTACTGCCTGCTGGCTGTTATCCATGTTGATTTGGCACGCCTCTTCTGACAGCAAAGTTTGAAGCAAAGTCACAAACAAGCGCTGTGCCTGCAAAATTACTGCACTCGTCCACCCGCACGCCCGCGAGCTGCAAACGAGGCGAGCAGATGACACGCCAGCGGCGCTCCGGCTTCCCATAGTTCCTTGCGCCGATCCGCTAGGAGAAGGCGCGGCGCTGCGATTTCTGGAAAAGGATGCAATTATGCTAGACAGGAAGGCGAGCATCCATGTCACACACCCCGTTGACGAGGCGCCAACGCCGGGACAAATTCCAAAGCCGACTTATCAGCTTCCGAAAATCACCCCACGAAAGCACGGACAATTAATAAGACGCCTTCTGATGCGCCAGCGAACGCCGGTTGTGGTCCAAAGACCGAGTCAGGGGCCAGAGTTGTCAAAACACAACAAAATATATTCTTCAAATAAGGTAGTTACAAACACACCGGCACACTTCGGCTAGACACATCACAATGCAGTTCAGATGGGTATTAACAAACCACAGGAAAGTAATTAAAGACAAGCACGAAGAGTCCAACACGTACAGAATGAATAAAAACACAGTGTCCACTCGTATTCACCCGTGCTGGTCTTGAGCCGGACGATCTCGGCGTAGCTCGAGGCAAATCTTCCGAAAATGCAGACGCTCGAGGAACTCGTCGGTTAGCTTGCCGGGGAATCCCCTTCTTCCGCAGACGGTCAGTCTTCACGTCACACCTCTTCAACGGCGCGGTCTGATCCTTCTGATTCCCGCACGACGCTTTTATTGCCTTCGCCGGCGCTTCTCGAACCTTCCGACGGAGTCGTGATCCCGTAGCATGAACAAAGCCTGGGAATATTCTAGACATTTCTCGAGTTTTCGACCGCGGCCGTCGGATCGTCTTCGAGGAGAGTGGTGACTCATCCGTAGGCGTAAGCCGGGTTGTCGTCCTCCCTCTCTCTCTCTCTCTACTCGCAGTGTGAGAGGGTGTTTCGGCACTCTCTCTCTCGTTACCCTAGCCTTCGCGTATCTTGTCGAAGCTTCTAGACTCCGCTGATCGCGTCGGCTGTCTGTGGCGTTTGCGCTCTCTCCCTCTGTCGAAGCTGCCGTGGGCCCGGCGTGATATGTCGCTGGCTTGAGGGACGCGCGGCGCGCGCTTTGATTTAGCGCACTTTTGTGACAATCCATAAGTATAAATTAGTTGTACTTCAATCACAGCACAGTAAATAGAAACCGGGAGAGTACAAACAAGTTAGGTTGTAAAAAACGCACAGCAAGTAAGCAACGAGAACCATTTCCACGCGAAAATTGCTAACTTTTTTACCCTATTTTTTTCAGTTGGAGATTTGGCACAACTGGACGTGACAGTGCCCTTCTGTGAGAAACTAAAGCCGACAGAGTACACCACGCTCCAGCTCATTGCCATGTAAGTCACGTTTCCGAAAACTTATGTGTCGGATTTTTGATACTCTTGATAATTTAATAAAAGTAACTAAACACTCGGTCTTCAAGGCAACAGCGCCGCAGTGAAATGTGCGAAAAATATTGTTAATTCCTTATTAGAAAGTGGATGGGTTGAAGTCATCGATTTCCTTTGTTAAGAAACGAGGCTTATGAAACGAGGCTTATAATTTTTCATTTCAAAAAGACAGAAATGGGAGAAGCCTACTTTTAAAAATACAGTTATGATCAAAGCATAACTCAACCAATAGTCTTTATTACCATAACTGACACTGAACCAATAGCACAGACGGCGCGATTTCGAAAAATTTGCTCTAAGGGATTTAAAAATGTATTATTTGCACGTCAACACTTCAGATAAGTCAGCAACTTACAAATAAGGAATAATACGTTCAGTGCAAGGATGGCGTTGCAGATAGTGGCGTTTGGACAGGTTAAGTTATTTACGTTCATTTTCGGCTCAATCAATGTCATATAGTCTGGCGCATGTGCAGTCCTCCAGATGGGCATTTTCGTTTGGTCCGACGTCCACAAATAAGCCATGTCAAAGAACCGTAGAAACCCTAACAGAAAACTTGGAGAACCCTTAAGCTTCGCCGTTAAAAGTGGAACGCCATAGCGTTATTGGACGCCGTTGACGCCGACGCCGACACAGTATTTTCTGCAACATGGGGCCCAATCAAAATTTAGAAAGGCTCTGTTTTCAACATTTCCCTCAATGTTGCGAAGAACCTAAGTACAACGAAACACCATCAGAATTGGAGGACGCTTAAGCGTCGCCTTTAAGAGTGGAACGCGATAGCATTCAAAGATCCCTGGCGGCTTATCAGGCTTTTTTCTCGTATGTTAAAATTGCAATCCGACGCTATCACGTCTGTAGGTTGTGGTGAAGTCGTACTTTACGATTTTTCTGACGGATTTTACTTTGAGAAATTCAATTTTTGTTCACTAATGCCTTGCGCCACGCGAAGGGCCCAGCGCCCGGTCGGGGTAGTTCGGGATGATGTGGTTCGGCATGATTATTTCCGCCAGACGCCGATGCTTACGCCGACGCCGGATTTTCTGCGACACGGGGCTTTTAACGCTGTCGCGTTAAAACTTGGATTCGTCGCTTGGAACTGTACGTGACGATTCTTGCAGAGCCGTGTAGAGGCACAATTATTAGGCCAAAAAGAAGAAATTAGAATGGTAAGCAATCAGTCGACGTAGTCATCGTACTTCGGCGCCATACAGAACTGCTCGGCGAACTCATTTAGCCATTTTATTGGTTGAGAGCTTGCGACCGTTGCTTGCGACGCTTGTTTTAGTATTGGAACTGGCGACAACACGTATGCTTCAACCATGGTTCTGTACGTCTGCCAGAGATGGTGTGCCAGTAAAACGCATCAACAGAGACCCATCTGAGGTCACAGCTCCGGACCGGAACCCCGGAACCGGTTCTTGCGCTTTACTTCGACAGGCACGAATTCAAGCAGGCGTGTGAAGACGCTTGCATGTGATTACATTGCAACGCGTTAATCATGCATTTGTTGTTGTTGTTGCCTCAAAACATGGCTCGTACCCACAGGGGGGATTGGCCACATTAGATTGTTTGAAATGTGCGTCTAACAAAACAGAAAATGGGGGAAAGGCAAACATTTAACACAAAGCAATAGTCAACTCTATGCCAACAGAAATTTTTAGAGGGAACATTCATAAATTTAGGGCAAACAATCAAGTGAAGCGTCCCACGGTCGGTACCCTAGCAGTGAAGCCTTCCTGACGCTTCAATAAACTTGTGGATAGCAGAGATCATTGACCCATGGCTTGTGCCTAATTGACACGCACCAAAGGACGAAATGTTTGGTGTAGTAAGCGCTAAACCCAGCTTACTTGTAGGAAATACGAGGAACATTCTGCGGAGGGAGGAGAAGCGGCGGCAAGAAAGAAAGAAATGGTCCATAGTTTATGGTTCATTACAAAAAGAACACAGGTTAGCTATGGACAAACCAGATCTATGAAGGTAAAAAATTTAGGCGGTTAACTCTACAACGAAAGCTTGATAATGTCACCTCACATTGTCGTGAAAGGCATTTGTTCGTGTTCCACCGGAAATTTAGATGTCGAAAATCCTCTGCGGAAAGTAGGGATGATTTAGTACAATTTAGAAATAAAAAGCGTTTAAATCTAGCACCTGTTATAAAAGCGAAATCAGGAAGAATATTTAAGACAGGACCATTTAGAGACGATGATGCGAGCGAGTCAGCTGATTCATTTAAAGAAATTCTACTATGACCGGGGACCCATACAAAGCGGACTTCAGACAAATTGCCTGGAGCAAGAGTCGAAAATATACTCAGTAGGTGTGACCGATTTGAAGAAATTAAATGAGAACAAACCGACAGCGCATCGGTAACAATTATTACTTTCGATGTCTGGGGACCCAATTTTCTAATGGCTAGAATGATGGCCAGAAATTCTGCAAGAAATATTGGGGTGTAATCTGCTAGACGGAGAGCAAAATACCAGTTAAGCTGATTTGAAAAGATGCCCACTCCGGCCTTCTCCGCATATTGTGTAGCGTCCGTAGAAATAACCAAGTGAGACTGAAATTGACTAAGATGATCTTGAAGATGACCTTCAAGTATATATGCGGGACGGAAGAAGTTTTGCGTGCTTTGGAAATATATCATCAAAATAAAGTTCACCTTTAACGAATCAATTTTTGGAGAAATGAGGCACGGTAGGCGAACATGAAGTTTTGATAACAGCGTCTGAACAAAAACAACTTGAGGTTGTCGATAACGCCGCCAATGTGTTCGGAAAAAATAAATCGGGATAATTGATGAAAACGGATCGCAAACGGGATAGGGATGCATCATAAAGCTTTAGAAAAGTCACGACAGTAAGTTTCTTGAACCTGGACTCAAGCGGGGAAAATTCCAGCCTCCAGATAAAGTACATCATTAGCCACAAAACGTGGTAACCCAAGACAAAGACGTAGCGCTTGCCTTTCTAGCAGTATTAAAGGTCTTAGCTTGTATGCTGCACATCCTGAAAAAAAAAACGCAGCCGAATTCGAGAATAGGGCGGACGTAAAGTTTGTAAATCATCAGCAACGTAGCCGTACGCATACCCGTCTTTTTATTACTAAAACGGCGCAATAATCCCATTGCACGTTCTCCTTTCCTAGCATTTGTTTCGATTTGCTGCTGCCAGTTTAGTGCACCACCATAGGTTATCCCCAAGTACTTCACCGCCGCAACTTGCGGTATTGGCTCATTTCGATAATGAAGAGAAATGAAAACGGGATTTGATTTCCGGCAAAAGAAAGAAAGAAACTGGGAGAAACCCATTATTAAAGAACAACAGCCGCACTGGCCTCATTTGTTTCGATCATGGCGAAGAAAGCAACCCCGCACGGCAAGCAAGTGACGGTAACGTACGCAAGCATCTCACTTTTGGTAAGGGTCGGTAAGCAACAGCTCGGCAATAAGCTGTACTGTGCCAGAATATTCTGTGGCGCATCGTTATTGCGCAGAGTTGCACGAATTATGGGCGTGGTAGATTGGTACGGCGCGTTTCAACAGTGATGCGTTGCGACATGCGCAGGGGCATCTTGGCGTTCTTCTTCTGTCTGGTGGTGCTGGGCACGTTCCTAGATGTGGCACCAAGGTTGCTGAACAGCTGGATCAGCCACGATACCGCATCCCAGTGCTCGGAGAAGGACAAGGAGATGAGCACCAGTGAGTACCGTCTCCCTCACTCCTGGACGCGTGCTTACGCAAGAAAATTTATAGCGAACTTTGCAGGGCCGTCGTAAACCTTAACGTGAACGACATGCAAAGCGACGGTTGTTCCATTGACGTATGACGTGCTAGCGTAAAACATAAATACACCAGAAAGTGGATGGGAAAACGGCGCCGCGGTAGCTCAGTCGGCAAGAGCATCGCACGCGTAATGTGAAGACGTGTTTTTGTATCCCACCTGCGGCCAGTATTTTCATCCACTTTCATTTCCACGTATTTATCGCTTCTTTAATTCAACTAAGAACTACAATAAATTTCCCTTATGGTGTCCTTGTTGTTTGTTTGTTGGTTTCTTATGACAATATATATATATATATATATATATATATATATATATATATAATGATGTGCAATGTTGAGCCGTACTCTCCACTTTTTTTGTTCTTCTTTACACTTTTTTCACTACATCTCTGTTCGGTTATCTTTTGTTCCCCTTGCTCTCCCCAGCACAGGGTAGCCAGCCGGTCTGAGAAGTGGCTAACCTCTCTTTCTTTCCGTCTATTCCTCCTTCCTTCCTCCGTGTAACGGAAACCGCTTCTGCGCTAAAGCCTATATATATATATATATATATATATATATATATATATATATATATATATAGACGACCCAGGCAGAATGTGCGGTAGCTGGAGTCTTGCGCTGAGAGCAATAAATAGACATATCAGGTTCGACAGAAAGCAGAAATATTATTCATCTCAAAGCATGACAGAAGGTTGATTGATGAAGACGATGTCCCTTATATTGATATTACACACCTCATTTACTATAGTTGCTGGGGTACACTGGCTGGCACGTCCACAAGTAGTAAATGTAGCCGTGAAGAGGAGTTTGCAACCACAAGATCTGCAATGCATCGCAGAATCAGACGATATAAGATTACACGGAAAATTTTCATGCTGCGATTATCACAGCATCCCATGCATTCCACGTATTCATTTCCACGTTGACGTGTAATGACACATATCCAACAGATCCAATTATAATTTCAGAAAATTAATGTGGTGATCTTTTTTGTGCCACGGAGGTGGTAGCAAAGTACTATTCAAATGTTCCTGTCACTGAAGCTCGACGCAGAAGCCCTGAATGAGAATAAATGGAGAACTTAAAGACATACCTATAGTTGCCGAAATGAACGAAATAATTTTTTTTCTAAAGGTTCCAAATTGATGACAGATTAAAAAGAAAAGGCTCGATGAAATCAGGTTCATTTAAGGTATGATATTGAGCGGAGGTGTCAAACCAGACCTGTGCACATTAAATTTTAATTGTGTAATATGGCAGCGTAATTTTGTGAGAGAAACTTCCAGCTGACGTGTCAGAGGCCGTTTATTGTCCCAAAAGAGAAGCACGGTGGAAGTCTGGTGATAATGGGCCTGGCAGTTTTGAATAATCTTGAGAAATTCAGAATTCTCTAAACCTAGCAGCGGTGACATAAGCCGAAGTCAGCAGAATAGAAATAACAGGGCCATCAAGGGATGTTCGCGCAAGTGAGTCAGTCATTTCATTTAAGAACAAATCACGCCATGCGTAAGTTCGAAGTAATGAATGAATCAAATGTCTGCAAAACTGTAGTGTTGAGGATGCAGTGACTGATGTGCACATCGATACGTAATCTTCCACTATAACAGCTGTCCAATCATTCAAGGGAAGTCTTCGAAGAGTTTAAGTAACTCTTAATAATTCTGCCTGAAATACAGGTGTGAAATCGCGATGATGTAATGAATACTACCGAGAAAACACCCACACTCGCTTGCACTGCCGATACCAAATTGCCTTAAATTGTCAGTATAACAGGCCAATTAAGTATCTGGTAGGCAGTTTAGAATTGGAGGGAAACATGTAACCACATGCACCGCTAAGAGGGCGTAAGGTATTGCCTGGGTAATTATCTCACCAATGTGCTCTAATTGTGTTTCTATAAAAATAATTGTACATGACCCACTTGAGAATCGCGGCACAACTTTAGGCGAACACACCATAAATAAAGTAGCGTAAAAAACAACCGGATGCATCGCACACACAATCTATGGAAGTGCATATATGTTTTTGCATATCATTATCATCATCAGCAGCAGCCTATATTTATGTCCACTGCAGGACGAAGGCCTCTCCCTGCGATCTCCAATTACCCCTGTCTTGCGCTAGCTGATTCCAACTTGCGCCTGCAAATTTCCTAACTTCATCACTCCACCTAGTTCTCTGCCGTCCTCGACTGCGCTTCCCTTCTCTTGGTATTCATTCTGTAACTCTAATGGTCCACCGGTTATCCATCCTACATTTTACATGGCTTGCCCAGCTCCATTTTTTCCTCTTAATGTCAACTAGAGTATCGGCTACCCCCGTTTGCTCTCTGATCCACACCGCTCTCTTCCTGTCTCTTAAAGTCAGGGCTAATATTTTTCGTTTCATCGCTCTTTGGGCGGTCCTTAACTTGTTCTCGAGCTTCATTGTTAACCTCCAAGTTTCTGCCCCATATGTTAAAACCGGTAGAATGCAATGATTGTACACTTTTCTTTTCAATGACAGTGGTAAGTTACCAGTTAGGATTTGCCAATGCCTGCCGTATGCACTCCAACCCAATTTTATTCTTCTGTAAATTTCTTTCTCATGATCAGGGTCCTCTGTGAGTAATTGACCTAGATAAACGTACTCCTTTACAGATTCTAGAGGCTGACTGACGATCCTGAATTCGTGTTCTCTTGCCAGGTTATTGAACATTAGCTTTGTCTTCTGCATATTCATCTTCCACCTCACTCTTTTACTTTCTCGATAAAGGTCCTCAATCATTTGTTGTAATTCGTCTCCGTGGTTGCTGAATAGGACAATGTCATCTGCAAACCGAAGGGGGCTGAGATAGTCGCCGTTGATCCTCACTCCTAAGCCCTCCCAGTCTAAGAGCTTGAATACTTCTAAGGATGCAGTGAATAGCATTGGAGAGATTGTGTCTCCTTGCCTTACCCCGTTCTTGATAGGTAGCTTTCTACTTTTCTTGTGGAGAACCAAGGTAGCTGTGGAATCCTTGTATATATTTGCCAAGATATTCACGTAGGCCTCCTGTACTCCTTGATTACGTGCGTATATGTATGTGCATATACGAACATACATATATGCACTTAGCTCTGGAATCCATACAAAATGATATAGAGAAAGATTCTAAATAGCAGTAAACAGAATAAATAAAAGCAATAGACATGATTATCTCGGAATTTCTACACATATTTTTTTGACGCACGAAACTCGCCATGCATGCTTAGCCGTTTGCAATTTGACATCGTCCAGGCGGTCGATAATTAAAACTAATGTTTCCGTTACACTTAGTAAAAAATCAACTTTTATATTGATTTCTGCTCCAGTTCCTTTGATCTACTTATTTTTTCATTTTTCTGGCCAAGACACCTGACGTAGCGAAAATAGTAAACGAACTTAGAGCCAAAACACTGAGATCAAGGGCCTTCGCCTGAATCACAAAACCCGCCTTCATGGCACTTTCATTTTCTTTTGTGCAACTCGGTTCCGGCAATATATGGAGATCTAAGCAAGCATGTTTTCGGTGCCTATGAGCATGTACTTTTAGGGGCGAAGCTCCTTAGGTTGTGGGTCTGTCCTTCCTCTAGTAGTAGTAGTAGTAGTAGTAGTAGTCGTAGTAGTAGGTAGCCACGTCTACTTTTATTAGAAAAAAAAATTCCGAAAGTTGTGTCCGTAGCGCGGAATCGAACCAGGGACCCCTCGCTTCCGAACGTGCGGCGCTAACCACTACGCCACGAAGCGCACATGGACACACGCACCACGATGACAATAAATACCCAACATTAACGAAAGACTGCGCGTTTCTAACGCGTTTGTGCTAGCGCGTTACGGCCCGTGTAAGAAGCTGGTGTAAGACGCTGTGGCCTCTCCGCCTTACCCCCGTATTCATAAACGCTCCTCGACTTGAACTTGACTTGCCACCGCCTTGGGCAGCGCGTTCGAAACGCGTTGAGGCGGTGGCAAGTCAAGTTCAAGTCGAGGAGCGTTTATGAATACGGGGGTTATACTCTCTCAGCAGTCATGTGATGGCGTCGGCAAACGCGGTGCACGTTCCGGCATGTGTAAACGGCTGCGTAAGACGCTGTGGCCTCTCCCCCTTACTAGAGAGTACTGCACGTTTCTAACGCGTTTGTGCTAGCGTCCCCTTAAACGGGAGATGGTGCAATTATAATGAAGGGCACTGTTATAAAATAGGAATGACGTCACATATGGCGCGTGTCATTGGTGGAAGTCAATCGTTCGATTTAGTGCGGCGAGACTGGGCGAATTACACGGAAGATTCACGGTTTACCGATGATTCCCTCCGGAGCTTCGCCCACTCATCATCATTCACCCGTGGATATGCGGTGTTTTTTTTTTTTTTTTTTTTTTTTTTTTTTTTTTTTTTTTTTTTTTTTTTATCCGGCACCGACCGTCATTGTGGAGTAAGATAAGTGTAGCCTGTAAAGCGGGTGTCACCTGACAGTGCATGCACAAAGATCGGTTATCCCGGGGACGAGGGCGTGCCTGAGCGGGGCGGCCCTCCTGCTTTCGCAGACATGGTGCTGGACGTCCTTCTGTCGTTCTCTGCCTTCACGAACGGCAAGCGGCTGCTGAGCACGCGCACGGCAATCGGGGTGCTGGAGCCGCTGCACGGCATGCGCGTCATCACCATGGCCTGGATCATCCTGGGACACACGTTCTTTTACAAGAGCTACGTGCTTTCAGGTGGGTGCCTCGCCTTTCGCACGCTGCATGCTCTGTCCGCCACATCCGACGGGAGCTCTGGTGTCGGAGATTCACTCTAGATTTGCGTCATGCTAAGGCTGACGAAAGCATTGCCCGCAGCTCTTTCTATAAGGAGGACTGTGAGGAGGGTAAAGCGATCTTGGAATGGGGAAACGGAGCATAAGTACTTGCTTATGCTTGAATTTTTCAGCGAAATGAATAATATTACTTATTCGAATTCAGCGTGTGTTCAGCTGCTATACAAATTCAGGGGCGTGAATTCTTTGAGGTGCACGAAGGTTGCACGGTGTGAGTCACTTTTAGTTACAAGACGCGTAAAATAATTCGCTTGTGAAGACAGGCAGATCAAATAAAGTGTAAAGGTGTCGTACTTTGCGATATTACTGTAGGCTTCAGCATCATATTTGAGCGCAAATATTTTGTAAAAAGCCGTTGCCTAGCCTCGCGTAGACGCTACCTTTGAAAGTCTGAGAAGCTACATGTAATGGCCATCAGAAAAACAGCATGAAAAATACCTAAAACATTTTATTTCGACTTGTCAACATGCTCTCCGGTGAATTCAACTGGTTAAGTTGACGTCGGACACGCTGTTCTTAACCCTTTCTTTTTTATCCGCCACTTCATGGCGACCGTCGGCCGCTTCCTCTTTATCCCTGCAAAACTGAAACGTGACCGAGGGCATGTGTGCACGCCGAGGAGGCCGTAATAATGACCTCATCGCAGGTAGCAGAATATCGGCCACGTGACCTTGAACATGTGCTAATCATTCACTGCAAGCTTACGATCTGCACGCATTTAAGGACACGCGGAAGCCCCATAATTGTGGTGCTTGGCCGGGCACTCGTGCACGTTCGCGTCACCGAAGGCCTTTCCGGTCCCCGAGCGCAGCCGGGTGGACGCGCGCCGCTCCCGTACATTCCGCCTCAGAGCATATCATGATTAGCCTTATAGGTATCCGCGACGCGCGAAGCTAAACACGGGAGCGCCGTTGTGTACGCCGAACTGCCCTGGGTACAGGCCGTGTAGCATCGGGCATATACTTTCTCTCGTTCAATAATTCGGAGCACGACGCCCCAACGTCAAGAGACTGCATTTAATGGCATGCCAATTGCTTGCGTCACTGAAGCGATATCAGTACCACGCTTTTTCTTTAATCCATGCACATAAATACGGCAAGGGCAGCGCGCACGCCGGGGCGTCGCAGGGTACCGATCAAGGCCCTCTCGCAAGGGCGGCGGTAAAACGAAACCGCTTCGCGATGACGGCAAGGGTGTAACCTCGTCTCGTGCGCGCGTCCTTTTTCCAGGTGGCCTCTTCGAAGCGCTCGAGTATGGCAAGTCGTTCCCCTTCCAGATTGTCCTCAACGTGTTTCCGGCCGTCGAGACCTTCGTCACCATGTCGTGAGTGCAGAAAAGGGGAAATGGCAACCCTTCTCTACATCAGAGCACGCTCTTAGCCCGCTGATAGGGCTCAAATTACATTACCATTTGGCGCGTATAGAATGCGCTAAAAATTTGAAATAAAAAAAACATACGAGTATGCTACATACGAACAACAATGACAATGACTTGTAATTGATACATTATTAACTACTTGCATGCGATTAAGTCAAAAGAAAGTGCCCTTTATAGTTTAACCCAATTGTCCTTCCGGCACTCTCTAATTTCATCTCTGTTTTCTTTATTTCATCTACGCAGCGGCATTTTGGTGGCATACAGCAGCCTGCACAAGCTTGAGAAGCACCAGGGTTCTTTCAACCCGTTCAGCTATTTTCTGCATCGGTATCTAAGGTAAGTGCGCATAATAGGAGAGACAAAAATGTGTAAAAGACATTTCCGCGTAACTCCCCCACTGTGAAGCACTCGAGTGTTATCATAGTGTTTTGGGCCCTTTTCTAGGCTATTGCTGACGATAAAATAACACAAGTGGTTCGACTATTTGCTGGTGTAAGTTCATGTCTTGAGCGCAACAGTTCTGCACAATCCTGCAGTGTTTTTAGCCTGCTTCCAAGCAATAGCAAGGTAGAATTATCTCCAGGTTAGTCCAATCAACATATACACCTCGCGGTATGTCGATACGGTAATTGAGTGTAAAGTTCGCGCTCTCTTATTGCATCTTTCCATTAACTGGCTGTAACACTTAGAACGAGAACCAAACCAAACTCAACTTCTGGAGCACATTCCTCTTACGCCCCGTCAGAAAAATTCATCCGGATCCCACGCACTAGTGGAAATCAGTGTTACGCGAAGCAATACGGTATACATATTGGCAATGCATGCACCATATATGTTTCAAATTGCAACACTTTCCTGCGACAACGCTTAATCGCCATGCCGCCATCGTTGTCATCATCGTGTCTTCGTCATGTCGCCATGGTCGTGCCATAGTCTTGTAGTTTGCGTCGTTACCACGTCTCTATCGTCATCATCTATATGATGTCGTCGCCGTTCCGTCGACCTCGGTGTATTGAAATCGTCTTCGCCACGTCATCGTAGCTGTCATGCCGTCGTCATCACCGTCGGCATGTCGTCATAGTCAAGACACCATGCAATCCCCACTGCTGTTGTATATTGATCATGCTTCATCGCCGTCGTCATCGTCTTGTCGTTGCCGTCGCGCACGCGCTCGCTCACAACACACTTGGTCGCCTCACACAGGCGCGTTGCGCCATTTGGTAACACAGTGAGGAGCGAAAACATCGGCGGCGAGATAGGCATATGGGCTACCCAGAAAGAGGCAAAGAATGCTTCGCATTAATATCAAGGCATGCTTAACTCCGGAACCAATGTAGGTGAACGCAGAGGCCGCGGCTGACAAGCGGTGTTAATTCGGTTAAGTGCACTTGTGACAAAGAGATGGTATAGTCAGAGAGAAAATTCTTTTGCCTGACGCATGCAGTTTCAGTAGCCTGGTACTATTTGTCACTATCGACTTCCTTCTTTAGCAAGTACATATACAATTAACGAGC